>NC_138775.1:155590432-156790432 GCF_965119305.1 Pelophylax lessonae
AATAAAATACAAAAAAACAAATCCTCTGGACTGTTCATTGTCTGAGCCAAGAACTTTTAATGCCGTGTGTCTGCATTCAGTTGCTAATGGTAACCCAGTGGAACCCAAGAAGTGAAATTCCCAGCAGCTCCCTAGGGGGCAGTGCTACAGGTAGCTGGGAACTTCCATGAGGGTCATGTACAAATGCAAACATCTAAACACAAAAACATGACAAAGTCCTTCATTAACCACTTCTGGACCGGAAGGTTTTACCCCCCTTAATGACCAAGCCATTTTTTGCGATACGGTACTGCGTTAATTTAACTGATAATTGCGCGGTCGTGCGATGCTGTACTCAAATAAAATTTATGTCCTTTTATTCTGATAAATCAAGCTTTCTTTTAGTGGTATTTGATCACCTGTGCAATTTTTATTTTTTGTGCTATAAATAAAAAACTACTAAGCCTATTGGCGTGAAACATGCCAATTTTTTACTTTCTGCTAGAAAAACATTCCCAATAGAAAAAAAAAAATTAAAAATTTAATTTTTTCATCATTTTAGGTCAATATGCATTCTGCTACATATTTTTATTTACTTATTTTTTACTAGTAATGGTGGCAATCAGCGATTTTTAGCGAGACTGCAACATTGCGGCAGACAGATCGGACACCTAACTGACATTTTTGACACTTTTGAGGGGACCAGTGACATTACTACAGTAATCAGTGCTAAAAATATGCACTGTTACTGTGCTAATGGCACTGGCAGGGAAGGGGGTAATACCAGGGGCAATCAAAGGGTTAAATGTGTCCCTAGGGGTGCTTTCTAACTGTGTAGGGGATGGGCTTGCTGAATGAACACAGAGATCCCTGTGTTTATTACTGACAGAACAGTGGTCTGCCATGTTTACAATGGCAGACTGCCATTCTGTCTCCACGGGGAGCGATCGCAGATGCCCAGCAGACATCGCGGGTGCAGGACCCACTGATTGGCTTCCCCTGTAGCCAATTGGCACGTGCGGTCCTCCGAAACACTGTACAGTTACGTTGTTTCGTAGGACAGAGCCGACCTGCCGCATATGTACTGCTGGTGGTCGGCAAGTGGTTAAAGGGTAACTCCACTTTCATGGGGAAAAAAAAAATAAATAATAATATAGTGTATACAATTACGACACAAATCATATTGTAATTGAATGTTATTAAAAATGACCTTTCCTTTTCTATCTGCAGCAGCTGCAATTTTCTGAAAATACAATGCAATATGGCTACTTGGAGATGTTCTGTACACAGAATGTGTACTGAACAAATCTCAGGAACATACACACAAACACACACACACACACACAATAATAACAACAATAATAATAATCATTTCCTGCTTGTGTGATTGGCTCACCAATTTTCCCAGAAGTCTGCCATAAGATACAAGTCAGATTTCAGGCATCCCCTGCAACAAAAATATCATTTTTGGTGATATACTCCCAATAGGAACACAACTAAAGGGATGCAGGCCCAGCAGATTTCCTCATTAGTGCCCTGCAGCTGCACAGCAGACTGATAATTATGAAACCACTCCCATTAGACCCACTCAGCACAGAGGCACAGAGGAACAAACAGTAAATTCTTCAGAATGACAAAAGTTAGGAATCTGCAACAAAGGTTGTTATATCCTTGTAATGTAGATCATCCAAAGGGGAATGGGGTTTTTTTTCAACAAAAGTGGGCTTACACTTTAAATGGAAAAAGAATGTGTCCCACAATGTAAATCCATCGGCAAACACATCATCCAATGATATAGATCCACGACATTCACGATAAACAATGCTTGCTGACTCTTTGAAACAAAACAAGCCTATCCACCAAAATGATCCACTCTTTCCCAACTTTTGTCATAAATTAAATTTCTCAAGCTGCAGAGTTGTATAAAGTACTCAAAACCCATACTTGAGTAAAAGTACAAGTGCTCGATCAAAAAGTGACTTGAGGTAGAAGTGGAAGTGCTCAATCAAAAAGTGACTTGAGTAGAAGTACTAAAGTATTCAACATTTTTTGTACTTAAGTATTGCAAGTATTTTTTTTTTTAATTTTGCTACTCAAGTACTGAAAGTAAAAGTACCAGTAGTTTTGAAAAATAAATTGCTACTCAAGTACTGAAAGTAAAAGTACAAGTACTGTGTTATGTAGTTATTAAAGAAAGAAGTCAAAAGTTTGAACATCATATTGTTTTTTATTATTTCAAATGCAGCTTTTATTTATACATACAGTAGCATTTATTGTCGTATGCGCTGATAATACACATGTTTTGAGCTTCATGAAACCTGCCATCTACTGTTCTGGCAGTGGTCATTTTTATAATAGTAACGAGTAACTATGCAGCACAAAAAAAATATTGGAGTAGAAGAATTAAAAACCTTGAAAAAATGTAGTGAAGTAAAAGTGGAAGTAGGAGAAAAAAAATTCTACTGCAGGAGAGTACAGATACCGCCTTTCGGTACTTAAGTACAGTAGTGAAGTAGTTCTACTTAGTTACTATACATCTCTGTCAAGCTAGCAGAATAATGTAAACAAAAGGGTGGTCGGATCCCCTATGATGTCATCGACTAAATACGGTCAGGACCATATTTGGTCAAAAATGCTAGTCAGCATCACCCACCCCTTTACATTTAGCTGCAAGTGGTGGAACTGATTTAGCTGCAAGTGGTGGAACTGACCATTTAGTTCACCTGTTCAGCAACGGTAAAGTAAATTCAGGTTCCACTGTACTTGGCTATGAACTTGAATCTCATCCCTATTTCTGAAGCACTGCACACATTTGTGAATGTAGTCTACAAATGTAATTGCATCTTACACTACATTACCTTACATTTAACATGTCAGCATTCTTCTGCAAACTGCTAAAAGCAGGGTTCTTTGCGGATAATTACAGAGAACGATCAAGCAGAATGAACGACCTTTTAGTTAAGCCAGCCATACATGAATCAAAAATCAGCCAGTTCAGTAGGGTCCAACTGAATTTCTATCTATACATGGACAGGGTGGTTGTACAGAAGTCAATCTACCAATCCACTTCTGTAAAATCCCCCTGTTGGAATTTTGCTGCTCAATCATTCTGGATATAGCTGTATTCTGACTGTGGAAATTCTCCCTGCTTTCAGAATACAATAAGTCAGTGGGGAGGATCCCCCATCCACCTTGAATGTATGGCTGGGAAAATCAAGTCAACTGGTTTTCTTTTTTTGCTGGTTGAAAAAAAAAAAATATTCATGTATGAGATGCCTTAAGGAGGCACATACAGTACACATAAACTAAAGTCATTAAATGGTAATTGGAAAGGTTGAAACTCCATCTCACAGTTTCTTTAACCACTTTATGACCCACCTTAATGACCAGGCCCCATTTTGCAATTCGGCACTGCGGTGCTTTAATGGACAATTGCGCGGTTGTGCAACGCTGTACCCAAATAAAATTGATGTCTTTTTTCCCCACAAATAAAGCTTTCTTTTGGGGGTATTTGATCACCTGTGCGATTTTAATTTTTTTGCGCTATAAACAAAAAAAGAGCGACAATTCTGGAAAAAAATATATATTTTTCACATTCTGCTATATAACATTCCCCAAAAAAAAAAAAAATAAAATCATTTTTTTTTCAACATTTTAGGCCAATTAGTTTTCTGCTACATATTTTTTGTAAAAAAATTGCAATAATCGTATTTTGATTGGTTTGCACAAAAGTTATCGCGTCTACTAACTACGGGAAAGATTTATGTAATTTTAATATTCTTTTTTTACTAGTAATGACGGCGATCTGCGATTTTTTGCGGGACTGCAACATTCCGGCGGACAGATCGGACCCCTGACTAACATTTTTTATACTTTTGGGGGGGATCAGTGACATTGCTACAGTAATCAGTGCCAAAAATATGCACTGGTACTGTAATAATGACACTGGCAGGGAAGGGGTTAACATTGTGGGTGATCAAGGGGTTAAATGTGAGCCTATTGGAGTGATTCTAACTGTGGGTGGGGGCGTGGCTTGTGAAATGATCACAAAGACCTGTGATCCTATATAGAAGGATCACAAGGGCTCTATGATCATTCCAGGGAGAGGAACGGTCAGTTGTGTTTACAACAGTTGCCCGTTCTTGTCTCTCAGCAGGGAACGATCGCGGGTGTCAGACGGCAATCGGAGCCGCATGCCCCGTTCTTCGGCTTCCCCGCTGACAAGGGGGGGTAGGAGCGCGCGCTCGCCCCCTAGCTCCCTGTGCGCGACCGATGTATACCTATGGCAGGAGCGGCAGCCTGCCGCAGTATAACTGCGGCGGGCGGTAGTAAAGTGGTTAATGAATATCAAACAATTTTTCTCTGTATTTAGCAAAGAAAGAAAAATCATTTTACTATAAATGTGATTTTGCAAACACAATATTCAGTAAGATAACATGACTGTAGGGGCTTTTTTTATATAAATTGCCATAAGTACATGCCATTAAAATCCAATCTTTGTTTAATTACTTTAATGATTTATTTTCATTTTTATTATGTAGAAACCACATAGATGACACTATGGAGGATAACATTATACTTTTTTTTGGGGAAGGGGAAGGCATACATACCTCAAAAATGAAGTGTTGTCTTAAAGTAAATCTTTCCTAAGAGAAAGATAAAGGCAGCTACTATTACTGACCCCTCATTCTGCAAATGCTTGATGGCTGTTATGCTGACCCCCTTGCCTCAAGACTTCTTACTTTTCTCTGACTTTCTTAATCTGTGTTCATGTTCCAGATCAGTAATTCAGAAAGCATTGAAGCCACTGATTTAGCTAGGGAATTCACATTTTCTAAAGGAGGTCAGCAATGATATTTTGTTTAAAAAATGTTTGCTTTAACATTTCTATAAATAATATGGACTCTAGTGTTAAAGCGGTATTAAGCCATAACTAATCCTTGGATGTGGTGGCTTTTTTAGGTTGGTTTTTCTTTATTTAATCAGGTGATCCAGCCAGAAACACAATTCCTGGCTTAGGGTGTCTGCATTCTGAATGTAGTAGTAAAGGGGGCACCTTTGGACAGCAGCATTAAAGGGTAACGTTATATTAGCAGATTTAGATAGATATGATTAACACATTGAAGCTGAATTCCAGCTAACACTTTTTAAGTAGCAAACAGCTTTTTTTTTTCTCCTTTTGGGATAAACGTTTTACATAGATGAATAAAAGCTGACCATTGTAAGCACCCCTGTCAGTGGTAAATGGTTTGTCTCAACCCAAATTGACACTTTTGCTGGACAGCTTGGTCTGTAAAGGAAGTTAAAAAATAACTGACTTACTAGCTGGATCACCAGGTGAAAATAAAGATATACTCATGTTGGACTGGAGTGTCTGCAAAGAAAAAACACAAAAGAAAAACAAAGGGGAACAGGAACTGCAGTGATAACACTGGACAGAAGAAAATCACAAAAAGTGAGAGAAAAAAAACAAAAAAAAGAAGAAAAGGAAGAAAGACAAAAGTGGACAAACAACAAAAAAGAATGAATAGCAGAAAATGAGGGCTGAGGGGATTTTAATGGTACATACACCAAAAAAAAAACATACAATAAAGGTATGTAAAATACAATTACAATTTTATTAGGGTAAAAAAAAAAAATACATGACATACAATTAGATTCCATAAAAAAGATCTCTCTATATTATCAAGCCTGGAGAGCCAATGGGATGTACCAGAGTCTAGCCCATCATGTTTCGCAGACGATAACCGCTTCATCAGTGGCATAGTGAAGATAGTGGATGGGGGATCCTCTTCCCACACCCGCTGTCACAATTTGAAAACAGCATGGCCTGTGCCCACATGGTGCTCTCTGTCTTTTCTTTTGCTTCTACAGCTGTCAGTGTCCCACTGGTATACGGAGCTGTATGGTGTGTGCACACTATTCGGTTTACTCTTTCCTTGGTGGTACATACAGATAATTGATTTAGATTCCTTTTCCTTGGGAACTATACTCAATTCATCAGTTGGGGGGAATATACAGGCCTCTCTAATTACCCCACTGCTGAGGACTTCTTGGACTCTGGCACAAGTTTTGAAACTTTTTTATTTGATTATGCTACATAGTCCCATTTTGTCTTATTTCTGTATTGTGTGTTACTATGTGTTATTATTTGTGTTTGTTTTATTTTCATTGTATGGCTGTCTGTCTGCTGCTCTGTATTTTTTACTCTTCTCCTTGCTCCTAAGACATTTTCAGTCTTTACTCTTTTTTTTGGCTCTAAGTGTTAAAGCACTGGTAGGCATATCAAGCCTTAAAGATAAGGAAGATTATATAGGTCTGAGCACAAAAAACATTTTTTTATTTACGCACTGCACATTCTTTGAAATATTTTGGCTTTGAGCTCTGCATATAAATTTACTTGCTCCCTGACTGTCATACTGACCCATTGTCTTTAGTACTTTCAGACCTGGCCATGGCAATCTATATATTTTATCACTTTGCAGATGTCCTTTACAGTGGTAGCAACCCTTAAAAAAAAACAAGTTTCTGTTTACTTTTGCCATGTCAATTGTCCCATTCTATGATGTGCAATGCCTGGTTGATCCTGTCTGTTCCTTTGATCCCCTGTTTAAACTGACCATGTTTATCATGGGTGCTGATCCATGATAGTTTGGTCAGATTAGGTGCCTCCATCATCCAGCTCTCTTCTCTGCATCTTCCCCTCCCTCTATCTCTGTCATTTCTATAGTCTGTGTGTGAAGCCAATCCCCCCCCCGTCCCTTTCCTCCTGCCTTCATTGAGTAATACTATTTTCTGACAGCTGCTCCTCCCCCTCCTCTATGATACAGTTGAGAAGAAACTGAAATCAGTTCTCACTATGTCAGATTGAGAGAAGAATAACAGCCCCTTCCCCTGGAGTCCCCTCTGGAGTGAGAGCAGACTGAACCATGTGACTGCACAGAAGAGCTCCTATCAAAAGGTACTTGGAGAAAATTTAGCAAAAAAAAAATAACACATTACCGTTACTATTAACATTCATTTCAAGCTGACCTATAATTTACAGCGCATTCATAAAGTATTCAGAACCCCTTCACTTTTTTTTCAATTTTCTTATGTTGCAACCTGACATTACGGCTCTTTAAAAAAAAAAAAAAGCAAGTTAGAGAAAGCGAAGGGACCAAGAACCCAATGGTCACGCTGACGGAGCTCCAGAGATTACAGTAGAGGCGTGAGAGGATAAGAAGATAATGGTTCCTCAATTTGGACCTATAATTTCCTGAAGGGGTTGTGGAATCAGTACAAAACCTGAGCTATATGAACCGCTTTGTGATAATGACCCAAAGGAGGCAAGCCCACACCTCCCAGATGTTTGGGCTTAGTTAAAGCATCAGAGATTCTAGCAGAAGAGTCTGCTCAAATGTAACAAAAAAAAAAGATTTCAAGGAGCTAAAAAAGGAATGTGGGAGAACTATCAGTACAGTTTAAAATACATAAAGAATATGAGGCTAAATATCCATTTTCAAGAATGCCATCATTCCAAACCAAGAGTGTTTAAGAATACGATAGTCCTTCAGCCTGCTGCTTACTAACGACAAAAGGGGTTTATAATTTAAATTCAAAAGAGATTCTGGAATAGATGAAATGTCTAATATCTAATAGTCTAATAGTAATATCTAAATGTTTAATATCTAATAGTGTTAGGTTTCCAAATAAAAGGAACAGAATCTCGTAAATTGGAAATGATGGGGTCTAATAAGATGATGTTTAGTGCCTCTGTCTTACATATATTTTCCTTAAATATTGGCCAAGCATTTTAAAGCTCATGTATTAGAGCTAGAAAAGCTGTAGAATGGTTAGAAATATATAATAATAAGTCATCTATGTAGAGACTTATTTTTATCTCTGTTTGACCCAGAGTAAGACTTTGAATAGAAGGATTCGATCTGATGGCATTAACAAGTTGTTCCATTGCCAGAATGTAAAGAGAAGTTGAAAGAGGGCAGCCTTGGCGTGTGCCATTATGGATATAAATGAGGTCAGAAAGAATGCCATTGACATGGACCCTAGCCGAGGGTGAATCAAAGAGGGCCATGATTTTGGTTAACAGGCTTAGAGGTACACCAATTTGTATGAGGGATGCAAAACTAAAGTCCTAAGAAGTTCAGTCAAACGCCTTCTCAGCATCAACCGCTACAAGGCAGAGGGGGAGATGTTTTTTCTTTGTGTTGCCAATAAGCACCAATGTTTTGATGGTATTATTCATTGCTTCCCTATTGGGGACAAACCCTACCTGGTCTAGATGGACCCGTGAGGGAATATTGGGTTAAAGTCTTAGAGCAATCACTTTTGTATATATTTTGATATCTACATGATAAGAGAAATACTGTAAGTCTGTAACTACCGCAGAGCGCTGGATCTTTATTAGGTTTTAGTATAACAGCTATGTAGGCTTTATTGAGAGTATCTCAGGAAATGGCAGGTCTGTGAAATAGAATTAAAAGCCTCTTTCACAACTGCATATAAAGAATCTTAGAACTGAGAATAGAAACAAACAGTAAAACCATCAGGCCCAGGACTTTTTCCAGTTAGAAAACACTTACATTTTAGTGTGTTTTCTTCAGTCATAAATGGCACTGAAAGTTCTTTGATAGAAATAGCTGGAAAGGTTTGGAAAGCATTACATTGTGTAAATTGCATTAAGGAAAATGTACTCGATCTATCATACATGTCCATAGAAGCAGCTGGGATGTTATCCAAGGATGAGTAATGTGACTGAAAGGCCTTAGCTATAGCCAATATGTACAAGACCTTGAGTGGGGCATAATATCTTAGAGACAAATGTCTTAGACTGTTGAAGTTTAATTGATGAAGCTAGAAACCTACTACTTTTATCACCAAACTCATGCAAACGGTGTCGAGGTAACTCTTTTTTGTGCACATATGATCAGTCAAGTACCCTGTTAAGTTCAGTTTGTTTGGATAAAAGTGTTTGTAAAATGGATGGATTAGGTGTTTTTCTATGGGCTGTCTTTAACCACCTCCCACCCGGGCCATTGTAAATATACGGCCGGGTGGGAGTCTCCTCCTTCTGATCAGACGTTCAGGAACGTCCTTCAAAAGGAGAGAGATCACGCCGCCGCGGGCACGCGCAGCGGCGCAATCTCGATGTGCCTGTGTCCCTAGGACACAGAGCAACAAGCCTCGGCAGGAGGGCCCTGTGATTGACCCTCCTGATCACATGACGGCTGTGTCCAATCACAGCCGTCATGTAATGTCAATACAGCCGTTGTAACAGCTTCGATCTCTTCTCTTCCTGACAGATCCTGTCAGAGAGGAGAAGAGGAGAGGATCGGTGCTGCAGCCGGGGTGATCAGTGAGTATTTCTAATTACTCACTGATCACAGGGGGGGTCTGTGCTGGTAATCAGATGATTGATTACCAGTGCAGCCCTGGGGGGAGGGGGTGCCACTAGAGCCACCAGGGATGCCCACTCATGACCACCAGGGATGCCCACCATGGCCACCAGGAATGGCAAACAGGGCTCAGAGAGCCTGCCAGTGGTGCCCCCCTATTAGTGCTGCCCACCAATACCATCTATCAGTGCTGCCCACAGTGCCCGTTATTGCCATCTATCAGTGCCGCCCACCAGTGCCCATTATTGCCCACCAGTGCTGCCTATCAGTGCCCATCAGTGCCCATCAGTGCCGCCTATCAGTGCCCATCAGTGCCCATCAGTGCCACCGATCAGTGCCCATCAGTGCTGCCTATCAGTGCCCATCAGCACTGCCTATCAGTGCCCACCAATGCTGCATATCAGTGCTATCTATCAGTGCCACATATCAGTGCCCATCAGTGCTGCATATCAGTGCTACCTATCAGTGCCCATCAGTGCTGCATATCAGTGCCACCCCATCAGTGCCACCCTATCAGTGTCTCCTCATCAGTGCCTGTCAATGCGGTGTCATCAGTGCAAGAAAAAACATATCTATTTACACAATTTTATAACCTAAACAAAAAAACTTTTTTTTTTCAAACTTTTCGGTCTTTATTTATTTGTGCACCAAAAAAGAAAAAACCTGGCAGTGATCAAATACCACCAAAAGAAAGCTCTATTTGTGGGGAAAAAAATACACAAATTTGGTTTAGGTACAGTGTTGCGTGACCGCGCAATTGTCATTCAAAATGCAACAGCGCTAAAAGCTGAAAATTGGTCTGGGAAGGAAGGGGGTTTAAGTGCCCAGTATTGAGGTAGTTAAAGTATGAAAGTCTCAGAGTAAAGTTTCAATTTCAAAAACCTAGAACCATGCTTAATAAGTATCCCTCTCAATACACATTTTAAAGTTTCCCATTGGAGAGGTTTTGGATTTAGATCTTGAAAATGAATCTCCTGGAATTCATGTATAGATGCTACAATTTCCACCTGGACTGCTTCTAATAACATCTCATTTAGGCGCCAGGATGCAATATGCTTAATGGTACTTGGGATAAAAAAAAAAAAAAAAGTACAAATAGGAAAATGATCAGACCATATACTGTATGAGGATCAATAGTTTTTATAGAAGACCAACTAAAAACCATGATGGGAGGCAAATATGTAATCAGTACGACTGTAAGAATAGTAAGCAGCGGAATAAAAAGTGTAGTCCTTAATGGTAGGGCTAAGAATATGCCACACCCACAAGTTGTAAACCTTAAAGTTTACGATTAATAGTGTAAGGGGCAGGGAAAAGGGCTCAGTGCTTCCAGGAGGAAGAGTCCAAAAAAAGGATTAAATATAAAATTAAAAACACCTCCCATAATTATGCATCCATCTGCAAATTGTTCTAATTTTGTCAAGATACTAAACAGGGTGTGCTTTTGATTAGTATTAGGGAGGTATTTATTTGCAAGTATAAAAAGCTGGTTATAAAGTGAGCATTTGAGAAATAGGTATCGGCCTGCAAGATCAGAAATAGTGACTTTAATAGTGGCTGGCAGGGAGGCATAGAGTCCAATAGCTAAACCCTTTGTTTTATTATCAGGGCAGTTACTTGTCAATAAGTGCTTATAATAACACAAAGACATTATAGGAGAAGAGGGCCCCTTAACCTCCCTGGCAGTATGATTCTTTCAGATTTTAGGTGCTGAAAGCGGTACCATTATTTTGCATGTAATTCTTAAGAATGAGCAGCCCAAACCAATTATTTACATATGATTTTTTTTTTTTACTGTGCATTCTTCTTTATAACATCTCTGGTATGATGAAGTTTGAAACACAAAATCATAAATTATAATATAATAAATATCTATAAATAAGTTAAAGTATGTATGTATTTACATATATATATATATATATATATATATATATATATATACACAGTGCCTTGCGAAAGTATTCGGCCCCCTTGAACTTTGCAACCTTTTGCCACATATCAGGCTTCAAACATAAAGATATAAAACTATAATTTTTTGTGAAGAATCAACAACAAGTGGGACACAATCATGAAGTGGAACGACATTTATTGTATATTTCAAACTTTGTTAACAAATAAAAAACTGAAAAATTGGGCGTGCAAAATTATTCAGCCCCTTTACTTTCAGTGTAGCAAACTCTCTCCAGAAGTTCAGTGAGGATCTCTGAATGATCCAATGTTGACCTAAATGACTAATGATGATAAATAGAATCCACCTGTGTGTAATCAAGTCTCCGTATAAATGCACCTGCACTGTGATAGTCTCAGAGGTCCGTTTAAAGCGCAGAGAGCATCATGAAGAACAAGGAACATACCAGGCAGGTCCGAGATACTGTTATGGAGAATTTTAAAGCCGGATTTGGATACAAAAGATTTCCCAAGCTTTAAACATCCCAAGGAGCACTGTGCAAGCGATAATATTGAAATGGAAGGAGTATCAGACCACTGCAAATCTACGAAGACCTGGTCGTCCCTCTAAAATTTCAGCTCATACAAGGAGAACACTGATCAGAGATGCAGCCAAGAGGCCCATGATCACTCTGGATGAACTGCAGAGATCTACAGCTGAGGTGGGAGACTCTGTCCATAGGACAACAATCAGTCGTATACTGCACAAATCTGGCCTTTATGGAAGAGTGACAAGAAGAAAGCCATTTCTTAAAGATATCCATAAAAAGTGTTGTTTAAAGTTTGCCACAAGCCACCTGGGAGACACACCAAACATGTGGAAGAAGATGCTCTGGTCAGATGAAACCAAAATCAAAATTTTGTCAACAATGAAAAACGTTATGTTTGGCGTAAAAGCAACAAAACTCATCACCCTGAACACACCATCCCCACTGTCAAACATGGTGGTGGCAGCATCATGGTTTGGGCCTGATTTTCTTCAGCAGGGACAGGGAAAATGGTTAAAATTGATGGGAAGATGGATGGAGCCAAATACAGGACCACTCTGGAAGAAAACCTGATGGAGTCTGCAAAAGACGTGAGGCTGGGACGGAGATTTGTCTTCCAACAAGACAATGATCCAAAACATAAAGCAAAATCTACAATGGAATGGTTCACAAGTAAACATATCCAGGGGTTAGAATGGCCAAGTCAAAGTCCAGACCTGAATCCAATCGAGAATCTGTGGAAAGAACTGAAAACTGCTGTTCACAAACGCTCTCCATCCAACCTCACTGAGTTTGAGCTGTTTTGCAAGGAGGAATGGGCAAAAATTTCCATCTCTCGATTTGCAAAACTGATAGAGACATACCCCAAGTGACTTACAGCTGTAATCGCAGCAAAAGGTGGCACTACAAAGTATTAACTTAAGGGGGCTGAATAATTCTGCACGCCCAATTTTTCAGTTTTTTATTTGTTAACAAAGTTTGAAATATCCAATAAATTTCGTTCCACTTCATGATTGTGTCCCACTAGTTGTTGACTTAAAAAATTACAGTTTTATATCTTTATGTTTGAAGCCTGAAATGTGGCAAAAGGTCGAAAAGTTCAAGGGAGGCGAATACTTTCGCAAGGCACTGTATATACATATACAATACAAATACATAAAAAGTACAGTAAAACTGCAGGAAAGGGCACTGGGGGGAAAACTAATGTGAATTTATTTTATTTTGTAATATATCAGTGTGTTTGGTGTGTTTTCTTATTTGATTTTGCAGGTGGTTCCACCTCCCTGCGAGCATCACGTCGCAGGAGATGGAAGCCGGGGCACAGAGCATAGGGAGGAAAATCCAGCCGCCACACACTGCCGGGATACATCGCTGGATCCCGGGGACAAGGTGAGTACCCTCTCTTACAGGATCCAGCAATCTCCCTAGCGGTACCCTGAGTGTGGCTCTGGGTTACCGCTAATGGCTCTGAAATTTCACCCCGAGCCACACTCGGGAATACCGCTAAGGAGGTTAAACTGAGTTTCCTGCACAAAGAGTACTTGTATTTTTTGCTTGTGCCTATGATACAAGATTTGAGACCTATTTTGTGAGCTCTTAAAACCCTGAATATCCAGGTTAACTACAGCGGCCTTAGCATTAAATACCCAAAGAGAATAAAAAAAGAAAGTAAATTGAGAAAATCCTATGCCGACATGCCAGTGGAAAAAGAAAAAAGGCAGAGAAAGAAGAAAAGGGAAAAATAAAATCATGAAAGTTAAGCAAAAATAGAATCAAGTCGGTGCATTAGAGAATCGCCTGTCTGAAGGGAAGAAAAGAAAACGACATGGGAAATCTCCCATATGATGAGCTACGAGTGCATGTGTATTGCAATCAGAGAACATCTACTAACCATTGGGGGGGAAACATACATATTGGGTGAGCTGCAACCTGGTATAGTAAATAACAGCCAAAAAAAAGGAAATACATATACTGTATATTAAACCTTAAACCATAAAAAATATAGTTGACTTTGGGCACCAGAACATGTCTTACCAAACAGCCTCTCAAAGGAGGCAATACATGTTCTGCTGCTCAAATGCAAGAAAAATAGTCATATTTTGATTACCAAAATGCAGTATATTCTAAAAATGGTGTATTTACAAAACAGTCAACATGGGTGAAAAATCCGCTCTAAACACTCAATACCATCTAACAGAGGAATAAAATAGATAAGTGAACAAATATATATATGTAAATCGCAAATATATTGTGACTATCCTAAACACAAGGGACATCATAAAAGGTCAACCCTATGCCTGAGCAAGGAAAAAAAAGAGATAATAATGGTACCTATAGATCAATAATGAGACTGAGTTAACTAGGCTAGCTTGTATAGCTATTTTTAGATATAAGAAAGTACCAGCAATAAAAAGTGGACCGGTGCCTAGGCTGCCCCCTGTGTACACGTGTAAATAAGAAATCATATGTGGATAAAGCTACAAGACAAAAACAACAATATAAAAAAAGAAAACAAATACATATAAGAGTACAAATTATCTATATGTAATTGATAGTAATCAAAAATAGGATTCATCAATGTCCTTTATCATGCTCATATCTGTGAGCATAAATTGAAAACGAAATCTCATCGGAAACATAGGTAAAGTAAGACACCCAGAGGGTGCTTATATTACAAATTTCTTAAAAGGAGATTTCAGAGTAGATTAGTGTCCTTTCCCTGGTGACACCAATTGCTATTTCAATAAAGCTGGTAAGTCAGTGAAAGGAGGCAGGGGCGGATCAGTCTAGCAATCTCAATAAAGAGCAAATTCAGCTTTGAGAGAAAGGAGTCCAAATGAAAAAAGTGCGTGTGACCATTTTCGCGTTTTGAGAGACCACTCATTTTTATGGAATACTGAGATACAAATCCATACCAGACCCTGTGGGGAAAGGGGAGGGAGAAGAGCGGACACATGTCTGCTCTCCTCCCCTTCCTGCTGTGACCCAGAAAGTGACGTGTATGGCGTCACTTCTGGGTCAGCTTCTCAGTGTCCTCGTTAACATAGTCGGGAAGGGATGTTTTGTAATGCATGTCTCATTAAGAAGAACCTGTCATCTAAAATTCATCACTTAGAGGACTTTTTTTCCCCTATGTGATGAAAAAATAAAAGTTAAGCGGGGGCGCCTATGGGATACATGCTACACATTGCTACATGTGCTGGAGTCAGAGCAATAATTCCAGCACAAGACCTCCTCCTTAACATTAAACCAGTGTTTCTCAACTCCGGTCCTCAAGGCACACTAACAGAGCAGATTTTAAGTATTACCTTGGGGAGATGCAGACTAGAATACTGCAATCACTGAGCAGCAAATTATATCATCTGTGATGTATTTCAGTTTTCTTGCAAACCTGGCCTGTTAGTGTGCCCTGAGGACCGGAGTTGAGAAACATTGCATTAAACTAACGACCTATAGGGGTTTTTTGATGTCACACCTATAGAAAATATAGGGCACTGAAGTTTGTTGCCATTTAACGGTCACATACAAATTTAAGATTTTACATGTTGGGTATCCATTTACTCAGTGCAACCTCTTCTTTTATATTTTGCCAAAATATTGGGTAGGTGATTGCATAGGTTTGCCCTAAAATTCACTTTTGTGTGTTTTTTACTAAAATTTTTGAAAATAACAATACTTTATTCTCTAGTGAGTCTGCTTTCAGAAAATGTATAATGTGTGGGGGGTTTATGGAATCTTCAGGTCTAAAATAGTTTTTTAAACATGTGCAAAAAATGGAAAACAGCAAAAAGGGTTAAAAAAAAGCCCTTTACAATCACTTTTAATATGGTCTGTGCCATGTAAGGCCACACTATATGTAATATATTGTGAGAACCAGACATTGTGACTGACCTTGTAGAACTTCTTTCTATAGGATTTACAGCTTACTTTCATTATTTAAGAATCATTTTGACAACAGAACCTTTAATGAACTTCTGGCAGCTGAACTTGTGAACCTCTTTTGTATTGATCTTCTGTTTTTTTTTTCTATTTTCTTTATTCATCGATTGATTACACAACAGCATCCTGAGTGAACTTGCTGCAGGTATATAAACTTTATGTGTTTTTAGAATCTAATTATAGTTCATGTTGACTTCCAGTTTTTTTTTTGCAAGCTTAACCATATAGTCATATCATTCCATGTTTTTAATAAACTTTACCTAAAAAAATAAATATATGGTATGTTTACTACTGTATCACAAATGTTATTATCAATTTTAATTGAATATGTGAGCTACCTTTTATTAAAAGAATATTTGGTTGTTTTAATATTTCCACAGTTGAGCTTTTTAATCAGATCTGTTTGCTTCTTTTGTTAGATACTGTTTGTTTTCTTTGTATTGCTGTAATTTAAAAGAGAACTTAAATACTCTAAGGCGTTGGCACACCGGGTGCATAATATGCACCCAGAGAAGATAATTTTAACCCCCTTCCCCTCTATGCAACAAAATGATGTTACTTTCTAAACATAAAATGAAACAAATAATAAAAATGACCAAAATGAAAGGTCTTCAGATATGACACGGGGGGGGGGGTCAGTGTAGTTCTCTTTTATATTGGAGGTCAGTGTTAAAGTGCCTTTTTACATTGGTGGTGAAGAAGTGCCACTTACATAGATTGTCAGTGGGAAAAATGTCTTTTTATTGGTGGTCTGTGGTAAGAGTGTCCCATTACATTCTAGGGAACGGCCGATTATCTGCAACACCGATATATCGGGTGCTGTTATGCACTTTCCCCGATATATCGGAATCGGCCCCTGGGGTTACCGATATTGCCAATATTTCAGGAAAGTGCTTGTACTGTGGTGATGCCTGCAGCTAGAGGCATCACCCCGGTACCAGTGTCCATAGCCGATGGTCGGCTGACCTGTAATGACAACCGATGCAGCTGAGAAGCCGCTCGACTGTCATTACAAGGAGAGGGAGGGGACATCCCCCCTCCCACCGCCTTCTGCGTTCCCCCCCTCCCACTGCCTCCCACTGCCCACCGGGAGACCTGGGCATCCTACCTCCACCGCCGCTGAAGAGAAGACCCGGGTCTCCGTGTAAAAAACCCGGAAGTGATGATCACTTCCGGGTACTCGGCGCCGAATTAAAAAACTGACAGCATTCAAAACAGCCAAATTTGGTGTTTTGAATGCTTTTTAGGTCTGAGGAGGGATTTGGGATCTTTTAGATCCCTCCACAAGGAGAACCTTTAGAAAAATAAAAAAATAAAAAAAAAACATTTTTTTACATGTCCGAAAATATCGGCAGATATCGGCCGATACCGATGACCAAAATATCGGTATCGGTATTGGCATTAAAAAAAAGATATTGGTCGATGACTATTACATATAGTCAAATATCATGAGAGATGAGAGGAGACATTTCACTTGTCTCATATCCCTGGCCTTGCCAAATGACGGCAGGTGTGGAACTATTCTATCACTGTTGGGCAAGAGATCAATAAACCTGAGTGGATTGCACTAGACAATGTACCTAACTAATTGCTTGCACTTGGGCAGACCACCCCACCCCACCCTTGGTTCATCTTAGCTGTAAGGAATTTTTTATTTATTCAAACATTTAGGAGAAAACCCTAATAACATCTCTAAATAACAAAATTCTCCATTATAACAAATTTTTCCAAAAAAAAAAAGAAAAAATTGTCCTTGAACTAACCCGATCACAATCAGTTTCATTTTTACATCCTTATAGTAGTAATCTAATTGTATTCATTCGATTATGGGGAGCAAACAATTATAAGTCCCTAATGCCACTGAATAGAATCTGGATTTATACCGGTCCTGAAACAGGATAGTGAGGGTGAGTTGATGCTTTCTAGAAGTTACTAGAGGCCAGTCATGATAACATTAGATGACTGTCTCTTCACACATTAATTTACTTTTTTGGATATTGCTTTGTATCTACTGTTTGATATGGTGATGTAATAGTATGCTTATGTTTTTGCTTGCTTGCTAGCAAAGTTTCTTTGCTGTATAATAAAAGAAGCTCAGACCTCAGTAATGTATGAATGTGCTTTTACAAAAATGCTGTACATACAAAACTATTACAATATTAGGAATACAATACAAGACTGACAGATATACAGTAACAATGCCTAGCAAATAAACAGAAACTATGGTCTACACAGTAAAAGTATGTTTAAAAATTACTTAACCCTGGTAACTTTACAGTTCTTGATCTCCATTGGCAACAAGGACCCAAAGCTTCTATAGCAGTTGCTGGAAATCAGGTATCTTCTTCTTGGCTGGTACAGACTTTCTTGTTTCTTGATGTTTAAGGCATGATGGAGTCCTGCTATGGTGTTAATGCATCATGGAGTCCTGTCCAGCTTATGCCTGACAACCTTTTATATGTCAGGTTGATTACCATATCTCATAAATAAAAAGTGCAGTGCATAAATGAACAATGTGAATACATTTGTGTACAAAATAAACACACCGTGATAAACATTAATGAGTGCACCTCCAAACAATTAAAAAAGAAGATGAATCAAAAGTAAAAAAGAAGAAAGTCCAGCACACGGAAATCCCGGTGGTAATTTAAGTGTTATCCGATGTTCAGGTAGTTTCCTGTTTGCTCTCAGCAGATCAGAATGTATTTATTTAAGGGATCAATATAGTGTGATACCCTAAAAAGCAATCACTTATTACGAAGTAATGCACTTACATAGTAAAAACTTGCAAACACATGTAGAATGCCAGAGGACCAAGGTAATCCCTTCCTCCAGTAACCAAAATGGCCATTATCCGGCCACACTCTTATTAAGTAGGAGTCTCCAATAGGGATGATCGAACTTTTGAAAAGTTCGGTTCGACCAGAACACCCGAATTTCCCGAAAGCTCGGTTCGGATTCCAGAACCCCATTGAAATCAATGGGACCCGAACTTCTGGAATCAAAAAACACCATTTTGAAGCCCTAAAACTGTAACGCTCCGGCGTTTGTTTAGTGAACTGGATATGCAGCTGCAGAATTTCCACTCAGTAGTCGTGCAGAAATGTGTTGAATCACCATATCCAACTCTCCAGACTCATCATTGTGGCCCAGCCTGCCTCAGCATGCAAATATACAGGCACTCAGTTAAGATGTTCCTGGAGTGATAGGTTGTATACGATAGTATAGAGGTGATGTGCTGAAAGGACAGGCGTGAGTAGTGATAGCAATGATAGGCACTCAATAGTAATGTTCAGGAGTGTTAGCAGATGGTGATAGATAGTATGCAGATAGGTTAGCAATCATGTATAATTAACAGGTGGTAGGGGACAGCAGATGAAGTGTACAGGAATTGCTAACTCAGTGCAAGGATATAGATGGTAGTAGACTCAAGAGCTAGCAATCTATGTAACAGTGCAGATGATAGAAATAGTAATGCATAGATAGCAACAGTCTTTAGTATACAAGAGTAGATAGTGCAAGTTGATAGGAAGGAATCCCCTGCGGGGTACTTATCACTAGTTGGTTTTAGAGAGATGAGGGGTCCGGTAATGAGGAGAAGGATTGGTAGCGAGATACAGGATCCGTAGCGAGATACAGGAAATAGCTGGAGGCTTCGGCAGCGTCAGACAAGGCTGTGTAACAAGCGGTTTGTACGAACACCTTGTGAGTGAAAACCGGCGATTGAAATAGCCGCTCAGAGCGGCGCCTAGTGATGACGTCACGAGATTTAAAGGGACAGGTAGCTATATGCGGAAGAATTGGGCTGGAAGGGTACCGAAGGTACCAGAATCTTACAGTACCCCCCCCTTAAGGCCGGCTCCGGAAGGCCTATAGCACTGGTCTCTCCGGGTATTTGGAGTGGAACCTTCGTATAAGCCTGGGAGCGTGAACGTCAGAAGTATCCAACCAGGTGTCGTCTTGGGGTCCATAGTTTTTCCATCTTATGAGATATTGGAGTTTCCCTCTGTGGATACGAGAATCCAAAATCTCCTTAATCTCAAATTCTTCTCCGCCTTCAACTTGTACTGGAGGTGGAGGCGAGATGGTAGGTCTTATTCCTTGGTTGGGAACATGTGGTTTCAGTAGCGACACGTGAAAGATGGGGTGTATTTTAAGATCTGCCGGTAAGGTGAGTTGAACTGCAGCTCTCCCAATGAGCTTCTCAATTGGGAAAGGTCCTAGAAACAAAGGCCCAAGCTTTTTACTGGGGATCTTTAACCTTAAGTTTTTCGTAGATAGCCAAACGAGATCCCCAATAGCATATTGAGGAGAAGGTCTGCTACGGAGGTCGTAGTACCTTTTTTGTTGGCTATGGGCATGTGAGATGGTGGTGTTAAGTAAACCCAGAGAGTCTTTTATTTGGGTAAGATAGTCAGAGGCTACTGGGTTACTTGATGGCAGGATGCGTGGTGGAAGAAGTGTGGGATGAAACCCATAGTTTAGGTAGAATGGACTTTGCTTAGTAGTACTGTGGGTTGCGTTATTGTAAGCAAATTCTGCCAGAGGGAGGAGGTCCACGCAATCATCCTGTAGGTATGAGGTGTAGCAACACAAATATTGTTCAATGCACTGGTTGACTCTTTCAGTTTGTCCATTGGTCTGAGGGTGGTAGGGAGAAGTAAGTTTTCGCTCAATTCGTAGTATATGACATAGAGCTTGCCAAAACTTGGAAATGAACTGTGAACCTCGGTCAGATAAAAGAGTCTTTGGAATTCCATGTAGCTTGAACACATGTTTCACTAGTAATTCCGTTGTTTTTTTAGATGAAGGTAGTCTGCGAATAGAAATGAAATGTGCCATCTTTGTCAGATGGTCCACTGACACTAGAATGGTAGTAAATCCTTTGGAAGGTGGTAATTCTACTATAAAGTCTAAGGACACAACTTCCCATGGAACTTTGGGTATTGGTAGACTGCAAAGTAGACCAGATGGTTTTGTAGTGTCAATTTTGGACCTTGCACAGATGTCACATGAGGAAACAAATTTTTGTACAGACGTCTTCATATCAGGCCACCAAAATTGCCTGGTGAGCAAATTGAATGTCTTAGTCATACCCATATGTCCTGCCATAGGTACATCATGTGATAATTCCAACATCTTGGTACGCATACCAGGAGGTATGTAGAGTTTGTCGTTAAAGTAGAGGAAGCCTTCTGCATCAGCACTTAGTTGTGGTGGTGGTGAATCCAGTCCTATACTGTGCAGAATCTCTTCCTTCAAGGAACGAACAACACCAATAATACGGTCATGGGGTATTATAGGAAGTGAAGGGATTTCGGCGCAGTTATCTTCGGTTAGCCGTAATAGCGCATCCGCTTTTTTGTTTTTGTCTGCAGGCGTGTAGGTCACTAGGAAGTTGAATCTTAGGAAGAATAATGACCAACGTACCTGCCGGTGGCAAAGAGTCTTGTTGGTCTGAAGGTATTGGAGATTCTTATGATCTGTATATATGAGTATTGGCAATCGAGTACCTTCAAGTAAATGTCGCCAATTTTCTAGTGCCAATTTTATGGCAAGCAACTCTTTTTCACCCACTCGGTAATTCACCTCTGGGCTACTTAGTGATTTAGAGAAAAAAGCAACTGGGTGGAGTGGTGAAGTATTCGTTGGTCGTTGGGAAAGAACTGCTCCTACAGCCATATTTGACGCATCTACCTCCAGGATGTATTGAAGGGATGGGTCTGGATGGCGTAGTATGGGAGCAGAAGTGAAGCTTGATTTTAACAAGCGGAAAGCTTTATTTGCTTCTTCAGACCATTTGAATGGTTTCTTTACACTTGTAAGTTGTGTGAGTCGTCTCACAATAGAAGAGAAGTTCTTGATGAACTTCCTATAGAAGTTTGAAAATCCAAGGAATCGTTGTAATGCCTTACGAGTTGTTGGTACAGGCCAATCCAGTATACATAATATCTTGCTCATATCCATCTTGATACCGTTCTTAGATATGATGTATCCTAGGAATAGTACTTCTTCCTTGTGAAATAGGCATTTTTTTAATTTTACGTATAAGTTGTGTGCGAGTAATCTGGATAGCACAAGTCTTACATGTCTTACATGTTCGGACAAGGACTGAGAATAAATGAGTATATCATCCAGATATACCACAACACAAACATCAAGTAGGTCTCTGAAGATGTCATTTATGAATCGTTGAAATGCTGCGGGAGCATTACACAACCCAAAAGGCATTACTAGATATTCGAATAATCCGTATCTGGTTCTGAATGCCGTCTTCCACTCATCCCCATTACGGATTCAGATAAGGTTGTATGCCCCTTTTAGGTCCAATTTTGAAAAGTAGGTAGCTCCGCGCACTTGTTCAATAAGTTCGGGAATGAGAGGTAAAGGATAGCGATCCTTTATCGTAATGGTATTTAATTGCCTATAGTCAATAATAGGCCTGAGACTTAAATCCTTATTGCGGACAAATAAAAGTCCTGCAGCTGTGGAAGAAGTAGAGGGTCTAATAAACCCTTTCGCTAAATTCTCATCCAAGTATTCCTTGAGATGAGAAAGTTCATCCTGAGAAAGAGGATAAACATGACCGAAAGGTAGTTTACTATTAGGGAGTAGATCAATAGAACAATCGTAGTCCCTATGGGGAGGCAATACATGAGCATTTTTCTCAAGGAAGACTTCTGATAGATCCTGATAACATGGTGGTGGTGAAATTTCATCTGACACCATGGACAGGATTTTTTTATATGATTGAAGGTTACACGTGGTCTCGCAGTAGTGAGAGGGGAAGGTTAAAGTCCGTGTTTTCCAATCAATGATTGGTTGATGTATGTGTAACCAGGGAAGTCCCAAAATAATGGGAAAATGGGGTGAAGGTAATACATCAAAAGTGGTGGTCTCAGCATGAGACTCGTTAGCAGTAGCAAGGAGTGCTTGTGTCTGATTGGTAATTGGACCAGAAAATAACGGAATACCGTTAATAAAACTAACAGAGACAGGTTTAGATTTTGAAATAATAGGTATTTTATTTAAAGCAACAAAACTAGTGTCAATGTAGTTCCCACAAGGTCCTGTGTCGATCATAGCCTTGGTGGTGATTCTATTATGGTCCCACTATAAGGTCAAATGAATAAAAAGATAGGGATTAGAAAAAGAAGTCGTTAATCCCCCCAGCAAGACATGTGGACACTCACCCTCTTTTTTGCGGACAAGGGGACAGACGCTTATCAAATGATCCGGGGAGGCGCAGTACATGCAGAGATTTTCAGATCTTCTCCTGGCTCGTTCAGTAGACGATAATGGTGGGCGTATGGTTCCTACCTCCATAGGAGTAGGGTCAACGGGCGAAACCCGAGAAGGATTGGATAATGGTATTCCCATTTTCTCAGCCTTTCTTTCTCGCAGTCGCCTGTCAATATTGATGCTGAGTTGTATTAAGGCATCCAAAGTGCCAGGTAAATCCGCTCGGGCGAGCTCGTCTTTAACGGCTTCTGATAACCTGAGTCTGAATTGGGTTCGCAAAGATGCATCATTCCACCCTGAATCAAGGGTCCATCTTTTGAACTCTGCTACGAAGTCTTCAACAGGTCTCCTTCCTTGTTTTAAAGCCCTCAATTGGCTGTCAGCAGTACTCTGCCTATTTGGGTCTTCATATAGGCTAGCGAGTTCTGCTAAAAATAAAGGATAGGAGTTAAGAAGAGGGTCATTTTTCTCAAAGAGAGAGTCTGCCCAAGCCCGTGGATCACCCGACAAATATGAGATAGTGGTGCAGACTTTAATTTGGTCTGTAGTGTAAGTACGAGGTTTTAGATTAAAAAGCAATTGACATGCGTTTTTAAATTCACTACATTTTTTTCGATCACCTGTAAACACTAGAGGAGGGTTGAGCAGCAGTAAGCTGTGAAATACGAGCTACCTGCTGTCTCAAAGTCTGATTTTCATTTTTCACTTCGGTAAGGGAAAGGATTAGTGCATCTACCTTTTGTGTTAGTTGTAACACATGAGTGGCTAATTCTGCTGAATCCATTTTTTATTTCGGGTTCCTACAATCTGTAACGCTCCGGCGTTTGTTTAGTGAACTGGATATGCAGCTGCAGAATTTCCACTCAGTAGTCGTGCAGAGATGTGTTGAATCACCATATCCAACTCTCCAGACTCATCATTGTGGCCCAGCCTGCCTCAGCATGCAAATATACAGGCACTCAGTTAAGATGTTCCTGGAGTGATAGGTTGTATACGATAGTATAGAGGTGATGTGCTCAAAGGACAGGCGTGAGTAGTGATAGCAATGATAGGCACTCAATAGTAATGTTCAGGAGTGTTAGCAGATGGTGATAGATAGTATGCAGATAGGTTAGCAATCATGTACAATTAACAGGTGGTAGGGGACAGCAGATGAAGTGTACAGGAATTGCTAACTCAGTGCAAGGATATAGATGGTAGTAGACTCAAGAGCTAGCAATCTATGTAACAGTGCAGATGATAGAAATAGTAATGCATAGATAGCAACAGTCTTTAGTATACAAGAGTAGATAGTGCAAGTTGATAGGAAGGAATCCCCTGCGGGGTACTTATCACTAGTTGGTTTTAGAGAGATGAGGGGTCCGGTAATGAGGAGAAGGATCGGTAGCGAGATACAGGATCCGTAGCGAGATACAGGAAATAGCTGGAGGCTTCGGCAGCGTCAGACAAGGCTGTGTAACAAGCGGTTTGTACGAACACCTTGTGAGTGAAAACCGGCGATTGAAATAGCCGCTCAGAGCGGCGCCTAGTGATTACGTCACGAGATTTAAAGGGACAGGTAGCTATATGCGGAAGAATTGGGCTGGAAGGGTACCGAAGGTACCAGAATCTTACAAAAACCCAATAAATGCCCCTAAAAAGTGCCTAGGGTTCTGGGTCATGCCCCAGGGACTATTAATCACACAAAAAAAGTTCTTAAAAATTGTCGTTTTTGATAGAGAGCCAATTATTGAAAAAATTAAAAAAAAAAAAAAAAAGAGATTTCTTTGGATTTAGTGTCTGGGGGGTCTAAAAGGTGTACCTGTGAAGTTTCGGCTCTGTAGCATGTCCAGAACCAGAATTATAGCATACAAAACCTTCAAAAATGACTTTTTTGCTTAACCGCACCTTTCTTTTGCTCCTAATCAACGGCACAGCCAATGTGTATGATGGGGACATAATGCAGTGCATTGGGAACAAGATTAGAGTTTTTTTTTGGAAAAAGGTGCTGTCTCTTTAAATGTGCATATAATTAACGGGTGTATTTCCACAATGGGGCTATTATTACCAAATGTTTTCAAAAAGTCCAAAGATGTATGTAATTGCACTTTATTTCATGTAAAATGGTGTTTGGTGCACTTTAACTTGAATTCTCACAAGAAACAGACATATATGCACGGATACATTGAGGGTTAGGGTTAGGGGTAGGGGCCACAATGTAGTGCAGAGTGAACAAGATTAGAGATGTTTTGGATGAATACTGTTGTCTCTTGACTTTGAATAGAAGTAAAGGATGCTTAAAAATTGGGCCTTTGGTGGTGCGGACGATGCCTTGACACCATATCCCTATGAAAGTGCTGGTAATGAAGGCAATAATTGCCTTTGTAAGGAATAAAATTACAATGATATGCATCTGTGTGACAGGTGCGCAAAAATTGTTGTTTGGGTGTTGGCGGAGCCATACCACTGTAAGCCCAAAGAGCTGGTGTTGAAGAAGGCGTAAAAATTATGAAGGTGTGCACATGTGAAACAGGTGCGCAAACATGGTAGTTTTGGTGTTGGCGGAGCCTCCCCACCACAACCCCAAAGAGCTGGCTTTGAAGGAGGCCCAAAAATTGTAAAGGTGTGCACCTGTGGAACAGGTTCGCAAACATGGTAGTTTTTGTTTAGCATAGCCTCCCCACCTTAACCCCAAAGAGCTGGTGTTGAAGGAGGCCCAAAAATTGTAAAGGTGTGCACCTGTGGAACAGGTTCGCAAACATGGTAGTTTTTGTTTAGCATAGCCTCCCCACCTTAACCCCAAAGAGCTGGCTTTGAAGGAGGCCCAAAAATTGTAAAGGTGTGCACCTGTGGAACAGGTTCGCAAACATGGTAGTTTTTGTTTAGCATAGCCTCCCCACCTTAACCCCAAAGAGCTGGTGTTGAAGGAGGCCCAAAAATTGTAAAGGTGTGCACCTGTGGAACAGGTTCGCAAACATGGTAATTTTTGTTTAGCATAGCCTCCCCACCTTAACCCCAAAGAGCTGGTGTTGAAGGAGGCCCAAAAATTGTACAGGTGTGCACCTGTGGAACAGGTGCGCAAACATGGTAGTTTTTGTTTTAGCATAGCCTCCCCACCTTAACCCCAAAGAGCTGGTGTTGAAGGAGGCCCAAAAATTGTAAAGGTGTGCACCTGTGGAACAGGTGCGCAAACATGGTAGTTTTTGCATAGCCTCCCCACCTTAACCCCAAAGAGCTGGTGTTGAAGGAGGCCCAAAAATTGTAAAGGTGTGCACCTGTGGAACAGGTTCGCAAACATGGTAGTTTTTGTTTTATCATAGCCTCCCCACCTTAACCCCAAAGAGCTGGTGTTGAAGGAGGCCCAAAAATTGTAAAGGTGTGCACCTGTGGAACAGGTGCGCAAACATGCTAGTTTTTGTTTTAGCATAGCCTCCCCACCTTAACCCCAAAGAGCTGGTGTTGAAGGAGGCCCAAAAATTGTAAAGGTGTGCACCTGTGGAACAGGTGCGCAAACATGGTAGTTTTTGTTTTAGCATAGCCTCCCCACCTTAACCCCAAAGAGCTGGTGTTGAAGGAGGCGTAAAAATTATGAAGGTGTGCACATGTGAAACAGGTGCGCAAACATGGTAGTTTTGGTGTTGGCGGAGCCTCCCCACCACAACCCCAAAGAGCTGGCTTTGAAGGAGGCCCAAAAATTGTAAAGGTGTGCACCTGTGGAACAGGTTCGCAAACATGGTAGTTTTTGTTTAGCATAGCCTCCCCACCTTAACCCCAAAGAGCTGGTGTTGAAGGAGGCCCAAAAATTGTAAAGGTGTGCACCTGTGGAACAGGTTCGCAAACATGGTAGTTTTTGTTTAGCATAGCCTCCCCACCTTAACCCCAAAGAGCTGGCTTTGAAGGAGGCCCAAAAATTGTAAAGGTGTGCACCTGTGGAACAGGTTCGCAAACATGGTAGTTTTTGTTTAGCATAGCCTCCCCACCTTAACCCCAAAGAGCTGGTGTTGAAGGAGGCCCAAAAATTGTAAAGGTGTGCACCTGTGGAACAGGTTCGCAAACATGGTAATTTTTGTTTAGCATAGCCTCCCCACCTTAACCCCAAAGAGCTGGTGTTGAAGGAGGCCCAAAAATTGTACAGGTGTGCACCTGTGGAACAGGTGCGCAAACATGGTAGTTTTTGTTTTAGCATAGCCTCCCCACCTTAACCCCAAAGAGCTGGTGTTGAAGGAGGCCCAAAAATTGTAAAGGTGTGCACCTGTGGAACAGGTGCGCAAACATGGTAGTTTTTGCATAGCCTCCCCACCTTAACCCCAAAGAGCTGGTGTTGAAGGAGGCCCAAAAATTGTAAAGGTGTGCACCTGTGGAACAGGTTCGCAAACATGGTAGTTTTTGTTTTATCATAGCCTCCCCACCTTAACCCCAAAGAGCTGGTGTTGAAGGAGGCCCAAAAATTGTAAAGGTGTGCACCTGTGGAACAGGTGCGCAAACATGCTAGTTTTTGTTTTAGCATAGCCTCCCCACCTTAACCCCAAAGAGCTGGTGTTGAAGGAGGCCCAAAAATTGTAAAGGTGTGCACCTGTGGAACAGGTGCGCAAACATGGTAGTTTTTGTTTTAGCATAGCCTCCCCACCTTAACCCCAAAGAGCTGGTGTTGAAGGAGGCCCAAAAATTGTAAAGGTGTGCACCTGTGGAACAGGTGTGCAAACATGCTAGTTTTTGTTTTAGCATAGCCTCCCCACCTTAACCCCAAAGAGCTGGTGTTGAAGGAGGCCCAAAAATTGTAAAGGTGTGCACCTGTGGAACAGGTGCGCAAACATGCTAGTTTTTGTTTTAGCATAGCCTCCCCACCTTAACCCCAAAGAGCTGGTGTTGAAGGAGGCCCAAAAATGGTAAAGGTGTGCACCTGTGGAACAGGTGCGCAAACATGCTATTTTTTGTTTTAGCATAGCCTCCCCACCTTAACCCCAAAGAGCTGGTGTTGAAAGAGGCCCAAAAATTGTAAAGGTGTGCACCTGTGGAACAGGAGCGCAAACATGCTAGTTTTTGTTGTAACCAAAATGAGGTTCTGTGAACGTAAAGAGAATGAGAGGAGGGTTTGAGGGTGGCACCACGGTCCAGGCTTAAACTGAGGCTCAGCTGCCACATCACAACGATAGCCTAGTCTACAAGGTTTGCATCAGGTGCATCAAAGCTTGATATCCACGACTGATTCATTTTAATGAATGTCAAGCGGTCGACTGAGTCGGTGGAGAGTCTTGTTCGATGGTCTGTGACGAATCCTCCTGCTGCGCTGAATGCCCGTTCCGATAGGACACTGGAAGCAGGGCAGGCCAACAACGCCATGGCATACTGGGCCAGTTCTGGCCAGTGGTCTAATCTTAAGACCCAGTATGCCAGTGGATCGGCATCGTCACATGAAAAGCCCTCTGTGTCACTTTGTGCCCTCACGTAATCGTCCACCATGTGATGCAGACGCTGTCGATGCGATGTGGCAGCTGAGAGGCCTGGGCGGTGAGGACTAATAAAAGACCGAAAGGCATCCGTCAACAGCACGCCTTCTCCAACGCTCCTCTCGTGACCACCAGTAGAATCCATGGTAGGTTGTCCCCGCCCCTGCACCCTACGGGAGTCGGGGAACGTGTTCACCAGAATCCTCTTGAGACTGTCCTCAAGGGATTTGATCCTGTGGACTCTCTGGGTGGATGGGAAAAGCTCCGAGACTTTAGACTTGTACCGGGGGTCAAGTAGGGTGGCCAACCAATAGTGGTTAGTCTCTTTAATGGCCTTGATTCTGGGGTCCTTTCGCAGGCTCTGAAGCATGATGTTTCCCATGCGTCGCAAATTAGCGAAGTCCTGAGAAGCTGACTCCTCGGGGTCACTCATAACGACATTATCTTCAACGGGCTCCTCCTCCTCCCAGCCACGCACTACTCCAAAGTGTCCCGAGGGAGTCAAACTAGGCCTTGCAGATTGCCGCATGTTTTCCTCCTCCTCCTCCTCAAACCCTGCAAAAGTTCCCGCAGAATCGTCCTCCTCCTCCTCCTCTTCCACCCCTGGATCCTGCTCGGGCCTCTGGGAGCTAGGCATAATGGGGTCAGGATTCTCAGGATAAAGGGGGCCTTGAGAGGCAAGGAAGTCCTCCTCTTCCTCCTGCTGCTCTGCCTCTAGTGCCCTGTCCATAATGCCACGCAGAGTGTGCTCCAACAAAAACAGTACCGGTAGGGTGTCATTGATGCATGCGCTGTCCCGGCTGACCATCCTTGTGGCCTCCTCAAATGGCGAGAGGACAGCGCATGCATCCTTAATCAAAAGCCACTGCCGTGGTGAAAAGAAGCCCAGGCGCGCAGAGCCAGTGCTGGTGCCGTACTCGCATAGGTATTCATTGAGGGCCCTCTGCTGTGTGTACAGGCGCTGCAGCATAGCCAAGGTGGAGTTCCAGTGGGTGGGCATGTCACAGATGAGGCGGTGTACCGGCAGGTGAAACTCGCGCTGCCCTTCGGCCAAACGTGCAGTGGCACTGTACGACCGCCTGAAGTGACTGCACACCCTTCTTGCCATCCTTAGCACATCCTGCATTCCCGGGTACGAGTTCAAAAAACGCTGTACCACGAGATTCAGGACATGCGCCAGGCATGGCACATGGGTTAACTTTCCCTGACGAAGGGCGGCCAGGAGGTTTGACCCATTATCAGTAACCACCATCCCTGGCTGCAGCTGGCGTGGTGTCAACCACCTCTGGGCCTGTGCCTGCAGAGCCCCAAGAATCTGAGGGGCAGTGTGCTGCCTGTCCCCTAGACACACAAGCTGCAGCACTGCGTGACACCTTTTGGCCTGAGACAAAGAATAGCCCTTTGAACATTTACGTGGTACCTCATCATATTCAAAGGACCATTCTGCAGAGGAGGGCATGGAGGAGGTAGAGGAGGAGGAGCAGGAGGGGGTAGAAGTGATCGATCTACCCGGATCAGCGACACCACCAGCTGTTTGCAGACGTGGGGGCAACACTGGCTGCAGCTCCGAGCCCTGGCTACAATCCCTTCCGCTGGCAAGCAGTGTCACCCAGTGAGCAGTGACAGAAATGTACCGTCCCTGCCCATGTTTTCTTGACCAAGTATCAGCCGTCAAGTGTATCTTATGGCTGACTGACTTGGCCAGGGACGACACTACATTGCCTTCCACATGTTGGTATAGGGATGGCAGGGCCTTACGGGAAAAGTAATGCTGACTTGGCACCTGCCACTGTGGAACTGCACATTTTGCGAAGTCACGGAAGGGAGCAGACTCTAACAGGTTAAATGGTAATAGTTGCAGAGCCAGTAGTTTAGCCAAACTACTGTTTAGACGCTGGGCATGTGGGTAGCGGGGAGTATACGTTTTTTTTTCGTTTCAGCATGTGTGGAATCGAAATTTGGCGTCTACATGTTACAGCTGGTGGTGTGCTGGAGGTAGATGCGACACTCCCTGCTATATCATCATCCCTGTCAGTGGAGGCTGCCAACAGGTGACGAGTGACTATAGCAGGGCCAGGAACAGACTGATGTGCAGGTGGAGCAGGTGGAGCCGATGGAGCATGAGGAGGAGCGCGAGGAGAACTAGGAGGCCGACTGACCGATCTTTGGCCCTTTTGTGGGTTCTTTAAATGCTCCTGCCAACGGGCCGAGTGGTGGGTTGTCAAATGCCTGTTTAGGCAGCTTGTACCCAGGTGGTTGACATTTTTGCCACGTTTTATACCCTTCTTACAAATCTTGCAGATCGCAACTGTTTTGTCTGCATGGGATGTCTCAAAAAAGGCCCAGCAAGATGAGGTGTGTATAGTGGCCCGGGAGACAACTGGTGCGGCCTTAGATGGAGCGGGCCGTCTGCTCTCCCCTCTTGCTTGCTCTGCCTCCTCCTCAACCTAAGACCCAACATCTGAATCCATCAAAGACTGAGCATCAGGCCTGGCCCGGGAGACAACAGGTGGGGCCTTAGATGGAGCGGGCCGTCTGCTCTCCCCTCTTGTTTGCTCTGCCTCCTCCTCAAACTCAGACCCAACATCTGACTCCATCAAAGACTGAGCAACAGGCCTGGCCCGGAAGACAACAGGTGTGGCCTTAGATGGAGCGGGCCGTCTGCTCTCCCCTCTTGTTTGCTCTGCCTCCTCCTCAAACTCAGACCCAACATCAGACTCCATAAAGAACTGAGCATCATACTAGAGTAGATGGCCGACACTGGTCAAACAGCTCAGCTGACTCCTCTGTCATGTCTGAAGTTGGGTCTAAGGGAGGACGTGAGGTGGACATGGACTCATCTGTATTTGTTCTGCCAACTGCAGAAGACTGACCACTTTTCTCTGCCTGGGTCACTGTAGTTGCAGATGATGCCGATGATGAGGGTTTGGTCATATAGTCCACCACCTCCTGTACATACAGTAGCAAAGCCTTTTGCACAGTGGACCTAACGCTTTGAACAACAGGCGTTAAGTTGTCACTGATGCATTGGCAACTGTGTGCGGTGAAAAACGCACACTGCTATGCGACCCACAGTTGTCGCTGGATACAGCACAGCAGATGCGTGTCACGCACAGTTGCAAAGGCTTTTGCACAGTGGACCTAACGCTTTGAACAACAGGCGTTAAGTTGTCACTGTATTTTGCTGCCTAGTAAGCACGTACACCTGCTCTGATACAGCAGCACTGTGCCACGTGCTCACTAAACAGAACCCTCACACTTTCCCTACAGAAACTCAATTATTAAATATAACTAATGTAGTACAATGTTCCCTAACTACACTAGATATCCCTTTCCACTAAATAGAAAGCTCCATACAGCAGAAGACTGACACTGTCCCTTAAGTTTTTTTTTTAACTCTAAGAACCAGCACAATCGCTGTATCTAACTACACTGGCTGTAAGCTAAATACAATTCTGCTATATGGAGCTTTAGAACCACTCGATATGTAGGAAATGTAGTGTAGCAAAGCAGGAGTCAGAGAACTGCTTCAACTCTCTTCAACAGGATCTGGATAACTGTGCTAGGGGTTAGGCGGGGCCATCTTATATAGTGTGGGGCGTATTCACTCCTGATTGGCCTCTGGTCCCCGTAGTCACTCCAATCACGTTCCTGGGAGACTCCTGCCCCTCATTGGCTTTTGCAGACGTTTCTGGGCCAAGCCCAGTTCCTGTCCCAGTGCATTTTGGGTGGTTCTGGTGGCCGAATACCGAACTTTTGCCGCAAAAAGTTCGGTATTCGGCCGAATATCGAACATCCAATGTTCGGGTCGAACCGATGGTCGACCCGAACCGTTCGATCATCCTTAGTCTCCAATAGATGGAGACCAACATTGAAACCAGAATCTTTCAACAAACAGGCTGTTGCTCCAAATTGCCCTTTAGGACATTCCAGTCATCCACACAGCAGGGTCCAGTGTATCTGGCTTGCAAGAAGCCATGCTCAGAACACTCAAAAAAGGGGGGAGACTGAAAGGGGCCACATTGACAGCCAAGTTACACCCAGAACATGCCTGTGACTGCCTGCTTGTGAAAGTTTCACAAAGTGTACGTGTAGGTGTAAGTTGGCATATCTGGCCCTTCAATTGCATCTTTGTTGTATTGTTGTATCTTTCAATCAAACCGTTTGCCAGTGGATGGTATGGGGTGTGGCACAACCAGTACACTCCAGAATCTTTGGGCAATTGCTGTACTGTTGATGCAGTGAAGTGTGAGCCATTATCACTTTGGACAGCCATAAGCAACGACACGTTTTTGTAGCAGTTGAAGTGTTGCGGCTTGATCTGTACTTTTGCAAGGATGAACAAACAAAAGTTCAGAATAGGCGTCCACTGCAGTGCAACAATACCTCAGTCCATTGTTTTCCCAAGGCATGGGACCGATGAAGTCAATCTGCCAAATATCTGCAGGCCTCTCACCCCTCTTAAAAGTTCGGTACTTTTGTAAATGGCCATTTTCGCACTTCTAGTTTCAATAATTTTTATTAGTAATTCAGTAACAATAACAGTACGCGATAAGCCGCAAGGCACAGTTGAGTAGTTACATGAAACAGATATTCACAATGTGCAGTAAACAAAGGAACCAACTGGCAGTAACTCAGTTAACAGAATGAACACAGAAGCTTATACTGGACCGAGGGATTTCCGCCCCCCCCCCTGGGCACCCCAAAGGGATCAAGCTGCGCCCAAGGGGAGAGAGCCCTCTATAGCATAAGGGAAACCAATATAAACGTCATATGGTTAGTTCCATGGGATTAAACCCATCGCTATACCAAAGGGGAGCTGGGGGGGGGAACATAAGGTGGGAGGAAACATTAGGGCAACGCAGAGGGTAGCTACCGCATTTTCTCACTTCTCCACACACTGTACCGGTCCCTATTACAGTCTTTATTATGTCCATGGATATGGGCAATCCTCTCTGCTGTCCCCATTCATATGTTGCTTTTTGTCCTAAATGTCCAGATTGCTTGTGGACCCAATTGGCCAAATTCATCAAGAAAGGATCAATTGACACAACTGCGCTCAACTTAGCAATTTATCTGCCACTCTGTTATAGTTCTCAAAGTCTGGGACCAGGGATACATGTGCATCAACATGCCCCACTTTTATGGTGCTGGAGTGCGCTTCGTTCCAGATGTAGTCCCTACACCACCTTTCCATGAATCCTCTATTCATTGGAATTCCATATGGGCATCCAAGTTGTCAGTCCTTTAAAGACCACCCAGCTGTCAGTGTAGATAGTGACATGGGAAGTAGGATCCTCATGAAGAGTCATCACTACAGCTTTCAACTCTGCATACTGACCGCACCCTCCAATTCCGGTCTCCTTCAGGACTGTGTCTGTACTCAGGTTGTAGGCTTCTGTTGTCCATTTACGCCCATACAAGGTACTATGGCTGAACCATCACTGAACCATGCTGACTCTTTCATGTCTTCTGACAGAGACTCAAAGGGTAGAGCCTCTTGAATGGGGGTGTCAGTAACAGGTGTGACCAGACATGTATGGATTGCCACAGAGAATATCAGGCACAAATATAGTGTAAAAGAATATAATTTATTTAAAAATAAATGAATAACACAAATGTAAACGAACCTCCAGAAAAAGAAAACCGTGTAAATCAAACCAGATAACCAAACAATAGTGACACACAATAAACAACTGCTCAAACCAAATATATACAGAAAACAGGATAAATTAATCATAATCGTAACAGAGCCAGGGTCATACACGGGAGATCAAGCAGAGGGAGCTGGGAACAAGATAGAACAGGGAGAGGGTAACAGGAGACGGAGTAAGCAGGAAGGAAGGGATCAGCCTGCAGGGTCAGGATCAGGGTCCAGGATCAGGATGCAGAGACACAGGAATGCAGATCAGGGGTACATGGAGACAACACCAAGGTAGTGAGGAAGAACATGAACAGTGTTTAAATACACTTCCTGCAACCAGCATTAGGAGTTGACTGATTGCATAAGATAATGACAGCTTCTGGCTGCTGAGGGACACCTGCTGGTGAACACCAGAACTGTGGTCTATAGATCTGGGATATAGTGCAATTGGAGTGGTTTCTTCTGGCTTGCCTTGGGCGGCTGGGGGACCGTTATCTCCTACTGCCGATTGTTCTCTCTAGGTAATTTTTTTTCCCTTCCTTTGCCAGATGTCCGGGAGCTCACCAAAGCCTCACGGCGATGTTGATTGCCAAAACCGGAAGTGCATCATCACGCACGCCGTAACTGGAAGTGCGTCATCGCGCACCGGAAGCGGAAGCGCGTCATCGCACACCGGAAGCGGAAGTGCGTCACCACGCATCGGAAGTGGCCACATTCCAAACAATTGGGGGTTTCCTATAAAAGCGTGCTGCATGAGGGGGGCTTTTGCCTTTGAAAACGCCTTTTGCAGGACGAAACGCATCAGGCACGCTAAGCCCCCATGCAGTCACGCTGTTCGAGCCGCGGCCAAATGATTTTCTAACATGCCTGTGTCAAGCAGCTAAATGTGAGTTTTTTACCTTTTAATTCAATAAAAGACTTGTACGTACTTCACCATGTGCGCCCCCATTTGTCTCATTGGAGGTCATCCCCTGTGTGCACCTGGGGTTCAGTGAGGTCCGCCGGATCCATGGTCTATGGTTACCCGGAGTGTCTGTGGTCGATTGGAGAGGAATTCTGTTGCAGTTTTGTTCCTGGTGGTGGATATCGCATGCCTGTTTGACCTTCCGTAACAGGGGGTCCAACTGTCCGGTAAGGTTACATCCTTAATGTTTATGTGATCTCTGCCTGAAACTCTACTTGCAAGATTGATGTGGGATTCACGGTCATATTCCCAGCATCTGGAATTTCCCTCTTATGGACTTATGGACTTTGGTTCACCTCCTCAATTTTTTAGTTAGTTACCTATTTAGTGGCGCTGTACCATCTTTACATTTTTCTGGGTTTGATATACTTTGTACTAGCAGCCTTTAGCATCACCTTTTTTGTGCGCAGCTTTCTTTCCCTTTATTATAGATCTGGGAGCCACAGCGCCACCAGCAGGTTAACCCTTTCCTGACAGGGGGTTGACTGAAGCACAGGAATTTCTTCTTCTGGCTGGGTTCTGGTAAAAGTGACAAGCCCTGTCAACTGTTTCAAAATGTCATTGAGATCCCCAGCTGCAATACCCCCTCTTTCTTGAAGGTACCACTTCCATTTCATCAATGTCATGTTTTGGGCTACAGCTGCCCTACTGATCAGTCCATTATCTCTCACCCATCCTGCTATTGGCAATGCAGTATGGATGGTGACTGTCCTTTCCTGTAATGGTCTCTACGTGTTGAAGTGCTTTGTAGGCCCAAAACAGGTACTTCTCTAGGGGGGTGTATCTCTGTTTTCTCAGTTTTGATCTCTATAAGGCTTTAAGAATATGTGTCTGCCTTCGTCCCTGAGTAGTTATATATATATATTGGGTTGGTACCTCGGGCCAATTGGAGTGGGACTTTAGAAGCAAGTGAATTGTATACAAAGTATGTGAGATAAAATAATTTGTATTTAATAGAAAAATAATTGATTTACATCAAACATATGAAATGTCTATACACATTCATTGTGATGACACATGTCACAATATTTCCAACTTCTTGCACTTATCCACTCTGGGTCTATAACCCATCACAATGAATGAATGACTTTTAATTTCAGGGTACTATAATATTGAGCAATCAGTCCATGACAAATCATTGGAGAATGAACATAGTCTTCAGGAAGCACAGTGAAAGTGTATTGGCGACCATCCCACACAAAGGCAAACTGGTTCTGACACTCTGGGTCTATCAAAATAGAAAATAAACCATTAATGTCTATCACAGGATAATGCTCTCCTTCCTCTATAGCAGTTTTCTCAATGATTGAGATTGTATCAGGTACAGCTCATTTCAACAGAGGTGGCACTTTGTTTAGACCTCTGTAATCCATAGTCATTCTATATGTCCCATTTGGTTTCTTTACTGGGAACACTGGAGATGAGAAAGGACAAAAAAAAAAAGAGAAAGGACTTACAGCAGGTTTAAGGATCCCTACTCTCAACAGTTCTTGAAAAGTCTCCCTAATTTTCTTTGTGGCTTTCAGGAAGTCTGTACTGCTTGAGACAGACTGGCCTCTCTGGTGGAGGAATGAAGACTAGGGTCCATTTTGTATGACCTCTGACCATGGCCTTCACCGCCCTAACCAGACATGCTTTATCAGGATACCCGAATGTGAATGTACTCCGTTCAGTCTGAATAGACAGACCTTGAAGTATATCCATCCCAAGAATATTTTTAGGTAACTCTGATACCAAAACATTTGTCCAAAATCCTGGTCCCTTCCTAATAGCCAATTTACCCCGTGTCCTAACTGCTGGCGTGGTTTGCCCTCCCAAACCCTCCACATAAATCACTTTTCCTTTGTGATGGGAAGTATTTCCTTGCAAAAATGTAACTTCAGCTCCAGTATCCACTAAAGCCATCACATGTGTAGGAGAAGATGACTTCACCCACCATACAGTGACAGGTGCATATGGGCGTTGATCTCCTGCTGTCACTGTCCTCACTGCTCTTACAAGAGACCCACCTTCCCTTCATAAAGAATAAGGAACCTCCCGATCCCATTTTCTGAGTCTCTCTAAAGCCCCGTACACACGTACCGATTGTCGGCCGTAAATATTCGGCCGACGACCGATCGGCCGATTGTAGGCTTGTTAGTATGATGCTTCCGACAGCCGACAGCACATTTTCGGCCGAACAGAATCTGTCGTGCAGGCATTAAAATATTTGTTGGCCGTCACCAGAACGGCCGATTGTTCGCCAGTCAGTACAGATTTCGGCCGACAGACAGCAGATTTGCAAGACTGGGCATGCTCAGAAAAGAAAAAAGACAAGGAAAGTTAACCATCACATGACATCACTTCTGCAGTCGGCTGTTGTTGGCTGACAAAATTCGTGTGCAGTCTTTTGCAGTTTTCAACAGACACGACAGCCCTGGACAAAAGACGGCCGATCATTCGGCCGACGATCAGTACATGTGTACGGGGCTTAACTCCTCTCCAGGATAAAAAGATTTGGGTTTGGGTTCATGTGCAGTTTTGGGAATTGGTTTGGGGCTAACAGGAGGCGTCTGTTCTGTTTTCTCTAAATCTAGACTGATGTTATCTTCACTAGGAGTAGTGTTTCTAACCCTGACAATTTTCCCCACAAAACGTATCCACCTCTTCAGCAATTCTGCAGTAGAAGTCCTATCTATCTCATCTTTAGGTACTCCTGCCTTTAATAGGTCCACCCACATTTGTTTCCTACAGATAACTACCTGGTTTTCTCTTCACCTCCTTTCTTCTCTCCCACATTCCCTTTCTTCTCTGTTGTTTTCTGCCTGTTCTCTTCCTGTCCGGCCTTGAGCCTACCTACTGCCCTGACAGGTTTTGTTTTAGTCTCCTCTAGCTCCCCCAACTGGCCTAAAAGGGTTGTGGCTTCATGAATCCTGCTGTTTAATCCCAGGCCTCCCAGCAAGTACAATAAAGGAGCCCTGAGATTAAATGGAACAGGCTTCATCAGATTACAACACAGAGCATATGTAAAGGGTTCCATATCTGGACACATCCATTCTAGAAACCTATTTAATCTGGTTATACAACCCATCTCACCCAACCTGGAAATACCCTCTCTTATTGTTCTCCAGGAGTAGGTATTTTCCAGGCCACTAGGATTATCTGAGTCTTTATTACCCCAAGTCTTATTCAAGGGAGAAGCATAGTTTGCAAATTCTTTAGCAAGAGGCTCCCACTTATTGTCTCTGGCCCAGATAGGCAAGCTGTACACTCCATTCTGGATACCAGAATCCTCTGCATCCTTGCTTTTCCTAAACAGCTTACACAGCATTTTTACCTAGCACAAGCCTTACAACACACCACAGAAAACAGGTCTGCTTCAGTTGAATTTTACCACAATACTGGTACTAGCCCCAGAATGTTTTGCTTGCCTCTATCTACCAAGGTTACTTCGAGGTATAATCAAGGAAGCTCAGACCTCTGCAGTGTATGCGTGTGCTTTTACAATACAAAAATACTGTACATACAAAACTATTGCAATATTAAGAATACAGTACAAGACTGACAGATATACAGTATATATATATATATATATATATATATATATATATATATATATATATATATATATATAAATGTATATGCAGTATCTCACAAAAGTGAGTACACCCTTTACATTTTTGTAAATATTTTATATCTTTTCATGTGACAACACACTTTGCTACAATTTAAAGTAGTGAGTGTACAGCTTGTACAACAGTGTAAATTTGCTGCCCCCTCAAAATAACTCAACACACAGCCATTAATGTCGAAACCACTGGCAACAAAAGTGAGTACACCCCTACGTGAAAATGTCTAAATTGGGCCCAACTAGCCATTTTCTCTCCCCGGTGTCATGTGACTCATTAGTGTTACAAGGTCTCAAGTGTGAATAGGGAGCAGGTGTGTTAAATTTGGTGTTATAGCTCTCACTCTCTCGTACTAGTCACTGGAAGTTGGAGGATCTGAAAAAAAGAATTGTTGCTCTACATAAAGATGGCCTAGGCTATAAGAAGATTGCCAAGAACCTGAAACTGAGCTGCAGCACGCTGACCAAGACCGTACAGGCATTTAACAGGACAGGTTCCACTCAGAACTGGCTTTGCCATGGTTGACCAAAGAAGTTGAGCACACGTTCTCAGCGTCATATCCAGAGGTTGTCTTTGGGAAATAGATATATGAGTGCTGCCAGCATTGCTGAAGAGGTTGAAGGGGTGGGAGGTCAGCCTGTCAGTGCTCAGACCATACGCCGCACACTGCATCAAATTGGTCTGCATGGTTGTTGTCCCAGAAGGAAGCCTCTTCTAAAGATAATGCAACAAGAAAGCCCACAAACAGTTTGCTGAAGACAATCAGACTAAGGACATGGATTACTGGAACCATGTCCTGTGGTCTGATGAGACCAAAATAAACTTATTTGGTTCAGATGGTGTCAAGCATGTGTGGTGGCAACCAGGTGAGGAGTACGAAGACAAGTGTGCCTACAGTCAAGCATGGGGGTGGGAGTGTCATATTCTGGGGCTGCATGAGTGCTGCCGGCACTGAGGAGCTACAGTTCATTGAGGGAACCATGAAAGCCAACATGTACTGTGAAATACTAAAGTAGAGCATGATCCCCTCCCTTCAGAGACTGGGCCACAGGTCAGTATTCCAACATGATAACGACCCCAAACACACCTCCAAGATGACCAATGCTTTGCCATAGAAGCTGAGGGTAAAGGTGATGGACTGGCCAAGCATGTCTCCAGATCTAAACCCTATTGAGCATCTGTGGGGCATCCTCAAATGGAAGGTAGAGGAGTGCAAGGTCTCTAACATCCACCAGATGAGTGATGTCATAATGGAGGAGTGAAAGAGGACTCCAGTGGAAACCTGTGAAGCTCTGGTGAACTCCATGCCCAAGAAGGTTAAGGCAGTGCTGGAAAATAATGGTGGCCACACAAAATATTGACACATTGGGCTAAATTTCGACATTTACACTTAGGGTGTACTCACTTTTGTTGCCAGTGGTTTAGACATTAATGGCTGTGCTGAGTTATTTTGAGGAGAAAGCAAATTGACACTGTTATACAAGCTATACACTCACTACTTTACATTGTAGCAAAGTGTAATTTCTTCAGTGTTGTCACATGAAAAGATATAATAAAATATTTACAAAAATGTGAGGGTGTACTCACTTTTGTGGGATACTGTATTTATAGATAGCAAATTTCTGGGGATGAGGTCGGTTATGAATATCAATGCAAAGCAATTAGGCCTTCCCAAGGGCCATTATATAGAAAAAAGTGATGGGATTGCTGCTTTTTTTTCTAATGAAAAGGTTAAAAAAGACATCAAAGTTGCATGGTATTCAAGGTGGACAGTTTTGGGCTCAATAGATACAGCCCTTCTTCAAAAACCCCAAGCCCAACCCCTGAAAAACAACCCCACACCATGATTCCCCCCTCCACCAAATGATTTTGACCAATGTACAAAGCAAGACATGGATGGATGAAATTGGGGTGGAGTAACTTGACTGGCCTGCACAGTCCTGACCTTGATCCGATAGAACACCTTTAGGATGAATTAGAGCAGAGACTGTGAGCCAGGCCTTCTCTCCAACATCAGTGCCTGACCTCACAAATGTGCTTCTGGAAGAATGGTCAAACATTCCCATAGACACACCCCTAAACCTTGTGGACAGCCTTCGCAGAAGAGTTGAAGCTGTTATAGCTGCAAAGGGTGGGACAAATCACCCTACAGTCTACCCTACGGACTAAGACTGGGATGCCATTAAAGTTCACGTGTGTGTAAAGGCAGGCGTCCCAATACTTTTGACAACATAGCGTGTGTATGTATACATATATATATATATATATATATATATATATATATATATATATATATATATTGATATATATATTGATATATATATATATATATATTGATATATATATTGATATATATATATTATATTCATACAATTTCAAATAGTGGATACACATGTATACAACAAAATTATGTCAATGCCTCATTTCCATTTTGAAATAGCTAAGCTAAGTGACACTTTAAAGCATAACTCCACTTTTGTTGAGAAAGAAACATTCTCCTCTGGGTGATCTATGTACATTACAATGATTATAACAACCTTTGTTGCAGATTCCTACCTTTTCTTAATCTGAAGAAATCCCTCTGTGTTTTTCTTTGCCCCTGAGGGAAAATTAGTTTAATGGGAGTGGTTTCACAATTATCAATCAGCTGTTGCACCTGCAGAGTACTAATGAAGAAATCTGCTGGGCCTGCATCACTTTAGATATTATTTCCAATTGGGGGTATCTTACCAAAAATGACATTTTTGTTGCAGGGGATGCCTGAAATCTGTACAGGACACCTTCAGGTAAACATATTGCATTGCATTTTCAGAAAATTACAGTGGCTGCAGATTGAAAAGGAAAGGTCATTTTTAATAATATTCAATTAAAATATGACTTGTGTTGCAATTGTATGCGCTATATTATTTTTCTTTATTTTTTATTTTTTTTCCCCCCACGCAAGTGGAGTTACCCTTTAAACATAATGTACGGCCAGATTGAGAAAACAAGTAATTCTCAACTAATAATTATTGTTGCAGAAGATAAGAATACTATGCTACAAAAAAATGATATATCTTGAACTTCCTATTCCTGTGAGAGATTTACTGACATTTTAAAGACTGAAACAATAAATGAAATAATAACATAATCAGTCAGCTGGATCCTCAAAAGACAAATATCAGAACACCTTCCAATTAACACTGCACATAAATAATTTGTGTTTCACTTGGGAAACTATCACAGCCCACTCCATATTCAATATTTGTCATCAATTGTCTAATAATAAAAATGAAGCTATTTCCCATATGAGTATAGGTGTTATTTTAAATTATAAATGTTGGCTTCTGAATAGTGTTTAAAAATGTACAAAGCTTCAGAAGTTACAGTTGTGGTATAATAAAACTAGTATCTCTTACATTGATTAACATCATTAAATTTATAGGGCAGATTACATGGTAAGCTATATACAACGTGTTGTCAACAGTATACGAAACACATGCATCAGGAGAGGGCCTTTTTCCCAATTCTGATTTCAAATTCCAAATCCAAATTCTCATTTGGATCGTTAACATTTCTGGCAAACGAACTAACAAGAACATGCAGAAAAAATGTATATTTTTTTTCAAGATATATATTTTTTTTGCATTGTCTTTTCTTCTATAAGATACCGTAGACAGTCTCAAAGGGGCAATCATGATCTGACCTTTATCGACAGTAGTTTATTAGTACAACTTGATGAAAGACTCAACCAAAGTCTGCTGCTTGGGTAATAAAGGAGCAATACCACGTTGCAAAGGTTAATAACAGAGTCTTATTAGTTTCCAGTGTTTAGTCTTTCTTTCCCACACTGAATCCTGTAGTGCTGGGGTTTGCAGGAAGCTATTATAAAGGCAAATAGTGACCATACTATATGTATTTAAATATACATTTTATTATTCTAACTGCATTTAAGTGTATTTGCATAGAAAAAAAGAAGCTCTATTGTTTTCCAGTAAAAGTGAAAGAAGCAGTCTGGTAAACATGTCATCTGGAAGACACCTCACAAAAGCTTGCCTTGCATTGTTAGTGGTGCAAATATTCAGATCACGTCAGTTGGTAACACAGCAGCATATGGAGTATTCCCTTGAAGTTTAAATGTGAGAAAGTGCAATTGTTATGAATATTTCTTTTATTAACAGAGAATCAACTCTTAATTTTCAGACATACATTTGTTTTCTAGGAATAGAAAAGGTATGAAAAGTGTTTCTTAACACGTGAAGCTTTTACTAAACCATTCAAATTACATAATTTTATTTTTTTCTTTTACTAATTTTTTCCTTTACTTTAACCACTTTACCACCGGAGGATTTTACTGCTTTACGTCCAGGCCACTTTTTGCAACTTGGCACTGCGTGACTTTAACTGACAATTGCGCGGTCATGCAATGCCGTACCCAAACGAAATTTACGTCCTTTTTTTCCCACAAACAGAGCTTTCTTTTGGTGGTATTTGATCACCTCTGCACTTTTCATTTTTTGCGATATTAATAAAAAAATAGCGAAAATTTTGTGAAAAAATTGACATTTTCTATTTTGACAGTTAAAAAATATCCAATATATTAAATTTTTTCATATATTTAGGCCAAAATGTATTTAGCTACATGTCTTTGACAAAAAAATCCTCAATGAGCATATTTTTAACCGCTTTAAGACCAGAAGATTTTACCCCATTCCTGACCAGGCTATATTTTGCGATTCGGCACTGCGTTACTTTAACAGACAATTGCGCTGTCGTGCGACGCTGTACCCAAATTAAATTTATGTCCTTTTCTTCCCCACAAATAGAGCTTTCTTTTGGTGGTATTTGATCACCTGTGATTTTTTTTTTGAAAAAAAGAGCGACAATTTTGAAAAAAAAAAAAAGCAATATTTTTTACATTCTGATATATAACATTCCCTAAAAAAAAAAAATTAAAAATCCAAATTTTTTAACATGTTAGGCCAATTTGTTTTCTGCTACATATTTTTGGTAAAAGAAATTGCAATGGGCGTATTTTGATTGGTTTGCGCAAAAGTTATTGCGTTTACTAACTACGGGAAAGATTTGTCATTTTTATTGTTTATTTTTTTTACTAGTAATGGCGGTGATCTGCAATTTTTTTTGCGGAAATGAGACATTGCGGCGGCAGATCGGACCCCTAACTGACATTTTTGACACTTTTGGGGGTACCAGTGACATTACTACAGTAATCAGTGCTATAAATATGCACTGTTACTGTAATAATGACACTGGCAGGGAAGGGGTTAACTTTATTGGTGATCAAGGGGTTAAATGTATGCCTCATGCTTACTGACGTGTGTGGGGGGAGGGGATTGTGTGACACAGACACAGATCGCAGGTTTAGCTATGCTGAATCCTGTAATCTGTGACTGTCTGTCACAGAGGAGATCCGCCCGCTTTGTCTACACAAGTGGGCGGATTTCCTCACTCGATCCCCGACAATCGGGATAACCGCCTCTCCTCCCTTGGCCCGACTCCCGCTGTGTCTGAATACAGCAGGAGCGAGCATCCGGCGGTGTGCGCGTGCCGCCTGGAGGGGGCGGGATCCAGAGAAGTAGGTCTACGTCGCTGGACGATAATGAGACACTTTGCCGCAGTACCAGCTCAGTGAGCGGTCGGCAAGTGGTTAAAATACTTTATAATTTTACATTTTATGATATGAAGCTATGTTCAGATATACAGTATACGACTGCTCAAAAACATTAAAGAAACACTTTTTGATCAGAGTATAGCATCAAGTCAATTAAACTCCTGGGACATTGATCTGGTCAGTTAATGGCCCATACACACGATCCGAAAATCGGACGAAAAATGCCACTTTCAAAAAGATCGTACGATAATCGGATCATTAGTACACAGCTTACGAGAGGCGATCACGACAGTTCGTCCCGTATTATCCGATCGTGCAAGCCAAAAAATTTTGATCGTATGATAACACATCGTACGACAATCGTACGATAATCGTATTATTAGTATGTTGTTGGTACAAAAAAAATGGAGAGCAGTAGACAGCGCATGCACGGAAACGAAAGAACGACCCGGAAGAAAAAACAGGGAAAGAAGAATAATAGGTTTAAATCACAAAATTACATTTTATAGGAGTAAGTTATTATGTTTTGTGTTTTTTGAAAAGCATTCCAATTGTTAAACGCTAAACAGTTTATAGATGGTAATTTTTGCAAGAAATAAAATAAAAATGACAAAAAATAATAATATGCAAAAATTATATGTCTCAGAATTGCCCTTCCCCACTCTCCCACCTAAACAGCAATGCTGACAGTGTGATTTTGTAACCTGCTGTCTTTGCCTTTTTTATTTTTTTTTAATACCTGTTTCAAACGTTTCATACAAATGTATGATAATTATCTTCATTTTTTGCCTTAAATTTTTGGTTTATACCTCTATGTTAAAAAAAGAAGATGTATTACCACAAATAAAAACCTGTATTTGTGTCCATAAAAAGTACCAATTTTGTTGGGGTACAGTGCAGCATGACCACGTAATTTATATTCATGGTGTGGCAGTACTGAAAACTGCAAAATTATTTTTAGTGAAGAAGCAGACATCTTTAATAACCAAAATAATTTTTGAATTAGTTAATAAATATTACAAACCAACATTTAAATGAAGAACAACATCAAACAATGTTCATTAATATACTAAAGTGCATTATCACAGCTTAACACATTTACTGGCAAATGCAACATGTTTAACCAAAACTTTACAGTTGGGTAAAACTAAACTCCTCCGACCAGGTGGAATGGTGCCTTTCCATTTGAGGGTATTGCCAACGTGTTGTTTGCTGATGGGATGGCATGGGATGGTATGGGATGGGATGGCATGGGTTGAGAATACTGTTGCGATGGCTGTGGTGGTGGTATTGGTGGTGGTGTTGAGACTTGATTGTCTGACAAATGTGTGTATGTAGATAATTGCCCACTAACACCCTTATGCATGACTTGAAGGAGTAAATTTTTAGCCAAAATGCGTTGCTCATCAGACATTTTATGTAATTTGTTGGCTGTGACAATTCCAAACCCATCATAATCATCAGACTTTCGTTCAAGAGCTGAAGATGCCTTTGATAAGAAGGATGATGTGGCATCCTCCAGGCTCCTCCTTTTTTTCCTCATGGATGTTGATGCAAAAGGAGTTGATGGAATGACATCCTCAAGTTCCTATGATTGTAAAATAAGACCATTATCAGCAAAGTAAAACCCCATTTTGTCAAAATGTTTACAGACAAACTGCTGAAGGCCATAAAATTTAAGAAACTTTTCGCAAAAAGACACCTTTAAAAAATAAATTTCATACAAGGCAAAAGTACCAAACTATCCATCACTTACCTGAGAGGGGGGAATGTCCTGAGAATTGTCAAGATCAATGTCAGATGTTGGTGAATCTGCTGAGACTGGGAAAGGGTTTGCAAGGGTACAAAGGGAAGCTCTAGCATCAACTTGCTCTGTCAAGAAGGCAAGGCTTTCGTAGTACCACAGCCGTGGAACATAAACATCTGAAGCTCTTGCTCCTGACTTCTGTGATGCCCTTATTTTATTTAGCTACTTTTTGAATACTGTTCTCAGATTAGAAATTTTATTTCGCACATATTGCACGACTGGATTAGGGCAAACATCTTTGCAGAGTTCCGCTAGCTTGCTTAGGGCCTCATGCTTCTTGTTGCGGTCTGAGTAATCCTTGGACTTAACTTTTGATTTGCCTGTATATCTCAATGAAGCGTTGAAGAAATTCAGGGGTGGTGAACTTGTCTGTCATGTTAACTGCAAAGTAAAATTGTAATGATCAGACATGAAGCATGTTGGCACATACTGAAGTTCAATTCAAAGTAATGTTTCTTGGTGAAACCTTAACAAACATACAGTAAACCAGAGTTATAATCCAGAACTTCTGGCCAATAGACAACGATAATTCGTGAGGCCTACTAGCTGCAGCAGCACCCCCAGTGTGTCAACATAAAATATTAAATGTTCTCATATGAATGTAAACTAAAATGTTCACTTACTTTGTTCGTTGAACAGATCGATTGTGTGGCAGATAAATCAGGGTCAATGCTTGTTGTATGTCAGATCTTTCAGGTCTGCCGCGTATGTTCGTTGGATTACACAGTGAGCATGCGCCTGTTGCTCCGCCTCACTCTGATGACTCACACAGCAGTGTGTATGTGCGTAGGACTTGTCGGCGACACACGAGGAAGACATCAGGTGTACGAAATGGCGGACGAGGAGAACGAAGGAGAGCCCAGACCAAAGGCCAGAGGGACATGTGGGAGAAAGATGAAGGCAACAGCATTGTCCCGAGGTGAAATGGTCGATCTTGCATATCTGCTGGAGAAGCATGATTATGAAGGCAAGCTCCAAATTTATGAGAGGCCCAACAGCAGAAAAGATGCAATTTTAGACAAAGTTCTGGAATGCTTAAGAAAGAAGCATGAAGTAGAAAGATGCAAAGACCAAGTCAGGAAAAGATGGTCAGATTTAAAACACTGTGAACATGAACAGTTGGAACAAATCCATCTCACTCTTAAAAAGCGTGAGTATTTATTTTAGGGGTATCTAATGTGAAAACTATAGATTGTAGCAATGTTATATTTTGTCTATGCATGTATGACCTCTAAATGATTCTTTTCTTTTCTCTTATTACAGGAAATATAGTAAAGGATAGAGCCAAACAGAGAGAGAGAGAGAGAGGCAAAAAAGAAGCTATGCTAACCTGACAAGTAAAGATAATGAGAGCCACAAAAAAGATAATATTTGCACAACAACTAAATCAAGTAGGTACCCTAGCATATATCAACACATTTTTAATTCACATCTCAAAAAGTTTAAACACATGTTTTTTTTTATTAAAGAGAAATGCAAGAAGAGAAGACTACATGTGCGTGATTCCAGCTTTGAAAAATCAACAGGTGAACACGCTGATGAGGACAGTGGCATAACGGTGGTAAATCTATCTATGCCAGAGTCTTGTGTTAAAGGATTGTTTTTGTTTTTTGAAATTATACTGTACCTATCCGACCATAAATGTATGTCTGTTACATGGGGGTGTACTATAGCTAGGTGGATATGGATTCCAGTATGGTCTCCAATCAGGCGTTTCAAACATTTTAAACAGCACTCTAGTAAGTATTACAAACTCAAGAGGTGAGCATTCGGAGAATACATCCTCACATTGATGGAGCACTGCAGAGGCTGGATTTCTCACATTTGCATAAGGTTCACATTGCTTTGTTCCAACCTGACAATTTTGTGTAGTGTTCTAGCATACATATGACTGAAAAAAAAATGATATTGACTTGTTAACTTATATTTGGAAATGCAGATGCTACACCAAAAGAGCATATGGAGGTTCAGGAAATGACCAGTTATGACTGCAGATCGGATTTCTTGGAAGAAGACACTTTGGAGATTGTGGGTACAGATGTCATGAAGCCAACAGTTGTGGACATTGCAGAGCCAGTATTATCCTCTCGTAAGTCACATGGTCATGTCTTGTTTTTTTTTTTTTTGTTAGGTTCTATCGAGCATAGTAAGGCCATTAATTAATATTACTACCTACACAGAGCACAGTTTGAATCCAATAACCATTGGCCTGTCTATCTGCTGATTTGCTTCACTGCTGCACTCAACTTCATAAAATCTAAGAAGCAACAAGTTCTGTACTGTGTTTACTGCAAAATTTCATTGATCTACTTGCTAAATTGTAGGCCTACAGGGCAGTCAGAATCAGAGTTATAACGGGGGTGGGAGCAGTTCCAAGGTTTAGTTAGATATAGTCTTTAATTCAACTTTAATGTGGTGAATACATTAAGGTAAATCATTTTCAAGTATAACAAGGACTCCATGCAATACTGCCCAGCATATGAGGTTGCTTCACATATTGTGCAGAGGGAAATAGAACAATGGAGAGTGGCCTTGAATCGGAAGTTTGGTGCTTTTTGTTTTTGAGGGGGAGGGGTGCAGCTTTAAAGAATGTTAAGGACTGTTTTCATGTGCACCATTTGACTACCTTACGTCAGCCTATCATGTCCTGTTTACTAATGTAAAGTATAATATCTTTGATCTCTCAAGTAAATAATGATAAGCTCCAACTTTACATCTTCCTAGGTTTGATCAAACTAAACTAGATGGCTGTAACATGATTGTATGAGTCAGAGCATATGACATCATCATCATCATGCACCTCCAGACAGTGCAGTATGCTATGTGCAGCCACACCTAACTAGATGTTCAAAAGGACATCCAGCATGATGGCGAGGGACAAAGTGCAGGTGATCCAAGCAGTCCCAAACAAACTAGGTTCATAATATCAAAAGATAGAGTGGAGCCTTTGTTTAAAAATAATGTATAAAAATGACATGTTGAATGTTAAATTGTTTTTAGAATGTTTTTATGTTGATGTAAACTCTTGGATTTTTTAAGAATCCTAGCATCAAAATAATGTATGTAACCTGTATTCTTTCAGAAAAGTATTTGAATAAAAGTGTTTAAAAAATGCAATGACTCTGCTTCACTGCAATAAAACCCTTTGTCATCGAAATTTGGTGTCTGTGACTGTTATTTCCCAAATGTACCCGCTATGAAAAAGACACTTGTGCAGTTTCAAGATCCCCCTTTTATTTTTAACCATGCTATCTTAATTTCTGGCAGACCTTACAAACCATGGAAGTAGTTGGTTCAATGCAGTCCGAAAAATATTTCAAATTTAAATGTATTTGAAAATGAAAGTACAAAAGCGCATATAATATTAACATTGCTAATGTACAAATTTACTTGTTTTTATTGGAAAAAGGTTTTTCAAACACAAAGTGTACAAATATAACTTTGACAGCAGCAAATTACATGTCATTCTGCCAGCTCACTGCACCGATTCCAGTAACATAATTCATGTAATCCAGCCTGCTTTGCCAAACACTTTGTGTTGGTAGCCTGGAATGTACTCGGTCAAGAGATGTCAGTCCAGCAAGGCACTCGTGTCCTTCCTCACTGTTATATCTGCCAAGTCTCTCAGCTTCCCGATCTGGTGCTGCAGCAACATACCCCTGTACATGTCGACGGAGGTAGTTGTGAAGGACACAACATAACAAAACTATAGTGTCTATTTTATATATTGCCAAGTTAATCACAGTTTGGAAAATGTGGAATCTGTTGGCTAGTATTCCAAAGGCATTTTCCAACACCCTACATGCACGGGACAGCCTATAATTGTAGATCCTCTGATCTGAGGTCAAGCCACGCATGGGGAAAGGCTTCAGTAGGTGTTCTCCTAATGCAAAGGCGTCGTCTGCTATAAAAACAAAATTCATACCTTCCACATTCTGAGCATTGCTTGGCAAATTAAGTGTCTCATTCTGGAGGCGCCTATAGAATTCTGTGTGTTCGATAATACTGGCATCTGAGTACCACCCATTTGTACCAATGTCTAAATATAGGAATTCACAGTTTGTATTAACAACTGCCATCATGACAGTGCCGAAGAATACCTTATAGTTATAATAAAATGATCCAGAGTTGGCAGGTGGGGTAATCCTAACATGCTTCCCATCTATTGCACCTCCCCAGTTTGGGAAGTTCCACATCTCATGGAAGTTTTTGGCCACCTCCAACAATGTGTCTGTGTTCTTGGGAAACTGTAAAAAAAAATACAGAAAATTCAATCTGTGTGCTACAGACAACAATTAACAACTAAGTATTTTAGACAATTGAATTTGGTAATGGTAATAGCTGAGAGTAATTATACATTGATAGCAACCATGAAAACTATATTTAACCACTTCTGTACCAGAAGGATTTGCCCCCTTAATGACCAGGCCATTTTTGGTGATTCGGCACTGCGTTACTGTAACTGACAACTGCACGGTCGTGCGATGCTGTACCCAGATAAAATTGTCGTCATTTTTTCACACAAACCAAGCTTATTTTGGTGGCATTTGATCACCTGTGCGGTTTTTGGATTATGCACTATAGTGACAATTTGGGCAAAAGAGCAGTATTTTTCAATTTCTGCTATATAACATTCCCAAATAAAAAAGAAATCTTATTTTTACATCATTTAAGGCCAATTTGTATTCTGTTGTAAATATGTAAAATATTTACTACTATAAATATATATATATACTGTATATATATATATATATATATATATATATATATTTTTTTTTTTTACTAAACATTGTAAATATGAAAATTACCTTTATATTCTGTAGAGCAGTGATCAGCGCCTTGCAGGTCTCAGGGATGATCTTGCCAAGGGCCAGCAGGGAAATTCCAGTGGTAAATTTAAGTCCTGCAAGCTTCGCCCTGTTGCCAGATAACGCAGGGTGGCTATCAACCTTCGCTCTGCACTAATTGCCTCACGCATGGCTGTGTCCTGTTTCTGTATTCGGGGAGAGACAGATGAAAGGAGATGCTGGAAGCACTCATCATCCATTCGCAAATAATTATGGAAATCATCTGGGTTGTTTTCCTGAATTTCACGGATGAGTAGCATGTGGGAGTACTTTGCATGATTGAGGAGTCATTTTTTACTCCACGATCTTCGCCTTCTCTTTTTCTTTTGGTTAAGAACATTCTGGATAGCCATAACACCAAGAATCCTCCATATTTCCTGTTAAAATCCAAAAGGTCATGCAGAACGAGCGAATAAACGTGACCAGACACGAAAATTCCAAATAGCTCGGCACAAAGGCGCTCAAGGCGTGGCTAGAGGGGTCACACGCACATTACATCATTTCCCCTCACACGCTACAGCGTGGTTACGCATACAGGACATTTTTGGAGCATCGTACAAGAAAATTTGTACTGTAAGTAACCTCTCCCATTTGCGATATAATTGAGAGTGTACTAGCAACCAAGCAAAAATGGACGAAAAGTCGTCCGATTTTCGGATCGTGTGTACTGGCCATAAGTGACAGTGGGGGTTGTTAATCAGTTTCAGCTGCTTTGGTGTTAATGAAATTAACAACAGGTGCACTAGATGGGCAAAAATGAGACACCCTCCAAAACAGGGAGGGGTTTTACAGTTGGAGGCAACTGACATTTTTTCCCCTACTCATCTCTTTGACTTTTTTCACTAGTTTTGCATTTGGATAGTTTCAATGCCACTACTGGTAGCATTGGGCGATACCTGGACCCTATAGAGGTTGCACAGGCAGTTCAACTCCTCCAGGATGGCACATTGCCAGAAGGTTTGTTGGGTCTCCCAGCAGACTCTCAAGAGCATGAAGCAGATTCCAGGAGACAGGCAGTTACTTTAGGAGAGCTGGACAGGGCTGTAGAAGGTCCTTAAACCATCAGCAGGACCAATATCTGCTCCTTTGTGCAAGGAGGAACAGGATGGGTGCTGCCAGAGCCCAACAAAATGACCTCCAGCAGGCCACTGGTGTGAATGTCTCTGATCAAACAATCAGAAACAGACTTCATGATGGTTGCCTGAGGGCCTGACATCCTCTAGCAGGCCCTGTACTCATTGCCCAGCACTGTGGAGTTTGATTGGCATTTGGCGGTCAATTGGCCTTTGCCATTGAACACTAGAATTGGCAGGTCCACCACTGTCACCCTGTGCTTTTCATAGATGAGAGCAGGATTACCCTGAGACCGATGTGACAGATGTGAAAGGGTCTGGAGAAGCCGTGGAGAATGTTATGCTGCCTGTAACATTGTTGAGCATGACTGGTTTGGTCACCTCTGAAGACGTCTAGCCAATGACAAAATGCGTTAGGTGGAACGCACGCCGTGACGTCATACGCACTCGAGTGGAACGCAAACCGGAACTACCGCTCTCCACTCTCTGTGTCCAACGTATGATGGTCCTATCCGTTTGCCTGTATTGTTTGGACTGACCACGTTTACTTCACGATTGTGCTGTTTATTTTGAACTTTGGATGAGCACCTTTTTATCACCTGCTGGAATTTTTATGGATTTTACCGTTGTTAATGCATGGGGTGTGTGAATAAAATATTGGAAACAATACCACACTATCCGTTTTTTATTTCCCCATCACGGCTGTGATTGGAGGTGACTTGCAGGAGGGGCACATTCCAAGTTTGGGATCGTGGCTGGAGGGGACATACCCGAGGTGGAAGTCTAACCCGCAGTGGCTGCAAAGACCCAGGGAGAGCTATCCGAACCGGGAAGGATCTCCTAATTAAGCACAGATGGTTTTAATGTCGTAAGACATATAAAACCCACAGCATTTGGTGAGTGGGCATTTCATTTATTTTTCACGGTGAAGGAAGCACCAAGGGATCAAACAACGAGCACCAGCACTTTTTATCATCTCAGCTTTGTTTGGACTTTTATTATTTATATTTAACATTTATGACACATTGAAAGTTTTTTATCACTGCACACTGTGAAGGACTATATTTATGAGTGGTTTATTTATTTATCTACTTATTTATTATTTGTCTATTTATCAGTGCATTTATTTGAGAGCATCACTTTTACATTTATTATTCAACACTATTGTGATTTATATTTTTCCCATTAGGGGACACTGCAAGCGCTATAGTTATCACTAATGTGATCACTTTCTTTTCAATACTAGCACCCGCACTACATAGCAGCTGCAACTAATTTAATAATTTATTTAAACTAATAATCACTTTATTTATCCACATATATGTTTATTTATTTATATATACCAGATCCTGATTTAATCTCCCTGGCGCGTTAATATATACATATTGTATATATTTTTTTGCACATGACTGGTTTGGTGGTGGGTCAGTGATGGTCTGGGGAGGCATATCCATGAAGGGATGCACAGACCTCTACAGGATAGACAATAGTACCCTGACTGCCATTAGGTATTGGGATTAAATCCTTGGAGCCATTGTCAGACCCTATGCTGGTGCAGTGGGTCCTGGCTTCTTCCTGGTGCACAACATAGCCCGGCCTCATGTGGTGAGAGTATGCAGCCAGTTAGTTGAGGATGAAGGAATTGATACCATTGAATGGCCCCCATGCTCCCCTAGCCTAAATCCAATAGAACACCTCTGGGACATGATGTTTCTGTCCATCCATTTCTGGTTGCACCTCAGTCTGTTCAGGAACTCAGTGATGGCCTGGTCCAGATCTGGGAGGAAATACCCCAGGACACCATCCATCGTCTCATTAGGAGCATGCCTCGATGTTATCAGGCATGCCTACAAGCATGTGGGGGTCATACAAACTACAATGAAATTTCAGCAAAATGGACTGGTCTGTTGCATCATTTTCACTTTGATTTTCGGGGAGTCATTGAATTCAGCCCTCTGTAGGGTGATCATCTTCATTTCTATCAAACGATGTGGCATCCTTTCCTTCCAGCACATTACCCAGGCCATATCAGTATAGATATCCAGCATGATATTTTTCCCCATTGAGATCTGATGCGTTTTCAAGTGTTCCTTTAATTTTTTTTGAGCAGTATATATATATATACTGTATATATACCATATTTTCCGGCTTATATGGCATCTAGGCGTATAAGACAACCCCCTAATTTTACAGTTAAAACTAAAATAGGTTTTTGCCCTATACTCCCCGTATAACTCCCTATACTCCCCGTAAATAATTTTAATTAAAATGGTTAAGACTTACTGTACTTAAAATCCTTCAAAATCCTCATCATGTTCATCCTCTGACATCATAAGTTCATCAATGACATCTTGTGGTACATTTGTAAGACAGTCATCATATAGCTCCAGCTTCGACTTCCCCTTCATCTTGCCACAAGAAGTCGTTCTCCATGCCATCCAAAGAATTTATATACACAACTTCTCTATTATTAATATTTTAGCCCACTGGATGTGCCCTAATATGTACTGTAGCTTCTGATACATACAGAACTTCTGTATTATTAACCACTTAAGGACCCCGCCCATTTCTGACACATGTTGTTTGCAAGTTAAATCAGTATTTTTTGCTAGAAAATTACTTAGAACCCGCAAACATTATATATATATTTTTAGCAAAGACTCTGGAGAATAAAATGGCGGTCATTGCAATATTTTTGTCATGCGGTATTTGCGCAGCGGTCTTTCAAACGCCATTTTTTTTGGAAAAATTACATTTCACTGCATTTATAAAAAAACTAAACAGTAAAGTTAGACCATTTTTTTTTTGTATATTGTGAAAGATGATGTCACGCCGAGTAAATTGATACCCAACATGTTACATTTTAAAATTGCGCACACCCGCGGAATGGCGATAAACTACACACCCGCGGAATGGCGATAAACTACGGTCAATAAAAATCTCCATAGGCGACATTTTAAAAATGTTTAACGGTTACCAGTTTAGAGTTACAGAGTAGCTCTTTTTTTTTTTAAATTATTGCTCTCTCTCTGGCGATCGCGGCAATACCTAACATTTGTGGGCGCGACTTCCGTATACGTTTTCTTTCGTGCACAAGCTCACGGCGATGGGGACAGTTAAAAAAAAATTTTCCTATTTATTTTACTTATTTTTTTCATTTTAGCACTGTTTTTTTAAAAAAAAGAAAAATCTGATTACTTTTATTGCTGTCACAAGCAATGTAAACATCCCTTGTGACAGCAATAGGCAGTGACAGGTATTCTTTATGGAGGGATCGGGGTCTAAAAGACCCTAGACCCCTCCACTGCACTTCAATGTATTCAAAATGCTTAAAACTAAATTTTTGAATACATTCACTTTTTAAATTCCTTTTGCAGCCGAGTAACCCGGACATGACGTCATGGACACCGCCTCCGGGTTACGTCATCGAAGACGCCAACTAGCCGGCGGATGCGTCAGCTGGTTGCTCGGGTCTCCCGGAGGGACTGGAGACCCGGGCAAAGCCGCAGAAAGCGGTGGAAGGGGGGGCGCCCCCTCCCGCTTGCTGGGGTAACGATCGAGCCGCTCCCGAACTGCATCAGTCATTACCGCCTGAAAGCTGACCGCCGGCTCTAAAAAATAGTACTGGGATGATGCCTCTAGCTGCAGGAATCACCCTGGTACAACCACTTATTGCAGCCAACGTAGAGCTACGTCGATTTGCGGTAAGTGGTTAATATTTTAGCCCGCTAGATGTGTATACAGCAAGCTTCAGTTACTTACAGAACATCCCTGTGCTATGTACCATGCTGAGCCAATCATGGCTAGTGGTGTATTCTATTAATGCATACAAAGCCTTGCATACACTTTGTATGCAATAATAATAATAATACAGAAGTTCTGTATGTAGCAGAAGCCACATACAGTACAGTACATATTAGGGCACATCCAGTGGGCTAAAATATTAATAAATAGAGAAGTTTTGTATGTAGCAGAAGCCCTGGAAAATAAGGAATATATATATATATATATATATATATATATATATATATATATATATATATATATATATATATATATAGTATATATATATATAGATAGATATATATATATATATTAGTATCCATCATAAGGTACTGTATTTAAACTGTACTCTTAGAGAAATTGATACATTTGTGGACATAAATCAATATTGATAAAAAAACATCCTAGAGTGGTAATAAGTGGTATTAAACTCTTTATACTTTGCTCTATGTAAAGCAGTATAACATTTTTACAAGTTGGTGTCTTTAAAAGTACTTCAATGTGCATTGTTTAGGAGATGTTGCCTGCTGTTTCTTTTAACAACATCAATCACGTATGCTCATTTTTATCCTGATTGACGGCCCACTTAGTGAGCCGTCAATCTATGCATCTACATGCAGTGCCTCTGTCAGGATTACTCCACAGCATTGCAATCCCGCGAGATTGCTGATCAGTCATTTCCTTAAAAAAACCCCATGTGACTAGCTATGTTACATGTGGTGTGTACAATGATATACAACACAGGCATAGTGATATACAACACAGGCAAGAGGATGGCAGATTCTATTGCCGGTTATTTAGGTATCTGTACATGAAAACGAGGCTTGGATTTCTTCTAATGCGCATGTGCGAGATTCTGGCAGTGACATACTAGAAAGGGCAGAAGTAAAGAAGAGGAAAGAAATGGAGCAATAATAAAATACACTGCACAAATGTAAAAAAGCTGAGATGATGATTAGAGTATACTGTTGAGTTTTGAAATGCAATCCATTGTGGCATTATGCTGGCTGGGGATTTTTGGTAATGAGTTTACTACCGCTTTAACCACTTGCCGACATCCCACCGCAGATTTACTGCAGAAAGGTGGCTCGGCTGTGCTAATTGACGTACCTGTATGTCACTCACACCCACAGGTAGGGGGCGCGCGTATATGCTCATGTTCGCTCCAGAACCGATCACTCGTTAGGTCCAGAACAATGATTTATGGCCTGGACCTTCTGATCGGTTCTGGCGAATCACAGAATGTCCTATGCCTGTGTAATGTAAACACAGGCACGGGAAATGGTGCAATCTCCCCTCCCGGAGTCCTTTTTGGTTCCAGACTGAGAGGAGAGAGCATCAGACAGTGAGTACACAAGCACTACACTGACACTAGTACACATAGGCACATATTGGTGATGTGGCGAGTCCCATAAGTGCAGTTCAAGCTGGTGCGGTGGCTAGTACACGTAGTGTCTGGCAGCCAACAATAATTTAAAAACAGGGGAGGGTTTGCTCATGGTAGGTAATCCAAAAACATGTGCCACATCCCTAAATCTAGATACAAGAGAAAATTCCCCTATGTATGGGATTTTTTAGGCACATAGATAAACTGATTCAAAGATCTATGCAAAAAATTATATTATTTATTAAAGTGACAAACATAAGAGCATAAATGTTAAAAACATAACAGGCAAATTATATGCGTCAAGAATAAATAACCGTGAACGTAAGATGGTAAGAATTACAGCCCAATATATTTCGGAAAGTCAATTTCCTTCTTCAGGGACGGTTCACACTGCCCGTAGAGCCCATAGTGTCCTTCCTGATGCGCTTGCAAATCCTGAATGGGAACCCACCACTACTTCAGCGTCCGTACTTCCCCCATTCAATGGCCAACCCCGAATTTAGGTGGAAACAGACAATTTTACTCCCCTTGGTTTTTTATGAGCTGTTTTTCATGGAAGATCTGTACATATCTATTGTGGACCAAAGAAATTTATATGCCAATCAATTTATTGCCGCAAACCCAAATTTGACCCTTGCGAGAGAATTTGCATGCAAACGTTTAACTGTTTCCAAATTTAAAATCTTTCTGGACCTATGCCTCATCATGGGTGTTACTAAAAAGAGTGAGTTGTGGTCATATTGGTCCACTGACCCAATTCATCATATGCCTGTGTTCTCTGCTGCCATGGCCAGGACTAGATATGAGCAAATGTTGTGGTACATGCACTTTAATGACAATGAACTCTGTCATCCTCATGGTGACCCTGGATATGACCATGTCCACAAAATTTACATAGCCCCTCATAAATCACTTCAACAAAAAATTTTCAGACTTGTATATGCCCCAACAAGCTGTCTGCGTTGATGAGTCTCTGATGACCTTTTCTGGCCGCCTTGTTTTCAAACAGTTTCTCCCCAGCAAGCATGTCAGATATGGGGTCAAGATGTGTAAGCTATGTGACAAGACTGCCCAGACTACATAGGGAGCAGCAGCAAGATTGTTTGGGACTTGGTGTTACCCTTATTCAGAAAGGGGTACCATTTATACGTGGACAATTATTACACATGTATCACCGTGCCACTTTTTAGTCACTTTTTTGATTCTGGAATTGGCGCATATGACACCATGTGACCTAATCGCAGGGGCTTCCCCCAACGGCTTGTAGATTCCTGACTTAGACGGGGGAGAGAGCCTGCTTGAAATGTAATAAATTGGTTGCAGTGAAGTGGAGGGACACACAGAATGTTTTCGTTCTGTCTTCCATTCATGCATATACAACTGTCCAAATTACAACAGTGACTTGTGTTGTTGTGAAGCCCCTCTGTTTCCACGACTAAAACTTTAACATGGGATAGGTGAACTTCAACGACCAGATGATGGCGCTGTACTTAATTGCCCATAAGGCCAGACGCTGGTACAAGAAAGTGTCTGAATACTTATTCCAATTGGCCCTGCTGAACGCTTATGTGCTATACAAAGCGTCAGGAAAAAGTGGATGCTTCCTAAAACTACAGGAAGAGATCATTACAGCCCTTCTGTATCCAGAAGCTGCTGTGGCCCACATTCACAATCCAGATTCAGTGAGCCAGCTGCATGAGAGACATTTTCCAGGTGTCCTCCCTGGTACCTCTATTCAAAGAGTACCCCAAAGAGCGTGTCTGAAGAAAATGCGGATATAGGCATGGCACCCGCTATTTTTGTCCCTCCTGTCCTGGCCAAACTGGTCTCTGCATCAGAGACTGTTTCCGTCGCTACCACACACTAGTGGAGTTTTAGTATAGGGTCTTGAAAGATGTTAGATGGCTATCGCATTTTTAAAGACACTAGCCATGTGGAATTACACCCCAAAATACATTCTGCTGCTTCTCTTGAGTACAGGGATACCACACGTGTGAGACTTTTTGGAAACCTAGCAGTGTACAGGACCCCAAAAAACAATCACTGCCTTCAGGCTTTCTAAGGGCGTAAATTGCTCATTTTAACTCCTTACTACCTATCACAGTTTCAGAGGCCCTGAATTGTCAAGATAGCACAACCCCCCCCCCCCAAATGACCCCATTTTGGAAAGTAGACACTCCAAGCTATTTGCTGAGAGACATGTTAAGTCCATGGAATACTTTATATTTTGCCACAAGTTTTGGGAAAATTAAATTTTTATTTTTTTTTACAAAAAGTTGTCACTAAATGATATACTGCTCACACATGCCATAGGTATATGTGGAATTCCATTTTGCTACGTCCACTGAGTATGGGGATACTGAATGTGTGAGACTTTTTGGCCGTCTAATCAATATATGCTTATTGACAGTTCTTTTTTATCAAAGACATGTAGCTAAATACATTTGGCCTAAATGTATGACAAAAATTCAGTTTATTAGATATTTTTTTTATAAGAAAAAGTAGAAAATGTAATTTTTTCTCAAAATTTGGGGTCTTTTTTCATTTATATCGAAAAAAATAAAAATCCCAGAGGTGATCAAATACCAAAAAATAAAGCTCTATTTTTGGGAAAGAAAAGGACATAGGTTTCGTTTGGGCACAGCATTGCATGACTGCTCAATTACCAGTTTAAGACACGCAGTGCCAAATTGCAAAAAATGGCCTGGTCATTAGGGGGTAAAACATTCCGGTCCTTAAGTGGATAAAGTGTATCCAAATCCAAAATCAATTTCACATCATGTCGCACTATACACAATTTTTTTCAACCAGCTGAGCATCAGCCAGTATTATTCATTCATTGTCAGGTCATTTTCAGTGTCCAGTGCTGTAATACATTAATTGACTTAGATAGATTATTGTTATTGCCAATAAAAATTGTTTTGCTTGCTTTGCGATATAGTGATAATGCCAGGATAGTACAAACACCCCAATAATTACCCTTTTTTGAAAAGTAGACACCCCAAGGTGATCTCTTTTTTGCCATTTTATTTAATGGAAATTAAGAAACATGCTGGTATTGAGGGAGCTGAGACATAGGTCTTGGCAATGGTGTTTTCACGTACCTGGTTGAGTCCAAATTGACGGGAGCCCTTTCCTTTACACATTCTGTCCTGTTTCTCCTGAAGTTAGTGACAGGATATAACAGGGCACGGAGTAGCATGGGTGCCTGGTTGGAGATCCTGGATGGAAGGTACTTGCAGCAAATGTCAAGCAGGGGGCAGGCTCATGGACTGGCAGATGTGGATACACGCCAACAGGTGCAGGACAGAAGGCAGCAACCAAGCTGGTGAGCAGGTGGGTGGAGGGTCTTGGGTGGTCAGGCAGGCAGAAGTCGGTAAAGGCCAAGCAGCATAGGTACAGAAACAGATACAGAGAAGAGTAAGGGCTAAGCCAGGGTCAGTATCAGGTGAGGCATCGAAATGGTAGGCGAAAAGCAGAGTCAGGTTACAAGCTGGGTCAGCAATAAGGTATGAGGAACAAACAGAGTCAAACAGGCTGGTTATACACAGGAACAAGCACAGGATCAGGTCACAGACGGTAGAAGCTGATGACCACTCAGCAATCTTCTGGTCTATGGAGCCAGTTAAATAGGCAAGAGGGCGCCAAGTATTAACGCATGCTCGCAGATACGCTAGTGAGTTAAGGCATGTCTACTTGAGAATTCTTTTCCATAAAATCACTTGAGTTATTTTCATGCACATCTTTGTACACGACTGTGCATACAATCTCCATGAAAGATGTGCTTTATACTGCTTGTACAGGTCAGATACAAAGGGAGAAAGAAATGAAGAGGTTAATGTACAGGTCAGATACAGTGGGAGGATAGGGATTAGGAGTTAATGTGTAGGTGCAAAGGAATGGGGATTCACGTTAAGACACAAATGAGATTGAGTGTGTAGAATAGGGGTGGGGGTTGTAAAAGGGTTAAAAAATATCATAGTCAGTGAAAATGAATAAATGGATCAGCAGCTGCTGATGTTGAGCCATTAATTCATTTTCTAGTCATACATGAATATAATTCCTCTCCTTACTCTATTGAAAGAGAAAGGGGAGGGGTCAACACTTAGTGATGGGCCGAACACCCCCCTGTTTGGTTCGCACCAGAATATCTTCAACAGGGAAAAAGTTCTAGCGAACATGCAAACTCTATAAAAGTCTATGGGACACAAACATGAAAAATCAAAAGTCCTCATTTTAAAGGCTTATATTCAAGTTATTGCCATAAAAAGTGTATGGGGATCCGGGTACTTCCCCGGGGGGACATGTATCCCAATTCAAAAAAAGTTTTTTAAAACAATCGTTTTTACAGGAACAGTGATTTTAATGTTGCCTAAAGTGAAACAATAAAAATGAAAAATTCCTTTAAATATTGTGCCTGTAAATTAGCACATCTGTATGATGTATGGAGCCAGCTGCCGCAATACTGACATTTCTAAAGAAAAAAATGCAATTTGCTTGCGGTTGTAATGTATTGTTGGCTCCCAGCAAAAGAGATGAAAAAACATGAAAAAAATGGCGCCCCCCCCAGTCCATGCCAGGCCCTTCGGGCACGCCAAAATTAAAAATAAAATGGCGTGGGGTCCCCCCAAATCCATACCTGACCCTTATCTGAGCATGCAGCCTGGAAGGCCAGGGTGGGGGGGGGGCAATGTTGATGGGACAAGGGCCTCTTTCCGACAACCCTAGGGTGTGGTTGTGGGGGTCTATGGGTGGGGGGCTTATCAGAATCTGGAAGCACCCTTTAATAAGGGGGCCCACAGACCCTGGCCCCCCCATGTGAATGGGTATCGGGTACAATTACCCCTACCCATTTACCAAAAAAGGACAAACGGCAAAACAGTTTTTGACAAGTCCTTTATTAAAAAAAAAATAGTGTCTCTCGATGTAAATCCATTGTCAATCATGATGCCTGCTGATCCGAAAAATAGAAACATTTTCAAAAACACTTTGCCTCTTATGGGGCATCCCGCCGTATGCCGTTATTCAGCTTTAATAGCTTTTTTTCTTATAGGCAAGGGGCGGGGCCACCCGGTTACATCACCAGGTGGCACCGCCCCTTCTGACGTCACATGTCAAAAACTGTGTTCTGTGGTATTTCCTTTTTTACACTTTGTTGGTGAATGGGTTGGGGTTACGATGTACCCAATACCAATTCACATAGGTGGGCCCAGGATCTTTGGGTTCCCTTGTTAAAGGGGGCTTCTAGATTCTGATAAGCCCCCCACCCACAGACCCTCACAACCACAGCCCAGGGTTGTTGGGAAGAGGCCCTTGTCCCCATCAACATGAGGGGGGCACCCCAACGCGCCCTCCTCATCTTGAGGCCAAGTGGCCTGGTATGGTTCAAGATGGCCACCTGCAGGTTTTTCTTTTTTTTTAACTATTCACCAATCTGACATTCAACCATGTAGGAATGAGGTCTGAGTATAGGTTCACATCTATGCGGGCTGCGCTTAATGCATTTTTCAGGGACATATTGCAGTGCATTTTGCACATTTAAACCCTCATTTTTTTATGCCTTTTTGCATGCAGTTTTCATGCATTTTGTGTTTTGCATTTGTTTTTTTTTTTTCTTTAAACACACTGTAAACATACTGTATATAGCTGGCCGGGAAGCCGGCCGCTGCATCCTTAACAACCGATGAGTCATACGTTTTCAAAATCTTGAAAAAAAATGGCGCGGGGTACCCACCAAAAATTTGTATACCAGACCCTTATCTCAGCATGTTTTTTCTTTTGTTACATTTTCTATATCAGTAATTATGATGTACTTTTGCTGATATTGTATTGATCATGTATATGTACTGATCCCATATATGTCTCAATGTCCTATATTATTTATCTTTTTCTTGTAACTTTGCTATAAGCAAATCTTAATAAAGAGAGAGTAAACATAACATTTGCCCAGATTTTTTTATTTGCGCAATGAGCTAAGGAAGGGAAAGCTGCCCTCCTCTAACGAAGAACATTTTTTAATATACAATAGTTAATTTTGTTTTAAAACTGCAGCTTTACCAACTAATACACAAAAGAAAACTTTTATTTTAATTTTCTGAAGAGACTAATTCCTTCTTCAGTATTTAAAAAAATACAGATTGTACTAATAAGAGTGATTCTCAAAGGTTTTAATTACAGTTCAGTGGCTGCAATTAAATCTAAATAGTAGTGTTGAATAAAGATCCGGCTAATGTGGGAAATGCATGCTGTAAGCTTTAATTTGCCATTAAAATTTTATTTAATTTAAAAAATGTAGATATTTTGCATTGTGTTATCTATCTTGTTTAGCTAAAGCTTAATTTATTTTCTTAAACGTAATTTATAATGCACATTAGCTCTTATTGTTTATCAGTGATGGGATCTGTACAACATCTATAAAGCAGTTCATGGTCATAGAAAGTTAATAAGCAGAAGACACCCTATGTGTTATATTTTTACGCTCTGATTTATGTTCTGACAACTGCCCAGGATGATATCTTCAGGTTTTTAATCAAAACACTGAACACTGGGCAGATGTCTGGGAAAAATAAATTGCAGATCAATAATGTATGGATTGTAGGATTTCCTGATGGTATAAATCTAGCTTCTTGAAGTATGTAGTCTAAGGAAATTGGTTTATTAGGATATCAGTAGTTTGCAGAGCGAAGCAATCATTTTTTCAGTTGTTCAATGCACTCTTATGAATCATACTGTCAGAAGCTGGGCATACAAAATAGAAAACACATATGAACTGCAGTATTTTCTCCACACTAAACGAAATAGTATAGGGATAGTGGTTTGTATGAATGAATCTGTGGACAATTAGATTCTACTATTCATATAGTATTTTTTTTTTTTTTTATAATTCAATTGTATCAATTGTAAACAGATAGGTAAATGTATCATACTGTACATGGTGCAGGGCAAAAGCAAAAAAAAAAAAAATAAGAAAAGGAAAACAGTTAATCTAACTTAACGGAGTTTCCTTCTACTTTTTTAATGTACATTCTTTGTCTCACTACTGAACTTATTTGCCATCATTTCTCTTTTTTTTTTTTTTTTTTTTTTTCATTTCATTTTCTGTTCTTTATATATCTGTATGCCAACTGTTACTTTTCATTCCCTTAGCCTACTTTAATCCCCTTTTCTCTCTATCCCATGTCTCATTTTGCTCTCTGCAATACTTTTTGCCACATCTCCCGATATGCTGTCTGTCAAAACCTTCTTTTTTATGTCTCCCCTATCAGTGTATAATGTCTATGTAAGAACCATCAAGGGAATGCTGCTTAGGAAGGTTGGAAACTCCTATCTGTTTAAATATGAAAACTGGTGAGATTCATAGCAAGAATATGCAGATGCATAGTGAAAAATGACAGTCAGAGATAGCCAGCAAGGAAAGTAAATTAAGCCAAATGTCAAATTGAGGAAATAAGAAAGGAAAAAAAATAAATTCTGATACTACAGAGACACAAAAGTGAAAGTGACATACTGTAGCTCCATGCAAGCTTTAATACTAGTTGCCCTAACTCTTTATGGGGTAGCAGGGCACAACGGGTACAAGAAGGAACAGACCCAGAGGGGTTGATTGACAAAAACTGGAGAGTGCAAAAATCTGGTGCATCTGTACATGGTAGCTGGTCAGCTTCTAACTTCAGCTTGTTCAATTAGGCTTTGACAAGAAAAAAAAGCTGGAAGCAGATTGGTTTCTATGCAGAGCTACACCAGATTTAGTAAATCAATCATGGAGAGTCACAAGCAAACATCAATGATTAGAGCAGGAAAATAAATTATTTATGACAGCATTAACTGAAAATGAAAGGTAATACAGAGGGTATTAGACTGGAGATTACTGAAGCAGAAGGCAACCAAGCAGCAAAGCTGAGTTCACCATTAAAAAATATAATGCACATATTTTTTTGGGAATGCAATTGCAGGCTCTTGTAAACTTTCCCTCTGGCTCTCTGCCCATACGTCTTTATTGGCTTTCAGTTGGAGAGCTGGAGGAAGTGTTAATGGACAATGAGTGTACTGTTCACTGCACTCGTGTTCCATTGAGAAATACAAGTACATTTACCACAGTGGTAGACGGGACTTGTAGTTCATTCATTCACAGATCTCTGTGAATGAACAATTTTAAAAGTGGTTGGAGGGAAAAAGAACCCCTGCAAGCTGTCACTGGTGGAGGAGGAGGGAGGGGTGCTCTGAAAATAGAGGGGATGCTAGACAATATATTATATGGTACATGCTAAATACAAGTGTTATGTAATAGATTAATACCGGAGTTAGCCCTTACAGTCCTTGCAGAAGTGAAAGCATGGTAGACCAATGTAAAATTGAAAACAATCAAGTTGTAAAATTAGTTAAACATCAATTAAATAGGAATAGTTATATAATGTAATAAAAATGACAGAAATGTTAACCCTTCTTTGCTCCTGTTGGACAGACATCCCATCATCACTTTCTGTTCTGAAAGGAAGTGAAGGGAAATTTCCCTAGCAGAGACACTGACAGAAATATTTCCTTGTCAGTTATCATTATTGTACAGGATCGACAGTTTACACAGCACTTTACACCAACACGAGGACAGACAGTACAGCTACAATACAATTCAATTCAGGAGGAATTAGAGGGCTCGGCTCAGTAAAGCTTGCTCTCTAGGAGGGACTCTATCTATCTATCTATCTATCTATCTATCTATCTATCTATCTATCTATCTATCTATCTATCTATCTATCTATCTATCTATCTATCTATCTATCTATCTATCTATCTATCTATCTATCTATCTATCTATCTATCTATCTATCTATCTATCTATCTATCTATCTATCTATCTATCTATCTATCTATCTATCTATCTATCTATCTGTCTATCTGTCTATCTGTCTGTCTGTCTGTCTGTCTATCTATCTATCTATCTATCTATCTATCTATCTATCTATCTATCTATCTATCTATCTATCTATCTATCTATCTATCTCTTATGTTTGTGAAGAAACAAATTGAGGTTGCAGAAAATAATTAATTAATTTGTCCAACACATATTAACTCCTTCCAACTGACTGTACACATATTTGTGAAAAAAAAATATGTATATATATATATATATATATATATATATATATATATATATATACATACAGTGGGTACGGAAAGTATTCAGACCCCCTTAAATTTTTCACTCTTTGTTATATTGCAGCCATTTGCTAAAATCATTTAGGTTCATTCTTCTTCCTCGTGAATGTACACATAGCACCCCATACAGACAAAAAAACTGAAATATCACATGGTCCTAAGTATTCAGACCCTTTGCTGTGACACTCATATATTTAACTCAGGTGATTTCCATTTCTTCTGATCATCCATGAGATGGTTCTACACCTTCATTTGAGTCTAGCTGTGTTTGATTATACTGATTGGACTTGATTAGGAAAGCCACACACCTGTCTATATAAGACCTTCCAGATCACAATGCATGTCAGAGCAAATGAGAATCATGAGGTCAAAGGAACTGCCTGAAGAGCTCAGAGACAGAATTGTGGCAAGGCACAGATCTGGCCAAGGTTACAAAAAGATTTCTGCTGCACTTAAGGTTCCTAAGAGCACAGTGGCCTCCATAATCCTCAAATGGAAGATGTTTGGGACGACCAGAACCCTTCCTAGAGCTGGCCGTTCGGCCAAACTGAGCTATCGGGGGAGAAGAGCCTTGGTGAGAGAGGTAAAGAAGAACCCAAAGATCACTGTGGCTGAGCTCCAGAGATGCAGTCAGGAGATGGAAGAAAGTTGTAGAAAGTCAACCATCACTGCAGCCCTCCACCAGTCGGGGCTTTATGGCAGAGTGGCCCGACGGAAGCCTCTCCTCAGTGTAAGACACATGAAAGCCCGCATGGAGTTTGCTAAAAAACACCTGAAGGACTCCAAGATGGTCAGAAATAAGATTATTTGGTCTGAGGAGACCAAAATAGAACTTAATAAAGTAGAGATTATTGCGCTAACTTAAAAAATGTAAGCAGCTGACATCAATCACTGAACTAAGGAGGGTGATAAATCAATAAATACAAAAATATGTGCAGCGCTAGAAGAAAAAAATTCCCAACAAAATAAATTGTCCAATCGCAGGAAACATTCCACAAGTAACGTAAACAATTGATGGTGAGAAAAAGTCCAATATATAATGGTGCAAATCATATATAAGTGCAGCAAATCTCGTCACCAGTGAAGGTAGAAATATATTGCGCTCACCAGATGGATGGGACCCCAAAACACCTTATAGTGTAGGAGTCAAACAGGCTTAAAAATGATGGAGTGTCCCCACAGATTTTTCACCGATTCCAACGGCAACCATGCAAATCTCCGGTAGATGGAATAGTTCAGAGATTCCCCTTCCACATGGTGGGTGGTAAAACCGAAAAAAATGGAGGGACATATAGCGTAATATTGCTAAAATCAATTTAATATCAATAAAGCTGATACACTTACAGACATCCGTGAAAGACAGGCATATAAGATGTAAAACAGCTGGGCTGACCAAGTCCTCTTTACATGTTTCGGCATAAATGCCTTTTTTTTTTTTGAAAAAGGCATTTATGCCGAAACATGTAAAGAGGACTTGGTCAGCCCAGCTGTTTTACATCTTATATGCCTGTCTTTCACGGATGTCTGTAAGTGTATCAGCTTTATTGATATTAAATTGATTTTAGCAATATTACGCTATATGTCCCTCCATTTTTTTCGGTTTTACCACCCACCATGTGGAAGGGGAATCTCTGAACTATTCCATCTACCGGAGATTTGCATGGTTGCCGTTGGAATCGGTGAAAAATCTGTGGGGACACTCCATCATTTTTAAGCCTGTTTGACTCCTACACTATAAGGTGTTTTGGGGTCCCATCCATCTGGTGAGCGCAATATATTTCTACCTTCACTGGTGACGAGATTTGCTGCACTTATATATGATTTGCACCATTATATATTGGACTTTTTCTCACCATCAATTGTTTACGTTACTTGTGGAATGTTTCCTGCGATTGGACAATTTATTTTGTTGGGAATTTTTTTCTTCTAGCGCTGCACATATTTTTGTATTTATCAAAATAGAACTTTTTGGCCTTAATTCTAAGCGGTATGTGTGGAGAAAACCAGGCACTGCTCATCACCTGTCCAATACAGTCCCAACAGTGAAGCATGGTGATGGCAGCATCATGCTGTGGGGTGTTTTTCAGCTGCAAGGACAGGACGACTGGTTGCAATCGAGGGAAAGATGAATGCGGCCAAGAACAGGGATATCCTGGACAAAAACCTTCTCCAGAGTGCTCTGGACCTCAGACTGGGCCGAAGGTTTACCTTCCAACAAGACAATGACCCTAAGCACACAGCTAAAATAACGAAGGAGTGGCTTCACAAAAACTCTGTGACTGTTCTTGAATGGCCCAGCCAGAGCCCTGACTTAAACCCAATTGAGCATCTCTGGAGAGACCTAAAAATGGCTGTCCACCAACGTTTACCATCCAACCTGACAGAACTGGAGAGGATCTGCAAGGAGGAATGGCAGAGGATCCCCAAATCCAGGTGTGAAAGACTTGTTGCATCTTTCCCAAAAAGACTCCTGGCTGTATTAGATCAAAATGGGGCTTCTACTAAATACTGAGCAAAGGGTCTGAATACTTAGGACCATGTGATATTTCAGTTTTTCTTTTTTAATAAATCTGCAACAATGTCAACAATTCTGTGTTTTTCTGTCAGTATGGGGGTGCTATGTGTACATTCATGAGGAAGAAGAATGAACCTAAATGATTTTAGCAAATGGCTGCAATATAACAAAGAGTGAAAAATTTAAGGGGGTCTGAATACTTTCCGTACCCACTGTATATACTGTATTTTCCGGCGTATAAGACGACTGGGCATATAAGAGGACCCCCCTAATTTTCAAGTTAAAACATAGGTTTGGGGCTATACTCGCCGTATAAGACTACCCCCCTTCTGAAGCAAGGCAACACCATTGAAAAACATCAGATTTCTCATAGATCTCCAAGGTACCCCAAGTACTGTAATACATGTAATTTCTCATAATATCTCCAAGGTACCCTAAGTATAAGTATTACCAGTAGATGTAATCTCAAGACGCTGGCTGTGCGGGAATCCTGTACCGGTATACCTTATGTCCCGTAGCTTCGGCTACATATAGTGTACCGCGCTGACCCAATCACAGTGAGCGATGTATTCTATTATTGAATGCAAAGCCTGCTCAAAAAGGCAGAGTCAGAGAGGCGGGCTGATGTTACTCCGCCAATCCGAGCAGGCTTTGCATTCAATAATAGAATACATTGCTCTCCCTGATTGGCTCAGCGCGGTACACTGTATGCTACCGAAGCTACAGTACATACGGTATACCGATATAGGATTCCCACACAGCCAGCGTCTTGAGAGATTACATCTACCGGTAATACTTATACTTAGGGTACCTTGGAGATATTATACTCGGCGTATAAGACGACCCCCCATTTTTGGGGGATTTTTTTGAGGTTCAAAAGTAGTCTTATACGCCAGAAAATACAGTGTATACATATATATATATATATATATATATATATATATATACTGTATATATATATATATATATATATATATATATATATATATATATATATATATATATCACTATATATGTCAATTCAGCGCTAAAAATACACAGATAAAATGAATCACATAATAAAGTAATAGTGCATAAAATCATACATAAAGTCACTATACAAAGGCGAATAAATAGATCATAGAAGTGTCCACACAATGCAAAAAGTGGTATGTAAGTACTATACCAATATATACTGTAAAAAAGTGACTAGTGCTCCAAAATGAAAATTCCTCCAAAGGCATAGATAGGACAGTGCTAGTTTAAACAATCATGTGAAAATCCATTCATATTATGATAAATGGTTAAAAAAGATATAATTTGTAAATTTAAATTAAATTCATACAAAAATTGGGGATCATTAAAGAAAAAGTTCAATGTAGAGAGTCCATGTTAATGTGCAGAAGAAATGCATATAAATGTTGTGGTAATCTAGAAATTTGATGTAAACCAATCACACAGTGTCACCGATGTGAGACAATCCAAAAACAGAGAATCCAACACTGAGTGCAGTGGCTGCTCACCTCAATAAGGCAAAAATAAAACGTTTCAGCATAAGTAAAAAGATAGGTAAAATGATCCTCTGTCTTGCTCGAATAGTGACACTGGCTCATCTAGCATTGGATTATCTATCATCGGAAGTGACATCACCCGGCTCCTCCCAACGCATTGCGTCACTACAAGATGTGACTTTATCAAGGGAAATGGTAGTTATCTTGTTATCTACTCCCCTAATGGTTAGCGCATTGGTTCTTTACTCTTACACATATTTGTGGCTTCACAGAAGTGGCTCTTTGTCTGCTGGGCCACAGATACAGTATGTGTACCTGTGTTTGTGCTGGTAGCACAATGCGTAGCTCGCTCCCAGCACAGGGACCGGGCTCTTACAGAGTTCCATACTAAGGATCAGGAGCTGATAGGCTATCACAGTGATCAATCACTATATAATTTGCCCCTGTGTTTTTTTTTTTTTCTCTTTTTGAATGGAGAAAAAGATACATTGTATATTTTTTTGTATTGTATTTTGAGGGAACTTTGGAAAGGCCTGTGTACTTTTTTTTTTCAATTTCAGATTTTTTTTAATCAAGCCAGCAATGCAGGAATACAATAAAGCTAACTACACATTTGAAGTGGACCCAAACTATTTTTACAAATTTTTGGAAAATAGATACAATTTCAATAAATATTTTTAATTGCCTACAGTGTGTTTGAACTGTGGGATTGCTGTTGTGGCCTAGTGTAACAATAACAAAGTCCAAAGAAACTGAGAATGGGAAATCACACTTAAACTTATTTTTCCAAAGATAATGCAGAGTATCATAAATTCCATCATCATAGCTCGAGCTTTAAACATGCAGGTTATCATAAATCCCATTACATTTCGTTAGCAGAAGATCATAAGCATTTTAGCAATATTACAAATACTGCTTAGTCAGAATTTACGCAGCTTGTCAATAATCCAGTCAAAGTTCTCTGATCACCACCACACCAACCACAGTGTTGCCACACCAGTGTAGATCAGTGTTCCTGATAATTGCATGTTGTCTGGACCAATCCTTTGCCATATGCTGACCTTGTCTCTGCCTGCGCCTAAATCTTCTTATCTGCAGTGACTATGTTCCTGCAAGACACCAGTCCCAGCCTTTCCCTGCAGACAACTGCACTCCTGGAACCACAGGAACACTTTTGTTCTTCCTTTCTGTAGCCTGTACTCCCTGGCCATTCCTGGGGGCAGCCACATAACAGTAGGCCAGGCTTGCCTGGCTTATAGGACCTGGGACTGTTGTAGGTGACACTTCACTAAGCTATAATCCCTAGGTGAGCATAATTCTGATTTAATTATTTGGCTGGTTTTATTACTACTACACAATGGGGGCCCACTATCTTACTGAGAGCTATGCAGAATGGCCACATAAATATATGTAAGCTGTGAGCCCCACCTCTTTTATTTTGGGAGGCTATGTGGAGTGCAATAAAAGAGACCGCTGTGGATAGGAGGTTAAAGTGGTCCCAATATGAAGACCTGTGAAACTTGTCTAGTACATAATCACTTCAGGCACTGAAAAGTCTCACACATGTGGTATCCCCATACTCAGAAAGAGTAGCAGAATAGGTTTTGGGTTGTAATTTGAAGCATGCCCATGCTGTATGTGATAAATATCTTAATCAATTGACAATTTGGTATAAAACATTAATTTTCATTCCCCATTTTCAAAAAATGTGTGGCAAAAAAAGGAAGTCTTCAAAAGACTCCCCCTGCCTCTTAGAAAATACCTTGGTGGCCCCACTGTGAAAAAGGCTCACACATGTGGTATCTCCATACTCAGAAGGCATAGTAGAATGTGTTTTGAGTGTAATTCTAAGTATGCCTATTCTGTGTGTGAGACATAACTTGTTAAGATGACAGCTTTGAATAAAATAAAAATATATTGAATAAATAAATATTTTCTTAATTTTCCAAAAAATTGTGATAAAAAATACAACTTAAAAAAATTCACCATGCCTCTTCCTAAATACCTTGGACTATCTGCTTTACAAAAAATGAGTTGGGGGGGGGGGGGGTTGATATTTGATTCTCCAGAAACTAGATAGGCAGTCAGTACAACAGGATCAATCAATTTTCAAATATACTGTTTATACCATAGTTTGTAAACTCTTTAACTTTCACACACACTAAATAATATATACTGATTGCAGCTGCAGGCATCATCCCGGTATCAACATTTTTAGTAGCCGATGCTCTTTAATGTAAAAGTGATTTGAGTTGCTATACAGCCACTTGATCACTTCTACAGGTGGGGGAAGGGAGAGTTAAGTGGATAAACACCGCTAAAAGAAATATCTAAAAATTATAAAAATTGTATTTGGGTACAGTGTTTCATGACTGAGTAATTGGCATTCTAAGTGTGACAGTGCTAAAAACTTAAAAACAGCCTGGAAAGGAAGTGGTGAAAGTGTCTGGTATTGAGGTGGTTAAACTCTGTTCTAATACTGTCTGGAGTGACAGTTAAGGTAACAGACATAACAAAACGAAGCAACATTAGTTAACAAACTATCATAGAAAGACCAGATCTTTTACAGCTGGTGTTGTGAATTAGGTGTGTTCCCATTAAAACCCATGGTGGCAGCGTTTTTTGTGTGCAAAGGGTTTAGTTACCAGGCCCTTGTAAAGATCAGGCTCAGCCTTCTGGCACTTAAATTGTTGTCCCATAAGCTGAAAAGTCCCACATTGAGAACTCTTTGTGGGAGACTACTACCACAGTTAATGACTTAGTGGATGGCCATGATGACAGCCTAAAGGAACGCAAGTAGTTGAAGGCTAAGATAGTGGATCTAGAGAAGAGGCCACGCCACATCTGTGGAGTCCCTGAAACAGTCTTGTCAGTGGACGTAGGAAGGAAATATTTACTGATTTGTTTCCTGACACTACACTCATGGAATTAACAATGGATCGCAGGCACCACCTTACTTTTGTAGAAAAGAAATCAGGTGCACTAAAATTCACTGGTGTCACAAATCAGGAAAAGGTGTGACACTATAATGAGTGTCCCCCATATACCTGTGATGTGTTTCCAAAATTGATGTGCACTTGAACGGGTGTACAGTAAATACTATACACCCTGGTGCATATACTTGGGTGTGTTATGGTGAATAGGTGATGATAAATAGATAATGTGATACCAACATAAACCAACAAAGTGCACAAGTAATTCAAAGAAAAAGTGTCCAATATTTCAATGGTTGCCACCTCAGTGTATAGTCCATATACATATAAAAGTGCATAAAGTCCCAATCGTCCCCTCACAGGCTAAAGTAAAATCCACTCTGTGGGTTCCTCTAGATCCGTGGAGTGCAGATGGGTTCCACCACCTTTGTGGGGATTAGCCCCTTACCATAGAGAAAAGAGGTTAAGGACGGATAATCAGCCCAGTAGTGTCTTGGGAATTCAGGGAGGTCACCATGAAATAATCAGATAGTAAGTGTGGCCTCTTACCAGATCACTCAAACCAAAAGGCGACTGTCTCACTGATCTTTCGGTGTCTCAACCCAATCCCGGTCCACTCTTGTTCTGGGTGTTACTCTCCGCACAGGTGAGGGCTTCCACGTGTATCTCACAGAAACATAATCAGACCATAGCGCAGTACCTTTGACAATTTATTAAAACAAAAGTATCCAGTGCACTTACAGTTAGATGTTAACTAATGGACACAGGAAACCGATACCGATATTGGAGAGGCCGTGGCCGCCTGCAGTGCGGTCCTCGGCAACTTGCGATGATGATGCGGCGCTCCTCTGTGACGCGTTTCCACTAAACAGTCGTCTACGGAAATAGGATAATTTTAAACACACCACCTTACTTTTACCTGCCAGATATATTTACTAGGGAAGTGTTCATGAGATACTACTTTTTTCACATCAAGGAGCAGCTCTTAGCAAAATCAAGGTTCCTAGGGAAGCTACCTGTTCCATTCCATATGAAGATATACAGTTATTTTTGGACCTCTCTAAATATAGCCTGGGACTAAGGCAACAATTCACTACTATCACAAAAGTGCTCTGCAATCATAAAACAATCTACAAGTTGGGGCACCCTACGAAACTGACCATAGAAAGGAATGCACTCCTGGGGCATCATTCCAGATCCTCCACACCCTGCAGGTGTCCATAAACTTCTGCACTCCAGAAGAGTGAGCCCCTAGACCCGGAAGGGCATTATCACCACGTAAATGCATTTCTAGGCTTCAGTGACCTCTGGTCATAAAGATGTTACTGTCAACTTTCCAGAAGGTTGTAGTAATTTATAGAAATGGTGTGGTATAAGAGAGGGGAGCATTTAGAAAATTGGAAAGGTTAATGAATATGGATCCCTGTTGTCTAATATGTAAATAATATAATAGTATATAAGTCACTAATCAACTTCAATCTGAAATATTTCAAGGAACTGGGTTGTGTTTTATCAGAATAATAACAACAGAGTTCAATTGAATAAAGACTATCCTGTGAAACCTGATAAATAGTTTTGTTTTCAAGTGCAGAGCTGCAATTTACTTGGTTATCCATAAATACTGATTCAGTAATACATTTCCTTGTTCTTCTCCATTTGTTCTTTATGGACCAATAAATTAATATTAATGTACTGTTTATATTCAGCAGCCATATATATCGAATTAGAAACCCTTCCTTACCTACAGACTCAGACTTGTTTATGCAATTCAATAAAGAAACAGTTTAAAAGCAGAATAATCAACATTTTCCAAATGACTTCTTGACTGCGTGCTCCATTATAATTAGTAATTCTGCAGAGAAGCTGAGTTTGTGATGTATTTCCCTGGTTTCCAACTGTGTCACTGCTGAAGATCCATCAAGTCTCAGCTCTCAAGGGTATATTCATAATGACTATACAAAAAAAAGAACATTATTCAAAATATGAAATGTTATTTTTTAATACCTAATTTATTAGAAACTATGAACAATTTGTCTGGTGATAGAGGTCATATCACTAGTATGAAAAATGTACAATATTAGTAACAAAAGTGTCAGATATTGAAAGAAAATGACTGAAAGGAAAAATTATAAATGCATATGTGAAAATTGATTTGTTGATTTGCTGCATCTGGTTATAATTGCTTCTTGAACAGCTTCACGCAAATGTGCAAAATAAATTGACTGAAACCACCAACAAATAAAGGGTGAATATAGAAAGAGAAAGGAGGGGTTTGTTACAATAGCACATCAGTTTGGTGTTTGCTTCCATGCTCTATCAAGAGAAATTGAAATAAAAAAAAAACATATCTCTCCTAAACTGATTGCTCCATTAATTTGCTTATTATCAAAACATTTTTTAGTAGCATCCTATATAATACACCTAACAAGGCCACTGGAGGATCATAAACGAAGCAACATTAGTTAACAAACTATCAGAAGTCACAACCTAATTAGTCCTTCACTTGCAAGTAGCTGAAAATGAAAAGCCAAGATGCGATGGGCTCAAGTAATGAAAGTGAAACTTTTGGCAAAATAGATAAATAAGCCACTGAAATATATATACAGAGGGGACATTAATTAATTCTGCTGCACAGTAAGACATTGCCAAATAGCATCAGTGGGACAGATAAGGAGACGGCAGCTATAAGATTGCAGCTTGATTTATAAATGTTTTTCTCTTCTTCATTATAGTAGTACTGCAGCAATATAAAATTTGGCCCCCAGCCAATTATCAAAGCCTAACTCCATGTTTACGTATCCCTGAAAAAGGGGTGTTATGTGGCCCCGAAATGTTGCACTAAACACTATGTTGTTTACTAAATAAACAGCTGGACTTTATTTCAAAGATCCCTGGTATACTGGTGACATATACCTTTAAGGGGTGATACAAATGCCTATTTGTTTTTACCTACTGTAGCATGTGTGCATGCCATGGGCATGATGCCTCTAATTACGGAGTGGCTAGAAATGATCCCCTATCATTGTCCATGGGCACAACCTCTGCTGAACACAACCTATCCAACTGAATAAGACAAACACCCCTGTAATACTATAGATCAATGTAACTCTGTATAAGCGCTTAGAACTTGTGCTGTGCTCACGCACTGGATATTATAAGTCTTGAAAATATACAGTGCGCAGTTGGGATAGAAAACCAGTTGGGGTAGAAAACCAGTTCATGGAAGTCCCAGTATAGTAAAACACTTGATGTTAATTGATAATCATCTATAAGGGAAAAAACAATATTATGTATATATCATTTTCTGGGCAGTTCTCCTGTGATGAACCATATGCCATAAAACTAGTGATCGACCGATTATTGGCAAAGCCAATATATCGAGGACTGATATGCACTTTGCCCGATATATCGGAATCAGCCTTTTGATTTACCGATATTGCCGATATTTCGGGGAATTGCTTGTAAGGGGGTGACGCCTGCAGCTAGAGGCATCACCCCGGTACCGGTGTCCATAGCCGACAGTCGCCTGTCTTGTAACAACAACCGATGTGGCTGAGAATCCGCTCACTTCCGGGTACTGGCGGTGTCGAATTAAAAAAACGTACAGCATTCAAAACAGCCAAACTTGGCATTTTGAATGCTTTTAAGTGCATAGGAGGGGTTTGGTTTTTTTAGACCCCCAGATACCTTCACCACAGTACCTGTAGACATTAAAAAAAAAATAAAAAATAATGTCAGAAAATATAGGCAGATAGCGGCCAATACCGATATCCAATGACCAAAATATTGGTATTGGTATCGGCGGTAAAAAAATTATATTGGTCGATCAATACATACAACATCTATTGCCCCAGGATCTGTCACAAGATGGCCATGTAAATGTTAACTTGCCCGCTAGTGGAGATGGTATCCAGGAACCTTTGGGTGATGGAATTGCTGCAGCAAGTGGGAGGACTGCTGAAAGCTGCCTCTGGAAGTCACGGCATCCATACTCTGACCCAAACCACACTAAAAAAAGAATCCACAGTGGATCCCACTTAAGGGGGCACCACAAGTGTAAAAGAGCCCCATATTTTTATCTATTAAAGGAGACTGTTAGAGAAAAAAAACTGCTGTATGTATGAAGTGGTGATACCTAGAGTTGTCTGCATTTAATTGAAACATCCTCTAAAAACCTGAACCTTTTGCCTGTATCAATCCTTTCTCACAGACAAACTTGAAGTAACAGAGCTTGTTGCTAAGGCCTGCTACAAAACACTGCTACTGGCCAATTTGAATGTGTAGAAGACAAAAAAGACACAAATGCCTTTGAGCTGGTCCTCCACTGCAGGAGCCTAGAGACAGTCCAGGAGACTTTCCAGCACAAAACCCTGCTGCTGACCATGAAGGGTAGAGGATGAGATAGCTACTAAGGGCTACACCCATGCACCATTCTTGAGAATATTTGTGAGTTTAACTATTGATTTTAAATGTTTGATTTAATTAATGAGCTAGATCTGTTCATCCTGCATATTCTTTCTTCCTTCTTACCTAGAAATCATACAGTTTTTGGTTTCTTATTGGGGAGGCTTTGTCTTCAGTCCTCAATTTTGGTCTAATATGCGTATGTCAACAGTAGCATCCTCTTCTCTAGTCTCCTTCATGTGTATTTTCCCCTCTACATTAACTTAAAAACTCTGCCAAATACAGAAGTTGCTGAGACAGTCTGCAACTTACACAGTTTCCAGCTTCAATATACATGCAGACCTGTAATTCAGCATTAAGGGTGTCAACTGATGGAAAGAATTGTGGATACAAAATGTTCTAATAATTTGTCACCGCAGTGTTGAGTGCTGGGAAAAGTGGCCCCATAATGCATATGCTTTTTTACACATGGTACCCTTACACTGTTTTTAAAATAGACTGTCAGTAGCTTTCACATTAATACAATATATTCTTATTTTACAAATTAATTCATGATAGAGTTTATCCTGAGCATACCTCTGATAGTGGCTATGTGTGTAGAGTAATGGTTAGGTGCATGCCTACTGCCTACACGCAGGAGTATGTACCCATGCTTCATAGAGTGCATGCGGATGTGTGTGCATGCCCAGAGTCAGTTTTGGAACCAGATGGCCTATTAAAGTGGGGCATGTGTTTTCTCGGTACTGACCCGGCTTTGTTCTGACCTGATTTTGGATTCTGCCCTGTACTTTTGCTCAACCAGTTCATGACCTTGGTTTTGTCCTCAAGCTTTATTTGGCTTTTGATTTGGTACTACGTTGCCTGCTTGTTGCTGACCCCAGTTTGACCCAAGACTTTGCTAATTCCTTTATTCCCCTCCAAGACACTGTCATGTTTCTACTTAGATCCTATTTAAGCTGCGAGTTCTGCTACCATTTGCTCATGGTATTGAAGAATCCTGCTATCCTGAATCCTCTGGTAAATCAGAGATTCCTTTTAACCTCTGCTGGTTATACTGCTTACTCCTTGCCTGATACTACTATGCAGAGGCCCTGCTGGATCGTCCTGGTTGGCATCTCCAGTCTGGGTTTCTGCAAGTTACATATTCTAGAACTCATGTTTCTCCAATCCTTTTGCACCCTCTGTCTCACTTTCAGGGGTGCTTGGGCAGAAGATACACGAGAGATTACCCTTATCATCTTGATCTCCAATCAGGAATATGACAAAGAAGCCTCTCAAATCATTTTGCACAATTTTCCATAACTTTCTGCTGTGTTTGGATTTAATTGAGACAGGTTCGATTTGTGGTTACAAGGTCTCAGGTGTGAAAGTGGAGCATGTGTGTTTAAATTTTGTGTTATCGCTCTCACTCTCTCATACTGGTAACTGGAACATCAACATGGAATCTCATGGCAAAGAACTCTCTGAGGATCTGAAAAAAAAAGAATTGTTGCTCTATATAAAGATGGCCTAGGTATAAGAAAATTGCCAAGACTCTGAAACTGAGCCACAGCATGGTGGCCAAGATCATACAGCATTTTAACAGGACAGGTTTCACTCAGAACAGGCTTCGCCATGGTAGACCAAAGAAGTTGAGTGCATGTGCTCAGCATCATATCCTAAAGGTTGTCTTTGGGAAATAGATGTATGAGTGCTGCCAGCATTGCTACAGAGGTTAAAGGGGTGGGGAGTCAGCCTGTCAGTGCTCAGACCATATGCTGAACACTGCATCAAATTGGTTTGCATGGCTGTCATCCCAGAAAGAAGCCTCTTCTAAAGATGATGCACACAAAAACCTTCTAACAGTTTTCTGAAGACAAGCAGACTAAGGACATGGGTTACTGGAACCATGTCCTGTGGTATAATGAGACCAAGATAAACTTATTTGGTTCAGATGGTGTCAAGCGTGTGTGGCGGCAACCAAGTGAGGAGTACAAAGACAAGTGTGTCTTGCCTACAGTCAAGCATGGTGGTGGGAGTGTCTGCCAGCACTGGGGAGCTACAGTTCATTGAGGGAACCATGAATGCCAACATGTACTGTGACATACTGAAGCGGAGCATGAACCCCCCTCCCCTTCAGAGACTGGGCCGCAGGGCAGTATTCCAACATAAAGACCCCAAGCACACCTCCAGGACAACCACTGCCTTGCTAAAGAAGCTGAGGGTAAAGGTGATGGCCTGGCCAAGCATATCTCCAGACCTAAACCCTATTGAGCATGTGTGGGGCGTCCTCAAATGAAAGGTGGAGGAGAGCAAGGTCTCTAACATTCACCAGCTCTGTGATGTCATCATGGAGGAGTGGAAGAGGACTCCAGTAGCAACCTGTGAAGCTCTGGTGAACTTCATGCCCAACAGGGATAGGGCAGTTCTGGAAAATAATGGTGGCCACACAAAATATTGACACTTTGGGCCCAATTTTGACATTTTGATCTAGAGGTGTACTCACTTTTGTTGCCAGTGGTTTAGACATTAATGGCTGTGTGTTGAGTTATTTTGAGGGGACAGCAAATTTACACTGTTATACAAGCTGTACACTCACTACTTTACATTGTAGCAAAGGGTAATTTCCTCAGTGTTGTCACAGGAAAAGATATAATAAAACGTTTACAAAAATGCGAGGGGTCTACTCACTTTTGTGAGATGCTGTATTTATGTCTATAAATGATTTCAAAGGTCGTTGCATATTAACCCCTAGATATTTAAAATTGTCCAAAATTGTTATAGGGCAATAAGAAGGGGCCACTAAATTAGGTTGTGGGTCTAGTGGGAACAGTGCCGATTTATTCCAGTTGGAAACCTGAGTAATCCCCAAATTCCTGTATCAACGAAAAGGCCACAGACAATGAGCGATCCGGGTCATTCAGATACAGAAGCATATCAATGGCATATAAATAAACACGTTCCTCGGGTTCTCCTACTTGCAGACCTTGAATATTGACATCTTCCCTCAATTTTGCAGCCAATGGTTCAATGGCCAATACAAATAGGAGCCTCTATGTATCTTAAATGATTCCAAGATAAGCCCATTGACCTGAACTCTGGCCATGGGTTCACAATAGTTTCACAATAGAGAAGTTAATCCCATAAAATGAACCTGGATCCAAATCCCAATTTAGCTAAAAGTGAAAAAGATATCTCCATCCCACCGAATCAAATGCTTTTTTTGTGTCTAAGGTGCTATCATTCTACTGGCAGTATTATCATGTTGTATTTGTAAATTAATAAAAAGCATTCTGAGGTTAATTTGAGCACATCTCCCTGGTATAAACCCAGTTTGGTCCGATCCCACAAGTTTAGTAATCATCGATTGTAGTCTACTCGCTAACACCTTCACTAGGATTTTTATATCAGCATTTATCAGTGAAATGGGTCTATAGGATTCACATTTCAAGGGTTCTTTTCCAGGCTTTGGTAACACTACTATAAGAGCCTCTCTCATGGATCGTGGACAGTATACCTTCCTTCCTAGCAGCTGTATATACCCTATGTAAATGTGGGTCTAAGGTATCTCTATACAATTGATACCAATCGACTGGGTATCCATCCAGACCCGGTTATTTATGTGGTTTAAAGGTATCAATTTTGCTGCCAATTTCATCTTGTGTTAAAGCCTAATCTAAAATTTCTCTATCTGCCACGGATAATGTAGGTAAATAAATAGTGTCAAGGTATAGAGAGATATCTTCATCTGTCTTTCCAGCTTGAAATTGGTAAAGATGCCCAAAAAAAATCCACAAAAGTGCTCAGAATCCCCTGGGGATCTTCAACAATAGTACCCCTAGAGTCTCTAAGATGCATAACAGAGAAAGGGGTATAAGAGGGTTTGGCCAGGAATGCCAAAAGGCAACCATTCTTGTCCCTATATTCAAAAATGCGTTTGCACTGGTGTAATTGGTTCTTGCTAGTTTGGTCTGCCAAAAGTAGACGGTATGTTTGTGTATATTCTTGCCATGTCTTATAATTAGTAGCAGGGGTATCCCTCACTTATGAATGCTCTGCTTAAGTAACATGCTTCTCTGCCTGTACAACATCTGCATCCAAAGCCCTAGAGAAATCCTTGATAAATGTCCCCCTAAGAGTCACTTTAAATGCCTCCTACTGGGTAGAGACAGATGTATCTGCAGCATTCTCCACCAAATAGCTAGAGATGGCTGTCTGGCACTTCATTGTAATAAACTCCTCCTGCAGCTATTGAACATTCATACACCAGTATTTTATCCCAGGTTTCAAGCCTAAGTGTAATACAACCTCCATTGGGGAATGATCCAATATGGCCCTTGGTAGATATTTGACATTATGTATTAAGGACAGACCCTCCATCGTAAAAAGCAGCATATCAATTCTCAAGAGTGTTCTGTGCATTTCTGAATGGCAGGAGAACTCTTTAATCACTGGATTTTTATATCACCAAACATCGATGAGGGCATAGCTCTCCAACCATGAAAAAAGTGAGGGGGGGGGATCCTGATACACATCCCCGATGGTCTAAAGCTGTATCATATACCACATTGAAGTCCCCTAGAAACAACACTGATCTTTTCGCCACCAATACAGTAGCAGTCAAAATTTTCTCCAATACCTGAAAGGAAAATGGAAGCGGAATGTATAAACTTACTATTGTCAAGCAGATATTAAGTAACTTACAAACCAAGATAGCAAAACATCCCTTTGGATGCATCTTGATGTGTAAGATATGAATAAATACCACTTTAGTGATCAAAATAGCCACTCCCCTAGAAGTGATCAGCATGTAGGACTTGCATTACATTTGCTCGTTTCAGTGCCATGACCCCAGAGCCCTGCAAATGGGTCTCTTATAATAAAATATTATGAGGTTTGTACTGTTTAACTCAGTCAAATACTAAGGAATGTTTTATCCTAGAGTTTAGGTGTCGGATGTTCCAGGACATTAATTTCATCTTTTGTGGGTGTAGCACCCTAAAGGTAGGTGCTAGGTAAAAGCATAGTAGGCCTTGTCTGCCTAACAGCAGGGCCATGTTTCTTTTTGTCAGGTAGGTTGTCATGACTCCCAAATTTTTCTTCTGAGGAGGGGAGTCTCCCCACTGACTCTAAAGGAGGCTCTTGATAGGGCAGTGTAGGAAACCCAATCAGAGATACATTCAGGCTTGTATCTACCCCAGGAGGCAGATTCTGCTGCAGAGGATTCTGGGAGAGGATATAAGTTTGAAGGGGCGCATGGCTCGGCATCTTTGGCTGGAGCAGAGTCCCAGGAGGGAGAGAAAAGCTGTCTCTCTGTAATGTTCCGGTACCTTTGGTACCCTAAATTACACTTTCCACAAGTGTATGCGCCCTACCATTTACTTTTGGAAAGGTGCGCATACACCTTTAAGACTGGAGCTGTCATCACTCAGCGCCGGACTAGATGGCTATTTAAGGCGTCGGTTCTCACTCACATGTGTTCGTTCAAACACCCTTATCTGGATGCTAACCTTGCTTGAAGCTTCCATGCTTGCAAGCTTACTTCGCTGACGGAACCTCGCTGCGCTGATCCCTGTATCCCACTACTGGATCATCCGCCTCTCCTGAACCACCCTTCGGCTGTATCGCTAATAGTGTTAAGTACCCCGCAGGGGAATTCTCTATAAACTTATACTAAGCTTACACTATCTAGCTCTGCATAGTGGAGACTGTTTATCACATCTGCATAAACTAGATTGCTAGCTCTTGAGACTACTGCTACTTTTCTGCACTGGGTTGATCTCTTTTGTATGTCCACCTGCTATTCTATCATCTGCTATCATACAACATTGCTAAACCTTCCTGCATCCATCTGCTACTGTCTCACCTTCAAGTGTCTATCACCTACCACCTCCACTCAACCTATCCCTCAACCTTCATCATTGTGTTACCACATGCATAAAGTCACTCTAAGAACCAGCTTGCTAATTTTGTGTATTTACTGGCTGAAATAAGACCTTCCACACATGATGAGTCATTGAGGTTGGGAATGGTATCTCGGCATATCTCTTACATGACTGCTGACGTGGAACTATTTCTGCAGCTGAAAATCCACACCATATAAAAACGCAGGAGCGTTACAGATTGAACGAACCTAAAAATGGATTCAGCAGAAATAGTTCCAGAAATAACCACTCAGGTGACACAATTAAAACAGCAAGTATCTGCGTTAATACACGCACTTGCTGAATTAAAAGAAGACAATCAGGCTCTGTCGCAGCAGGTAATTAGACTGACACAACTTACCTCTGCTCAGTCCCCTGAACCCAAGATAAATCCCCCTTTGGTATTTACAGGCGATCGCAAAAAATTCCGCGAATTTAAAAACGCATGTGAGTTACTTTTTTTGCTAAAACCTCGTACCTACCTTACTGATCACATTAAGGTTTGTACTATTATTTCTTACCTATCAAGCGATCCTCGAGCCTGGGCAGATTCTCTTTTTGAGAAAAACGACCAGCTTCTCAACTCCTATGCCTTGTTCCTGGCAGAGCTCACTAGCCTATATGATGACCCCAATAGGCAGAGTACTGCTGATCTTCAGTTAAGATCCTTGAAACAAGGAAGGAGGCCTGTGGAAGACTTTGTCGCAGAGTTCAAGAGATGGACCCTTGATTCAGAATGGAATGATGCATCTCTGAAAACCCAATTTAGGCTTGGCCTATCAGAAGCCGTTAAGGACGAGCTCGCCCGAGCGGATCTGCCAAAAACCCTGGATGCATTAATACAACTCAGTATTACCATAGATAGAAGACTACGAGAAAGAAATACTGAAAAGATGGGAATGCCATTATCCGTTTCCTCTCGGAGTCTGGCCGTTCCTATGGAGGTAGGAACCATACGCCCACCGCTATCAACTATGGAAAAAGCCAAAAGACGAAATGAAAATCTCTGCTTGTACTGTGCATCCCCGGATCACAAGATAAACGTCTGTCCCCTAGTCAACAAAAAGAAGGGTGAGTGTTCACATGTCTCTCTAGGAGGATTGACAACTTCATTCACTAACCCCTACATTTCTGTTTTTTTGACATTACAGTGGGACCAGAACAGGATTACTACTAAGGCCATGATTGACACAGGATCTTGTGGAAATTATATGGATATATGTTTTGCTGCTTTAAATAAAATTCCTATTATTTCTAAACTCAAACCTGTCTCAGTAAGTCTTATTACCGGTGTTCCGTTATCCTCTGGTCCGATCACCGATCAGACACAAGCACTTCTAGTCACTATTAACGAGTCCCATAGGGAGACTTCTACCTTCCATTTAATACCATCACCCCACTTTCCCATTGTGTTGGGACTTCCCTGGTTGCACACACACCAACCAACCATAGATTGGAAGAAACGGTCCTTGACCTTCCCTTCTTGTTATTGCGAGGAAACGTGTAACCTCCCGTTTTCCGGGAAGATTCTGTCTGTGGTGACAGATGAGATTGCACCACTATGTTATCAGGATCTTTCTGAGGTTTTTCTTGAGAAAAATGCTCAAGCATTACCTCCTCATCGAGACTATGATTGTAGCATTGATCTACTCCCAAATAGCAAATTTCCGTTCGGTCATGTTTATCCTCTTTCACAGGATGAACTTGCCCATCTCAAAACCTATTTGGATGAGAACTTGGAAAAAGGTTTTATTAGACCTTCCACTTCTTCCACAGCAGCAGGACTCTTTTTTGTTCGCAATAAAGATTCAAGTCTCAGACCTATCATCGACTACAGGAAATTGAATGCTATCACAATAAAGATCGCTATCCTCTACCGCTTATCCCTGAGCAGGTGCGTGGAGCTACCTATTTTTCAAAATTAGACCTGAAAGGAGCATACAATCTCATTCGAATCCGTGATGGACACGAGTGGAAGACTGCGTTCAGAACTAGATACGGATTGTTTGAATATCTTGTGATGCCATTCGGCCTATGCAATGCCCCTGCAGTTTTCCAACGATTTATAAACGATATTTTTAAAGACTTACTAGATGTCTGTGATGTGGTATATCTGGACGATATACTTATATATTCACGGACCCTGTCTGAACACATAAGACATGTAAGACTTGTATTATCGAGATTGCTTGCACATAATCTTTATGTGAAGCTGAAGAAATGCTTGTTCCATAAAGATGAGGTACTCTTTCTAGGCTACATCATATCCAAAACAGGAATCGAGATGGACATGAGTAAAATATCCTGCATTCAGGATTGGCCTACACCAACTACACGCAAGGCGCTACAGCGATTCCTGGGATTTTCAAATTTTTACAGGAAGTTCATAAAAAACTTTTCTGCTATTGTGAGACCCCTCACACAGCTCACTAGCATAAAAATACCATTTAAATGGTCAGAAGAAGCAAATAAGGCTTTCCACTTGTTAAAGACAAGGTTTACTTCCGCTCCCATATTACGCCATCCAGACCCATCCCTCCAATACATTCTGGAGGTAGATGCGTCAAACCTGGCAGTAGGAGCAATACTCTCCCAACGACCTACCCCCACTTCACCACTTCATCCAGTCGCCTTTTTTTCTAAATCCCTGAGCAGTCCCGAGATAAATTACCCCGTGGGTGAGAAGGAACTGCTTGCTATAAAATTGGCTCTGGAGAATTGGCGACATTTACTCGAAGGCACCCAATTACCAATAATTATATACACGGACCATAAAAACCTCCAATATCTTCAGACTAGCAAAACTCTCTCGCATCGACAGGTACGATGGTCACTATTCTTTCTAAGGTTTAACTTCCTAGTGACCTACACACCTGCAGATAAGAACAAAAAGGCGGATGCACTATCACGACAAACTGAAGAAAACTACTTTGAAATTCCTTCCGTTCCTATAATACCTCACAAACGCATTATTGGAGTTGTCCGTTCCTTGAAGGAAGAGGTTCTGCATGGTATAAGGTTGGATTCACCCCCATCACAACTAACTACCGATGCAGAAGGCTTCCTCTACTACAACGACAAACTTTACATACCACCTACCCTACGCACCAAGATCTTGGAATTATCGCATGATGTGCCTATGGCAGGACATATGGGTATGACAAAGACTTTCAATTTGATTTCTCGGCAATTCTGGTGGCCTGACATGAAAACATCTATACAAAAATTCGTCTCTTCATGCAATGTCTGTGCCAGGTCCAAAATTGACACTACGAGACCATCCGGTCTACTATGCAGTCTACCAATACCCCAAACTCCATGGGAGGTTCTGTCATTGGACTTCATCGTAGAATTGCCTCCTTCCAAAGGATTTAATACCATCTTGGTGTCAGTGGACCATCTGACAAAGATGGCACATTTCATTGCTATTTGCAGACTACCTTCGTCCAAACAAACGGCAGAACTCCTGATGAAACATGTCTTCAGATTACATGGTATCCCAAAAACTCTTTTGTCTGACCGTGGATCCCAATTTATTTCTAAATTCTGGCAAGAACTATGTCACATACTACGGATTGAGCGGAAGCTCACTTCTCCTTACCATCCGCAGACCAACGGACAGACTGAAAGAGTCAACCAATGCATCGAGCAGTATTTACGTTGTTACACTTCTTACCAACAGGATGATTGGTTGGATCTTCTCCCCCTGGCAGAATTTGCCTACAACAACGCAACTCACAGTACAACCAAGCAGAGTCCGTTCTACTTAAACTATGGGTTCCATCCCTCTATTCTCCCTCCACGCATCCTTCCTTCAAATAACCCAGTAGCCTCAGACTATCTTTCCCAAATAAAGGATTCTCTGGGTTTACTAAATACTACCATTGCACACGCTCACAGTCAACAAAAGAAGTACTATGATCTTCGTAGAAGACCTTTTACACAGTATACTATCGGGGACCTCATTTGGCTCTCAACAAAAAACTTGAGACTGAAGATCCCTAGCAAAAAGCTTGGACCTCTGTTCTTGGGACCTTTCCCAATCAAGAAGCTTATTGGAAAAGCTGCAGTGCAGCTTACATTGCCAATGGACCTAAAAATCCATCCCATTTTCCATGTGTCGCTACTAAAACCCCATGTTCCGCACCAAGGAATAAGGCCTAATATTCCACCTCCCCCTCCTGTACAAGTTGAAGGTGGAGAAGAATACGAGATAAAAGAGATTCTGGATTCTCGTATCTACAGAAGAAGACTTCAGTACTTGGTTAGATGGAAGAACTATGGGCCCCAAGACGACACCTGGCTAAACACCTCTGACATACATGCCCCTAGATTAATCCGCAATTTTCATGCGAGATACCCAGACAAACCAGCTCCAGAGGCCTTCAGGAGCAGGCCTTAAGGGGGGGGTATTGTAATGTTCCGGTACCTTTAGTACCCTAACCACTTAAGCCCCGGAAGATTTTACCCCCATTCCGACCAGGGGGTATTTTACGACTCGGCACTGCGTGACTTTAACTGACAATTGTGCGGTCATGCAATGTGGTACTCAAATGAAATTTACGTCCTTTTTTTCCCACAAACAGAGCTTTCTTTTGGTGGTATTTGATCACCTCTGCGCTTTTTATTTTTTGCGATATTAATAAAAAAAGAGCGAAAATTTTGCAAAAAAATGACATTTTCAACTTTGTCTTTTAAAAAATATCCAATATACTCAATTTATGTATTTTTTTTTGGCCAAAATATATTTAGCTACATGTCTTTGACAAAAAAAAATTCAATGAGCGTATTTTTATTGGTTTGCGCAAAAGTTATAGCGTCTACAAACTATGGTGTAAATACAGAAATTTACGCAGCTTTAATTTTTGACTGCCTATCTCATTTCATGAAGTGCTAAAATGGCAGGGCAGTACAAAACCCCCCCAAACTACCACTTTTTGGAAAGTAGACATCCTAAGGAATGTTCTGAGAGGCATGTTGAGCTCATTGAATATTTCATTTTTTTGTCACAGGTGTTTGAAAAATGACTAAAAATTTTTTTTTTTTTTTTTTTTTTACACAAAGTTGTCATTGAAATGATATATTGCTCACACATGCCATGGGTATATGTGTAATTACACCCCAAAATATATTCTGCTGCTTCTCCTGAGTACAGGGATACCACATATGTGGGACTTTTTGGGAGCCTAGCTGTGTACGGGACCACAAAAACAAATCCCCACCATCAGAATTTCAAAGGGCGTACATTTTTCATTGCATTTTCTCACTACCTCTAACGGTTTAGGAGGCCCTGAAATGTCAAGATACCACAAAACCCCCCCCCAAATGACCCCATTTTGGAAAGTAGACACCCCAAGCTGTTTGCTAAGAGGCATGGTGAGTCCATGGAATATTTTATATTTTACCACAAGTTTTGGGAATATTACTATTTTTTTTTTTTATTTTTTTTTTTTACACAACGTTGTCACTAAAAGATAAAATTCTCACACATGACATGGGTATATGTGGAATTACACCCCAAAATACATTCTGCCACTTCTCCTGAGTATGGGGATGCCCCATGTGTGAGACTTTTTGGGAGCCTAGCTGTGTACAGGACCGCGAAAACCAATCAACACTCCCAGGTTTTCTAATGGCGTAAATTGTGCATGTCACCTCTGCACTACCTGTCACAGTTTCGGAGGCCCTAAAATTCCAAGATAGCACAAACCCCCCCCAAATGACCCCATTTTGGAAATTAGACACCCCAAGCTATTTGCTGAGAGGCATGGTGAGTCCATGGAATATTTTATATTCTGCTACAAGTTCCGGGAAATACATATATATATATATATAAATATATATTTTTTTTTTTTCACAAAGTTGTCAGTAAATGAAATATTGCTCACACATGCCATGGGTATATGTGAAATGACACCCCAAAATACATTCTGCTGCTTCTCCTGAGTACAGGGATACCCCATGTGTGAGACTTTTTTGCAGTCTAGCCGAGTACAGGTCCCCGAAAACCAGTCCCCGCTTTCAGGCTTTCCAAGGGCGTAAATTGTTGATTTCACTCCTGACTACCTATCACAGTTTCGGAGGCCCTAAAATTCCAAGATAGCACAAAACCCCCCCAAATGACCCCATTTTGGAAAGTAGACACCCCAAACTATTTGCTGAGAGGCATGGTGAGTCCATGGAATATTTTATATTTTGCCACAAGTTCCGGGAAATATATATATATATATATATATATATATATATATATATATATATATTTTTTTTACACAAAGTTGTCAGTAAATGATATATTGCTCACACATGCCATGGGTATATGTGAACTGACACCCCAAAATACATTCTGCTGCTTCTCCTGAGTATAGGGATACCCCATGTGTGAGACTTTTTTGCAGTCTAGCCGAGTACAGGACCCCGAAAACCAATCATCGCCTTCAGGCTTTCCAAGGGCGTAAATTGTTGATTTCACTCCTGACTACCTATCACAGTTTTGGAGGCCATGAAATGCCAAGACAGCACAACCCCCCCCCCCAAATGACCCCTTTTCGGGAAGTAGACACCCTGAGCTATTTGCAGAGAGGCATGTTGAGTGTTTTGCAGATCTCACTTTTTGTCACAAAGTTTTGGAAATTGAAAAAAGAGGAAAAAAAATGCATTTTCCTGTTTTTTCTTCATTTTCCAAAAAAAATTAGAGCTGCAAAATACTCACCATGCCTCTCAGCAAATAGATTGGAGTGTCTACTTTGCAAAATGGGGTCATTTGGGGGGGGTTTGTGCAATCTTGGCTTTTTATGGACTTCAAAAGTGTGATAGGTAGTAAGGAGTGAGATCAACAATTTACGCCCTTAGAAAGCCTAAAGGTGCGCATTGGTTTTCCGGGTCCTGTACGCGGCTAGACTGGCAAAAAGTCTCACACATGGGGTATCATTGTACTCAGGAGAAGCAGCAGAATGTATTTTGGGGTGTCATTTCACATATACCCATGGCCTGTGTGAGCAATATATCATTTACTGACAACTTTGTGTAAAAAAATAAAAAAAAATAAAAAAAATTTTTTCCTCGAAACTTGTGGCAAAATATAAACTATTGCATGGACTCACCATACTTCTCAGCCAGTAGCTTGGAGTGTCTACTTTGCAAAATGGGGTCATTTGTGCCATCTTGAAATTTCAGGGCCTCTGAAACTGTGACAGGTAGTCAGGGGTAAAATCAGCAATTTACGCCATTAGAAAACCTGAAGATGTGGATTGGTTTTCGGGGGCGCGTACACAGCTAGGCTCCCAAAAAGTCTCACACATGTGGTATCCCTGTACTCAGGAGAAGCAAAAGAATGTATTTTGGGGTGTCATTTCACATATTCCCATGGCATGCATGAGCAATATATCATTTAGTGACAACTTTCTGTAAAAAAACAACAAAAAAAAAAAAATAATAATTTTACCGAAACTTGTGGCAAAATATAAAATACTCCATGGACTCACCATGCCTCTCAGAAAAAAGCTTTGGGTGTCTACTTTTCAAAAAGGGGTCATTAGGGGGGTGTTTGAACAGTCCCGGCATTTTATGCTCAATCTTATCCACACATCACCCACTCTTCTAACCACTTGAAAACCAAGCCTTTTCTGTGCCTTTTTGTTTACATGAAAAAATATTTTTTTTTTACTAGAAAATTACTTTGAACCCCCAAACATTATATATTTTTTTAAAGCAGAGGCCCTATAGAATAAAATGGTGGATGTTGCAAATTTTTTTGTCACACGGTATTTGCGCACAGATTTTCCAAACGCAATTTTTGCGAAAAAAATACATTTTTTTTAATTTATTGCACAAATACACTATATAATTCCAATTTTTTTGGTAAAATTTAAAAGATGATCTTATGCCGAGTTCATAGACACCTAACATGACATGCTTTAAAAATTGCGCATGCCTGCGCAGCGACAAAAACGTATGTACATTTTTGAAAACCTTTAAAAGTCTCTACAGGTTACCACTTTAGACTTACAGAGGAGGTCTACTGCAAGAATTACTGCACTCGATCTGGCGATCGCGGCGATACCTCACATGCATGCTGCAATTGTGGTTTACATATGACACTAGACCACCGCTTGCGTGCGCCATTGCGCGCAAGCACCGGGGGTAAGGGGGGGGGCTCAATTTTTTTTTTCTTTTTTCTTTTGCTTTTTTATGTTATTTTGACACCTTTCCTTTAATTATTTTTTTTTTAAATCATTTTTATTGTTATCATAGTGAATTTAAATATCCCCTATGATAGCAATCTGTGGTGACAGGTACTCTTTTTTAAAAAAATTGGGGTCTTTTAGACTAGAGATCTCTCCTCTGACCTTAACGCATCTGACCACACCAAAATTGGTGTGATAAAATACTTTCCCAATTTCCCAATGGCCCTGTTTATTTCTGGCGAAACAGAAGTCATAAAATGCTCGTAGCCTCCGGCATCTTAGGCCATAGAGATGATTGGAGCCATTCTCATCTCCAATTAGCTCTATGGTTAGATAATTGAACCACCGGCTGCACTCTCGGGTTAACCGGTGGGACAGGAGAGCCAGAGAAAAACCATGGAAGGCTGCGGAAGGCGGCGGTGGGGGGGGGAGGCCCCTCCCACTGCATGTAAAAGCAGTCTAGCGGCCAATTACCTGCTAGAATTGCTTTTACATGTAAGCCGACCGCTGGCTGTAAAAAACGATACCAAGATGATGCCTAAATCTGCAGGCATCATCCTGGTATAACCACTCAAATTCCAGCAACGTACCAGTACATTGCTGGTCCTTGTTTGGCATATAGGTTTTTTTTTTTTTCATGCAGCCTGTGGGTAGTGATGTCGCGAACCTAAAATTCGCCGTTCGCGAACGGCGAACGCGAACATCGGCAAATGTTCGCGAACCGGCGAACCGGGCGAACCGCCATAGACTTCAATAGGCAGGCGAATTTTAAAACACACAGGGACTCTTTCTGGCCACAATAGTGATGGAAAAGTTGTTTCAAGGGGACTAACACCTGGACTGTGGCATGCCGGAGAGGGATCACGCAAAAAAAAGTTCTTAAAAATTATAATTTTTTGATAGAGAGCCAATTATTGGAAAAATTAAAAAAAAATAAAAATAAAAAATTTCTTTGGATTTAGCATCTGGGGGGTCTAAAAAGTGTACCTGTGAAGTTTCAGCTCTGTAGCATGTCCAGAACCCCTAAAAAACAGCATTTGTCTTATATTTTTAGGAATATGGCTTCTCTGCGGCTGGCTTTTTCTCTTGCAGGCATTTATCGGGCATTTTTTTAGGCAGGCATGTCATTTTTTGTATTTAGTGTCTGGGGGGTCTAAAAAGTGTACCTGTCAAGTTTCAGCTCTGTAGCATGTCCAGAACCCCTAAAAAACAGCATTTTTCTTATATTTTCAGGAATATGGCTTCTCTGCGGCTGGCTTTTTCTCTTGCAGGCATTTAGCGGGCATTTTTTTAGGCAGGCATGTCATTTTTTGTATTTAGTGTCTGGGGGGTTTAAAAAGTGTACCTGTCAAGTTTCAGCTCTGTAGCATGTCCAGAACCCCTAAAAAACAGCATTTTTCTTATATTTTCAGGAATACGGCTTCTCTGCGGCTGGCTTTTTCTCTTGCAGGCATTTAGCGGGCATTTTTTTAGGCAGGCATGTCATTTTTTGTATTTAGTGTCTGGGGGGTCTAAAAAGTGTACCTGTCAAGTTTCAGCTCTGTAGCATGTCCAGAACCCCTAAAAAAACAGCATTTTTCTTATATTTTCAGGAATATGGCTTCTCTGCGGCTGGCTTTTTTTCTTGCAGGCATTTAGCGGGCATTTTTTTAGGCAGGCATGTCATTTTTTGTATTCAGTGTCTGGGGGGTCTAAAAAGTGTACCTGTCAAGTTTCAGCTCTGTAGCATGTCCAGAACCCCTAAAAAACAGCATTTTTATTATATTTTCAGTAATACGGCTTCTCTGCGGCTGGCTTTTTCTCTTGCAGGCATTTATCGGGCATTTTTTTAGGCAGGCATGTCATTTTTTGTATTTAGTGTCTGGGGGGTCTAAAAAGTGTACCTGTCAAGTTTCAGCTTTGTAGCATGTCCAGAACCCCTAAAAAACAGCATTTTTCTTATATTTTCAGGAATACGGCTTCTCTGCGGCTGGCTTTTTCTCTTGCAGGCATTTAGCGGGCATTTTTTTAGGCAGGCATGTCATTTTTTGTATTTAGTGTCTGGGGGGTCTAAAAAGTGTACCTGTCAAGTTTCAGCTCTGTAGCATGTCCAGAACCCCTAAAAAACAGCATTTTTATTATATTTTCAGTAATACGGCTTCTCTGCGGCTGGCTTTTTCTCTTGCAGGCATTTATCGGGCATTTTTTTAGGCAGGCATGTCATTTTTTGTATTTAGTGTCTGGGGGGTCTAAAAAGTGTACCTGTCAAGTTTCAGCTCTGTAGCATGTCCAGAACCCCTAAAAAACAGCATTTTTCTTATATTTTCAGGAATACGGCTTCTCTGCGGCTGGCTTTTTTTCTTGCAGGCATTTAGCGGGCATGTTTTTAGGCAGGCATGTCATTTTTTGTATTCAGTGTCTGGGGGGTCTAAAAAGTGTACCTGTCAGGTTTCAGCTCTGTAGCATGTCCAGAACCCCTAAAAAACAGCATTTTTCTTATATTTTCAGGAATACGGCTTCTCTGCGGCTGGCTTTTTCTCTTGCAGGCATTTAGCAGGCATTTTTTTAGGCAGGCATGTCATTTTTTGTATTTAGTGTCTGGGAGGTCTAAAAAGTGTACCTGTCAAGTTTCAGCTCTGTAGCATGTCCAGAACCCCTAAAAAACAGCATTTTTATTATATTTTCAGTAATACGGCTTCTCTGCGGCTGGCTTTTTCTCTTGCAGGCATTTATCGGGCATTTTTTTAGGCAGGCATGTCATTTTTTGTATTTAGTGTCTGGGGGGTCTAAAAAGTGTACCTGTCAAGTTTCAGCTCTGTAGCATGTCCAGAACCCCTAAAAAACAGCATTTTTCTTATATTTTCAGGAATACGGCTTCTCTGCGGCTGGCTTTTTCTCTTGCAGGCATTTATCGGGCAGTTTTTTAGGCAGGCATGTCATTTTTTGTATTTAGTGTCTGGGGGGTCTAAAAAGTGTACCTGTCAAGTTTCAGCTCTGTAGCATGTCCAGAACCCCTAAAAAACAGCATTTTTCTTATATTTTCAGGAATACGGCTTCTCTGCGGCTGGCTTTTTTTCTTGCAGGCATTTAGCGGGCATTTTTTTAGGCAGGCATGTCATTTTTTGTATTCAGTGTCTGGGGGGTCTAAAAAGTGTACCTGTCAAGTTTCAGCTCTGTAGCATGTCCAGAACCCCTTAAAAACAGCATTTTTCTTATATTTTCAGGAATACAGCTTCTCTGCGGCTGGCTTTTATTCTTGCAGGCATTTAGCGGGCATTTTTTTAGGCAGGCATGTCATTTTTTGTATTCAGTGTCTGGGGGGTCTAAAAAGTGTACCTGTCAAGTTTCAGCTCTGTAGCATTTCCATAACCCCTAAAAAACAGCATTTTTCTTATATTTTCAGGAATACGGCTTCTCTGCGGCTGGCTTTTTTTCTTGCAGGCATTTAGCGGGCATTTTTTTAGGCAGGCATGTCATTTTTTGTATTCAGTGTCTGGGGGGTCTAAAAAGTGTACCTGTCAAGTTTCAGCTCTGTAGCATGTCCAGAACCCCTAAAAAACAGCATTTTTCTTATATTTTCAGGAATACAGCTTCTCTGCGGCTGGCTTTTATTCTTGCAGGCATTTAGCGGGCATTTTTTTAGGCAGGCATGTCATTTTTTGTATTCAGTGTCTGGGGGGTCTAAAAAGTGTACCTGTCAAGTTTCAGCTCTGTAGCATGTCCAGAACCCCTAAAAAACAGCATTTTTCTTATATTTTCAGGAATACGGCTTCTCTGCGGCTGGCTTTTTCTCTTGCAGGCATATATATCAGTGGTGGGTGGGCAGTGGCACAGTACACTCTCTGTGGACCTGACAGCAGTCACTGGCACCCAGGCAACTGCAATTAAAAAATATATATATTTTGTTTTACTTTGCAAGCTGCTGTGCCACCTTATATATCAGTGGTGGGTGGGCACACAGTGGCACTGCAGTGGGCACAGTACACTCTGTGGACCTGACAGTAACTGGCAGCCCAGGCAACTGCAATAATAAAAAATATTTTTTTTTTCAATTTATTGCAACAAGATGCTGTGCCACCGTATATATATCAGTGGTGGGCAGTGCACTGCAGTGGGTACAGTGCACTCTGTGGACCTGACACAGCACTCACTGCAATTATGACAGAGGAAAAAAAAAATATTTTTTAAAATGCAAGGTACTGTGCCTGTGCCACCCGAAATGAGTGTGGTGTGCACACAGTACAGTCTGTGGTAGGTCTGTGGCCTCTCACACACAGCGGGCAGGCAACTGCAGTGTACAATAGATATATATAGATATATATATAAAGAAAAAACTCTATTACCTTACCAGCCCTTAAAAGGGCTTTTGGGGACACTATATATATATATATATATATATATATATATATGTATATATATAAATAAAAAAAAAAACACAAATACCAGCCCTTAGAAGGGCTTTTTGGGGTGCTGATATTACAGCAGTAGTGGACCAAGAACACTGCAAGACCAGGAACACTGACTAACTGTCCCTAGCTTAACAGCAGCAGCAGCAGCTCTCTCCCTACTCTCACTACACACACTGCTTCAGAATGATCTAAGATGGATGCTGCCCTTGCTTATTTATAGGAGGTGGGAGGGTGTGGGAGGGAGGTATGCTGATTGGCTGGAAATGTGTCTGCTGACTGTAAAGTTCAGGGTCAAAGTTTGCCTCAATGATGTCTTATGGGGGGCGGACCGAACATCGCATATGTTCGCCGGCAGCGGCGAACGCGAACATGCTAAGTTCGCCGGGAACTGTTCGCCGGCGAACAGTTCTATACATCTCTACCTGTGGGCTGAACGGAAAAAAAGAGAACCTATCAGAAATCAGCACAGGAATAATGCGTAGTATTACTCATCATTAACCGCCCAAACAACCACCCACTGAATTTAATGATGGGTATACACGACACTATCCACGTATACCAAAATAGGATTTTAACTGCAGTGCTGAAATCAGAAAATCACCACAGCTGCTATCAGCAAAGGTATCCATATATGCTGAGCGCAAACGCTGTTTGTGTCAGAATATATAAAATCAATGCGTGGTAGCCGACGAGGGACCTGCAAGAGAAACAGGTCACAAAAGAATGAAAAAACAAACAAAGGACATTGAAAAAAAGTATAGTAGGAAGGAGTAGAAGGACATATAAAATGACTGACAACAACAGTTTTTGGATCTTCATCATTAACCGCCCAAACAACCACCCACTGAATTTAATGATGGGTATACACGGCGCTATCCACGTATACCAAAATAGGATTTTAACTGCAGTGCTGAAATCAGAAAATCACCACAGCTGCTATCAGCAAAGGTATCCATATATGCTGAGCGCAAACACTGTTTGTGTCAGAATATATAAAATCAATGCGTGGTAGCCGACAAGTACCTGCAAGAGAAACAGGTCACAAAAGAATGAAAAAACAAACAAAGGACATTGAAAAAAGTATAGTAGGAAGGAGTAGAAGGACATATAAAATTACTGACACCACAACAGTTTTTGGATCCTTTTATTTTTCTTTCTAACTGTTCCTTTACTTCTTGATTTGGGAGGGACTGCGATCTTCTGCGATCTTCTCTTCCAGCTTGGGTCTCTCAAAATGTCGATGGACATCCAACATCCTTCGAGACCCTGTGTTTATGTGCCCTACACTGTGTCGTGCTGTACCCTACGCTAATAATCCACTTGTGTATGGTAGCGCTCGAAACATTCCCCGATGCAGAGACCAGGTTGGTCAGGACATTTGGGACAATAATAACGGGTGTCACGCCTAAATCCGCGCTTGCTACAGACACGACATCTTCTTTGGGGCCATCTTTGGGTAGGGGTACTCGGGAGGACATGTGAAAAATGCCTCTCATGCAGCCGGCTCACTGCATCTGGAAGGGGAAGTTGGGCAGGCATGCCTCCTGGGTACAGGTAGGCAAGGATGATCTCTTCCTGGAATTCCCGGAAAGATCCAGTTCGTCCTGACGCCCTGTATAGGACAAAGGCGTTCAGCATAGCCAATTGGTATAGGTAAACAGACACTTTTTTGTACCAGCGTCTGGCTTTACGGGCAACTAAATACGGCGCCAAAAGCTGGTCGTTAAGGTCCACCCCTCCCATATTAAGGTTATATTCGTGGACACAGAGGGGTTTCTCCATAACGCCAGTTGCCGTAGGAATTTGGATCGTCGTGTCTGGGTGAAGGGAGGACAGAACATAAACATCCCGTGTATCCTTCCACTTCACCGCAAGTAATTTGTCCGTTTTCAAGCAGGCTCTCGCCCCCCGACTAAGACGGGAATCTACAAGCCGTTGGGGGAAGCCCCGGCGATTAGGTCGCACGGTGCCACATGCGCCAATTTGTAAATCGAGAAGGTGACTAAATAGTGGCACGCTTGTATAAAAGTTGTCCACGTACAAATGGTACCCCTTTCCGGATAAGGGTGACACCAAGTCCCAAATGATCTTACCGCTGCTCCCTATGTAGTCTGGGCAGTTGGGGGGCTCCACACAGCTATCTTTTCCCTCATAGACCCGGAAACTAACTGTATAGCCTGTGGCCCTGTCACACAATTTATACAGTTTGACCCCGTACTTGGCACGCTTGCTGGGGAGGTACTGTTTCATAGCAAGGCGGCCAGTAAATTTAATCAGGGACTCGTCAACGCAGACAACTTGTTCGGGGGTAAACAAGGCTGCAAACCGCTGATTGAAGTGGTCTATGAGGGGCCGAATTTTGTGGAGCCGATCGTATGCAGGGTCTCCCCGAGGACGACAGAGTTCATTGTCGCTGAAATGCATAAATCGCAGAATTTGCTCGTATCTCGTCCTGGACATAGAGGCAGAGTACATGCGCATATGGTGAACTGGGCTAGTGGACCAATATAGCCGCAATTCACTCTGTTTAGTTATGCCCATGTGGAGGGAAAGGCCCAGAAAGATCTTAAATTCGGAAACCGTTATAGGTTTCCAGCCGAATTGTCTGGCAAGGTGTGAATTTGGGTTGGCGGCGATGAACTGTTGTGCATATAAATTTGATTGATCCACAATAGATCTGTAAAGATCTTCCGTGAAGAACAGCTCAAAAAAGTTCAGGGGCGTAAAACCAGCTGTCTCCACGTGGATTCCAGGTTGGGCGGTGAATGGGGGAAGTACTGGCGCTGTAGTATCAGTGGGTTGCCAATTAGGAAATGCCAGCGCATCAGGGAGGGCACTATGGGCTCTACGGGCCTGTCTTCGAATACGCGGTGGCTGCGGGCCACTACTTGTGCTAGCCACCGCACCAGCTTCAACTGCACTTAGGGGACTCGCCACGTCACTAGGTCTTACTGCAGTGCTGGTTGTACTAGGTCCAGGTTGTACTAGGCCGCTGGCGCTTGCCAGGTCGCCAGAAGGATGAGCGGCACTAGTACCCACACTCTGCTCCATACGAGCACCCTGCGATTCCTGCATCACAACAACTTCAGAATGGGGTCGGGTACGCCTGGGTCTAACAGGGACCCATCTGTCGTCGGAGCTATCTGTCAGGGAGCCGCTGCCATCATCAGGTTCATATACTGACACTAATTCGGTCATTGTAGCTTCCCCTTCGCTATCAGATGACTCGGTCAGCATATAACTGATAAGCTCTTCATCCCTGTACGAACGTTTGGTCATTTTGGTAACTAAATTTACTCGTACAGTGATGCGACTCACAGGTAATAAAAGCACCTGGTTGTCGAAGATTATTTCAAGCGCTACAAAAAAAAACTGCTAATGCTAGCAGGGATCAGGCCTGACTCTGCTAACACAGCGGTTTTGTGTCTTGTGTTTTTTTGCAAGTGACAGTAATCTATTGATTACTACACTTGCCTGGGTGAAAGGGTTAAATGCAGGTGCTGGCCGGAATCAGTACTGATCGTGCAAACACCGCGTTTTGGGAACCCTAAACTATGGGGGCGCTAGTATAGTTCTGATCAGATCAGATATTGATCTGTTCAAACACTATACTAGAAATGGAAGTGTAGGTGCGTGCGTGCGTGCGTGTGTGGCAATCAAGGGGTTACTTCTAAACTATGCGCCTGGGATCTGGGGGGGGGGGTGGCGGGGACCCTAAACCTCCTTTGGGAAAGAAACTAGCTAGCTAGCGCAACCTCAAGTCACAATGACACCAATACAAAATACAGTAAAAACAGTATATTATTAGTGTAATGTGACAGAGGGTGTAGGGGTTAACGGGATGTGATCAGGGGGGGATCAGGGGTTTAAATCTTTATTGGAAGGGACTGGCGGGTATCCTAAGGATAAAAGGAACGGTGGCAAGCGCTAAACCTGGTCACAAGTCACACTTATACGGGTATATAGAAAATGCTATATACTGTATACAGTGTGCGTTGTGGCAGGGGGTGTAGGGGTGATCAGGAGGGGATCAGGGGATTAAATCTTTATTGGGCGGGTGGCGGGGACCCTAAACCTCCTTGGGACACAAACTTAGTCGCCTGCGCTAATTCTGATCACAATGACACTAATACAAATATACAAAAACACAGTATATTACGTTTGTATTAGTGCTGATGTGACAGAGGGTGTAGGGGTTAACTAGCGGTGATCAGGGGGGGATCAGGTGGGATCAGGGGCTTAAATCTTTTTTAGGGGGGGGTGGCGGGTAATTCAAGTGGAAAAAGGGGGGTCGCAAGCGCTAGACCTGACCACAAATCACACTTATACGGGTATATAGCAAAATGCTATATACTGTATACGGTGTGTGTTATGGCAGGGGGTGTAGGGGTGATCAGGGGGGGGGTCAGGGGCTTAAATCTTTATTGGGCGGGTGGCGGGGACCCTAAACCTTCTTGGGACAGAAACTTAGTCGTCTGCGCTAATTCTGATCACAATGACACTAATACAAAAATACAATAACACCGTATATTGCGTTTGTATTAGTGCTGATGTGACAGAGGGTGTAGGGGTTAACGGCGGTGATCAGGGGGGGGTCAGGGGAGATCAGTGGGTTAAATCTTTATTAGGGGGGGGTGGGGGGTAATTTGAGTGGAAAAGGGGGGGTCGCAAGTGCTACACCTGTTCACAAATCACACTCATACAGGTATATAGGTATATGCTATATGCTGTATATAGTGTGTGTTGTGTCAGGTGCTGTAGGGGTTAATTGGGGGGGCGATCGGGGGTGAAATGTGCCTATCTAACTGTGTGTGGGTGTGCTTGGTGCAATACTCACAGTAAGATGTGCTCTCCTCTCACGCTGGATCCAAAAAGACCGTTGTGGGGGGAGGGCACATCTCCTCTAAGCCTGTGTTTACATTTCACAGGCTTAGAGGATGATCTGATTGGGCAGGACCGATCAACAGGTCCAGACCAAAAATGATTGGCCTGGACCTGATGACTGATCGGTTCTGAACCCAATCGAGTCATCGTCGGCGGCGGGGACGCGCGGGAGCGCGCACAGGGCCGGCAAATTGTGCTGACGTAGGCCTACGTTAGTTTGCCTGGCCGGGGCTGAGTGCCGACGTAGATCGTCGTGCGCCGGTCGTAAAGTGGCTAAATTACACTTTCCACAAGTGTATGCGCCCTACCATTTACTTTTGGAAAGGTGCGCATACACCTTTAAGACTGGAGCTGTCATCACTCAGCGCCGGACTAGATGGCTATTTAAGGCGTCGGTTCTCACTCACATGTGTTCGTTCAAACACCCTTATCTGGATGCTAACCTTGCTTGAAGCTTCCATGCTTGCAAGCTTACTTCGCTGACGGAACCTCGCTGCGCTGATCCCTGTATCCCGCTACTGGATCATCCGCCTCTCCTGAACCACCCTTCGGCTGTATCGCTAATAGTGTTAAGTACCCCGCAGGGGAATTCTCTATAAACTTATACTAAGCTTACACTATCTAGCTCTGCATAGTGGAGACTGTTTATCACATCTGCATAAACTAGATTGCTAGCTCTTGAGACTACTGCTACTTTTCTGCACTGGGTTGATCTCTTTTGTATGTCCACCTGCTATTCTATCATCTGCTATCATACAACATTGCTAAACCTTCCTGCATCCATCTGCTACTGTCTCACCTTCAAGTGTCTATCACCTACCACCTCCACTCAACCTATCCCTCAACCTTCATCATTGTGTTACCACATGCATAAAGTCACTCTAAGAACCAGCTTGCTAATTTTGTGTATTTACTGGCTGAAATAAGACCTTCCACACATGATGAGTCATTGAGGTTGGGAATGGTATCTCGGCATATCTCTTACATGACTGCTGACGTGGAACTATTTCTGCAGCTGAAAAAATGAGGATCCCAAGCAGGTAAGAGTCTGTCTAGGTAAATTTACAAAAAAACAAAAAAAAAAAGAAGAAGAAAAAAACAAAGAAAAACAAAAAAGATAATATGTGTGTATATATTCTAGTATACTGAAAATATGAGGCCCTATCGGTTTAATATCGATTAATTATCAGTTTATAACCTGTCCATCGACTTTGTGTTGCTTACCTGGAAATGTTTAAACTTTTCTCTCTTCATTACTCTTTCTATGATATATTATGCCATGCCTGGCCCTATTCAACAGCGACTCTCCTAATTAATTAATTATATATACATCTGTTATTTTGCTTTATATCCAGATATATATTTTTGAGGTCTTTTCCTCTCTTTTGCTCCCCCTATTTTGATTATTGTTACATATTGAGATTTGCTCTATGACTCCTTGAGACATACATATCTTGCAAATCCCCTCCTTCTGCTTTTTTAATTATTCCAGCAATTGTATTGTGTATGCCATTATATTTACTGCATACTTATGTGGGTTTATCCACACATAGATACTTGCACCATTTCCATAGCTTTTTATGGTTTCCTTAACTCTTATACATTAATAAGACCACTTCCAAAAACATATTGGATTTTTCCATCTAATATATTCCCTCCTCTATTTTTTGTTTTTTTATTAGTTTTTGTCTGTTCTTTATGCATATTCTGGATTAAAATTTTTAATTATTTTTTATCAGGGCTCCATAATTATTGGACTTCAACTGTCCAACAGGCCCCTCCTGGGGAATTTACGCCTTGGGTGACTTACTGGGATGCTTACCCCTCCCTTCTCGGACGCATGTTTTCACCTTGACCCACCACGCAGGTTCTCACAGCTTGTTTGTTTTTAACATATTTGCAAATAGTGTAAACGCCACATAACGCAGTTGATGTAAGTGTATGACAGTAAGAACAAATGAACATGGTATCTGTGTATTCTTTATTTTCATGCATATATAACAACTTGATGTATTAATCATTTGTCTACTGTTATTTACTATAGAAAAATACTGTAAAGTCAGAATTACCCCTGAAGAAGACGTTTTTACTTTGAAACGCGTTGGGTTTCTTCTGCCACAGTACCCATGTCATCTGCATCATATGTAATGTGAATTCCTGTTTGCCTTCTTTTAATTTTATAATTTTTCAATAAAACGACTTTTGTATAATATTATTTGTAAATTCATTTGAGTGCCTGTAAAGTCCCACCACCAGGGGAACCAACTTCTTTGAGGACCTATGCAGAGTAAGTAAAGTCATAAGACAATCGCTCCCATTATTGGGGCCTCAAAACCATTATCTATAAGGAGAAAGTGGAAGAACGTTCAGGATATTCCTCAGGAAAGACAGGCTGTGCAGGGCCCGGGTGTGGGGGTCCAACACGAAGACTGTATTTCATCAAAATGGGAGGAGAGAAGAAGGAGGAAAGGAAATGGGAATAGGGAAAGGAAAAGAAGAAGGGGGAGGGGGGGAGGGGGGAACAAGGGGGGGAGGAGGGGAAGGGAGTGGGAACAAGGGAGGAAGGGGAAGCGGGGACGTGGTGGGGGACAAAAGAAAAAGGGAAATAGAAGAGGAAGAAAAAAGAAAATGTGGAGGGCTAGTGGGATTTTTAAGCGGTACTGTAGCTAATTGTAGATACACAACATGAGTATAAAACTACAAATTTTATTAATATCTTAAAAACAAAAGAAACATTGTGTAGAAAACATAATGTTAAAATGCAGAGCAGTACATCAATACATACAGATATTGTCTTGTAGGCAAATACAATATACACATACAGAGACCGGTGATTCAGAAAGCACCGGGTATCAACCCTCAATGATCAGCTTCTTCAGGGGTATTTTTGTTATGTAATAGGTTGATTTGCCTTGAAGTTCCTGTGTAACAGAGAATATACAATAAGAATAATGCAATAAGAGTTAAAGCGGAGTTCCACCCGAAATTTATACTTACCTCCATCTTCTCGCTCCCGGTCACCTGAAAAACAAATGGATAATCGCAATTTTTTTTTTTTTTCACTTACCTTTTAGAGAAAATATACTCACCTTACTTCCTTCTTCCTCCCCCTCGGCGGCCACGGCGATTCGTCACTTCCTGGCTTTTGCAATGATTCCTGGGAGCTGAACGTCATCGCTCCCAGGAATCATTGCGCCTGCACCGGCCCCGACGTCAGTTCCGGGGCGCGCGCGTCATTCCCTTCTAAACAGCTTCTGGGCATGCCCAGAAGCTGTGGAGGGATGACGCGCGCGACCCGGAAGTGACGTCGGGGCCGCTGCAGTGCATCGTGGGACCGAAGAAGGAGGAAGAGGACCGAAGAGGACGCGGAAGAGGATCGCGCTGGCTTCAAGCTGCCCACACCCGAGATGGCAGCGCTGGAGAAGACAATTTCAAGGTAAGTATTTCTCCTGAAAGGTAAGTGCAACCCGGGACAGATCAGAGGCTAGCCATTGTGGAATGTGCTAGCCCTGACTGTCCCGGGGGTATTTTTATAAAAAAATGTATAACTAGGGTGGAAATCCGCTTTAATGCACAGGAGAATCGTTAACAGCCACATGCACCCCACCAAGTGTCTCGTATCTCCATCAACCCACACATGCACGGGTAGCCACCCAGTGAACGCCTCACCCACGGATGTGGAGGGGATTAAACATGCAGCGAGCGTTAGGTATAAGGTAAATATAAGTGCCTGAGTTGGGCATAGTCACCGGAAGGTGTATAACATTGAGATACCTGTATGCAAGGAATGGTTGCTTTCTGCCTAGAATGCCTATATGGCTGTAGCCAATCAGCGTGACACTTGTCGTGTCTTTCTCTGTGAAACATAGAGGTTTGTAATAAGGTGTTATATTGAGAGAAAAGCAGCCCCTATAATGGAGTGTGGGACTGGATGATAAAGTAATAGGACTGGACTTACCAAGCCTCCATATGCATGTATTGTACCATAGCTGCGCTAAGAAAGTACAATGGCTGGTGCCCTCTTAGGGGTGCCGAGAGCCTGCATTGGGGGCTACAATGTTGGAAAAACAGAAGGTATTGGTCTCCTGTGGGGGGAGCTCTCCCCTAGAGTAAACGACACTGAAGCGTCTGAATAAAGAAGGGAAGCATAAGACATGTGTCTGTTATGAGAAAATCTCAAGATGGCATGTGGATATCTATCAAAGTGGTACGGCTCCGCGGTACTTACCGTGTGTCTGATGGCGAGAGCCCCGGCATCTGCAAAGGCAACGCCAGCTCACTGCTATTTAAGCGTCCCCTCAACCCGGCGCACAAGCGCACATCGGGGGAATAAGGATTTATTCCCCCGACATAGTTCATTTGTTTCCTTTCATATTCATTCATGCTCTTCTCTTCTTTCGTCCCCAGGAATGCTATAAAAATGTTTTTTACTCAATACCAGCGAACAAGTCTATACTAACATACTATGAATTTGTGTGGTATGTACACACAGGATATGCTGCAAATGTTACTAATGTTCATTGACAGTCCCATATGAACAGTTGTATCTGTGTGGTTGTACAATGTATCATTATCATAGTTATTACAATGTATGTATAAGGGTGTTTCACAATTTATGTATTATTTCACCTATGTTGCATAATGTTTAATATTGTATATGCATGGAGCAAATCTCAAGTTCCTTTTGGCTACATGCAGGGAGAACCGATGCACATTCACAGTCTCCTGTTATCCATCACTCGAACTGCAGGGGTTGGCATTACCCGTCACTCCCAACGGATGTGTGGTCCCTGGGCTGACGAGATGTCGGGAGATGTTCCCGCTTACATCCGGCCACGTGGCTGCGTACAGCTGTGTTTGCAGCTGATCACTACGTAGCACGGCGCATGCTCCGTTCCTAGGAGCGCGCCGTTAGGGACCTGGCCCGACGTACTTGCGTCACTTCCACCCGGATGTGCGCTTGTGCGCCGGGTTGAGGGGACGCTTAAATAGCAGTGAGCTGGCGTTGCCTTTACAGATGCCGGGGCTCTCGCCATCAGACACACACACGGTAAGTACCGCGGAGCCGTACCACTTTGATAGATATCCACATGCCATCTTGAGATTTTCTCATAACAGACACATGTCTTATGCTTCCCTCCTTTATTCAGACGCTTCAGTGTCGTTTACTCTAGGGGAGAGCTCCCCCCACAGGAGACCAATACCTTCTGTTGTTCTAACATTGAAGCCCCCAATGCAGGCTCTCGGCACCCCTAAGAGGGCACCAGCCATTGTACTTTCTTAGCGTAGCTATGGTACAATACATGCATATGGAGGCTTGGTAAGTCCAGTCCTATTACTTTATCATCCAGTCCCACACTCCATTATAGGGGCTGCTTTTCTCTCAATATAACACCTTATTACAAACCTCTATGTTCCACAGAGAAAGACACGACAAGTGTCACGTTGATTGGCTACAGCCGTATAGGCATTCTAGGCAGAAACCAACCATTCCTTGCATACAGGTATCTCAATGTTATACACCTTCCGGTGACTATGCCCAACTCAGGCACTTATATTTACCTTATACCTACCGCTCGCTGCATGTTTAATCCCCTCCACATCCGTGGGTGAGGCGTTCACTGGGTGGCTACCCGTGCATGTGTGGGTTGATGGAGACACGAGACACTTGGGGTGCATGTGGCTGTTAACGATTCTCCTGTGCATTAACTCTTATTGTATTATTCTTATTGTATATTCTCTGTTACACAGGAACTTCAAGGCAAATCAACCTATTACATAGCAAAAATACCCCTGAAGAAGCGGATCATTGAGACCGCGAAATATGTTGGGTTGATACCCGGTGCTTTCTGAATCACCGGTCTCTGTATGTGTATATTGTATTTGCCTACAAGACAATATCTGTATGTATTGATGTACTACTCTGCATTTTAACATTATGTTTTCTACATAATGTTTCTTTTGTTTTTAAGATATTAATAAAATTTGTAGTTTTATACTCATGTTGTGAATCTACAATTAGCTACAGTGCCGCTTAAAAATCCCACTAGCCCTCCACATTTTCTTTTTTCTTCCTCTTCTATTTCCCTTTTTCTTTTGTCCCCCACCACGTCCCCGCTTCCCCTTCCTCCCTTGTTCCCACTCCCTTCCCCTCCTCCCCCCTTGTTCCCCATCCTTGTTCCCCCCTTTTTTCCCCACCCCCCTCCCCCTTCTTCTTTTCCTTTCCCTATTCCCATTCCCTTTCCTCCTTCTTCTCTCCTCCCATTTTTATGAAATACAGTCTTCGTGTTGGACCCCCACACCCGATCCCTGCACAGCCTGTCTTTCTCTAATAGTTCAACAGGGATGTTGGTACTTTTATATGTTTATATAACAAACACCCATCTTTTCAATATTCCTCAGGAAGTTCATGCAGGATTCCATAAAAAGCATTGAAGACATATATGTCCCTGTAATCTGTCAGTTTGCCATGCAGCAAAAGAAGAGTTGGAATAATTCTCTCTGATCTTGGCTATAAGCAAAATCAACTGAAATGCTAAAACAGAGAATAGTTAGTGCTTGCAGAGTTTCCCAATTTTATACTCACATTGGCATACAACATACAGGTAAACCAGTCAGTGATTAGCAGCTGAATTAGAGCGTCCAACCAACGAAAAGTATTAGTGGGTGTGGTGAAGCAGTGAACCTTGCCCCTGTCCACCAGCTGGAGTTTACTATTATACTGTAGTTCTCCCATGAGCCTTGGAGCTTTCAGAATATTCTTGAGATCTCTGAAGTGTATTATACGAGCAATAAGTGGCCATGATTGGGCTCCTGGTAGCGGGGATCTCGAAGGTATAAGATGTGCTCGCTCATTGGCAAATAAGCGAGAAAAAGTAGCTTCCTCCATGTTATCTGTAAGCCATAGTTCAAGGAAATCCTCAGGTTGTTTGCCCTCCACTCCTTCAGGGAAGCCCACAAAGTGAACATTATTGCACCTTAGGCGATCTTCCCTATCTCCCAGCTTGTCAGTATGTGCAGCAACCTCTTTCTGAACAGTTTGAACCGAGCCTTCCAAGGGGTACACAGCATCCTCTAGATTCCTAATTCTTTGCTCTGCTGCTGTAGCCCTCTCTTTGACATTATGCATATTTTTCTTCAGAAAGGACATTTCAACTCTTATGCCATTAATGTGCTCAGTAAGTATGGTTTGGCAAGTTTGAATGGCCTCCATAACTTGTGAGGGCTCTATATCAGCTTTCTGGTGCCTGGTACTCTTTGTATCTCTCTGAGGCAGTCTATCTAGGGCAAATCCTCTTCACAGAGCATGATCCCTGTGAGGGAGAGGGCTTACTGCCAAAGTGTCAGTGGCCATCGGATCTCCTGCATGCCGCTGTTGCTCACTCTCCTCTCCTCTCCTTGTGTCTCCTCATCACTGCTGCTGCCATCTTGAGATCCCCAGGCAAACTTGTCCAGGTGCTCTCTGGTGGATTTCCAAGGTATTGGGCCAACTTTGACCATGGTGATCAGAATCTGTCCCTCTGCATACCTTCGGGCACCCACTGGTATATAGAATATCTGTCTCAGACTTGCAGGATCTCGTCAGAATTAAGCACCCCAGCCGGAGCGCTGGATCTCCACTACTCACATGTCAGCCGCTGATCATGTTAAATTTCATAGTGCTGTGTTGCTTAGCAGAAACACAGGATCTCTGTCCTCTCCTGTTACAGAATGGTGATCTGCATTGTTTAAATAGGCAGACCACCTTTCTGCCTCTGTGGGGAATGCACTGTAGGTCCTGGCAGAAATTGGGTCTACTGGACCCACTGATTGGCTCCCGCTGTGATTGGACAAAGCGGGAGCCAATCAGCGGGTCTGAAAACATAATGACCGCCGGAAAAACCGCATCATGAACCCAGAAGAGGCAATCACGTACAGGTATGTAATTTTTTCCGCTGTATATATATACGTGGGGCGGTCGGAAAATGGTTAAAAGAAGTGGTCAGAACTTATGGGGCACTTCATGAGATAGTGGTGGCAGGTTTACAAGTGGTGGAATATATCCTATGTCACTTTAAGAATATGTTAGTGGGTGAATTTTGAGGATGTTTATTAACCACTTTACCCCCAGCCCTATTTCGGACACTTTTTGTTCACAAGTTAAAACCAGTATTTTTTCCTAGAAAACTACTTAGAATCCCCAAACATTATATATATTTTTTTAGCAAAGACTCTGGAGAATAAAATGTCGGTCATTGCAAAATTTTTTGTCACGCGGTATTTGCGCAGCGGTCTTTAAAACGCCATTTTTTTGGAAAAAATTTGAAAAATCACATTTCACTAATTTAAAAAAATACTAAACAGTAAAGTTAGCCCATTTATTTTGTATATTGTGAAAGAACATGTCACGCCGAGTAAATAGATACCAAACATGTTACGGTTTAAAATTGCGCCCCCCCGTGGGATGGCGACAAACTACGGTCAATAGAGATCTCAATCTGCGACGCTTTAAATGTATTTAACGGTTACCAGTTTTGAGTTAGAGTGTAGCTCTTTTTTTTAAATTATTGCCCACGCTCTGGCGATCGCGGCGATACCTCACATGTGTGGTTTGAACAGCGATTTCATTTGCGGCTCGACTTGCGTATACGTTTTTTTTTGTGCGCGAGCTAACGGTGACGGGGGCGGCTAAATTTTTTTTTTTTTTTTTTTCCTATTTATTTTTTCTTTTTTTTTAACTTTATTACAGGTTTTTTAAAAAAAAAAAAATCTGATCACTTTTATTGCTGTCACAAGCAATGTAAACATCCCTTGTGACAGCAATATGTGTGACAGGTACACTTTATGGAGGGATCGAGGGTCTAAAAGACCCTAGACCCCTCCACTACACTTCCCTGTATGCAAAACGCCAAAAACGGCATTTTTGCATACAGCCGTTTTTTAAATCTGCCGCCTTTTGCGGCACGGTAACCCGGAAGTGACGTCATGGACGCCGCCTCCGGGTTACGTCATCGGAGACCCGATCGATGCCGTTTCCGGCATTCATCGGGACTCCATCCAGCCGGCGGACGTGCCGGCTGGGTGCTCGGGGCTCCCGGTGGGACGGGAGCCCCGAGCAAAGCCGCGGAAGGCGGCGGGAGGGGGGGGGACGTCCCCTCCCGCCCCCCCGGGTAACGATCGAGCGGCTCCCGAGCCGCATCGATCATTACCGACGGAAAGCCGACCGCCGGCTTCAATCAACGGTACCGGGATGATGCCTCTAGCTAGAGGCATCATCCCGGTATAACCACTCAAAGTCAGCCGACGTAGATCTACGTGGCTGGTCGTTAAGTGATTAAGGACATATTGTAGAACTTTTTCATGTATCTTATTATTATATAGTTGAAGACCATACAATAATTTACCTATATCTATACAATGCAAGTTTTGTATTTATTTCACAGATATCACACTACCTCTTTTATTTAGCCGTTTTAATGGTTATGTGTTTTTTTTGTATTGTGCAGCAGAGACGTTTATTAGAAACTGGGTCACAATGTTTTCACAGATTTAGAAGAAGCAACAAGAAAAAGCTAATTAATCTTTATTTTTCATCTCTAATATTTAACTGCTTGCTGACCGCATCACTTAGATGTACAGCTCTTCTGTGCCAGACCATGTACCTAGTATGTGATCTGGCAATTCCGGGTAGGGGGGAATGCACACGTCATCAACAAATGGGCTGTGCTATGATTAGACACAGTACAAGCCGATCAGCGGGTGCCAGCTAATGGATGTCTGCCGACACCCGCTGATCAGCAAGGAGAGAGACAGGGCAGAGCTGTGTCCTGTCCGTGGAGAAATTACAGACTTTAATTCCCTGCAAAGCAGAGAATAAAATTCATCACTTCCCTTAGTAAAAGCAACGCACAAAGTGTACACAAACAATGGCTAAGCACACATTTAACCCTTTGATTGCCCTAGCTGTTTAACCCCTTCCCAGCCAGTGTCAATAGTACAGTGACAGTGCATATTTTTAGCACTGATCACTGTATTAGTGTCACAGGTTCCCACAAAGTGTCAAAAGTGTTAGTTAGTGTCATATTGTCCACTGCAATATTGCAGTCCTGCTATAAGTCACTGATTGCCGCCATAAATAGTATAAAAAAATTAAAATAAACTAAAATTTCAGTATATATGCCATAGTTTGCAGACACTATAACTTTTGTGCAAACCAATCAGTATACATTCATTGGGATTTTCAGAATACATATTGGCCTAAATTTATGAAGAAATTGATTTTTAAAACTTTTTTTTAATATGTTTTATAGCAGAAAGCATTGTCAGTATTTTTTATAGCACAACAAAAAAAATCGAGGTGATCAAATAACACCAAAAGAAAGCTCTTTTTGTGGGAAAATAAAATGACATACATTTTATATGGGTACAGCATTGCATAACCCCACAATTGTCAGTTAAAGTAATGCAGTGCTGTATCGCAAAAAAATGGCCTGGTCATGAAGGGGAGTACATCTTTAAGAGGTCAAGTGGTTATTAAAGCTGCATGCCTGGCATAGGTTTTGCAGATCATTCTAGGATTTTTTTACAGCACTAGCGTCTTGTGTTTAATTTTAGTTTCTCTCTTTGGTGAAAAGCCATTTCCACAAAAACAGTTGAAGTGACTAAGTTAAAGAAGGCTACTATTAGGTGCACTCATTTTCAATTGAAAAATGCATAAGCTTTGACACTTCCTCTCATTTGGCTCTAACAAATGTGAATGACATCTGCTGTAGGTATGTGCAGGCAACTCTCCATATCAAGTATTTTAAATTCTTACCTGAAGCATGTTTCCTTTAAATTAACTTTTTTTTTAAGTAGGGTGCCTTTGGGGCTTTTGGGGGAAAAGTGGAGGGGAATACTTAGTGCACCATGACTACATCAGGCTCTTTGAAGGCTTTGTTTTGGACATTTTATAGATAGGCAATGCCTGTCCTCTTATTGATTAGTGGTTCCAAATTAATAACTACCGCAGTAGGGAACAGACACAAAAAGATACACTCCGCATCTTTCCAAAATAATTGTTCTGTTTTATTTGACACAATTGAAGGCTTATATAGACATGATTATGTAGGTTTTACAATAATATAAAAAATTTACTTTTATGGTAACAAGGGGCGTAACATAGGCAGGCTAATTCTAATCAGGACTCGAAAGAATGCAAATGAAAACATTATTTGTGTCGTGTGCACAATGAGTGCAGTGTGCAATACATACAAAATAAAATACAATAATATACAGGATGTACAAACTTCCTTTACAGCTTTTATAGGTAATTCACAAGCAATAAATATGTTAAATGCACAATTAAGCTTAGAAATAGATTGTTGTTGTAATGAATTGTCTAGTGACAGGGTCTCTTTAAGTCACAAAGTAGATTTAAAGTTAGTCTAGCAAACATGTAAAAAAAAAATGAACCTAGAGTTCTACCTTCTAGCAGGAAGTAATGCAAAGTAAATGATATTCTATATAGTTCTTACTAAGAAAAAAAAAAAAAAACAGGTAATTTACACATTAGCTTTAACCAGAACTGTCAAAGAATTAATGAAGGGCCATAACAGCTCCTTGAACTCTGTAAACACCACCATCTTTGAAGAACTGCCAGGAGGCCCAGAGATGCTTGCTGAAAGGTGTACAAATAAATTTACACCACTCTAACCTATCATGTACTTCCATTGCTTTTTAAGCTTTTCATGACAACTCCCTTGAAATGCTAATATGTTTTCCTGCCAAATTTGAAAAAGTTCAGTAGGTGTTAATTGTATTACATATAATTATAGAAGAGACCTGCCAATTACTAGGGGGATGCTTGAAACTGTGGCATCTTGTATTGGTCACCTCTAGGATTATGTTACAGCAGTTTAAACTTAGTTATTTCTTTAAATATATTAAAAATGTATATATCCAGATGATAGACTACATTGGACGGTAAAGCTGATTAGCTTTGTGCGTATCTCATGCAGGCACAGGGGCCCTAATTGCATTAGCAGCATGTTATTTTTCCAAAAATCAATTTTTTCATCAGTATTATCTGATTAAAATCACGCAGAAATCAGCTATTTATAGAACCAATATAACATTTTAGTGGTTTTTCCCTCCTTTCTGCTAGCATTGTAAAGCAGCTGTCATTTACGTCACTTAACAATCCAACAAAAGATGTCCCAGGCTCTTACGATAATGATTGGATATTGGATTGTTACCTGTTCCTGCCAAAAAGGTCAGCTCTGGAGACTTAAAGTGATTGTAAAGTCTTGTTGTTTTTTTTTTGGTTTTTTTTTATAACAAACATGTTATACTTACCTGCCTTTTTAAGTGGTTTTACACAGAGCAGCCCAGATTCTCCTCTTCTCGGTTCCCTCTGCTGTTCTCCTAGCTCCTCCTTCCTGTCAAGTGCCCCCACAGCAAGCAGCTTGCTATGGGGCCACACAAACCAAGCTGCAACTCCGTGTGTCCATATAGACACGGAGCTACTGTTTGACCCCGCCCCTCTCTCTCCTAATTGGCTAACTGACTTTAATTGACAGCAGCAGGAACCAATGGCGCCACTGCTGTGTCTTAGCCAAACCGGAAAGAGAGTCCCGCACGGCCGAGGGATTCATGGACATTGCTGGACAGAGATGGGGCTCAGGTAAGTATTAGGGGATACTGAGGCAGTTGCTACATTAAGAATGTAGCGGCATCTACAATAAGAATGCATTAAGATGGGGGGGGGGTGGCTACCGAGCTCCGCTATGGATGTGTAAAGCGAGAGCTCCGTGCAGCCGCGAGGGGAATCCACACACATCGGCGCCCTAGCATTGCCACCCTGCTCACCACGGACACTGTTGCAGATAGTGACTCCTCCGCCATGCTGCGGAAGAAGAAGGACCTGCCGCCGCAGCCATAGAAGCTCTTGGGCTTCTTCCCCTCCATCTCCTGCGGCCTACTCAAAGATGGCGGCACCGCCCACAACATGCTAGAGGGGAGCCAGGCTTCAGCCCTCCCCACCGCACAGTAGAGGAACATCCGCAGCCTCCATACCATCAAATAGAAGCCCGGTCAAATCCAGGCTGAGGATGGGCTCCCCCGGCAGGGGTGCCTGGAACCCGGACATGGAGATGAGTGGGCCTCAGGCCTCTCAGCAAGGTGCTCTGCATGCAGCCCCAGACCCCATAGACATCTTCCCCACAACGGGCCAGCCTATTTCAGACACTGTCTTGAAAGACACGCTCATTTCCCTGCAGTCCTCATTGCAGTGAGACAAGGTTGCAGCACTGGGACGCTGCAGAGCTGAAATGCAAGCTCTTGGGGACAGAATTGACTATGTAGAGAACACTATGAGAGAATATTCCACTTCTTTTAATACCCTAGTGGATGCACATGCTGCTACTATGGATGAAGTATTGTGGCTTAAGGAAACATTTGCAGACCTTGAAGATCACTCCCACCCCAACAATTTGAAAATAAGGGGTATCCCTGAAACAGTTCTTGCCTCGCAACTCCCCCAATACATACAAGACCTGTTTACTGCATTGCTTCACACTCTTACACCTCTGGAGCTCACAATCAATAGGGTGCACAGGGTTCCCAAACCCTCTTTCTTAGCGAATGAGATTCCCAGGGACGTTCTCTTACAAATGTATTTTTATCACAGTAAGGAACTCATCTTGGAAGCATTCCGCAAAGCCACACAATTCCCAGAACAGTTCACCATGCTGCAAATCCTCCCTGAATTGTCCAGGCATGCGCTACAGCACAGACATAACCTGGCCACAATTACAAAAGTGCTCCGCAATCATCAAATCCCCCACAAGTGGAAGTACCCTGCCACCCTCTGCATTATCCGCAACATTATCCCCAACGGCACCACTACCATGGTCTCCTCCCTACAAGAGGGCCTCCAAGCCATACACCTATGGGGCATAATCCCTGACCCCCCACAAGCTGACCTGGGAGGACCCAGTCCTCAAAGAACCCAATCCTACTGGCAAACAGTATCCTACAAGTGCTCCAACCCTAAGAAGAAGCCCACCTGAAGAGGCTCACTCCCTATTAAAACCACTTCTATGCCTGGATTCCCCTCCTGACGTAACTGCTACCACCCAGTTCAGTACCCCTGGTAATCTTTAGCAGTTATCACTGCTCCTTGGACCCCTATAAGATCCTTTTTTATACATATGCACATAATGCTTTTGTTGTATTGTTTTTGTTTTTTTCCCCTTTGTTTCTCTATGCTTCCCTTCGCCAAGCTACACACCATGTTCTACTTTGAACTGTGAGTACCTCTCCAGGCACCGCATACACTACACCAGCCATCCACAATGTCCATTAAGTGCCTGTCCCTCAACTTCAAAGGGCTCAATCCCCCAGCTAAGCGATTCTCGATGTGGAAGAAGGCTGGTAAATCCCAAGCCGATTTACTCTGCATTCAAGAGATGCACTTTCAGGCTCCAAATCCTCCAAAATGCTCCCACAGACACTACCCACACATCTTCTTTGCTAACGCTCCTGAAAAAAAACGAGGGGTGCTGCTAGTTATTAGGGATATGCTCAGTTTCACACTTCAGAACACTACTGGTGATGCTGAAGGAAGGTACCTGATTTTTACTTGCGACATAAACTCGCACCCCTTCACGCTTGTGACCCTCTACACCCCCAACACCCACCAGCTGTGATTTCTTTGCAAGCTCTTTAAAAAGATTAAAGTAAATCAGCTATTTCATGCAACTAGTGGTGGGGGCCGTCTCCCCCTCCAACCCCATCTGGCGCTGCAATGTTAGAGGATCCCACCTCATTTAAAGTGATTTCCGAGCATCTCAGGGACTTTTTCCTCAACAACGCTGTGTCTGTCTCGAATCCTTACTCTTTGTGGAATGCCCATAAGGCTTTCATCAGGGGGATACTCATCCAACAGGTAACTAGGCTCAAAAGGAGCTATATCTCTTGACTAGATGCTTTGACTACACAAATCCACGCCCTAGACAACCTAAATAAAACCACTCCATCTGCGGACACGGAGAACTCCCTACGAAACCTTAGGGAAGAATTGCGACTTCTCCTTGCCCAACAATATGACAAACACCTCCGTCGACTTAAACTCACTTACTATGCAAACACAAACAGAGCGGGCAAACTACTAGCCAACAAACTCAAGGGAGTTTGGGTGACCATCAAAATAAACCACCTTATACACCCCAGTCTTAACTACAAGGTGGTCAACCCCCAACACATTGCCAATCAGTTTGCTGATTTCTACAGTACGCTCTATAACCTTAAGGACGACCAACACACTCCTCAACCAAACATAACAGCAATCAATTCCTTCCTAGACGGTCTAAATCTCCCCCGCTTGACTGACAACCAACTCACTGCCCTAAACGCCCCCTTTAACACTGAAGAGATAGAGACAGTCATTAAAGCCCTCACCAATGGGAAATCCCTGGGACCTGATAGTCTCCCTGCTGAATACTACAAATCCTTCTGCTCGATCCTATCCCCATATCTGGGGGACGTTTTCACTGCAGCGGGCTCTGGCTCTCCCTTCCCCCTGAGATGCTGGGAACATACATTGTGACAATACCCAAACCAGGGAAAGAACCCAACACACCAGCATACTTTAGACCCATCTCTCTGTTAAATATGGACGTCAAGATTCTTGCAAACCGCCTAGCTGACATAGTTCCATATCTTATCAAAAAAGACCAGATGGGGTTCACAAGGGGTAGGCAGCCCTCCGACGCTACTAGAAGGATACTGAATGTAATGCACTTTGCTGAAGCCTTGCTTCTGTCCATCGATGCAGAGAAGGCATTTGATAGAGTCCACTGGATTTATATGAACCAGGTACTGAACCTCTTTGGTTTTAGAGGACCGATATTGTCTGCCATCCAGGCACTATACTCCTGCTCCTCTGCCCGAGTACTTACTTCAGGACTATTGTCCAATACCTTTAAAATCAAATTTCAAATGGCACACATCAAGGTTGCCCCCTATCCCCTATCATGTTCAATTTGCTAATAGAACCTCTGGCAGAAAAAATCCGCACCCACCCCCGCATTGCTGGATTCAAATTCCCCAAAAAAAAACACATTCCATTACCCTATTTGCCAACAACGTCATCCTATCTCTTACAAATCCCCTGATCTCCCTTCCACAAGCGCATACCGCATACTATACTAGAGCAATTCAGTGCAGTGTCGTACTATGAAGGTAATCGTGCCAAATCCCTCATTTTAAACTTAGGCAACCCCCCTCGGATGGCAAAAAATTGCAAAACCTGCTACCGTTCAAATGGAGCCTGTCCGGCATACCCTATCTAGGGCTTACGTTAACCACCCCCTTCGCTTCCTTGTCTTTCGCAAACTTCGACCCATTACTCTCTAAACTCAAAACATAACTAGCAAACATGACCCACCATTAACTTACATAGTCAGGTAGGCTAGCAGCCCTTAAAATGACAATTCTCCCACAAATACTATATATATTTAGAGTACTGCCAATACCTGTTCCCTTCTCCTACCTCCGGAAACTGACACAGCTCTTGAGAAGCTTTGTCTGGGAAGGCAAGAAAGCCAGATGCCCACATCTATCCTTAATTAAACATAAATCTGTAGGCGGCATAGGCTTTGTAGATATACAAGACTATTATTGGGCCACTAGGTTAGACCAATTAAAACACTGGTTTAATGACATAGATGGGCCATTGCGGTTAGACATAGAAACACACTTATCACCCACCCGGAACTTTCATTTGCTGCTCATCAGTGATGTGTGGAGGCCCTGGGACACAAAACATATGCAAACTTCCATCCAGATCTCTCTTCTGGCTTGGAGGAGGTTGTTTGCACAATCTGCCACCCACCCGGCTTGCCCTCCCCTCCCCCATGCCTCTTCACATACTAAAAAACATAATTCCGATGCCACACACCAAACGGCTCCAGGTAAACAGACTGACATAGATACAGCAGCTTTGGGATGACTACTGTCAAATCACGGCAAGCTCTACACTACAGTCTACATTCAACCTGCCCACTTCCGCACTCTACACGTATATTAGAATACAGCATTTTATCTCCAAACCCCTGATCCCCACCATAACCCTACTCTCTGAGGCTTGAGCATTTTACCACAACTCCCAACTTAAACCCAAGGGCATATCCCTCTTCTACGGCCTCTTGCAAAACAAACATATACCGCTAAAGTCGCGACCCATGGACCAGTGGGAAAACGACCTGCAGATGCACTACTCCTGGAAGCAAAGGCAGACAGGTATCCGGGCAATACACACCTACTCCCATTGTGTCAGCCATTGGGAAATGATGTTTAAAATAATTCATAGATGGTATTACACTCCATCTAGGCTTGCCAAGCTGTTCCCCACCTCCTCACCAGCTTGCTGGTGTAGCTGTGGAGGACATGGGTCATTACTACACATACTATGGAGTTGCCCCACTCTTACCAGCTACTGGAGGCATATCTTCCGTATCCTAGCATCTACAACTGGAATACTGCTACCCCCAAATCCTGGGTTAGCTGTCCTTCATATAGGGATAGACGCCTATCCGAGTCATATGAGGCCTGTGGTGACTCATGTCCTCTTGGCTGCCCGCAATCTCATCCTCAGGAAATGGAAGACGTCTGACTCCCCCAATGTCTCAGAAATAATCCATACAGTAAACATAAACCACCACATAACTCCACTTGCACCCGGTTTGACAAAAACTGGTCAATCTGGTCAAATAGACAGTAATATTGACATACTATCCACTTATCCTAGCTGTATCTCCCCCCCCCCCCCCTTCTCTCTCTTCTCTTGTTCATGACAGGTCCTTATCCCTCTTTCTTATGTTTATCATGCTGTTAGATACTTAGCGCTCTGGGGGCGGTGTGAGCCCCCTGGTAAACTTGAGAGACAGGAGGGGCTTACACTATACATATGCTACCTGAGCCATTGTACCCCTGTTGTAGTTCAACCACCGTTGTATACTGTCTTTATGTTATATACGACCTGTTGATGCTTTGCAATGACTGTTACCGTTTTACTGTTCATTCTGTTTTATATCAATAAAAAAATATTGAACAAGAAGTTTCATGAAAGAATGCATTAAGATAAAAAAATATTCTGACTTTACAACTTCTTTAATCTAATGTCAGGCCTTTACTGTATTAAAAAAAATTGTAGCATACAGCAGAGTGCAGTGGTCGAGCATTTATTTTTTTATTTTTTATTTTAATGATTATGGCTTACAGCTAGTGAAAACCCAAAATTCAGTATCTCAGAAAATGTTAATATTACATACGACCAATAAAAAAAAGATTTTTAATACAGAAATGTTGGCTTACTAACAATGAAGTCGATGTACGGTATAGTATACACTAAATCAATACTTGGTCGGGGGTCCTTTTGCATAATTTACTGCATCAACGCGGCGTGGCATGGAGGTGATCAGCCTGTGGCACTGCTAAAGTGTTATGGAAGCCCAGGTTGCTTTGATAGTGGCCTTCAGCTCATCTGCATTGTTGGGTCCGGTGTCTCTCATCTTCCTCTTGACAATACCCCACAAATTCTCTATGGAGTTTGGTCAGGTAAGTTTGCTGCTCAATCAAGCTCAGTGATATTCTGATCATTAAACCAGGTATTGGTACTTTTGGCAGTGTGGGCAGATGTCAATTCCTGCTGGAAAATGAAATCAGCATCTCCACAAAGCTGGTCAGAGTAAGAAGAAGTGCTCTAGAATTTCTTGGTAGAGAGCTACGCTGTAAATAGGCAAAAAATTTGGGGGAGCATACCCATGTATTTCTAAAGCTGCTGCAGCTATGAACCAAAAGACATGTATATTAAAAAAGAATAGCGCGCAAATGCAAAAGAAATAACTACCAAATCTGAAGACAATCCATAAATAAAAATGGGGGTTTGGTCCCACCATATGGCCATATCGTGCTCAAGCCCACTACTGCGTCAAAGTACCCCATTATCAGTGGGTCCTACACTATCCATGAAAAAGAGATGAATCCAGCCTAACCCTTGGAGATAATACTCCTTGCTGGGAAGGATGTGCAAATGCACTACAGGGGACTCTTACTATATCCACTAGATGGTGGACACTGATTGAGTACAGGTGTGTGTGGGGGGGTGGGGAGGGTTGCTCAACCTCGATAGTCTGGTCAGACCGAATACATAATAAATAGGCAAAAAATTTGGGGGAGCATACCCATGTATTTCTAAAGCTGCTGCAGCTATGAACCAAAAGACATGTATATTAAAAAAGAATAGCGCGCAAATGCAAAAGAAATAACTACCAAATCTGAAGACAATCCATAAATAAAAATGGGGGTTTGGTCCCACCATATGGCCATATCGTGCTCAAGCCCACTACTGCGTCAAAGTACCCCATTATCAGTGGGTCCTACACTATCCATGAAAAAGAGATGAATCCAGCCTAACCCTTGGAGATAATACTCCTTGCTGGGAAGGATGTGCAAATGCACTACAGGGGACTCTTACTATATCCACTAGATGGTGGACACTGATTGAGTACAGGTGTGTGTGGGGGGGTGGGGAGGGTTGCTCAACCTCGATAGTCTGGTCAGACCGAATACATAATAAATAGGCAAAAAATTTGGGGGAGCATACCCATGTATTTCTAAAGCTGCTGCAGCTATGAACCAAAAGACATGTATATTAAAAAACAATAGCGCGCAAATGCAAAAGAAATAACTACCAAATCTGAAGACAATCCATAAATAAAAATGGGGGTTTGGTCCCACCATATGGCCATATCGTGCTCAAGCCCACTACTGCGTCAAAGTACCCCATTATCAGTGGGTCCTACACTATCCATGAAAAAGAGATGAATCCAGCCTAACCCTTGGAGATAATACTCCTTGCTGGGAAGGATGTGCAAATGCACTACAGGGGACTCTTACTATATCCACTAGATGGTGGACACTGATTGAGTACAGGTGTGTGTGGGGGGGTGGGGAGGGTTGCTCAACCTCGATAGTCTGGTCAGACCGAATACATAATAAATAGGCAAAAAATTTGGGGGAGCATACCCATGTATTTCTAAAGCTGCTGCAGCTATGAACCAAAAGACATGTATATTAAAAAAGAATAGCGCGCAAATGCAAAAGAAATAACTACCAAATCTGAAGACAATCCATAAATAAAAATGGGGGTTTGGTCCCACCATATGGCCATATCGTGCTCAAGCCCACTACTGCGTCAAAGTACCCCATTATCAGTGGGTCCTACACTATCCATGAAAAAGAGATGAATCCAGCCTAACCCTTGGAGATAATACTCCTTGCTGGGAAGGATGTGCAAATGCACTACAGGGGACTCTTACTATATCCACTAGATGGTGGACACTGATTGAGTACAGGTGTGTGTGGGGGGGTGGGGAGGGTTGCTCAACCTCGATAGTCTGGTCAGACCGAATACATAATAAATAGGCAAAAAATTTGGGGGAGCATACCCATGTATTTCTAAAGCTGCTGCAGCTATGAACCAAAAGACATGTATATTAAAAAAGAATAGCGCGCAAATGCAAAAGAAATAACTACCAAATCTGAAGACAATCCATAAATAAAAATGGGGGTTTGGTCCCACCATATGGCCATATCGTGCTCAAGCCCACTACTGCGTCAAAGTACCCCATTATCAGTGGGTCCTACACTATCCATGAAAAAGAGATGAATCCAGCCTAACCCTTGGAGATAATACTCCTTGCTGGGAAGGATGTGCAAATGCACTACAGGGGACTCTTACTATATCCACTAGATGGTGGACACTGATTGAGTACAGGTGTGTGTGGGGGGGTGGGGAGGGTTGCTCAACCTCGATAGTCTGGTCAGACCGAATACATAATAAATAGGCAAAAAATTTGGGGGAGCATACCCATGTATTTCTAAAGCTGCTGCAGCTATGAACCAAAAGACATGTATATTAAAAAAGAATAGCGCGCAAATGCAAAAGAAATAACTACCAAATCTGAAGACAATCCATAAATAAAAATGGGGGTTTGGTCCCACCATATGGCCATATCGTGCTCAAGCCCACTACTGCGTCAAAGTACCCCATTATCAGTGGGTCCTACACTATCCATGAAAAAGAGATGAATCCAGCCTAACCCTTGGAGATAATACTCCTTGCTGGGAAGGATGTGCAAATGCACTACAGGGGACTCTTACTATATCCACTAGATGGTGGACACTGATTGAGTACAGGTGTGTGTGGGGGGGTGGGGAGGGTTGCTCAACCTCGATAGTCTGGTCAGACCGAATACATAATAAATAGGCAAAAAATTTGGGGGAGCATACCCATGTATTTCTAAAGCTGCTGCAGCTATGAACCAAAAGACATGTATATTAAAAAAGAATAGCGCGCAAATGCAAAAGAAATAACTACCAAATCTGAAGACAATCCATAAATAAAAATGGGGGTTTGGTCCCACCATATGGCCATATCGTGCTCAAGCCCACTACTGCGTCAAAGTACCCCATTATCAGTGGGTCCTACACTATCCATGAAAAAGAGATGAATCCAGCCTAACCCTTGGAGATAATACTCCTTGCTGGGAAGGATGTGCAAATGCACTACAGGGGACTCTTACTATATCCACTAGATGGTGGACACTGATTGAGTACAGGTGTGTGTGGGGGGGTGGGGAGGGTTGCTCAACCTCGATAGTCTGGTCAGACCGAATACATAATAAATAGGCAAAAAATTTGGGGGAGCATACCCATGTATTTCTAAAGCTGCTGCAGCTATGAACCAAAAGACATGTATATTAAAAAAGAATAGCGCGCAAATGCAAAAGAAATAACTACCAAATCTGAAGACAATCCATAAATAAAAATGGGGGTTTGGTCCCACCATATGGCCATATCGTGCTCAAGCCCACTACTGCGTCAAAGTACCCCATTATCAGTGGGTCCTACACTATCCATGAAAAAGAGATGAATCCAGCCTAACCCTTGGAGATAATACTCCTTGCTGGGAAGGATGTGCAAATGCACTACAGGGGACTCTTACTATATCCACTAGATGGTGGACACTGATTGAGTACAGGTGTGTGTGGGGGGGTGGGGAGGGTTGCTCAACCTCGATAGTCTGGTCAGACCGAATACATAATAAATAGGCAAAAAATTTGGGGGAGCATACCCATGTATTTCTAAAGCTGCTGCAGCTATGAACCAAAAGACATGTATATTAAAAAAGAATAGCGCGCAAATGCAAAAGAAATAACTACCAAATCTGAAGACAATCCATAAATAAAAATGGGGGTTTGGTCCCACCATATGGCCATATCGTGCTCAAGCCCACTACTGCGTCAAAGTACCCCATTATCAGTGGGTCCTACACTATCCATGAAAAAGAGATGAATCCAGCCTAACCCTTGGAGATAATACTCCTTGCTGGGAAGGATGTGCAAATGCACTACAGGGGACTCTTACTATATCCACTAGATGGTGGACACTGATTGAGTACAGGTGTGTGTGGGGGGGTGGGGAGGGTTGCTCAACCTCGATAGTCTGGTCAGACCGAATACATAATAAATAGGCAAAAAATTTGGGGGAGCATACCCATGTATTTCTAAAGCTGCTGCAGCTATGAACCAAAAGACATGTATATTAAAAAAGAATAGCGCGCAAATGCAAAAGAAATAACTACCAAATCTGAAGACAATCCATAAATAAAAATGGGGGTTTGGTCCCACCATATGGCCATATCGTGCTCAAGCCCACTACTGCGTCAAAGTACCCCATTATCAGTGGGTCCTACACTATCCATGAAAAAGAGATGAATCCAGCCTAACCCTTGGAGATAATACTCCTTGCTGGGAAGGATGTGCAAATGCACTACAGGGGACTCTTACTATATCCACTAGATGGTGGACACTGATTGAGTACAGGTGTGTGTGGGGGGGTGGGGAGGGTTGCTCAACCTCGATAGTCTGGTCAGACCGAATACATAATAAATAGGCAAAAAATTTGGGGGAGCATACCCATGTATTTCTAAAGCTGCTGCAGCTATGAACCAAAAGACATGTATATTAAAAAAGAATAGCGCGCAAATGCAAAAGAAATAACTACCAAATCTGAAGACAATCCATAAATAAAAATGGGGGTTTGGTCCCACCATATGGCCATATCGTGCTCAAGCCCACTACTGCGTCAAAGTACCCCATTATCAGTGGGTCCTACACTATCCATGAAAAAGAGATGAATCCAGCCTAACCCTTGGAGATAATACTCCTTGCTGGGAAGGATGTGCAAATGCACTACAGGGGACTCTTACTATATCCACTAGATGGTGGACACTGATTGAGTACAGGTGTGTGTGGGGGGGTGGGGAGGGTTGCTCAACCTCGATAGTCTGGTCAGACCGAATACATAATAAATAGGCAAAAAATTTGGGGGAGCATACCCATGTATTTCTAAAGCTGCTGCAGCTATGAACCAAAAGACATGTATATTAAAAAAGAATAGCGCGCAAATGCAAAAGAAATAACTACCAAATCTGAAGACAATCCATAAATAAAAATGGGGGTTTGGTCCCACCATATGGCCATATCGTGCTCAAGCCCACTACTGCGTCAAAGTACCCCATTATCAGTGGGTCCTACACTATCCATGAAAAAGAGATGAATCCAGCCTAACCCTTGGAGATAATACTCCTTGCTGGGAAGGATGTGCAAATGCACTACAGGGGACTCTTACTATATCCACTAGATGGTGGACACTGATTGAGTACAGGTGTGTGTGGGGGGGTGGGGAGGGTTGCTCAACCTCGATAGTCTGGTCAGACCGAATACATAATAAATAGGCAAAAAATTTGGGGGAGCATACCCATGTATTTCTAAAGCTGCTGCAGCTATGAACCAAAAGACATGTATATTAAAAAAGAATAGCGCGCAAATGCAAAAGAAATAACTACCAAATCTAAAGACAATCCATAAATAAAAATGGGGGTTTGGTCCCACCATATGGCCATATCGTGCTCAAGCCCACTACTGCGTTAAAGTACCCCATTATCAGTGGGTCCTACACTATCCATGAAAAAGAGATGAATCCAGCCTAACCCTTGGAGATAATACTCCTTGCTGGGAAGGATGTGCAAATGCACTACAGGGGACTCTTACTATATCCACTAGATGGTGGACACTGATTGAGTACAGGTGTGTGTGGGGGGGTGGGGAGGGTTGCTCAACCTCGATAGTCTGGTCAGACCGAATACATAATAAATAGGCAAAAAATTTGGGGGAGCATACCCATGTATTTCTAAAGCTGCTGCAGCTATGAACCAAAAGACATGTATATTAAAAAAGAATAGCGCGCAAATGCAAAAGAAATAACTACCAAATCTGAAGACAATCCATAAATAAAAATGGGGGTTTGGTCCCACCATATGGCCATATCGTGCTCAAGCCCACTACTGCGTCAAAGTACCCCATTATCAGTGGGTCCTACACTATCCATGAAAAAGAGATGAATCCAGCCTAACCCTTGGAGATAATACTCCTTGCTGGGAAGGATGTGCAAATGCACTACAGGGGACTCTTACTATATCCACTAGATGGTGGACACTGATTGAGTACAGGTGTGTGTGGGGGGGTGGGGAGGGTTGCTCAACCTCGATAGTCTGGTCAGACCGAATACATAATAAATAGGCAAAAAATTTGGGGGAGCATACCCATGTATTTCTAAAGCTGCTGCAGCTATGAACCAAAAGACATGTATATTAAAAAAGAATAGCGCGCAAATGCAAAAGAAATAACTACCAAATCTGAAGACAATCCATAAATAAAAATGGGGGTTTGGTCCCACCATATGGCCATATCGTGCTCAAGCCCACTACTGCGTCAAAGTACCCCATTATCAGTGGGTCCTACACTATCCATGAAAAAGAGATGAATCCAGCCTAACCCTTGGAGATAATACTCCTTGCTGGGAAGGATGTGCAAATGCACTACAGGGGACTCTTACTATATCCACTAGATGGTGGACACTGATTGAGTACAGGTGTGTGTGGGGGGGTGGGGAGGGTTGCTCAACCTCGATAGTCTGGTCAGACCGAATACATAATAAATAGGCAAAAAATTTGGGGGAGCATACCCATGTATTTCTAAAGCTGCTGCAGCTATGAACCAAAAGACATGTATATTAAAAAAGAATAGCGCGCAAATGCAAAAGAAATAACTACCAAATCTGAAGACAATCCATAAATAAAAATGGGGGTTTGGTCCCACCATATGGCCATATCGTGCTCAAGCCCACTACTGCGTCAAAGTACCCCATTATCAGTGGGTCCTACACTATCCATGAAAAAGAGATGAATCCAGCCTAACCCTTGGAGATAATACTCCTTGCTGGGAAGGATGTGCAAATGCACTACAGGGGACTCTTACTATATCCACTAGATGGTGGACACTGATTGAGTACAGGTGTGTGTGGGGGGGTGGGGAGGGTTGCTCAACCTCGATAGTCTGGTCAGACCGAATACATAATAAATAGGCAAAAAATTTGGGGGAGCATACCCATGTATTTCTAAAGCTGCTGCAGCTATGAACCAAAAGACATGTATATTAAAAAAGAATAGCGCGCAAATGCAAAAGAAATAACTACCAAATCTGAAGACAATCCATAAATAAAAATGGGGGTTTGGTCCCACCATATGGCCATATCGTGCTCAAGCCCACTACTGCGTCAAAGTACCCCATTATCAGTGGGTCCTACACTATCCATGAAAAAGAGATGAATCCAGCCTAACCCTTGGAGATAATACTCCTTGCTGGGAAGGATGTGCAAATGCACTACAGGGGACTCTTACTATATCCACTAGATGGTGGACACTGATTGAGTACAGGTGTGTGTGGGGGGGTGGGGAGGGTTGCTCAACCTCGATAGTCTGGTCAGACCGAATACATAATAAATAGGCAAAAAATTTGGGGGAGCATACCCATGTATTTCTAAAGCTGCTGCAGCTATGAACCAAAAGACATGTATATTAAAAAAGAATAGCGCGCAAATGCAAAAGAAATAACTACCAAATCTGAAGACAATCCATAAATAAAAATGGGGGTTTGGTCCCACCATATGGCCATATCGTGCTCAAGCCCACTACTGCGTCAAAGTACCCCATTATCAGTGGGTCCTACACTATCCATGAAAAAGAGATGAATCCAGCCTAACCCTTGGAGATAATACTCCTTGCTGGGAAGGATGTGCAAATGCACTACAGGGGACTCTTACTATATCCACTAGATGGTGGACACTGATTGAGTACAGGTGTGTGTGGGGGGGTGGGGAGGGTTGCTCAACCTCGATAGTCTGGTCAGACCGAATACATAATAAATAGGCAAAAAATTTGGGGGAGCATACCCATGTATTTCTAAAGCCGCTGCAGCTATGAACCAAAAGACATGTATATTAAAAAAGAATAGCGCGCAAATGCAAAAGAAATAACTACCAAATCTGAAGACAATCCATAAATAAAAATGGGGGTTTGGTCCCACCATATGGCCATATCGTGCTCAAGCCCACTACTGCGTCAAAGTACCCCATTATCAGTGGGTCCTACACTATCCATGAAAAAGAGATGAATCCAGCCTAACCCTTGGAGATAATACTCCTTGCTGGGAAGGATGTGCAAATGCACTACAGGGGACTCTTACTATATCCACTAGATGGTGGACACTGATTGAGTACAGGTGTGTGTGGGGGGGTGGGGAGGGTTGCTCAACCTCGATAGTCTGGTCAGACCGAATACATAATAAATAGGCAAAAAATTTGGGGGAGCATACCCATGTATTTCTAAAGCTGCTGCAGCTATGAACCAAAAGACATGTATATTAAAAAAGAATAGCGCGCAAATGCAAAAGAAATAACTACCAAATCTGAAGACAATCCATAAATAAAAATGGGGGTTTGGTCCCACCATATGGCCATATCGTGCTCAAGCCCACTACTGCGTCAAAGTACCCCATTATCAGTGGGTCCTACACTATCCATGAAAAAGAGATGAATCCAGCCTAACCCTTGGAGATAATACTCCTTGCTGGGAAGGATGTGCAAATGCACTACAGGGGACTCTTACTATATCCACTAGATGGTGGACACTGATTGAGTACAGGTGTGTGTGGGGGGGTGGGGAGGGTTGCTCAACCTCGATAGTCTGGTCAGACCGAATACATAATAAATAGGCAAAAAATTTTCTTCAGAAAAAACATGTATTCGGTCTGACCAGACTATCGAGGTTGAGCAACCCTCCCCACCCCCCCACACACACCTGTACTCAATCAGTGTCCACCATCTAGTGGATATAGTAAGAGTCCCCTGTAGTGCATTTGCACATCCTTCCCAGCAAGGAGTATTATCTCCAAGGGTTAGGCTGGATTCATCTCTTTTTCATGGATAGTGTAGGACCCACTGATAATGGGGTACTTTGACGCAGTAGTGGGCTTGAGCACGATATGGCCATATGGTGGGACCAAACCCCCATTTTTATTTATGGATTGTCTTCAGATTTGGTAGTTATTTCTTTTGCATTTGCGCGCTATTCTTTTTTAATATACATGTCTTTTGGTTCATAGCTGCAGCAGCTTTAGAAATACATGGGTATGCTCCCCCAAATTTTTTGCCTATTTATTATGTATTCGGTCTGACCAGACTATCGAGGTTGAGCAACCCTCCCCACCCCCCCACACACACACCTGTACTCAATCAGTGTCCACCATCTAGTGGATATAGTAAGAGTCCCCTGTAGTGCATTTGCACATCCTTCCCAGCAAGGAGTATTATCTCCAAGGGTTAGGCTGGATTCATCTCTTTTTCATGGATAGTGTAGGACCCACTGATAATGGGGTACTTTGACGCAGTAGTGGGCTTGAGCACGATATGGCCATATGGTGGGACCAAACCCCCATTTTTATTTATGGATTGTCTTCAGATTTGGTAGTTATTTCTTTTGCATTTGCGCGCTATTCTTTTTTAATATACATGTCTTTTGGTTCATAGCTGCAGCAGCTTTAGAAATACATGGGTATGCTCCCCCAAATTTTTTGCCTATTTATTATGTATTCGGTCTGACCAGACTATCGAGGTTGAGCAACCCTCCCCACCCCCCCACACACACCTGTACTCAATCAGTGTCCACCATCTAGTGGATATAGTAAGAGTCCCCTGTAGTGCATTTGCACATCCTTCCCAGCAAGGAGTATTATCTCCAAGGGTTAGGCTGGATTCATCTCTTTTTCATGGATAGTGTAGGACCCACTGATAATGGGGTACTTTGACGCAGTAGTGGGCTTGAGCACGATATGGCCATATGGTGGGACCAAACCCCCATTTTTATTTATGGATTGTCTTCAGATTTGGTAGTTATTTCTTTTGCATTTGCGCGCTATTCTTTTTTAATATACATGTCTTTTGGTTCATAGCTGCAGCAGCTTTAGAAATACATGGGTATGCTCCCCCAAATTTTTTGCCTATTTATTATGTATTCGGTCTGACCAGACTATCGAGGTTGAGCAACCCTCCCCACCCCCCCCACACACACCTGTACTCAATCAGTGTCCACCATCTAGTGGATATAGTAAGAGTCCCCTGTAGTGCATTTGCACATCCTTCCCAGCAAGGAGTATTATCTCCAAGGGTTAGGCTGGATTCATCTCTTTTTCATGGATAGTGTAGGACCCACTGATAATGGGGTACTTTGACGCAGTAGTGGGCTTGAGCACGATATGGCCATATGGTGGGACCAAACCCCCATTTTTATTTATGGATTGTCTTCAGATTTGGTAGTTATTTCTTTTGCATTTGCGCGCTATTCTTTTTTAATATACATGTCTTTTGGTTCATAGCTGCAGCAGCTTTAGAAATACATGGGTATGCTCCCCCAAATTTTTTGCCTATTTATTATGTATTCGGTCTGACCAGACTATCGAGGTTGAGCAACCCTCCCCACCCCCCCACACACACCTGTACTCAATCAGTGTCCACCATCTAGTGGATATAGTAAGAGTCCCCTGTAGTGCATTTGCACATCCTTCCCAGCAAGGAGTATTATCTCCAAGGGTTAGGCTGGATTCATCTCTTTTTCATGGATAGTGTAGGACCCACTGATAATGGGGTACTTTGACGCAGTAGTGGGCTTGAGCACGATATGGCCATATGGTGGGACCAAACCCCCATTTTTATTTATGGATTGTCTTCAGATTTGGTAGTTATTTCTTTTGCATTTGCGCGCTATTCTTTTTTAATATACATGTCTTTTGGTTCATAGCTGCAGCAGCTTTAGAAATACATGGGTATGCTCCCCCAAATTTTTTGCCTATTTATTATGTATTCGGTCTGACCAGACTATCGAGGTTGAGCAACCCTCCCCACCCCCCCACACACACCTGTACTCAATCAGTGTCCACCATCTAGTGGATATAGTAAGAGTCCCCTGTAGTGCATTTGCACATCCTTCCCAGCAAGGAGTATTATCTCCAAGGGTTAGGCTGGATTCATCTCTTTTTCATGGATAGTGTAGGACCCACTGATAATGGGGTACTTTGACGCAGTAGTGGGCTTGAGCACGATATGGCCATATGGTGGGACCAAACCCCCATTTTTATTTATGGATTGTCTTCAGATTTGGTAGTTATTTCTTTTGCATTTGCGCGCTATTCTTTTTTAATATACATGTCTTTTGGTTCATAGCTGCAGCAGCTTTAGAAATACATGGGTATGCTCCCCCAAATTTTTTGCCTATTTATTATGTATTCGGTCTGACCAGACTATCGAGGTTGAGCAACCCTCCCCACCCCCCCACACACACCTGTACTCAATCAGTGTCCACCATCTAGTGGATATAGTAAGAGTCCCCTGTAGTGCATTTGCACATCCTTCCCAGCAAGGAGTATTATCTCCAAGGGTTAGGCTGGATTCATCTCTTTTTCATGGATAGTGTAGGACCCACTGATAATGGGGTACTTTGACGCAGTAGTGGGCTTGAGCACGATATGGCCATATGGTGGGACCAAACCCCCATTTTTATTTATGGATTGTCTTCAGATTTGGTAGTTATTTCTTTTGCATTTGCGCGCTATTCTTTTTTAATATACATGTCTTTTGGTTCATAGCTGCAGCAGCTTTAGAAATACATGGGTATGCTCCCCCAAATTTTTTGCCTATTTATTATGTATTCGGTCTGACCAGACTATCGAGGTTGAGCAACCCTCCCCACCCCCCCACACACACCTGTACTCAATCAGTGTCCACCATCTAGTGGATATAGTAAGAGTCCCCTGTAGTGCATTTGCACATCCTTCCCAGCAAGGAGTATTATCTCCAAGGGTTAGGCTGGATTCATCTCTTTTTCATGGATAGTGTAGGACCCACTGATAATGGGGTACTTTGACGCAGTAGTGGGCTTGAGCACGATATGGCCATATGGTGGGACCAAACCCCCATTTTTATTTATGGATTGTCTTCAGATTTGGTAGTTATTTCTTTTGCATTTGCGCGCTATTCTTTTTTAATATACATGTCTTTTGGTTCATAGCTGCAGCAGCTTTAGAAATACATGGGTATGCTCCCCCAAATTTTTTGCCTATTTATTATGTATTCGGTCTGACCAGACTATCGAGGTTGAGCAACCCTCCCCACCCCCCCACACACACCTGTACTCAATCAGTGTCCACCATCTAGTGGATATAGTAAGAGTCCCCTGTAGTGCATTTGCACATCCTTCCCAGCAAGGAGTATTATCTCCAAGGGTTAGGCTGGATTCATCTCTTTTTCATGGATAGTGTAGGACCCACTGATAATGGGGTACTTTGACGCAGTAGTGGGCTTGAGCACGATATGGCCATATGGTGGGACCAAACCCCCATTTTTATTTATGGATTGTCTTCAGATTTGGTAGTTATTTCTTTTGCATTTGCGCGCTATTCTTTTTTAATATACATGTCTTTTGGTTCATAGCTGCAGCAGCTTTAGAAATACATGGGTATGCTCCCCCAAATTTTTTGCCTATTTATTATGTATTCGGTCTGACCAGACTATCGAGGTTGAGCAACCCTCCCCACCCCCCCACACACACCTGTACTCAATCAGTGTCCACCATCTAGTGGATATAGTAAGAGTCCCCTGTAGTGCATTTGCACATCCTTCCCAGCAAGGAGTATTATCTCCAAGGGTTAGGCTGGATTCATCTCTTTTTCATGGATAGTGTAGGACCCACTGATAATGGGGTACTTTGACGCAGTAGTGGGCTTGAGCACGATATGGCCATATGGTGGGACCAAACCCCCATTTTTATTTATGGATTGTCTTCAGATTTGGTAGTTATTTCTTTTGCATTTGCGCGCTATTCTTTTTTAATATACATGTCTTTTGGTTCATAGCTGCAGCAGCTTTAGAAATACATGGGTATGCTCCCCCAAATTTTTTGCCTATTTATTATGTATTCGGTCTGACCAGACTATCGAGGTTGAGCAACCCTCCCCACCCCCCCACACACACCTGTACTCAATCAGTGTCCACCATCTAGTGGATATAGTAAGAGTCCCCTGTAGTGCATTTGCACATCCTTCCCAGCAAGGAGTATTATCTCCAAGGGTTAGGCTGGATTCATCTCTTTTTCATGGATAGTGTAGGACCCACTGATAATGGGGTACTTTGACGCAGTAGTGGGCTTGAGCACGATATGGCCATATGGTGGGACCAAACCCCCATTTTTATTTATGGATTGTCTTTAGATTTGGTAGTTATTTCTTTTGCATTTGCGCGCTATTCTTTTTTAATATACATGTCTTTTGGTTCATAGCTGCAGCAGCTTTAGAAATACATGGGTATGCTCCCCCAAATTTTTTGCCTATTTATTATGTATTCGGTCTGACCAGACTATCGAGGTTGAGCAACCCTCCCCACCCCCCCACACACACCTGTACTCAATCAGTGTCCACCATCTAGTGGATATAGTAAGAGTCCCCTGTAGTGCATTTGCACATCCTTCCCAGCAAGGAGTATTATCTCCAAGGGTTAGGCTGGATTCATCTCTTTTTCATGGATAGTGTAGGACCCACTGATAATGGGGTACTTTGACGCAGTAGTGGGCTTGAGCACGATATGGCCATATGGTGGGACCAAACCCCCATTTTTATTTATGGATTGTCTTCAGATTTGGTAGTTATTTCTTTTGCATTTGCGCGCTATTCTTTTTTAATATACATGTCTTTTGGTTCATAGCTGCAGCAGCTTTAGAAATACATGGGTATGCTCCCCCAAATTTTTTGCCTATTTATTATGTATTCGGTCTGACCAGACTATCGAGGTTGAGCAACCCTCCCCACCCCCCCACACACACCTGTACTCAATCAGTGTCCACCATCTAGTGGATATAGTAAGAGTCCCCTGTAGTGCATTTGCACATCCTTCCCAGCAAGGAGTATTATCTCCAAGGGTTAGGCTGGATTCATCTCTTTTTCATGGATAGTGTAGGACCCACTGATAATGGGGTACTTTGACGCAGTAGTGGGCTTGAGCACGATATGGCCATATGGTGGGACCAAACCCCCATTTTTATTTATGGATTGTCTTCAGATTTGGTAGTTATTTCTTTTGCATTTGCGCGCTATTCTTTTTTAATATACATGTCTTTTGGTTCATAGCTGCAGCAGCTTTAGAAATACATGGGTATGCTCCCCCAAATTTTTTGCCTATTTATTATGTATTCGGTCTGACCAGACTATCGAGGTTGAGCAACCCTCCCCACCCCCCCACACACACCTGTACTCAATCAGTGTCCACCATCTAGTGGATATAGTAAGAGTCCCCTGTAGTGCATTTGCACATCCTTCCCAGCAAGGAGTATTATCTCCAAGGGTTAGGCTGGATTCATCTCTTTTTCATGGATAGTGTAGGACCCACTGATAATGGGGTACTTTGACGCAGTAGTGGGCTTGAGCACGATATGGCCATATGGTGGGACCAAACCCCCATTTTTATTTATGGATTGTCTTCAGATTTGGTAGTTATTTCTTTTGCATTTGCGCGGTATTCTTTTTTAATATACATGTCTTTTGGTTCATAGCTGCAGCAGCTTTAGAAATACATGGGTATGCTCCCCCAAATTTTTTGCCTATTTATTATGTATTCGGTCTGACCAGACTATCGAGGTTGAGCAACCCTCCCCACCCCCCCACACACACCTGTACTCAATCAGTGTCCACCATCTAGTGGATATAGTAAGAGTCCCCTGTAGTGCATTTGCACATCCTTCCCAGCAAGGAGTATTATCTCCAAGGGTTAGGCTGGATTCATCTCTTTTTCATGGATAGTGTAGGACCCACTGATAATGGGGTACTTTGACGCAGTAGTGGGCTTGAGCACGATATGGCCATATGGTGGGACCAAACCCCCATTTTTATTTATGGATTGTCTTCAGATTTGGTAGTTATTTCTTTTGCATTTGCGCGCTATTCTTTTTTAATATACATGTCTTTTGGTTCATAGCTGCAGCAGCTTTAGAAATACATGGGTATGCTCCCCCAAATTTTTTGCCTATTTATTATGTATTCGGTCTGACCAGACTATCGAGGTTGAGCAACCCTCCCCACCCCCCCACACACACCTGTACTCAATCAGTGTCCACCATCTAGTGGATATAGTAAGAGTCCCCTGTAGTGCATTTGCACATCCTTCCCAGCAAGGAGTATTATCTCCAAGGGTTAGGCTGGATTCATCTCTTTTTCATGGATAGTGTAGGACCCACTGATAATGGGGTACTTTGACGCAGTAGTGGGCTTGAGCACGATATGGCCATATGGTGGGACCAAACCCCCATTTTTATTTATGGATTGTCTTCAGATTTGGTAGTTATTTCTTTTGCATTTGCGCGCTATTCTTTTTTAATATACATGTCTTTTGGTTCATAGCTGCAGCAGCTTTAGAAATACATGGGTATGCTCCCCCAAATTTTTTGCCTATTTATTATGTATTCGGTCTGACCAGACTATCGAGGTTGAGCAACCCTCCCCACCCCCCCACACACACCTGTACTCAATCAGTGTCCACCATCTAGTGGATATAGTAAGAGTCCCCTGTAGTGCATTTGCACATCCTTCCCAGCAAGGAGTATTATCTCCAAGGGTTAGGCTGGATTCATCTCTTTTTCATGGATAGTGTAGGACCCACTGATAATGGGGTACTTTGACGCAGTAGTGGGCTTGAGCACGATATGGCCATATGGTGGGACCAAACCCCCATTTTTATTTATGGATTGTCTTCAGATTTGGTAGTTATTTCTTTTGCATTTGCGCGCTATTCTTTTTTAATATACATGTCTTTTGGTTCATAGCTGCAGCAGCTTTAGAAATACATGGGTATGCTCCCCCAAATTTTTTGCCTATTTATTATGTATTCGGTCTGACCAGACTATCGAGGTTGAGCAACCCTCCCCACCCCCCCACACACACCTGTACTCAATCAGTGTCCACCATCTAGTGGATATAGTAAGAGTCCCCTGTAGTGCATTTGCACATCCTTCCCAGCAAGGAGTATTATCTCCAAGGGTTAGGCTGGATTCATCTCTTTTTCATGGATAGTGTAGGACCCACTGATAATGGGGTACTTTGACGCAGTAGTGGGCTTGAGCACGATATGGCCATATGGTGGGACCAAACCCCCATTTTTATTTATGGATTGTCTTCAGATTTGGTAGTTATTTCTTTTGCATTTGCGCGCTATTCTTTTTTAATATACATGTCTTTTGGTTCATAGCTGCAGCAGCTTTAGAAATACATGGGTATGCTCCCCCAAATTTTTTGCCTATTTATTATGTATTCGGTCTGACCAGACTATCGAGGTTGAGCAACCCTCCCCACCCCCCCACACACACCTGTACTCAATCAGTGTCCACCATCTAGTGGATATAGTAAGAGTCCCCTGTAGTGCATTTGCACATCCTTCCCAGCAAGGAGTATTATCTCCAAGGGTTAGGCTGGATTCATCTCTTTTTCATGGATAGTGTAGGACCCACTGATAATGGGGTACTTTGACGCAGTAGTGGGCTTGAGCACGATATGGCCATATGGTGGGACCAAACCCCCATTTTTATTTATGGATTGTCTTCAGATTTGGTAGTTATTTCTTTTGCATTTGCGCGCTATTCTTTTTTAATAGAGAGCTACGCTGACATTGGACTTGATAAAACACAGTGGACCAACACCAGCCGATGACATGGCTCCCTAAATCATCACGGACTGTGGAACATTTTGCACTTCATATGGAAATCAAGGTCTGGAGGAAGCGTGGAGAGGCACAGAATCCAAGTTGCATGAGGTCCAGTGTGAAGTTTCCACAGTCAGTGATGATTTGGAAAGCCATGTCATCTGCTGGTGTTGGTTCACTGTGTTTTATCAAGTCCAAAGCCAGCGCAGCCCTCTACCAGGAGGTAGTTTTTTTACCTTAATGCATTCTATGGATGAGGGTAAATAATCTTCTGGTTACAGCTCATCCCACAGCCCCCTTAATACTCACCTAAACCCCCTCGTGATCCAGCAATGTTTAAGAAAGCCTCACTGTCCCGGGACTCCATCTTTCCATTGGCTGAGAAAGCAGCATGAGCCATTGGCAATCACAGCCAGTGAGCCAATGAGGAGAAAGCAGTGGTGGGGCCCAGCCACAGCTCTGTGTCCTATGGACGCATAGAGCAGGGCTCGGGAGCGAGCATGCCCCAGTGCAAGTGGTTTGATGTTGGGGGCACTGGTCAAGGTTGATGAGCCAGGAGCACCAGTGGGGAGCCCTAGAAGAAGAGGACTGCTCTGTGCAGAAACAAAGTATGAGATGATTTTTTTTAAAAGCCAAACCTTTAATACCACTTTAGGAATGCATTCAAAGCCTCATTTTGAATGGGATTTTGCATGAAAAAAAAAAATGTATGTTTGAAGGCACAGTGTGTAGCAGCATACAGGGTCTTAACATGTGTGTGATGTGGTGTGCTGTAGCACAGGTCCTTTTTATTTTTACTGTAACTGTGCCCAGGGAGGAGAAGTTACAATGCAGTGTGGTAACAGCTGTTAAAACACAAGTCAAAATATTCAAGTGTGAATCAACCCTGCATCTGCACCCTACTTCCAAAGGGATGCAGGTGCTGCAGCTTTCCCCATTATTCTATCCACTGAAACTTATTAGGTGATTAGATTTCAGTTTGATAAAGGATCTGGTTAAATAAACAGCAAATTCTTCACAAGGCCTGCACATTATGCAAGTGGTTCCCACTACAGGTTCACACCTGTTCCTGCAGCCACAACGAAGTACACAGAAAACCCAGGAGATGTGTGCGGGTGCCATGAATCCAATTTAATGAATTAAAGACTGCCTAGACATAGGTGAAACTAAAGGCCCGTACACACGTACCGATTGTCGGCCGAAAAGATTCGGCCGACGACCGATCGGCCGATTTTCGGCTTGTTAGTATGATGCTTCCGACAGCCGACAGCGCACTTTCGGCCGAACAGAATCTGTCGTGCAAGCATTAAAATTTTTGTATGCCGACACCAGAACGGCCGATTGTTTCCAGTCAGTACAGAATTCGGCCGACAGACAGCAGATTTGCAAGACTGGGCATGCTCAGAAAAGGAAAAACACAGGGAAAGTTAACCATCACATGACATCACTTCTGCAGTTGGCTGTTGTTGGCAGACAAAATTCGTGTGCAGTCTTTTGCACTTTTCAGAGGACACGACAGCCCGGGGACAAAAGACGGCCGATCGTTCGGCCGAAGATCGGTACGTGTGTACGGGGCTTAAAGCTTAAATGTATTTCTATATTATAGCTAAATCTGTATTTAAATGACTTAGCAACTGCACTGGAGGAAATAAAACTATAGACCTGGTTCTATTTCCTGATATTGGTGCTTGGAACACATATGTGTTTTGGCTATAGTTACTTTCTGTATAATCCTTAAACAATTTAACTTTTAAAATATTCCAATTTCCCTTCATAAGTGAATACAACATACAACGTGTATAAGGCAATTCTGGGATACGCACTACTGTAGGAACTGCCACCTTTTTGTGGTGATTGGAAGCCATTTTGGCACATACTGTATAGTTATATTGGCGAGCAAGAATGCCTTTTAATATGGTATAAGAAAATTCAGAAAGCTCTTAATATGTTGCATACTGTAGAAATAGTGAGGATTAAATGTTTCATTTATTTATAATATACGCTGTACCCAAACAAAATTGATGTCCTTCTTTTCCCACAAACAGAGATCTCTTTTGGTGGTATTTGATCACCTGTGCGATTTTTATTTTTTGCGCTATAAACAAAAAAAGAGCAAAAATTTTGAAAAAAAAAAAAAAAAAACAATATTTTTCACATTCTACTTTATGGCATTCTCAAAAAAAAATGTAAAAATAAATTTTCTTCTTTCAAATTTGTTTTCTGCTAGATATTTTTTGGTAAAAACAATCACCATTTTGATTGGTTTGTGCAAAGGTTATTCCATCTACTAACTACGTGTATTGTTTTTTTACAAGTAATGGCGGCGATCTGCAATTTTTAGCGGGACTGCGACATTGCGGTGGACCCCTAACTGACATTTTTTGACACTTTTGGGGGTACCAGTGACAATAACAGTAATCAGTGCTAAAAATATGCACTGTTACTCTAATAATGCCATTGGCAGGGAAGGGGTTAACAGTATAGGTGATCAAGGGGTTAAATGTGACCCTAGGGGGACTGATTCTAACTGTATGGGGGTTGGGCTTCTGAGGTGACCATAGAGACATGTGATCCTATATCCACTTGCCGACTGCCTAACGCCGATCTACGTCGGCAGTCAGCCCCTCACAGGCAAAGTGACGTAGGGCTACGCCACTAGCTTGTGAGGGTCTAGGGAGCGAGCGCGCGCCCCCGGAGGCGCGCTCCCGCGTGGTCACGGACTCCCCCGCAAGTGTGACCGGCGGACCCGATGTCCGCCGGTCACTCTGCGATCGTCGGGGGAGAGGGAGAAAGTCAGGCGGCTTGTGTAAACAAGCTGCCTGTCATTCTCCCCTGTGTATGAAGGATGATCATACGGTTCTACTATGTAGAACCGTTGATCACTCTTCATACATCTGAAGCCACAGCCAATCACAGTAGAAAGCACGCCCCTAGGGACACACATAGCCCCTCCCTTTCAAAAAAGTTAACCCCTTCACTGCCGGTGTATTTTTACAGTAACAGTGCATATGTATAGCACTGATTACTGTAGAAATGTCACTGGTAACCCCAAAAGTGTCAAAAATGTCAGTCAAGGGTCCGATCTGTCCGCCGCAATGTCGCAGTACCGCAAAAAAAATCGCAGATCGCCGCCATTACGCGTTAAAAAAAACAACAAAAATGACAAAAATCTTTCCCTTTGTTAGTAAACGCGATAACTTTTGCGCAAATCAATCAAAATACGCTTTTTGCGATTTTTTTTACCAAACATAGGTAGCATAAAACAAATTGGCCGAAAATGTTAAAAAATTTAGATTTTTACATTTTTTTGGGGGGGAATTTCATATAAAAAAATGTAAAAAATATTGTTATTTTTGCAAAATTGACGCTCTTTTTTTGTTTATAGCGCATGATCAAAAAATCGCACAGGTGATCAAATACCCCCAAAAGAAAGCTCTGTTTGTGGGAAAAAAAAGGACGCCAAATTCGTTTAGATACAGCGTCGCGCAATTGTCCGTTAAAGTCACGCAGTGCCGAATCGCAAAATACCCCCTGGTCGTTTAGCAGCCAAATCCTCCGGGGCTTAAGTGGATATAGAAGGATGAGGATCACATGAGCTTTGTGATCATCCAAAGGAGAATGGTCAGCTGTGTTTACAATAGCCGGCCATCCTTATCTCTCAACGGGGAACAATCGAGAGTGTCAGGCGGCAATCAGAGCCACCTGACACATACATCGGCTTCCCCGCTGATGAGTAAATCTGCGGCGGGCGGTTGTCTAGTGGTTAAAATATCTTACCCCTTCTCAGTTTGCATATGCAGCATATGAAATGCATTACAAAAGATAACCATAATGTGAAGAAAATTGATTGGATGGGATTAAACCTTTCAGGCAAAAGTATAATTTTTGTTGTTGGTAGTGCAGGAATAATTTACCAATAAGGCTTAACTATAGATTGAGCAGCCCATACCCAGATCTCAGAATACAAAATTAGGAGCAGAGGAGGTCCATTGGAGCTTTCCAAGTCTACTATATTCATTGTTTATATGCATCTTCCTGGCCTGTAGAAATTAAAGTTTACAGCGACAAGAAAGGGCTAAATTATTTTTCATCAATCCACCTACCCAAGCCAAATTAGTCAGGGCCACCATGGAGAAGGAGCTCCGTGTGTAATATTTTTATATTACACAGGTATTATTGGGAATGTTACTAAGAAAAAGGATGGTAAATTGTTTAAAATGTCATGGTAATGGGGGTTAAATGGGAGAATAGGCCCCTGGACACAAATGATATAGCTATTTTTGGTGGTGCTATATAAGCCACTGGCAACTAATGTTTATTGGGTTGGGCTCATATTAGAGGTAATATGATTATAAGGACTATTATTGTTAACATGATGGGCACAGAGAAACGTCACAACAGTGTGGCTTCCATCATCATTTTAGGGGACCTGTGGTTTGTAGTTACGGATCTGGCTACCATTATAAATGCATTTTATGTACTGTACATATTTAGTGAAAAAGATATTATGGTATAACTATTTCAAAATGAATGGTCAGTACTCTCAAATAGCAATAAACACTTTTTATTTCTGTGGCTTTACTTTTTATTTATTTTTTTTACTTTTTTAATAAAAATGTTAGTTGATTAGATTATCTCATTGTACTTCACAACTTCATTCGTTTCTTTATTATACTATGGCTATCTATAATAAAATCTGTCCTGTGAAGAGGTTACATCAATGTTTATTAACGGAGGCTGCAATGCATTTCCTGGAATAGGAAAATATTTAGCAAGCATTACTGGCATGTATTGTAGATGGTTGATTCCCTCAGTCCTCACTGGGATCTTAACACTTGACCTCCTGCCATGAAGAAACTTCTCTTGTGCTTCTCTAAAGATATTATAATTTTGAAACTATTCAATATGCTGATTGTTGCGCAATTCAAAGATTTTCAGGACAAAATTGTGAAAGTTAGCAAAACTTAGCAACCAAACTTCAGTTTAACTACAAATGTGCTGCTTTTGTTATCTGTATACTATATTACCTCAATAAACAGAACATTTTTTTATATAGTACTTTATTACTCCCCATAGTACTCCCCATAAGCTTTATACGCATGTTTAATCTTACAGGTTGGTAAAAAAGAGGCGCCCGATCTTTATTAAAAGCCTAAAACATAATTTGACCCATATTTTAGAGGACTCCAGAAAGAATCTATTTATTTCCACACCACACAGCACTGAGAAATCATATTTAGCTTTTAGGTTGGCACTTATTAGCAAACGGTGCTTTGGAACTGCATTGATTTGTTTGCTTCAATAAAGTTATTACAGGAAAATGTTCACCAATTTTAGACCCCAAATATTTTTTTTAATATCGTCCTGGAGGTTAAAAAAATGGGAGGAAGCCAGGAAAATATGTAATGTTCCCCCACCATTTTCGTTTTACATTTTTACCCAGTGTTTTTCAACCAGGAACGGAGGGTCACCTTGAATAAGCAAAAAAGGGAGAAATGCTGGTGCCATGGAAGTCGGCTAAAACATTGTTTTATTAACCACTTGCCGACCGCCGCAAAACTATTTACGTCGGCGGTCAGTCCCTCACAGGCAGAGCAACGTAGGGCTACGTCGCTAGCCTGTGAGGGTCTAGGGAGCGAGCGAGCGCCACCCGAGGGGCGCTCCCACTCCCGTGTGGTCACGGACCCCCCCCCCCCGCGCGTGTGACCGGCGGACCCGATGTCCGCCGGTCACTCGCAATCATCGGATGGAGAGGGAGAAAGGCAGGCGGCTGATGTAAACAAGCCATCTGTCATTCTCCCCTGTGTAGGAATGGTGATCATATGGTTCTACTATGTAGGACCGTTGATCACTGTTTCTACACCTCAAGTCACAGCCAATCACAGTTAGAATCACGCCCCTAGGGACATACATAACCCCTCCCTCTCAAAAAAAGTTAACCCCTTCACTGTCAGTGTAATTTTACAGTAACAGTGCATATGTATAGCACTGATTACTGTAGAAATGTCACTGGTAACCCCAAAAGTGTAAAAAATGTCAGTCAAGGGTCCGATCTGTCCGCCGCAATGTCGCAGTCCCGCAAAAAAAATCGCAGATCGCCGCCATTACGCGTTAAAAAAAAAACAACAAAAATTACAAAAATCTTTCCCTTTGTTAGTAAATGCAATAACTTTTGCGCAAACCAATCAAAATACGCTTTTTGCGATTTTTTTTTTTACCAAACATATGGTAAAAAAAAATTGGCCCAAAATGTTAAAAAATTTTGATTTTTACTTTTTTTTGGGGGGGAATTTCATATAAAAAAAATTGAAAAATATTGTTATTTTTGCAAAATTGACACTGTTTTTTTGTTTATAGCGCAAAAAGTAAAAATCGCACAGGTGATCAAATACCACCAAAAGAAAGCTCTGTTTGTGGGAAAAAAAGGACGTCAAATTTGTTTAGATACAGCATCGCACGACTGCGCAATTGTCCGTTAAAGTCACGCAGTGCCGAATCGCAAAATAGGCCCTGGTCAGGAAGGGGGTAAAATCTTCCGGGGCTTAAGTGGTTAATGCAGATGAACAACAGCCAAAAAAGCCAATGTGTTTCGGCCATCAGGCCTTAATCATGGCTGAATAAGGAGACCTTGTCACTGAGGTGTGAGGTCAGCTTTGAACACTGCTTTATTGCAGCCAAAATTGAAACAAAAAATTATATCTGTAAGGCCCCTTTCACACGGGCAGATAGAATTCAACTTTTACCTGCGGATAGATTAAGTTTTCTACCGCAGCTAAACTCAGACAATGCATTTGTATGGCCCCATTTATACATTGCATTAAGCAGCTTTTTTGAAGCATGCAGTTAAAAAAAAAAAATATTTGACTGCGTCCAGGACCACAAGTAATTGCAGTGCACTACTTCACCTGCAGACAGCAGCGGCAACAAAAGAAAGAAAAACAACAGGAAGCACATCAGAATCACAAGGATTACCAGGGAATGACACAGGAAGGTGAAGGGAGAGTACAAATAGAAAGAGGAGCGATGGCAGCCTGTGATATCTCTCATGAGGCCATTGGTGCATGACCGACCAAAGATTTGGGACCCTGATTGCCCAGGATATTCAGACAGAGTCATGAAGAGGTTGAAATGGGAGGACATTTCTGACTCCAAACTGGTAAAATATATGTCTGCAAGTGAACAGAAGAAGCAAGGTGGGTGAATCAATTGATGTGTGGGATGCAGGGGTACACATACATGAGATCACTTGCCAATAGCAACCATACCTGAAAAATAGCAAATGCATTACCCTCGGGTAGTTGTTTGCTATGGTCAATTAATGCTCAGTCCATCATGTTTCCCATATGTTTAATATTTGCCAATGAAATATATTGCAGGAAAGGGGAGTTCTAAAAGATGGAGGTCCTACATGACTGAAGGAACTCCATGAGAGAGGTCTGCAGAGAGAAGTGGAGCACTTTTTATCAGGCCTAACCCCCATGCAGAGGCCTTGTCGTTTTTGAGGTGCACCACAGAGAGGTACTCAGGACCCCCACTGATGTACACGCCTTTCCCATCTCATCAGGGTTTTCAAAGAATGCATGAGCAGCCAAACCCATTGCATCCACCCTTATCTTTATCTTCCCAATCTGAATCACCCGTAGATGTCAGCAGGGAACAAAGCCATTATTGGATTATAAAAACTCGTAGTTTCGTTTACTACTTCTAATTTGTTATTTTATATTTTTATATTGTGGTTTATTCTGACTGATAGCTTTGCTGTAATTAGGTACATCCAACTTCCTGCTGATTGTTCTTATTTATGCTATCCCCCTGAAGACAGGAATTCATCATGATATGGTCAAACTCCTTCACTTTTACCTCCGCTTTGTGTCCTCTGCTTCAGTCTCAAGCCATCTTGTTTGCACATAGCCTGCAAAAACAGAATGTAAGATGAATAATAGTATACTTTTCACTATTCCTGTTTTTTTGTAAACTAAGTAAAGGAGAGGAAGGAGAGGTTACCGACACAGAATCACCACAGGCAAATTATGACACATCTTCAATGGAGGGATAATAGCAGGATGTTGGACACACTTTGAAGTGTGATTGTGCGTTTCAGAACCCAATTTGTTTAACAAAATATTTTTTTCAGGCAATACATGTGGCTGCTGTAAGCATAGTATGTAGCATCCACTACATGCAGTAGACACATCTGTGTTTCTTGGTACTTCAGGTCCACTGCCTGAATAAAGTAAAGTTGTGAAGATCTCTGATAAGTGTTAACGATTCCAAGGTGGGTGGCTTATGCACCCCTGTAATTCAGAACAAGCCTTGCATGCATACATGTTTTGTGTATATAGTGATTATTGACAATTTAGAGCCCATTCACACTGCCGCGACTTGTCAGCCTGACAAGTTGCGGTATGTCGCGGTCCATTGAGTAGTACAGGACCCGTTCTAATAGGAGCGACACAAGTCGCTCCGACTTAGAAAAAGGGTCCTGTACTACTTTGGGGCGACCTCGGAGCGACTTGCATAGACTTCCATTATGTGAAGTCCCTGCAAGTCGCGCCGAAGTCGCGGTGCACATGGGTGCACGCGATTTCACAGGTCGCCCCCCGAAGTCGTGCCGCTTCAGTGTGAACCGGCACTTATTCAGTAAGAAAACAGGTTGTTCTTGTAATTGACAAAACACAAAGCTGTTTTCTGCGCTCACAGTGCCCAGCTGTATAAAATAAACAAAAATGTTTTTGACAAATCACATGACAGAGTATTTGAATAATTGAACTTTTTTTGATTTCTGCAAATTATTATTGGGACTCATGTTATCACACCTGTAATACCGAGTCAAAGAAAGTGTTGTATATTTGAAACTGAAAAGCTTTCTCAACATTCAAAAGGAAAAATGTTTTTTTTTGTTTTGTTTTTTACATGCAAGCATGTATGTTCAAGGTTTTCTATTTCAAAGACCTAAGGTCTTTTTTTTTCTGATTTACCAAGTTTGTTACTTGTTTACATAAAGCAAACAAAAAAAAAAAAAAAAAAATTGGACCAAGGTGTTAAATCTTTTAAAATGTTATCAACGTTTCTAAAACTGGTATACTATCTATAGAAATGTACCAAAAATGTAATGGTACAAATTTTAAAGTGGTACAAATAATTTTACAACATAGAAAAACTGTTGAAAAGATAAGATAAAGTTATTTTGCCAGAGAACCTGTCCTTCATCCGAAGGGAAGTAGTCTGCAAAATGTTCAGGTATTTGGAGGGCATGATTACTGGGAAGAGTGCCAATCTGATGATCTTGGGGTTCATTTGAGATCGGTTCTGGAGATTCACTGGACACATTCTCCTTTATCCTCAAAAAGGTATGTAGAGCCAAAACTATGTTGACTGCATGCTCAACCTCCAGGTGCATTGATGTAAATAAGACATGCCTTTTTGATGTACAGATTCCAAAAGAACACTCCACACTACTTAGTTGATAATTAAAAAAGGTTTTTCTGGAATCTGAGTCATGCTACTTGTAGGACCTGCAGAGATAGGTGGATAAAGCAAATGCCTCATCTGCTGCAACCAGTAGAGGCAGATCCATCTCAGCAGTGCCAGGCACAAGCCTTAATTGTGACATGTCCAATTCTTCATATTGGAAATGCTGACCCATCACAGAATTAAGTAAAATTCTAGAATCTCCAGAACTTCCATAGGCCTCAACATCCACCGCAATAACTTTCATATAGACATCACTGAATCCCAGCAGAACAATTGAGAAATATTTTTTTTGTAGCTGAAGATATGCGAACCAGAATTAGGTGGCTTGATGAGATGGACATGTTTCCCATCTAATGTCCCAACGCAATTTGAGAAGTTAGTTTTCTCCCAAAACTCATCAGCTATTTCTTCCCACACACTGGCTGTTGGTTCTGCATTACTGAATTTTTTAGTTCTTCCCACAGGACGAAACAAGTGTGATGCACAATCTTTTACACAGTTGAGATTCCCAATAAAAATTGATGGTGTAGGGAGGTGGTACTGGCAAGGTATCTGCAGTAGAAAATTAGGAAAAATTGAAAAAAAATCAAAACCAGAAGAAAAACAAATATGCATATTTTCAAGCACTTGCTCAACATATAGAAAACCTATGCAAAAGAAAGAGACTCACTGCTCAAGGTGATTCAGAAGCCTGATGACCTACAACGGTGCACGCCCCGGCTCACCTCCGTGGATAATCAATAATGAAAAGAAATGGCTGCACTCCAGATGAGGTCAAAATCCAGGTTTATTACTGGACATCCCATTAATGATTAAGCACATGTACTAGTGTGTGAAACGCGTCTACCTTGCCACCTTTTGTCACACTGGGATGTCTAGTAATAAACCTGGATTTTGACCTCATCTAGAGTGCAGCCATTTCTTTTCAATATAGAAAACCTAGTTTAAAGAAGTGTTCAAGCTGGGGAAGCAAATAAAAATCAGCAGCTACAAATGCTGCTGATTTTTAATATATAGACACTTACCTGTCAAGGTGGGCAGCCCAGCCTCTTTTCGGATTGACTGCTTGGTGCTGCTGCCGTCATTCACTGTAAGGGAAACTGGCAGTGAAGCCTTTTCGGCTTCACAGCCAGTTCCCTACTGCGCATGCGCAAAGCGGCAGGGGAAGGAGAAGGGGGGTCCCATTCCCCCCCCCCCCGGAAAGGTGCCAAATGTATCAGCGGGGGGAGGAAGCAGATGAGCGGAAGTTTCACTTTTGGGTGGAACTCTGCTTTAAAGTAACGAGTGGTGGCTGACACTGAATATTGCAAGAATTTTCACTTAGTGGTGGATCATTTATTATTTCATTTTTTACATCTAATTTAATTTATAACATTTTGTTATAAAGAGATTGGCACATATTTACTTGCTAATTAGCAGGTTGTTTCTGTTCTCTGCATGCAAGTTTTAATTTATAGGTTTCATCTGAGGTTGCACTACACTGTATAGTTTTCTTTATACGGCCTAATAACTGATCGAATGCTGCCATCGACATCCTGGTAAAATGGTAGAACTTGTCTGGGTGAGTATGCATTTCTTCAAACATGAGGGTAAAGTAGACAAAAGATGGACACTCGTAGGTCAAGGGATTTCCACAGTAGAGAGAATGCCTCCTCCGCTGAATCAGATCCATTTGTCTCCTCCTTTTCATACTCATAAGCAGTAAAATGAGCATTGCAATCAGATTGCTTTTGTTATCCATATTCAATGATCTCACTTCAACAAAGGTGAAGTCCTCTCACTGAACAAAGACATAAGCACGGAACAAAGAAAGGAAATGGAAGGGCAAATACACAGTATGGGTAGTCAGGGGACCAGAAAAAAAGAAAAAACACAGTTGCTATGAAAATGGCACGAATGTTTCACCGCAGCTAAACTCAGCTGCATATAAACGCAAGTAATTGCTGTTAATCACAATGTACAACCGCAATTGATCCCTGTGTCTGGAGTCAGCTTGGAATTTCAAAATACCAAAACATGCTTTTACCGGCAGCAGAACAGCCGCCCATGTGAAAGACAAACAAAGGATTAGTTTGCACAGAGTCTGGAGGGTTAATTGTGTTTGGTGGGCTAGTCTGAATTACCTGTTTGCCTATTATATCTCTTGGGGATTCTAGCAGCAATGACGCCTTGCAATAGCTATCATCTATAAATTCAATTAGTTACATTTTTGCATGTTTTTTCCCACACTGATTCATGCTCATTCCCCCTGTTGGATTTTCCTCACTTTAGGGAACAGAAATCTTGCCACCGGAAAAGAAAAGAAAACTTGAAAACTTGAAAAGTAATGTAGGCGTGGTCCACAGCGCTTCCCAGCCACAGATCCCCAAATTTCTCTGTGACAGTTTACACAGCCTCTCACACACAGCCATTTCAGCTGCAGCAGCAATTTACATTACCTTTCTCTCTGACTGTGATGTTCAGAGTGGCATCACAGATAGGGGAGAAAGAGAGGACACAGGCACTGTGATAGGGATGTAATTGCAGCCACAGCCACCAGAGAAAGCCCTGCTCACTTCTCAGAATATAGGGACACTGTGGCTGGCTGCAGGGGACTGTAAAGGACTGTTGGTACCCACCTGGAACTATAGAGAATGTAGTCTCCAGGAGGCAGCCTCTAATAAAAGCAGTGCTGTATTTTGGCCTAGGCCAACACGGCCCAGGCCTAGGGCAGCACTTTGTAGGGGGGCAGCAGAAAAGCCACCCCTCCACCTGAGACTCTATTGTCCACTGGTTGCTAGAGCTGCCTCTCTCACCCCCTCTCACTCTCCCCCCCTCTCACTCCCCCCCCTCTCACTCTCCCCCCTCTCTCTCTCACCCCTCTTCTCTCTCTCACCCCTCTTCTCTCTCTCACCCCCTCTCTCTTTCTCTCTCATCACCCTCTCTCTCTCTCTCTCGATCACATACCCCTCTCTCTCTCATCCCTCCTCTCTCTCACTCTCTCTCTCATCCCCATCTCTCACCCCCCTCTCTCTCTCATCCCCCCTCTGTCTCACCCCCCTCTCTCTCTCATCCCCCCCTCTCTATCTCTCTTCATCTCCCCTCTCTCTCATCCCCCTCTCTTCTCTCTCTCACCCCCCTCTCTCGCTCTCTATCTCATCCCCCCTCTCTCTATAATCTCACCCTCTCTCTCCCATCCCCTCTCTCATCCTCTCACTCTCTGATCCCCCCTCTCTCTCTTTCTCTCACCCCGTCCCTCTTTCATCCACCACCTCTATCTCCCTCACCCCCCTCTCTCTCCCATCCCCCTCTCTCTCCCTCCCTCACCCACCCCCCTCTCTCTCTCCCTCACCCACCTCCCTCTCCCACCCTCTTCTCTCCCCCCCCTCACACCCCCCCCCTCTCGTGAGATCTCAGAGGTTGATGCTGGGCCTTGTAGTCCTTCAATCTTGGAGGGAGTCACATCCTTTAAAAAAGGAGTGGGGCAGATTTACATGGGGGGGGGGGGGGGGCGCCCAATTTTAGTCTTGCCTAGGGCAGCACAAAACCAAAATACACCACTGAATAAAAGTACTATATGGGACAAGAAGTCCTAGGAATAATGGTGTGCTAGAGAGAGGAGGAAAACGGAAGGAGAAGCCTGGACTTGGGCAGTTTTATGTGGGGAGTGTTGAGGCTGCTGTTGAGTTGGAGATACAGTACTGTTGTTGCCAGAGCTCACTGCGGTGTCAGAGTGAGACTGTGCTGCTACATTCCCACAAAGACCACATCTGTCAGAGATATCCAGAGATACCCCTACTCATTCACACAAAAAAATTAAACAGTAAATAAAAAAACTTTTGAGTCTTTTATTTAAAAAAAAAATAGCCTTTAATCAGCTTCCCAAGCTGTCACTGGCAATATAAGTGTACAGGGATAGTGGTGGCCTTATTTGGGCAATGATGGCATTGCCCAAATAGGGCCATGTGACATATTTAGTAGTCAGTGATGTCAACCCCCTATCCCCACTGATTTTGGCTATTTGGGCAGCAATTCCTGGCCCTGTAATGACTGTGGTTGCTGAGAATTAAGCAAGTGCCTGCACCTACTGTGTCCTTGGCATCACCAAGCCCACTCATTTTCAAGGTTGGTGGATTTCTGGTCATATAAGTGAATTGGTCTGGTGATGTCAGTGACTGCTTAGGATGTCATGGGTGCAGGCACCCACCTTATCCTTAGAAACTATTTATAGCAGGAAGCTGTGATGTTCATCTACTCTGAATGCCCTAATTGTAAAAAGGCACTAAGCTCCTTCTTAGAGGCCGGTAAACCCCATCCATGATGCTGCCCCTGGACACTATGAGGCTGTTTATCATTATATATTGTTTTCTTCATTCATTATGGTCAGAAGTAATAAAAAAAATATTAAAATGATACAAAACAAAAATGTAAAAACCTTTACGCATAAAACATGTAAACTAAAATTGACCCCTCAGAAATTATAGTTCTCTTTGTAAGTGTGAATTGCTGAGTTTTGTTTTATTGATGAATTAAGGGTTCTCCTATGTCAATCTGTATCATGTTGTATCACTGCATTTAATATAGAATGCCAAAAGGAATGGAATCCAATGTGCCCCCTGCTTTTAACTGTTTCTGACAACACCTGGACAGTCTATAATTTACACTGGGTAAATCCCGAGTGAATTTGCACTTTAACCCATTCATGACCATGCTATAACCGAATGACGACTCCTGCGTGGCTGAACTTTGCTGGGAGGTCATTATATGAGGTCCTCCCGTGCTTTCGCTGCCTGCGTGCCCCCTCAGCATGCATTGGCAGTGATCTTTGATTGCTGCGTCTTTTGAACGCAGCTGATCACAGATCAGGGTAAAAAGACAATCATGGGGGCTCTTTACCATGTGATCAGCTGTGTCCAATCACAGCTGATCACGGATGTAAACAGGAATGGCCGGGGTTAGGCAATGCTCCCCTCACCTCTGACAGAACGTGAGGAGAGCCAAAAACCAGCAAATCCACACAGGGGACATCTGCACTAACAATCAGGGCACTGATCATCAGTGTTTTGATTATCAGTGCAGCCCCAACAGTGCCCACCAGTGCTGCTAATATGTGCCCATCAGTGCTGCCAATCAGTGCCCATCAGTGATGCCTGTCAGTGCCAATCAGTGCCGCCTACCATTGATGCCTATCAGTGCCGCCTATCATTGTCACCTATCAGTGCCACCTATCAGTGCCCATCAGTGCCATGTATCAGTGCCCATCAGTGCCACGTATCAGTGCCCATAAATGTTGCCTATCAGTGCCCATCAGTGCCATATATTAGTATCGCCTTATCAATGCCTCCTCATCAGTGCCAATCTGTAACACCTATCAGTGCCGCCTACCATTGATGCCTATCAGTGCCGCCTATCATTGTCACCTATTAGTGCCATGTATCAGTGCCCATCAGTGCCACGTATCAGTGCCCATAAATGTTGCCTGTCAGTGCCCATCAGTGCCATATATTAGTATCGCCTTATCAATGCCTCCTCATCAGTGCCAATCAGTAACACCTATCAGTGCCGCCTATCAGTGTAGCATCATCAGCGTACATCAGTAAAGGAGAAATAGTATGTATATACAAAAGTTTATAACAGAAAACTTTTTTTCTTTTCAAAATGTTTAGTCTTTTTTCAGTTGCAAAAAAATAAATATCCAGTGGTGATTAAATACCATAAAAAAAGCTCTACCGGTTTAAAAAAAATGATAAAACTTTAGTTTGAGTACAGTGTTGCATGACTACGCAATTGTTATTCAAAGTGCGACAGCGCTGAAAATTGGCCTAGGCAGTAGGCAGAAAGGAGGTAAAAATGCCTAGTAGGCAAGTGGTGAAGGATAAGTTCACTTTTGGGAACATGTTACATTTTCCACCCGATTTTAGGGTGGAACATGTAACATGTTCCCAGTGCTGCAACCACCGCCCACTTCCTCACTTCCCTGTGGCAGTAGTACAGGGAGAAGTTCCCCTTACTAGCTGCCACTATTGGAAATCAGCACGGGCGTGTAGGCCTCCGCCCACATGGTCACATAGGGCTCCGCCCACATGGCCGCATATTTCAGACACACAGATTTGTGTGTCCAAATTAACTACAAGCCCCGACATCCTTTGCGGCAATGAACTACCATGGCTCTGTGGTATTTAATTGAGTCTTGCTGTCAGGGTGTACAGGAGACCTGCATGGCATCAGTGATCTGATGATCACTGGTGCAAAGCTTTCCAGGCTCCTGCAACAACTAATAATAAATGCATATTTTTTACCTGAAAAGAAAAATGTGCATTTATTATTTTTTTTTTTTTAAAGTGAACTTATCCTTTAAAAGTGAAACTGGGATTTGAGGGTACAGCGACCTTTTTGCTTTGCTTATGTGTGCCTGTGAACTTTCCTCCTCCAGGCTATGTTTACTGATCATGTTATTTTGGGACCATTGATTCCTTTAGGTATAACTAATTGGATGGACAGTGGTTTGAATGTTACTTGCAACTATATCACAGGAGAATTTATCCTTCAATTAAGTGGAGAAATGTAGCAGGTTTTTTTTTTTTAACAAGAGGATTCTAGTAGTACTGCTGAGAGACATTTTAAAAATATTTTTCCCAATTTTGATACATGACTTACTTACAGAAGAGACAAGCATTAGCTCCGGCTATTGATTATCCATCCTACTTTGTGGCATGGTTGAACCAAATTGCAAATATCAAGGTACAGCGCTAAATAAAATACTGTGCCAAATAAAGTGCTAGTGACATAAATCAAAGTGGCATAGTGCCAAATGCAAATAAATATCATAAAGTGCAGGTAATGTTAATCCAAATGCCACCAATGAAAGTGACAGGGTGCAAAAAAGTTCCTATATAAATGTTACTACAGTGCAATAATAATCAAAAAGTATGCAGTCCATCCAAAAGATACACTCTGTGCAAAATAAACAAGACTCAGTGCTTGACAGGTGTCCAAAAATGTGATATATGAATACTAGCGAAGTGCAATAATAATCAATCAAAGAGTATTCAGTCCATCCAAAAGATACACTCTGTGCAAAATAAGCAAGAAAAACTCAGTGCTCATGTTTCCACCACCAACACCAGAGAATGGCCTCTCACCTTATATTCAGACTCGTGCGTTAATACACTGGGTCTGAAAGAGCAGTTTCCCCCAAGGGTAATCCACAGGTGATTTTCCTCTTAAGCTTGCTAGGGCACCGTGGTGGTTGCCTCTGCGGTCACTTGAAATACCAACTCAAACTTCCTCAAGTACTGATGGGCATTGTAAGAAGTCACATAGAAATCTAATGCTCTCTGTAAATACTCTCCTTTATTAAAGTAAATAAAAATACACACTCACATGAGTTTGCATAATGAGCTTGTGTGGGCCAATAATTCACTTCACTGATGAAGTCGTGACATCTGGGACGGATGATGCAATGCGTATAGGGGGCGGAGATCTCGAACGAGCGGCGACCCGGCAGCAGGCTCCTCTATCAGCTCTGATACGAATTATTAGCCCGCACAAGCTCATTGTGCAAACCCATGTGAGTGTATATTTTTATTCACAATTGATCCCCACAATTGGTGGAGATTGCAATGGGCAGTTCGAGGGGTGCAGGCCAGTTTCATGTCCTGGGTTAAAGCTGCACACACTGTAAAAACATCAGAGAAAATGATAGGGGAACTGGCACAGACAGTCACTGATCAACTAGAGACAAACCGCTTATTGGTGGAACATATTACAGATGGTTACAGAAGGCAGTGACCCAACAGGCTAAAATGCTGAGGGGTGGCCCCTTTGTGAAGGGTGACCCACGGAAGACTGTGCAGTGGGCTCTACAAAAAGTGACAGGCTTTTTCTTCAGGGGCAGCTCAAACAACACAAGTAAATCTTCTCATTAGAGCAACACAGTCTTAAAAAAATACTGTTCAGCATCCTAGCCACAGCATACACAGTATTACAGTCCCAGTTACAGGCAAGCTCACCCAGCAGGTCAATGCCAGATTAAGGGGACCTCCATGCAGCATCCAGGTTTTCTCACCACAGACAGCAAAACAGCCATCAACCAGCCTCTCTGACCAGCTGCCTATTAAACAGGCCTGAAGAGTACCTGCCCTCTACAATTAACCCCCTTCTATACCTGCTCCAGGCTATCTCATAATATGAGAGCATGGAGTACGGATGAACAGCAATAAGCGAATTATGAAAAATAAAATTCTTATATTTAGCCACACCCATAGTTTGGATATTAGGTTCAATTTCTACCTAGCTCTTCTCACACCCAATCAGAGTGAAAACAGAGATTACAAATAGTCTAGTTGTATTCAATGGTGGCAGCTTAATGAAAAGGAAATTTAAGGCAATTAAATACTTCTGGTTATTATAATTAGAGTCGGGCCGAACATCCCCCCGTTCGGTTCGCACCAGAACTCCCGAACATGAAAAAAGTTCGGACCCAGGCTGCAAACTCTATTAAAATCTATGGACTTTTAAAAAAGTCCCCATTTTGAAGGCTTATATGCAAGTAATTGGCCATAAAAAGGGTTTGGGGGCCCAGGTACTGCCCTGAAGGACATGTATCAATGCATTTTTTTTTTAATGATCTTTCCTGACAGACTCCATGGCAGCAAACGTTTTGGGTTAAGTCCCACCTCCATTCCTACCCTAAATTACCCTAATCCCATAAATCTTTGCTCCTGTTCAGCATTTGTGTTTTCTTTTTTGTTCTCTCCGGAGCACCTGCATGGTGCCCTGTTCCTACCAAAACTTGAAGTTCGGATTTAGGCCAGGCAAGCGGCAGCCGAGGAAGACGGGTTGATGTGCTCCAATAGACTCTTGTTATTAGCAGAGTGTTGCCTTATGAGGAGTTTATGTGTAATCTCCTATAGTAATTGTAAATAGATGGGTGCAAATATATATACGTACGAGATATTGAGGTTTGATTTCAAACATATAGTTGATATATAATCTGCTATTTACACATACTGATATGCAAAGTAGTACAACCCCGTAATTATGTTCCTTTTTCCCAGACATCACGGGCCCAAGGTTCGTTATCTCGGCCTCTAGTGATAATAGGCCGTGTCACTCCCCTTGTCATCTCTTCAAAGACTTTCTCTTTAGATATGCGATGAAGGTGGTTGTCTGTTCAGGGATGGACAATTTGTCCAGCAGCTGACCTAGCATGATTAATCCCCCCCCAGAGAGGAGGGCTATCGAGAGGCTGGGTTATGCTAAATAGGGGATATGGGGAAATTGTCCAATCCTGAATAAGATACGCCCAGAGGTGGAGGAGAAGGGTAAGATTGCTACTCCAATCAGAATGGCTCTAAGCAAGGCGATATGGATCCATATTAGTGAAGGTAGGAAGGAGAGAAAGCTCTCTAGCATTCAGACTAGGATGAAACTCTCATGGGAATGGTAACTATGGACTCTATCTCCTGCACTTAAAATTTATACATGCTTGTCCTCTTTGTGTCTGTATTGCTGTGTTTGTATATGAGTATCATACTCTATATTTGTTCAGTTAAACTATGAATATTTTCCTTTTTGTATGTACTAGTGATAAAATTGTTGTGAATTAATTTAGGCTTCAAGGCTACTTATCAATAAAGTAATATTGCTGTTTTGAAGCTTTTACTCATGGACAAAGAACTCTAATTTAACCCAAATATTATCTGAGGTAAATTAAATCTCATATCTTCTAGGTAACAAGAGTATAGAGTGGGCAATAGAAGAAGTGCTAATGCCTGGTCACTGACAGGCAGCCAAAGTGTTGGCCAAATAGCCCAGCTGCTGCAGTTGGACGTATTTACTCCAAGGTCTGGTGTGTGCTTCCCTACTCGCACATGTGCAATGCTCTGCCGAGTGGCATCGGCGGTGATGTCAGCGGAGGCGCAATTTTTAAAAGGGATACAGTCCTGGCAGCTTAGGGGAATGATCATGGGCTAGACGGTGACTTCCCCAGGCTCCAAGAAGTTGGTGGCAAGGCATGACTATAAGCTGTATGCGGGCTCCCCCCCCCCTTTCTCCTCTCTCATCTTGCTTTCCATCTCAGCTCTTTGCAGGTCAGTGTCCAGAGATGGAAGCCCCACCACCCTCCTGTGGGTATGGCTGTGGTGGGTGGTGGGCTGAGGGGATGGAGCATCATGTACAATGCATGCTGTGTGTTTTCTCTTTCTTTTTTTTTCAGCCCTTTTAGGTCTAATCCCCAATGCACTGCACGCAAAGAAGATGGTTGTTCAGCACCAGCACTCTTCCTTAAGGCCTAGGCACAGGTTCCCTTCTGGCTCAAGGCACCACAGTAGGGACTCAGCCTCCTTACCAGGATCCTCTCATCACCCTAGCCACCATGACAAGACAGGGTGCTGGGGATACGGTTCTCGGGTCCCAGATGGGAAATCTCTCTGTGATCACTTTTTCCCAGGCTGCAGGTGAAAGAGGTAGTACAGACCAACAGCTAAAATCTATGGTGAAACGGGTCCTTAAGGATTCCCTAAGCAAATTGAGAGTTAGCCATGTCCAAAGTCCGGCCTTGGATCCTCTACGCTCTCCGTCCAGAAATTTGCAGGGCCAGGACACCCTGGAGTCATCACAGCCAAGCCGCACTTCGACCTTGTTCTCAAACAGTGATTCAGAGGCAGAAGATCCCTGTCTGGGCTTTGGCTTTGGCTTAGTTCCTCCCCTGGTCAGGGCAGTGAGGGAATCTCTAAACTGGGAGGATCTAGTGGTCGCTCCCCCCAAACAAAGAAAATTCTTTAAACAGCTGAACAGAGCTTGACTGGATTTTCCATTTCTGGACTTCTAGGAGAAGTTATCACGGACGAATGGAGTAAAGTGGATAGGAAAAACTCCATGCTCTTGAAGATGTTGAAACTATATCCCTCTAAAGAGGTGAAACACCTGGAGTCCCCACCACGCATGGACGCGGCTGTGATGAGGCTTGTAAAGCATGTGACCCTTCCGTTAGAGGATAAAGTATCGTTCATAGACCCTCTGGACAGACAGACTGACTTCGACCTCAAGCAAATCTATCCATCCAGCATGGCTTGCAAACCAGTCTTATCCCTAGCAGCAATGTCCAAAGCAATGGAGATATGGGTGGACAATGTGGATGAGACCCTTAGGAACGTCTTGGAAGAGATGGCCAGAAGCTCTTCTATTCAGGATTTGAAGATGGCCTCGGCCTTCTTGGGAGAGGCTTCCACTGATATTATCCACCTGGTGGCCCGGGTTATGCTTTCCTTGATCACCACCAAGCGTGCCCTTTGGCTTCAGCCTTGGTTTGCTGACCCTGCATCTAAGCAGGTGTGGTGCCGTATCCCGTTTGAGGGTTCTTCCCTCTTCAAGAATAAGTTAGATAGTGCCATAACTCAGGCCACAGGTGGTAGGTTGGGGTTCCTTCCCCAAAACCGGCGCCTACAGTATCAGAAACAGGCTCAACCCAGGCTCAACCCAGGAAGCAGGTCCTAGATTATGATAGGGAAGCACATAGCTACAAGCCTGGCAGGGAGTTCACTAGAAGCTGGAAGTCAAGACCGTTTTTTTTTTCAGAAACCCCCCCAAGAGTGTATCTACTGGGGACCTAGAGGCCACCAAGTCCCTTTGAGATTGGGCCCGCTCAGATATGTCAGGATGGGGCTCGTCTGCTCCACTTTTGGCATGTCTGGGCAGCCTCAATCCGGGACTCCTGGACCATCAGAGCGGTTTCTTCCAGACATACCTAGGCTTTCAGCAGCGCTCCCAGGCTCAGGTTTGCCCCCACTTACCTTCCCCTCTCGGCAGAAAAAAGGTAGACACTTCTATCCTACGTGGAATCCCTGGTATCTCTGGGCGCCACCATTCCTGTCCCGTAGGATGAGCAGGGGCTAGGAATCTACTCACTTCTCTTCATGGTACAGAAAAAGAATGGTATCTGGAGGCCTGTCATAGATCTTACCCATCTCAATCAGTTTATCAAGAGAGAGAGGTTCAAGATGGAGACACCACTAACAATTCAGCAGTTGGTTCAGCCGGGAGATTGGCTAGCGTCAATAGACCTAAAGGACGCTTATTTACATGTTCCTTTTGCAAGGAACTTCCAACAGTATCTCAGATTCGCCATCGGTCAGACTCACCTACAATTCACCAGTCTCCCCTTCGGGCTTTCGACATTGCCTTGCAAATTTTTGAAAGTCTTGTTGGCGTTAGTAGCCTAGGTATGAATCAAATGTATTCAGCTCCATCATTACTTAGACAACCTTCTCCTCCTGTCTCAAGACAAGGGTAAACTTGAGGAGAATCTGGGTCAAGTCATCGCCACTCTCCAGGAGTTTGGTGGCTCTTAAATATGGAGAAGAGTCATTTAGAGCTCACACAGTCCCTCATGTTTCTCGGGGCTCAGTTCAACATGACAAGAGGCACCATCTCTTTGCTCGAAGAGAAAACTCCGGTGGTCCAAGACAGGATACTTCTTGCTCTCTCTTCCTCTCATCTCCATGCCTGGCAGTGTCTAAAGGTCATCGGGACCATGGTTGACACAGCTCCCATGGTGAAATGGGCCCTGTGGAGAATCCGGCCCTTCCAGAGAGGCTTCCTCCCGCATCGGAGTACAGAAGACAAGGACCAACGCATCTAACTAACCCCATCCATGAGGGGGTGCCTTCCCTGGTGGCTTCAGCGGGAAAATCTCCTTAACTGCTACTCCATAGCCCTTGTTTCATTGGTCATCATGATTTTGGATGCCAGCAATATAGGTTGGGGCACCCACTGTTTTTCGGAGATGGCGCAGGGCACGTGGGACTTTTCCTTCGTGGGATAGTCTCAGACATCCTGGAACTCCGGGCAGCATTTCGAGTGCTACAGGCCTTACGTCTTCTAATGTTGGGAACTTCGGTATTGCTCAGGTTTGACAACACGACAGCAGTGGCCTACATAAGGAAACAGGGGGAAACTTGCAGTCTCTCTCTGTTACGAGAAGTAGAGCCGATTATGACCTGGGCACAGAAGAACCTGTCCAACCTTTTGGCTATCTATGTTCCTGGAGTCCAGAATGTGCAGGTGGATATCCTCTCTCGAGTTCGGCTAGACAATGAGTGGGCCCTCCACAAGGAAGTCTTCGAGTTGGTTCTGACCCTGGGGATCTCCCCAGAGGTCGACCTCTTTGTGTCCCCATGCAACAACAATCTGTCAAAGTATTACTTGAAGTTCTGAGTTCCCCAAGCTTTTGGGCTGGATGCCCTCATGGACCAATGGAGGTTCAGCAGAGCCTATGCCTTCTCCCCAATTCCAGTGGTTCTCCAGGTTCCTGCTGAGACTCAGGATGGAAGTGGCAGAGATAGTGGCGATAATCCTGCTCTGGCCCAACAGGCCCTGGTTCCCTCTTCTGATGCTACTCAGTTTCCGGGATCTGATTCCTTTACCCTTCAGGCTGGACCTGTTGTCTCAGGGCACTACATCCATGCCCGGCTCATCTTCACCTGAAGGTCTGGTTTATGAGAGGGGAAGGCTGGAGGCTCTAGGCTGTCCTGAGGAGGTCATCCCCACACTCTTGAATGCTAGGAGGAAAAGCACTAATAAGATCTATGAGATGATATGGTCAAAGTTTGCGGACCATATGTCCACTAAAGCCAGTCCACATGTCGTTCCTGTAGTCCAAGACATCCTGAGTTCCCTACAGTTGGGCCTGGACCTGTCCCTGTCAGTCAGCTTACTCCAGGTACAGGTATCGGCTATATCAGAGTTCATAGGGGTATCATGGGCCAGGCATATGCTCATCCATCAGTTCTTTTAGGGGGCAGTGAGACTCAGGCCCCAGAGTAAACAGAGGTTCCCCAAATGGGACCTCCCACTGGTTCTCAATTTTCTTGCACAGCTTGGTCTGGACCAGGATAAGACACCCACGATTAAGGAAGTTACTCTAAAAACAGTATGTCTGGTGGTAATCACATCAGCTAGGAGGGTCTCCGAGATTCGAGCTCTGGGCTCACTTTCTTCCTGGACAGACTGGTCCTAATCCCTACGCTGGGGTCAAAGCTTAAGGTTATCTCTGTGTTTCATGAGAATCAGGAAATTGTCGTGCCCACTTTCAGATTAGACAAGATTCCATTATCCATCCACTTGATGTAGGCAATACCCTGAAGCAGTATCCAGAAGCCATGGCTTCCTTTCGGCAGTCTGAATACCTATTTGTCCCTTCTTTAAAAAGTGTAGGGAGATGTGTGCTTCATCAAGATCAATTGATCCATGGATTGTTCAGACCATACAGTGGGCCTATAAAGCGAAGGGCTTGATGCCTCCAGAGATAGTGACAGTGCACTCGACTCGGAGTGTCTCAACATTTTGGGCAGTTTCAAGACATGTTGGCCCTAAAGTAATCAGCCCCCTAGTCTTATTCAACACGTTCCTGTCCCAATTATTGTGTTGAACCGGCTGCCTTGTTTTCTGTTAATTTTGGCTTACAAGTCCTGTCAGTTGATGGGGTCAATTAAACTTTTTTTTTGTTCAGTACACCCGGGTGTGTACAGCAAGTTATTTCCCAAAACGTATGCTGCCATGGAGTCTGTCAAGAAAACAGAAAACTGTTATCAAATACTTACCATAATTTTCCTTTCCTGATGGACTCCATGGCAGCAGGAGTCCCCTCCCAGTTCCTGAGTAGGCTAGTTACAGAACACGGATGCTGAACAGGAACAAAGGTTTATGGTAGTTTTTTGGCGAATGTTGCATATCAGAATGTGAAAAATATTGTTTTATTTTTCAAAATTGTCGCTCTTTTTTTCGAAAATTAAAAATCGCATGGGTGATCAAATACCACCAAAAGAAAGCTCTGTTTGTGGGGGAAAAAAGGACATAAATTTAATTAAGGTACAGCATCGCATGACCGCGCAATTGTCCGTTAAAATAACGCAGTGCCGAATCGCAAAATATGGCCTGGTCAGGAATGGGGTAAAATCTTCTGGTCTTAAAGTGGTTAAAAATACGCTCATTGAGATTTTTTTTGTCAAAGACGTTTAGCTAAATACATTTTGGCTTAAATATATGACAAAAATTTAATATATTGGTTATTTTTTAACTGTCAAAGTAGAAAATGTAAATTTTTCACAAAATTTTCACTCTTTTTTTAATAATATCGCAAAAAATGAAAAGCGCAGAGGTGATCAAATACCACCAAAAGAAAGCTCTGTTTGTGGGGAAAAAAGGACGTACATTTTGTTTGGGTACAGCATTGCATGACCGCGCAATTGTCAGTTAAATTTGCGAAGTGCCAAGTTGAAAAAAGTGGCCTGGTCATAAAGCAGGAAAATCCTCCGGTCTTAAAATGGTTAATAGCCACTTATTTTTTTGTGCACTGAGAAACGTACATAAAGCAACCTACTGAGGGAAGTTGTCTACCCAAAGCATGGCTGGAATACTATGCTGCCCTTTTTGTTATTGATGCATTGTTGGAAACTATGATTCTTGTGCCTTATTTTTTTTATAATTTTTTAAAATGAAAAAAATATGGTAAAAAAAGCAATCTACTGAGTTGTCCAGAACCAATTTCTCTGGAAGATTATCTGACATTTTCTCAACTCTTACAGAAAAGAATCCTTTTTACTTGTATGCCTTTTTTCCAGTCACAATAAGCCCCCGTTCACATAGGGGCGACGCTTCTTCGCACCGCGACCTCGGAGCGGCCGCCACGGACTTCATAACATTGAAGTCTATGGCGGTCGCCTCCTGGTCGCCCCAAAGAAGCTCCGGACCCTTTTTCTAAGTCGGAGTGACTTGTGTCGCTCCTATTAGAAAGGGTCCGCAGCTTCCCTATGGGAGGCGACCTACGGCGACCTGTGGAGGTCGGAGGTCGCGGTGCGAAGTAGCGTCGCCCCTATGTGAACGGGGGCTTAGTGTGAACGGGGGCTAAGTCCTCCCTTGTGTTTTGCAATAATGTAATATTATTAATACATGTCAAGGTAAAGAGTTCATAGTGAATTGATGAGTGAATTTTAATCAACAATATAAACAAAGACAGACTTCACTGTGCATGTTTAAAAGGCTGGTGGTAACGTTTTTTTAGTGGTGCCAAAAGAAATCAGGGATTAAATTATTTTTTAATTTTTTAGTGACAGAAAATGTTGTTAGAGGGTGCAGAAGTATCCCAGGTTTAAGGGACTGATATAGCTATTTAAAACCATAGCAGTCATATGGCATTTTCAGTGACAGTCAGTGTTACTGTTTTCCTGACAAACTAGCAAATGGATTTCAACACATTCCTCCTAGGTAAGCTTGCAGAGATTTATGTTGGGGCTCAGCACATCTGCAGACCAGAAAATCCTTTCCTATTCTTTTGACGAAATTAGATGATTTATCCGTTTATTATCCTTAGCGCCAAAGAAAGCTTTTTCCCAGCCAGTTTACTTTATTCAACAACAGGGTTTTGTAAAGCAGTTGTCTGTTTTCTTTCAGAAAATCATCTAACAGCATTTCTGTATTCATGTCACGTGGTAAAGAAACAGATATAAAACACGGTCCATCACAGTAGAATACATCAGGTGATCATATAGTATTTCTGGTTGGACATTTATTGCTGCTGCACCAAAGAGCAATGCAGTTTGAGTAATATGGGACACAGGCACTACGATTTTAAGATTTTTTTTCTATGCAGACTATGGGTAACATAAAAATAGTAGTCAGCTCTCGATAGCCCTCTTAGGCAAGCAGAAGGACCAGAGGAACACCTATACATCTTCTCTATACAGTCCTCTCAACACTGTACAATGGGAAGAGAAACAAATGAAACCCTAGAGATTGTCTATCTCACTGCCTCTCTGCTTCTGATGCTAAGATGGCTGTCCAGGACAAACTGGCAACACTATTATAAAAAAAAACTAAATCAATAACATAACACTTCTTAACCATTTAAGCCCCGGAAGATTTTACCCCCTTCCTGACCAGGCCCTATTTTGCGATTCGGCACTGCGTGACTTTAACGGACAATTGCGCAGTCATGCAAGGCTGTACCAAAACAAATTTGACGTCCTTTTTTTCCCACAAACAGAGATTTCTTTTGGTGGTATTTGATCACCTGTGCGATTTTTTGATCATGCGCTATAAACAAAAAAAGAGCGACAATTTTGCAAAAATAACAATATTTTTCACATTTTTTTATATGAAATTCCCCCCCCCCCCAAAAAAAAAAAGTAAAAATCTAATTTTTTTAACATTTTAGGCCAATTTGTTTTCTGCTACATATGTTTGGTAAAAAAAATCTCAAAAAGCGTATTTTGATTGGTTTGCGCAAAAGTTATTGCGTTTACTAACTAAGGGAAAGATTTTTGTCATTTTTATTGTTTTTTTTTTTTTAACGAGTAATGGTGGCGATCTGCGATTTTTTTTTTTTTTTTTTTTTTGCGGGACTGCAACATTGCGGCGGACAGATCGGACCCTTGACTGACATTTTTGACATTTTTGGGGTTACCAGTGACATTACTACAGTAATCAGTGCTATACATATGCACTGTTACTGTAAAAATGACACTGGCAGTGAAGGGTTTAACTTTATTTGAGAGGGAGGGGTTAAGTGTGTCCCTAGGGGCGTGATTCTTACTGTGATTGGATGTGGCTGTGTGTGTGTAACAGCACAGATCAACGTAGGACCGTATGATCTGTGCTGTTACACAGGGGAGACTGGCAGGCGGCTTTGTTTACATTAGCCGCCCGCCTTTCTCCCGCTGTAACCGACGATCGCGAGTGACCGGTGGACATCGGGTCCGCCGGTCACTCGTGTGGGGGGGTCTGTGACCGAGCGGGAGCGGGTGCCATCATCTTAGATGTGATGTCAGTAGCTCCAGCAGAGTAGTCAGTTAAGTGACACTATAATAGAAATGAGCTAAAAGGATACTGACAGATTCTCTGCCCAATTCTGTACACAAAGCTACTGAAGAGACATCCTTGACCAAATACAGTCATCATGACCATAGTTCAACAATGCTATCACCTAGGATCCCCAGAGCTGTGGTCTACATTGCAGCAGTGCATACTTGCCAACTGTCCCGTTTTTGGCGGGACAGTCCCGGGAAGAAGGACCCTGTCCCGTGTAATTTAGTCTAGTCCCGGGAGATCAGTGTTGCCTCGGGCTGCCCGTAATTTGCTAAACCTCATTGGACACAGAAAATGCCCATCATAAGGCAGGACTAATCAAAACCAATTATAGCTCTCGTGGGGGCGGTGCTGCAGTGTAGTATTGTGAGATTCAGGCTACAGTCTAATTTGCAAGAAAGTTTGTGAGCCTTCTTTCCGTCCGAAGTCTGCTATTGTCCCCCTGGTAAGGAGCCGTGTCAGGAGTTCTCTCTCCTGTGTGTGTCTATCTGTCCCTCTGCATAGTAAGAGTCAATGCGGGGGGAGCGCTGTCAAATCCCGGCATCTCTCAGTGTGAAGGCAGCTCGGCTGCAGTGACAGCTCCTTCACAGTCCGGGGGGGGGGGGGCGATGGGCGGAGCCGCAGCGAGAACAAGCAAGATGAGTGCCCGAGTCAGTGTGTGTGCTGCTAGGAGGGGGATGGTGCAGCTGCATATGGAGGAATTGATCTTTCCCTATTCTTCCTGCAGTATTCTGTGGCTGCAGGAAGAATAGAGAAAGATCAATTCCTCCATATGCAGCTGCACCATCCCCCTCCTATACAACTTCTTTTGCTGCCCCCCCTAGTGTTCTCCAGCCCCCCCCCCCAATGCTCTTAACCTCCCCTCAGTGCCTGTAGCCCCCCCCAGTGCCCCATAGCCCCCCCCCCGCCAAAGGTCTTTAGCCCCCCCCAGTGCTTTTCATCCCCCCCATGCTCTCTGGTTCTCCCAGTGCTCTCCTCCCCCCTGTGCTCCCTGGCTCCACCCTCTGTGATTTCTAGTTTCCCCCCTGCTCTTCATCCACCTGGTTTTCCCTGCCTGCCCCCCCCCCCCAGTGCTACCTGTCCCCCCCCTCCCCCCAGTGCTCTCCATCTCCTGCGCCTTCTAACCCCCCTGCAATGCTTTCCAAACCCCCCCTTAGTTCTCTTCAGTCCCCCCCGTGCCCTTGCTCTCTGCTTGCCCTGTGCTTTCTGCCCCCCTAGTGCTCTTCTCTTCGTCTCTGACCATCTCTTGTATCATGTCCTCAGTGTCTAACCATCTACTGTACTATGTCTGCAGTCTCTGACCATCTCCTGTATCATGTCTGCAGTCTCTGACCATCTCTTGTATCATGTCTGCAGTCTCTGACCATCTCTTGTATCATGTCTGCAGTCTCTGACCATCTCCTGTATCATGTCTGCAGTCTCTGACCATCTCCTGTATCATGTCTGTAGTCTCTGACCATCTCTTGTATCATGTCCTCAGTGTCTGACCATCTACTGTACTATGTCTGCAGTCTCTGACCATCTCTTGTATCATGTCTGCAGTCTCTGACCATCTCTTGTATCATGTCTGCAGTCTCTGACCATCTCCTGTATCATGTATGCAGTCTCTGACCATCTCCTGTATCATGTCTGCAGTCTCTGACCATCTCTTGTATCATGTCTGCAGTCTCTGACCATCTCTTGTATCATGTCTGCAGTCTCTGACCATCTCCTGTATCATGTCTGCAGTCTCTGACCATCTCCTGTATCATGTCTGTAGTCTCTGACCATCTCTTGTATCATGTCCTCAGTGTCTGACCATCTACTGTACTATGTCTGCAGTCTCTGACCATCTCTTGTATCATGTCTGCAGTCTCTGACCATCTCCTGTATCATGTCTGCAGTCTCTGACCATCTCCTGTATCATGTCTGTAGTCTCTGACCATCTCTTGTATCATGTCCTCAGTGTCTGACCATCTACTGTACTATGTCTGCAGTCTCTGACCATCTCTTGTATCATGTCTGCAGTCTCTGACCATCTCCTGTATCATGTCTGCCGTCTCTGACCATCTCCTGTATCATGTCTGCAGTCTCTGACCATCTCTTGTATCATGTCCTCAGTGTCTGACCATCTACTGTACTATGTCTGCAGTCTCTGACCATCTCTTGTATCATGTCTGCAGTCTCTGACCATCTCTTGTATCATGTCTGCAGTCTCTGACCATCTCCTGTATCATGTCTGCAGTCTCTGACCATCTCTTGTATCATGTCTACAGTCTCTGACCATCTCCTGTATCATGTCTGCAGTCTCTGACCATCTCTTGTATCATGTCTGCAGTCTCTGACCATCTCCTGTATCATGTCTGCAGTCTCTGACCATCTCTTGTATCATGTCCTCAGTGTCTGACCATCTACTGTACTATGTTTGCAGTCTCTGACCATCTCTTGTATCATGTCTGCAGTCTCTGACCATCTCCTGTATCATGTCTGCAGTCTCTGACCATCTCTTGTATCATGTCTGCAGTCTCTGACCATCTCCTGTATCATGTCTGCAGTCTCTGACCATCTCTTGTATTATGTCTGCAGTCTCTGACCATCTCCTGTATCATGTCTGCAGTCTCTGACCATCTCTTGTATCATGTCCTCAGTGTCTGACCATCTACTGTACTATGTCTGCAGTCTCTGACCATCTCTTGTATCATGTCTGCAGTCTCTGACCATCTCCTGTATCATGTCTGCAGTCTCTGACCATCTCTTGTATCATGTCTGCAGTCTCTGACCATCTCCTGTATCATGTCTGCAGTCTCTGACCATCTCTTGTATCATGTCTGCAGTCTCTGACCATCTCTTCTATCATGTCTGCAGTCTCTGACCATCTCTTCTATCATGTCTGCAGTCTCTGACCATCTCTTGTATCATGTCCGCAGTCTCTGACCATCTCTTGTATCATGTCCGCAGTCTCTGACCATCTCTTGTATCATGTCCGCAGTCTCTGACCATCTCTTGTATCATGTCCGCAGTCTCTGACCATCTCTTGTATCATGTCTGCAGTCTTTGACCATCTCTTGTATCATGTCCGCAGTCTCTGACCATCTCCTGTATCATGTCTGCAGTCTCCGACAATCTCCTGTATCATGTCTGCAGTCTCTGACCATCTCCTGTACCATGTCTGCAGTCTCCGACAATCTCCTGTATCATGTCCGCAGTCTCTGACCATCTCCTGTATTATGTCTGCAGTCCTCGACAATCTCCTGTATCATGTCTGCAGTCTCTGACTATCTCTTGTATCATGTCCGCAGTCTCTGACCATCTCTTGTATCATGTCCTCAGTCTCTGATCATCTACTGTATCATGTCCTCAGTCTCTGACCATCTACTGTATCATGTCCGCAGTCTCTGACCATCTACTGTATCATGTCCGCAGTCTCTGACCATCTCTTGTATCATGTCCTCAGTCTCTGATCATCTACTGTATCATGTCCTCAGTCTCTGACCATCTCTTGTATCATTTCCCCAGTCTCTGATCATCTCTTGTATCATGTCCTCCTGAACTATGCCCATAGGATTACTTTGGTTTTGGGCTATCTTTGCAGTTTAAGTGCAGTTCAAAATGCAGTCAATGGTGTTCAGTGTGAAAGGGTCCCAAATTCCGTATATATGCGACTCAGAGAGATCACCCCACACTGTTCAGGTAAGAGTAGTTCAGGGCTGGGGTGACAGTGGGGGGTCACAGGGCTGGGGTGATGGAGGGGTCACAGATAAAGGATGGGGCGATGGAGAGGTTATAGGTTAGGGTTGGGGTGATGGAGGGGGTATAATTTAGGGTTGGGGGGATGGAGGGGGTATAAGTTAGGGTTGGGGTGATGGAGGGGTCACAGGTCAAGGATGGGCAATGTAGGGGTACAGGTCAGGGTTGGGGTGATTGAGGGGGGGTTAGGGTTGGGGTGACTGGAGGGGAGATTAATTATGCTGAGTGGGCGGAGCTTTAGGGAAGTGGGTGTGGTGGGTAATTGACAGCTGTGCTGCAAAGTGTCCCTGGAAATTTTTTTTAAATGTTGGCAACTATGGCAGTGCTGGGGATTGGTCATTTGAGAAGTGGTAAGGTCGTATTGTTTGCCAGGATGGTGAAAGGTCAACAAATTCAGATGGAGCTGAGCGTGACTGATGTGGATTCACATTGCTGGACATTGTGATTTGTATTGCATTTACATCATTACTTTTTTTCAAAAAAGAAAATTTTTTCATGGTGTGTTTGTTTTTATTACGTCATTTTATTTATTTTTTTTGTAAATGAATAACAAGGCGTACTATGTAGGTGGAAGGCTGGATATTCAAGGGCCCAATTTTTATGTGGGGGGTCTTCAGATCCTAAAAAGTCCATACCTGCATACTCTCACATCCAATATGGGAAATAGGATATGAGGGTGAGGCCCTTGTCTCCATCAACATGTGGACAATGTGTCTTGTAAGAGGGGAGGCTTTGCTCCTGGCCCTAAAATAAGGGTGCTTTTGTCTGCTTTGTCACATTAATGTCTTCAAGGCTCCAGCATCAGGTCCTTTCATCTGGGTGCGGCCACCAGCTTCCAGGCAATCCTAGAGGGGGGTGCTGTTTCAAAAGCCTAATGGGCCATACACACTCTAAGATTTTCTGAAGACTTTTTCCTTTAGACTAAAGCCCCGTACACACGCAACGATTATCGGCCGACCGATCGTCCGTCTTTTGTCCAGAGTTGTGTTTTTTGTTGGTTGGAATGTGCCTAGACTGCACACTAATTTTCTCGCCCAACAAAATTCTACTTCAGAAGTGATGTCATGTGTTGGTTTGCTTTCTTTGTGTTCTTTCTTCACTGAGCATGCCCAGACTTGCTCATCAGATTTTTCCCTTTCGAAATCTGTACTGACTGCACGAAAATCGGCCGTTGTGTTGACGGCCAACAAAAATGTTATAGTCTGCACACCAGATTTTTTTCGGCTGAAAAGTCAGAGTCGGTTGTCGGAAGCATCATACTAACAAGCCGAAAATCGGCAGATCGGACGTTGGCCGAAAATTCCCTGCCAATTTTCGACGCGTGTGTACGAGGCTTTACCAAAACCATATAATATGAGGTCAGACCTAAACACTTTCAATTTGTATGCAATCTGGCAGGCCCTTGCACTACATAGAAAAGGTAAATCTGAAGAAAAAAGTCTTCAGAAAATCTTATAGTGTGTATCCAGCTTTAAGCTCTTTTTCAAAAGCTTTGTGAATTGCTAAATGTTTGAGCAGAGTGTCCACACACTAGCAGCATGCATTCGCTTAGTGTGTTTTCTCAATGCTCCTTGTGCTACCAGTCCCAGTGCCTCTTGTGAGTTCCAGTCAACAACCCTATCATGGTTCTTCCAGCATTACTAAACTATTGAGGAAGGATCCTAAATGCATTGACAGCAACACTTTCTTTCTCTCAATATCATTATAATAGATGACCTTGATGTGGAACATGAGGTTGATGACTTTGTTTTTCCATCCAAAAATGTATTTTAAAATCCAGAGGCAGCCCTGCATTGCTGAGCTTTTCTGTGTTGTCTTCTAGAAGAACCAAAAAAAACTCTACTTTTTGTTACTTGGAAATATCTGATCTTTCCTAATAATTGTCTGGTGTGCTGAGATAAATTCTTTACCAACAGATGTAACTGTTCCATTAATTATCCTGCAATGGGGAATGGATAGGTAAATGTAACTTCTAGCTTTAACTGAGTAACTACACCGAAATTTAGCCGGTTTAGGAGGGACCAGCCAAATTTCAAAATTTCAATGCATGTATGGTCATTGTTGTTGTACAGAAGTGGATCCATTGATTGACTTCTGTACAAACCTGCCCAGTCGAATTTTGAGTGTATTCTGGCGATGGGGTCTTTGCTGTCAGAATATACCGTCTCAGCTGGGAAAAGTCCCTCATCCACCTCGATTGTTTGCATAGGGAATTTGTGTCAGTTTTTTTTTTTTGTTCAGCCCACTAGTTAAAAAAATAAATAAAAAATAACTCATCTATGGGCTGCTTTATTGCTGTAATGTCTTGCAAACAACTGAAGTAGCACACAGATCTTAAGATTTTTTCAATACATTTTCTTATTTTCTGCCTGTTTCATTTTATATCTATTTCTACAGTATACATCCTAACAATGTCTCTAAATAATCGGTCACCACCTGCAGACATCAAATGATTTCCAAGTTTGGAGAATAGAGTTATATGATTGCATCTTTTACTTACAGTATTGGCAAACAACACATTTCCCCACAATGCATATTTCCAAGCTTTAAACAGCTCCCCCCACCTACTTTGCTGCCAATTTGCACAAGTGATGCCATTTTACTCATATAAAAACTAAAGAAATTGTTGGGCTCACCATACTGAGACTGGTTTAGTGATATAGAGGTTCAGCCCCTCATACCTGAACCTACAATGCATTGCTAAGTCCAACAAGCAATATTTTTTTGAACTCTAGTGACCGATATGAATAGATCTATATTATCTATAAAAACCTGCATAGCGGGGGTGCATGCACGGAGCCGTCTGAGCAGGACATGTCTGCCTAGAGCTCTGCATCTCTCAGTACAAAACAGCCTCTCTGCACCGATCACTGCATACCCTGCTACTCACCTACCCAACAGCATCCAGGAATCCCCAGGATCAGCCCATGATGGTCTACAGCGGACCGAAGAAAAAATTCAAGGCTAAATCTATCTGTGACGCCCTGATCAAATCCGCTCCTAAGATGGCGGTGGCTCCATCTTCCAACTCGCCACACACATCTTCCCTCACAAAACCTGCAGCGCTTCTTCCAGAGGGTGAGTCAGACTATGATTTTGACCTCTCACCCCTAGAATTCAGGGGGGGGGGGACCCACAGCCGGACCTGCTCCAGCAATTTGAGCGGATGCTCACAAAAGCACTGAAACACACCTCAGATGCCATTACAGACAGGCTCACCAGAGAAATTAGGGAGGTGGGCCACCGCACTACTCTATTAGAGCAGTGCACTGAGGAGCTGGAACTCACAGCAGGCAACCATTCAGAGGAGTTGGAAACCCTTGGAGAAGAGAATTTATCCTTACAATCCCACTTAGATGACTTGGAAAACAATATCAGGATCAGAGGTATTCCAGAGTCTGTGGAGGACCTTCAATGCTCAGATGACAGCGCCCCCCCCCAGAGACATAATAGTGAAACTTCACTTTTTCCGCACTAAAGAACAACTTATGGCAGCAGCTTGCAATAAGGATTCCCTAACCTTTCAGGGTCACCGTTATCAACTCTTTCAAGATTTATCCCAGGCTACCCTGGCTAAACGAAAGGCTATGAGGCCACATCTGCTTATTCTACAACACCACAGGATCACCTACAGATGGATCTTTCCCTTTGCTGTTCACTTCTCCTATAAAGGCTCCTTCTACCAATGTAAATCCCCTGAGGATCTTCCTTGTACTATTCATGAACTTCACTTGACACCTCCTGATCACTCCGCTGAAGGCTCCAAGCGACCTGCTGCATCGTCCTCTCCACAGAAGACTCAAGCTCACCAGGATTCTGTCACCCAGCAAGGAATCCATAAAAGAGGCCGCTACTCATCCCCAGTTCCAACCCCTGCTCCTGAGGATTCCATGGACTAAGGAGACCCCGCAGTGTTCACCAGAGTTTTCTTACTTGGACAGATGTCATGCTGTCCTGTTGACTCTGGGTGAATGCCCTCTACAAGAACCCTAGAGCGTAAGTCTATTTCTCGGGCTACCAGTTGGACCCCTTCCCCATAGAACGAGGCACGAGGCAGGGTTGTCCCCTTCCCCCGCTTCTATTTGCCCTGGCCATTGAGCCCCTTGCGATCCTCATACGCTCCAATCCAAATATTCGGGGAATTGAACTGGGTGGACACCACCATAAACTCTGCCTCTTTGCAGATGATGTCCTGCTTTTCCTTACTGCCCTACTCCTATCAGCTCATAATCTCCTTGATACCCTAACTAAATTTGGATCTATCTCTGGCTTTTTCATTAATCCACGGAAGTCACTAGCCCTAAATGTATCCCTGTCAGCCGATGTCCTTAACCACATCAAGTCTTCTCTCCCATTCCCTTGGGCTGATTCATATATCCCCTACTTGGGTATCAAATTCACAGCTGACCCTGTTGAGCTCTTTTTTTGCCAACTATCCTCCAAAGTTATCTACACTTAGAAAAACTTACGAACAAATGGTCCTCCCTACTTCTATCTTGGATGGGGAAAATTACAGTCCTCAAAATGTCAATCTTACCCAAGATCTTATACCTGTTTCAAGCTCTCTCGATACAGGCACCAGCTTATTTTTTACGCATTTTACAGAAGCGGGCTCTGGAATATATTTGGGGCAATGCCAAACCTCGCTTACCCAGACAGACATTGTACCGACCACGTATCCGAGGTGGGCTTGGCATGCCACAGTTTGCCAAATACTATTATGCAGTGCAGTTGGCTCAGCTCCCTAAGTATCACGCAACAAAGGAAATCCCATTGTGGGTTTCCCTGGAAGCAGTAGACTGCGATCCTTTATCAGTAGCTAACCTCCTCTGGCTACCACCCTCGCAACGGAGATGAATCACTAACCCTATCACTAAACATAGCCTAATCATTTGGGATAGACTTAAACAAGGCTTTAACCTTCAGTCCCCCCATAATCCTCTGCTTTCTTTCCTTCACAACCCCTCGCTCTACCTGGCCTGGTCTTCTCGGACCTCTTTCTCCGAGTGGACTAGGGCTGGCTTGATATGTGCTTACCAGTTCTTCACGCCGCGTGCCTTTAAATGCTTCCCGGCTTTACGTGAAGCCCACGACCTCCCTCCTGGCGAATTGTTTCGATGCTTACAACTGAAACACTTCTTTGGCCAAAACACACCAGTGCGAGATGGCTCCCCTGCGTTCTCAACCTTTGAATGTGCCTGCAAAACGGACCTGCATAGGCGTGGGCTTATTTCTGATCTCTATGCTCAACTCTGGTCAGTTCAGGAGACCACCCCCCCTACATACGCAACTAAATGGGAAAGGGACCTAAACCTCTCGATAGATGACTCAGACTCAGGTTCAAATCTGCAAGCCACGAAATCTGCATCCTCAAATATTGTAGCCCTGGAGACAAATTATAAAGTCCTTACCAGATGGTACTTGGTCCCAGCCAGAATCTCCAAATACATGCCTCAGTATTTACCTCGTTGCTTTTGTGGTTGCGAGTCTCCAGGTACCCATGAACACATATGGTGGGAATGCCCCATGGTTTATGCCTTTTGGTCCAAAGTATATCAAGCCCTGTCTAATATTTTTCACACTTCACTTATCCCTGATCCGGCATCTGCGCTCCTGAACCACAAGCCACCTGATCTTACACATCGCCAATTTATGCTTTTTCTCTATATCACCACAGCAGCCAAACAGACTATAGCAAAGGCTTGGAAAAACTTCCACGCTTTGTTTCCTGACTATGAAAAGTAGAGTCGCTCAAGCTATGATACATGCTAAAACGGAAGCAATCCTGCTGGATAAACTTACCCCTTATGAAAAGCTCTGGAAACCCTGGATTGACAATTGCCTATCATCAGGCTTTGACGAATACCTTGTACTAGTTTGAACTCAGGTCCTCGATACCCTACCGGTTACACCACTTTGAGCCTCCAATAGTGGCTCGGGACTCTCTCGGGGCACCTGTTATCCCCCCTATTTACCCCTCTTCTGTTTTGTCCTTCTAATCCCCCTACTTTCCTTCTTGCTCCCCTTATTCTTTCCTTTTATCTCCCCCCCCCCACATTGACTCAGGTATACCACTACCCAACACTTTTACCTGTTATGGCTGGACCACCAACTTTCATTGTGCTAATGACTCCTTCTTTGCCATGCTCCTGGCCACCCCTGCACCTTGTGACCACCCTTTGTATTTATATTCTTGAGGCACCCAGCTTGCCCCTTTTTTTCTTTCTCGAATCTGTAAGTTATGCAATTGCTTTCTGTTACTTATGTCCTTTTGACATGTACACTTTTGGTATGTACTTATATTGTATTGTATTGTATTGTTTTGTACCGCATTCCTTTTGCTTTAATATAATTGTTTGAAAGAAAAAAGAAAAAAAAAAAAAGCCTGCATAGCATGATGGCTCTGCAAGAACACTAGAAATAAATAAATACACATTTCTTGTCAACAAAGAAAGGCAAGGGGTCTGCTCTTGTCCATATACAGTATTACAGGCACCAGCCGCAGACTACTTTTATTTTTCTCAACTGACATTTTTTCTATTTTATAGCTTTAAAATATGTTATACTATATACATTTTTTGACAAGGAGGTTTTACACATGCAGGCTGACAGAAAGATAAGAGACAGAGGAACACATCAGGTATAAGAAGAGATAAGCAGGAATTATAAAGATATTACTGCTCAAACTCTGTGATATCTGTAAGCACAAAAATGTTTGTATATGCGTGTATGCATGCGTGTGTGTATGTATTTTTTATTAATAAATTGTAAACATATGTTTGCAATAAAAAACATATAAATTAATAAGTAAAAAAATGTTGTAAATAGGCACACACAGTCCATACAGACATACAGTCCTTTATTTAAAATTGAAAACCATATAAGTAATGTCCTACACCAGCCTTTCTCAACCTTTTCAACACAGAGGAACCCTTGAAATAAATTTCTGGTCTCGGGAACCCCTGCTAAAAATTAAAAATCTCATGACACATTAGTGTGACAGTCAGTGGGAAGAATGCTCCTTACTCTTGTCATCCTTTTGAAGAATTACCCCCTCAAAGATAGCTAAAAGGAACAATGGTGTCATTGGAAACTTTTTTTTTTGGAAACTTATCTGAGAGGCAGAAATTGCCTATTGCTGAAGGAACCCCTAGCAACCTCAGGAGGAACCCTAGGGTTCCATGGAACCCTGATTGAGAAACCCTGTCCTACATTGACCAAAAAGAATGCCCCACAATTGTTGCAAAAGTCAGAATTTGCATATTGTTGGTACACAGGTTTTGAGGGCTATTACAGTGCAGCAGTGCTTTGAAAAATAAATCCCACAAAGTAGTACATGATGGTGCATATTATTGGCTGGTAAGGGTAGTTTAAACTGTTAATATTATGGTAGTATGATATATTTTGCATATATATATATATATATACTATGTTACATGACAATGCTTGCATGTGTGTCTTTAGGACTCAAAATAAATTCCAAGAAAACGTTATTGGGCCAAAAAGAAAAATATTACAATAACAATTAGGACTACCTATGTATCACTCCGCATTTTCCAGCAAAAATGTTGTGTTTTTTGTATCATATTATCAAAGGCTTTTTTTTTTTTTTTTTACTTTTCGAAAATAGAAAATAACATGATTAACTTTTCTTCCTTCTGAAACAATATCTATTTATTCTGTCTAAAATCTCATTTTATACCTAGAACCCTCCCAATATAATTTCCAAATGCACATTGTTTCAAATATTGACAAATGTTCACTGATGTCTTAGCTCATTTAAAGTTCCTGTTTCTGTGCTAACACTTTTTCTCCTCTGTGCATTTGGAAGTAGGGACTTTAACAGCCTGGTCACAAATCTCAAGAATCCTTTTATCTGCACTGAATTTTCTTGTAGTTATTATCCGTGCCCAGAAAACATTTTCTAGAGAAGATGAAAATATCTTACGTTATACACCCAAGGCTAGACTTCACAAGGATCTAATTTAGCTGAAAATGTGGGTGGCTTACCAGCTACCTATACATTATTTACATTGAAGAGATATTTGCATTCACATATCCTTGTCTTTTTACCGCAGTGCATGAGATGTGTGGCAGCATTTATAAATAAATAATGCTTAGGTGATTATTTTTAGTGGCTTTTTCTTGTTTAAACAACTGCTATAAAATCTTTAAAACATACACTGTAAATCTACACTGTGTAATAAATAACCCAAAAATGAAGCTCTATTACTTCAAAAGTGTGTATGCTATCTGTTTTTACTAGAAAGCATAAAACGAATGAATTAATAACCAAAACTGATATTATATTGATGTAATAGAACAATTACTAAACAGAATTTTTTTTACGAGTCTTAATTAGTAATAGTGTAGACCAGTCAAAGTGTCAAAAAAATGTCATACATAGTCAGTAAATTAGACATGTAATTTAGGGCCCTATAACGTCTTAAGATGAACCTTGGATTATCGGCCTCTCTGTGTGGCTAGCCTGTTAAAAAGTCTGACACATGTCATGTCACCCTACTCAAGAGGAGTAGCAGATTGTACAAAGTATTTTGGGTATTATTTTAAATGTGCCTGTACTGTGTGGGTACAGTGTTGCATGAGTAATTTCAAAGCGTGACAGCACTGAAAACCTAAAAATGTAATGGATTAGAAGTAGGGAAAACAGTCCAGTCTTCAAGTAGTTAATGACAGGATCACTAGCTGTTAGCTTGTCTAAAGTCTAGAAGCGGGGGAAAAAAAAAAAAAAAACTCTTGCATTGGGGCTCTCCCTATTAAACAAGGATTAAATGCTCCATTTTTCCTAGGGTTTTGCCTAGAAAAAACATTTTTACTTACTTTATCCCTCACTGCTCAGCAACTGGTGCTGACCTTTACTCTCCAATGTTCTGGATTGTGAGTGGGCCCTCAGCTTCATGACATCAGGGCTCAGACCAGTGGTCTAGACGCTTTAGAGAAAAAAGGTTTAAGGGGATCCAGTCACATGAAAGGAGGAGCCAACAAAGCAAGAGTTTTGGTGAGTAAAAGCCAATTTTCAAGGCAAAACAGAGTGCCCTTGCAGGGCAGCAGAAGTGCGGCAAGGGTTCATGTCAGAGAAACAGCCATGCTGCAACTGGCGACTCTGCCAGTACTTCCAATGGCCGCAATGGACTCAGGCCATAGACTCATTGTCAGTGAAATGGCTGTGCTGCAAACTGGCAACTTTGCCAGTACTTCCCATGGCCACAATGGACTCAGGCCATAGACTAATTCACTGGCCTATAAAAGGGCTCTGCTCAGCCCATCAGATTGCTGGATTGTCTTCAGCTCTTCCTGTTTCCTGTGCATTGCTACTTCCTGGATTCCAGTTTGACCTGGCTTGTTCCTGACCTGTCTGCTCTCTCTCCTGGCTTTCACCCTCGGCTTCGTCTGACCATCCCTGCTCCAGTTTGGCTCTCCCGTTATCTGATCTCAGCTTGGCTCACGGACTTGCTTCCTGTCTACCTGTTCTCCAGTACCTTATTTTGGCTTCCCCACTGACTTGTCTGCTTCTGGATTCCCTACTATACCTTTGGCTTGCATCTGTTGCAGCTTCCTGTGTTTGACCCCCGGCCGGTCTTACACCTACTGCCTGGTTGTTCCTGGTTCCTCCTTGGACTGTCCAGTGTATTCCTGCCCAGCACTCTGCTAGAGACCGCCTGTCTACCATCAGGACCCTGCCGGCAACCAGTGCTTCTGTGTCACGTACCTGGCCTTGGATCAGGTACGTGACAGTACAATCCAGCCATGTCAGAGGCCGACAGAGGTGCTTCCCCAATTGAGGCTTTGTGCCAGCAAGTCACCGCCCTCACTCAGACAGTGCAAAGACTCCAGGAGGGTTATTTCCAGTTGGAAGGTCGCCTGCAACACCTGGCCGTTTTGCCTCCTACAGACTCCAATCAATCTCATGCCAACACCTCTTCATCCCCGTTACCACAAGGACACGCTAGCTCCGCCAACTCCATGCTAGTCCCGCCTCCTGAACCACGAGTACCCACGCCTGAGCGATTTTCTGGATATCGAAAGAAGTTCAGGGCCTTTAAGAACGCCTGCTTGCTATACTTGGCCTTGCAAGCCCGGACCTTTTCTCTGGACTCTGTGAAAGTGCGGTTCATCATCTCTTTGCTGTCTGAAGAACCCCAAACCTGGGCTCATAACTTAATGGAACAGAAGAGCCCTGTTCTGGACTCTGTGGACACATTCTTTGAGGTTATGGCACAGCTTCGCGACGACCCCCAGCGCACGGGCACCGCAGAGGTCGCCCTACACTCCCTGCTACAGGGCAAGCGCCCAGTGGAGGACTACACGGTTGAATTCCGTAAATGGTCTGCTGACACTGATTGGAATGAGGCTGCCCTCAAGTATCAGTTTCGCCAAGGACTTTCTGAGACATTAAAAGATGAGCTGGCTCGAGTGGAGACCCCTGCTACCCTTGAGGGTCTCATACAACTCGCCATTCAACTTGATAGACGTCTGCGGGAGCGACGCTCGGAGCGTCTCCAAACATTCCGGCCTACCTGGATGCTTCCCAAGATCTCTTATGCTCCACCTGCACCTCCGGTCTCTTCCCCCATGTCAGCATCTGAAGGGGAACCTATGCAGCTGGGCCTGGTCCGTTCCTCCCTGACTCCTGATGAGAGACTACGACGTCGGCAGGCCAACCTATGCCTCTACTGCGGCGAGGCTGGACATTTTCTTCGGAACTGCCCTGTGAGACCCAGTAAGCCTTACTCTCAGCCCCCATTTAACTGCCGAGTTTCTGAGCTTTCGCTCTCTCACCTTATTCTCCCGGTCTCCTTACAGGTGGCGGAAGGGGAGGTCCAACTTCGAGCCATCGTTGACTCTGGGGCCTGTAGCTGTTTTCTGAACATTTCTTTGGCCAACAGACTCCATATTCCTCTTATCCCTAAGACACAAAGGCTCGAGGTCCAGCTCGCCGATGGGTCCCTACCCAGTTCCGGACCAGGTATCCTAGAGACTGGACCCATCCTCACCACAGCAGACTCCGGTCATCAGGAGTTCATCCGTTTTGATGCCCTATGTTCCCCCATGTTTCCTGTCATACTGGGACTTCCTTGGCTGCAAGCCCATAACCCCCAAATCGATTGGGCCAAGAAGGAACTCAACTTTTCTTCTGCCTACTGTCAGCAGCATTGCTTCCCTCAAAGACCTAGTGGGCCTGCTAGTTGCTTGTCTGTTCAACCAACACCTGAGCCACTCCTGGATATCCCAACTGCTTACCAAGACTTCAGGGACGTCTTTGACAAGAAAAAAGCCGAGGTCCTTCCTCCCCATCGGCCTTACGATTGCCCTATAGAAATGCTTCCCGGAGCCGAGATCCCGTTTGGAAGGATATTCCCCCTTTCTGAAAAGGAACTGTAGGCCCTACGGGTCTATATCGATGAAAATTTAAAAAAGGGGTTTATTCGCCCATCTTCTTCTCCTATATGGTATATTCTTTTTGGAAAAGAAAGATGGCACCTTGAGACCCTGTGTGGACTATAGAGAGCTGAATAAGGTCACAATCAGAAACCGGTATCCGCTGCCCCTTGTCCCCGAACTCTTCCAGAGGTTCCGGACCGCCCAGCTCTTTACCAAGTTAGACCTGCGGGGAGCTTATAACCTTGTCCGAATACGGGAGGGAGATGAGTGGAAGACCGCATTCAGAACTTGTTTTGGACATTATGAATACCTCGTCATGCCCTTCGGCCTGTGTAATACCCCAGCCACATTCCAGCACCTGGTAAATGATATATTTCGGGAGTTTCTTGACCACTTCGTCATTGTATACCTTGACGATATCCTCATTTTTTCTGCCTCACTGGAACTCCATCGGGTTCACGTTAAAAAAGTCCTTTCTACCTTGAGAAAACACGGACTCTATGCCAAGGCGGAGAAGTGTGACTTTGAAAAGGGGTCCATTCAGTTTTTGGGACTCATTATTTCCACCGATGGGATCGCTATGGACCCACAAAAAGTGAAAGCGATCCTAGATTGGCCTGCTCCTTGTGACAAGAAAGGTGTTCAGAGATTAGTGGGCTTTGCTAATTTTTACAGGCGTTTTGTGAAAAAATCTTCTTCCATCATCTCCCCCATCACCCAGTTAACCCTCCATCAGTCCCGCTTTCTGTGGTCTCAGGAGGCCCAATTGGCATTTGAAAAACTTAAACAGCTGTTTATTTCTGCACCCGTCCTACAACACCCTGATCCGGCTCTGCCCTATGTGTTGGAAGTCGATGCCTCGGAAGTGGCCACCGGGGCAATCCTGTCGCAACGTCAAGGGCCCAAATCTCTCCTCCATCCTGTGGCCTTCTTTTCTAGGAAAATGTCACCTCCGGAGAAGAATTATGACGTTGGCGACCGAGAACTGTTGGCCATTAAATTTTGCACTAGAAGAGTGGAGATATCTATTGAAAGGAGCCACTCATCCTATTATGATCTTCACGGACCACAAAGACTTGGAGTACCTCAGGACTGCCAAACGGTTGAGACCCAGACAAGCCCGATGGGCGCTGTTTTTCTCCAGGTTTAACTTTCATATTTCTTATCGACCTGGCTCCAAGAATGGGAAAGCAGATGCTCTCTCCCGGATGTTTCCAGATACCCCAGAAACAGCAGAACCTGATACCATCCTTTCTGCCCATAATTTTCTCCTTATCCAGCCCGACCTGATGACGGCAATCTGACAGGCCTCGGCCCTTTGCTTGGATCCTAAAGTACCCTCCCTGAAAAAACAGGAAGGGTTGCTGTGGCATCAGGATAAAATCTTTGTCCCTCCCCAAAGTAAGACCTCAAATTCTTAAAATATTTCATGACAGTAAACTTGCTGGGCATTTTGGGGTGCGGAAGACCTCGGAGCTTATCCAACGCTCTTTTTGGTGGCCCAACCTTGGGCAGGATTGCAAGGATTACATCGGCTCTTGTACCATCTGCCAACGTAACAAGGGGTCAAGTACCAAGACTTGGGGTTTGCTAAGACCACTTCCCATTCCTGAGCAACCCTGGAAAAAGATATCTATGGACTTTATTGTTGAACTACCCCCTTCAGAAGGATTTTCCACCATCTTGGTGGTAGTGGATCGCCTTTCCAAAATGGCCCATTTTCTACCCATGGTTGGCACACCTTCAGCCCTGGACACAGCCAACATATTCATAAGGGAGATAGTCAGGCTACATGGCCTTCCAGACAACATTATCTCAGATAGAGCAGTGCAATTTACCTCCAGGTTCTGGAGGGTTCTCTGTAAATCCCTGTCCATTGAAGTTTCTCTTTCTTCTGCATACCATCCTCAGAGCAATGGGCAAACAGAGAGGACTAATCAAACTCTAGAACAATACTTACGATGCTTTTGCACCTGTTCCCAAGACGACTGGGTCTCGCTCCTCCCCTGTGCGGAATTTGCTTACAACAATTCTCTTCATGCATCCACCAACCAGTCCCCTTTCTGGGCAAATTATGGATTTCATCTCTCCTTTCTGCCTAACACCCTTCCGGAAGCATCAGTTCCTGCTTTCCAAGATCGGATCAGCTTCATTCAAACCAACTATCAAACCCTACAGGAAGCCATGCGTAAAGCCCAGGAGGACTATAAACGGTTTCATGACTGTAAAAGAAAGAAGGGTCTGAATCTCAAGATTGGAGACAAAGTCTGTCCGTCAGCCTTGAACCTTAAACTCTCATGCCCATCCAGGAAGCTCGGGCCAAGGTTCATTGGTCCGTTTGAAGTCAAGAGGGTGATCAATCCTGTGGCTTTTGAGCTGGCACTTCCCGACTCCTTTAAGGTACACCCAGTTTTCCACATCTCCTTGCTCAAACCAGTTGTCCCCAGTCCATTTCCTGGGAGAGACGAGCTACCTCCACCTCCTGTCTCGATCGAAGGGGAGACGGAATTTGAAGTTGAGTCCATACTGGATTGCCGAAAGAAAGGGAGACAAACTCAGTATCTTATTAAATGGAAAGGTTACCCCCCTGAAGACAATTCCTGGGAACCCGCTAGTAACCTGCATGCCCCCAGGCTGGTACAGGAATTCCACAGGAGATTCCTGGGAAGCGTGGCCCGGTTGGGCATCCGGAGGCTGCCCCTTGGGGGGGGGGCACTGTCAGAGAAACAGCCATGCGGCAACTGGCGACTCTGCCAGTACTTCCAATTGCCGCAATGGACTCAGGCCATAGACTCATTGTCAGTGAAATGGCTGTGCTGCAAACTGGCAACTTTGCTAGTACTTCCCATGGCCGCAATGGACTCCCATCAAATTGCTGGATCATCTTCAGCTCTTCCTGTTTTCTGTGCATTGTTACTTTCTGGATTCCAGTTTGACCCGGCTTGTTCCTGACCTGTCTGCTCTCTCTCCTGGCTTTGACCCTCGGCTTTGTCTGACCATCCCTGCTCCAGTTTGGCTCTCCCGTTATCTGATCTCGGCTTGGCTCACGGACTTGCTTCCTGTCTACCTGCTCTCCAGTACCTGATCTTCGCTTCCCCACGGACTTGTCTGCTTCTGGCTTCCCTACTATACCTTTGGCTTGCATCTGTTGCAGGTTCCTGTGTTTGAACCCCGGCCGGTCTTACACCTACTGCCTGGTTGTTCCTGGTTCCTCCTTGGACTGTCCGGTGTATTCCTGCCCAGCACTCTGCTAGAGACCGCCTGTCTACCATCAGGACCCTGCCGGCAACCAGTGCTTCTGTGGGCGCTACACCCTCTGTCTCAACCCCAGGGGTGTGCCACACTCAGCCACAAGGGGAGCCCTCTCTGCATCTCGGCCTCGGATCAGGTACGTGACAGTTCAGCTTTAACAAGCCTGAACACAACTTTCCAGATTACATTAAAGTGTGCGTATAGACAAAATTTTAAATTTAGGTTAGAAAAAGTGTGGATGAAATAACACTTCTGTCAAACATAATATAACTTGGGCAGCTCAGCGGCTTAGTGGTTAGCACGTCTGACTTTCAGTGATGGGGTCCTCAATTCAAAACTGAGCCAGGCCATTACCTGCATGAAGTTTACATGTTCTGTATTTGTGTGGGGGCACTCTGATTTCCTACCACACCCCAAAGACATGCTAATAGGATAACTGGTCTAAAATCCAAATACAAGTGTAAACCGCTCCAGGTGAGATAGTTTCAGGTGCAGGTCGGATCCGTCATCCGGTGAACTGATCAAATAGGAAAGAAGTGACCGCACTCCGAAAATTCAAATAAAAAAACAGAGTGATTTATTCCTCATCAAACAATAACAACGATCAAACTGTGAGACATGGGACAATTGCAGGTAGACGCATTTCACGACATGGAAAGTCGCTTACTCATTACCACAAGTAATAGGATAACTGGAACTAGCGTGTGTGTGATATTAACCTTAGATTGTAATCTCCTTGAGATCGGGGATTTAACATCATATGTTAAGTGCTTAAAAATTGTTGGCACTAAATAATTACCTGTAAAAAGTGAAGGGAAATGCTCACTGTCACCAGGACAGATATTTCCATTGGAAAATGTAGCTTCACCTCTTGTTCTTGTGACAACTGCAAAATATTGGATTGGTGTTTTCCCAAAAGTTTCTGTCTCAAAGTCAGTGGTAATCTGGAGGACAATTAGAGGGTTTAAGTCTACGTTAAAGCAGCACAAAAAACTTTTTTTTTTTCTTAATAAGCCAAAACACTAACTAATTAAAATGCCTAATGTGTGTAAGCATGATGGGACAGAGACTGGTGTTAAAAGGTACAAAAATACGACAAACCAGATAACCAGAATAAAATGAAGAGACAAAATGACAAACTTCAGTACTTGGTTGAGCAGCTGAAAAATATTTCTGTCCTTTTACAAGGCTTGTGCAATAGGGTAATAGAGAGAGATCAGCACAACCTTGTTCCAGGTGGCCTTGACAATCTGTTTTACAAGTAACAAAATATTATTTTTAGATCCAGACAAAACCTGTTTGGAACTAGTTCAATACTAGACAAAGGTCAAAAGTAGATAGAAAATAACTAAAATCGTCTCTCAATTCATTTCACCACCTAGATTAAAATGTTCCCCTATTATTACTGCTGTTACACAGTATGTGGCTAAAAGGAAATCACTGAAATATCAAAGTCAGAGCCTTGGAAACTGGAGCCGTTGCCAGAAATGTTATCCTGATGATATTTAGGGAAAACCTAAGGTTGAGGGCTTTGATCACATTGTAACTACAGTACATACTGTATAATGGCAATAAAAATGAAGGATGTCAAGACCCAGAAAGTGATTACTAATTACACACAGAATCATCTTGACACAGATGGGAAGTTTTAGACCTGCTGAGAAACATCCAAGGCATCTGCACAAAATCTTTTCAAGTTGTCTTTAGACAATTTTTTTTTTGATCAGCTTACTTTCCTGGAGCATAGCAGTAAGATAGAATTATTAAAAAAACTCAAGTAAAAAGCGATGCACTGCACACATGAAGATACATAATTTAGAACTGCAGGTACTTACATCACTGACAGCAACTTCGCTGATCAAATGCTTTTCCTGTTGTAACTTTTCCCATGCAGCATATGGTTGCCTGCCCGTGTTTTCTTTCTTCCTGCTTAGAACCTATTGCTGTAAGAAGGGAAGGGCTAGAGAAGTAGCTAACTAAATCCTACACAGCACCATAGGTGCTGAATTCCGAACTTTTTTGGGGTAAAAGTTCGGAATTCGGCCACCAGAATCGCCCAAAATGCAATTGGACAGGAACTGGGCTTTAAAAGCCTGTAAATGGCCTAGAAACATCAGTAAAAGCCGATTGGAGTAACTAGGGGGTCCAGAGGCCAATCAGGAGTGAATACGCCCCCCATACGCCCCCCAGTATATAACATAGCCCCGCCAAACCTCTAGCACTGTAATACAGAGGCTGTGGAATAGAGTGGAAGCATTTCTGTTACTCCTGCTGTTTGTAAGTGTCTCCAGTGTCATTTTGCAATTATTAGTGTGAGGAAAGGGATATGCAGTGTAGTTAGGGTACTATATACCACTATAGTTAGATTCAAAAATCTAGTTTTTGTAGGGATAGTAAAAGTGTCAGGGTGACCGTAGTGTAGTTTAGGTGACCTGACTCTGCCATGTCAGGCTGAGCGTAGTGTATTTTAATGTGATCTGACTCTGCCATGTCAGGCTGACCGTAGTGTAGTTTAATGTGATCTGACTCTGCCATGTCAGGCTGACCATAGTGTATTTTAATGTGATCTGACTCTGCCATGTCAGGCTGACCGTAGTGTATTTTAATGTGATCTGACTCTGCCATATCAGGCTGACCGTAGTTTAATGTGATCTGACTCTGCCATGTCAGGGTGACCGAACTCTGCAGATTCTGGGTTAGGGGTATACATATATATATATATATATATGTGTGTGTGTGTGTATATATATATGTATATGTATATATATATACACACACACACACACACACACACACATATATATATATATATATATATATATATATATATATATGTGTGTGTGTATATAATATATATATATATATATATATATACACACACACACACACACACACATATATATATATATATATATATATATATATACCCCTATACAGGAGTAAAAAAAAAAACGCCCCATAAACGCCTGAAACAAAAACGCCCAGGTGTGAAAGGAGGGTAACACCATCCCTGCGCTACTGAAATTCTAAGAAAAATGATTTGTTTTTTTCTGGTTCTGGACATGCTACAAAGCTGAAACTTCACAGGTACACATTTTAGACCCCCCAGACACTAAATCCAAAGAAATATAATTTCTTTTTTTTCAATAATTTTTTCAATAATTGACTCTCTATCAAAAACGACAATTTTAAGAATTTTTTTTGCTTGATTCATAGTCCCTGGGGCATGACCCAGAACCCTAGGCACTTTTTAGGGGCATTTATTGGGGTTTAGGGCTTCACAATGGTGTTTTTTGATTCCAGAATTTCGGGTCCCATTGATTTCAATGGAGTTCTGGAATCCGAACCAAACTTTTGGGAAATTTGGGTGTTCTGGTCGAACCAAACTTTTCAAAAGTTCGATCATCCCTAGTCTTACAGTGATGTGTGGTGCATAGGACTTTTTTGGCTCTTGTATAAAGGAATTTGCCCTATGGTACTGTGTAGGATTTAGTTAGCTACTTCTCCATTCCTTCCCTTCTTACAGCAGTAGGTTTTAAGCAGGTTTTGCCAGCACTCCTAGTGGTGTAGGACCCAGCTGGAGCCTTGAGCAACACCTTCTCTTTGTTGTCTGGTCACAGAAAATTCCCTTATGTCAAAAAGGGAAGAGTAGTGGCTGAGTTTCCGATGCACATCTTTATGAGTGATCTCCACTAGCCACAGGCATCAAATTTTTTGAAGGTAGTCCATAACTGTGATAGTAGCCAGAGCTCTCCTAGCATGGTAGTTATAGCAGCAATTTGAAAAAGAGCCAAATTGACAGGAAATCCATGAGTCTGGCAAATCGCATCACCCAGCATGTGCAACCTCCTGCTAGTGAAATCACCTAGATGCAGAAAAAGGATTGTCCTAAATCCTCCAAGCAAGTTGCTGGAGCTCTGTGGCTTTAAGGAAAGGCCTCTAAAAATTGTGTTTTGCCTTAGTTAGCCTGGGCAAAATGGTACAGTTTTATTGTAACTTTGTTGGCAAAACAACCTCTTCAACTGGCATTAGTACATTATTTAAGGGGCCCACAGCTGGTCATTATATTGCTACCTGTATCCCATTCAGGCTTCAGGAAAAGAGAAATAGCCCCAAATGGTCTAATAGTAGGAACAACTAAAGTAAAGAAACAAAACAAAAAAAAAAAAAAACAGAGGTATAAGTGAATCATAGAGGAATGACCCATATCACTAAAGCCTTTCTATACATGCATATCCAAAGCATGTAAGGATGAAGTAAAATCACTTTTACTTGATCTTTTTAGCAGCACCATTACACCCCAGAAAGGATGGTCTACTGCAGACACGTCCAACCCGCGGGCCGGCGGGCCGCATGCGACCTGGAACTGCAGGCAATGCAGGACACCGGCCGTGGATCTCCAGACAGTCTCCCCCAAGTGCCACGCAATCTCCCGGCTGCTGCGGGAGACTTAGGATGTCTGCAGTCAGTGACAGAGCCGCTGCTTACTGTATAGTTCCGGCTCTGTCACAGGCGGAGTGATATGAAATGTACTCCACCTGTGGCAGGAGCCATACAGGAAGCAGTGGCTCTGCTCTCTACTGCAGCCACTGCTTCCTCCAGCAGTACCCTACGTCATGACTAGCACTACCCGCATGACCAGCATTACCCGCCAGCAGTGCCAGCAGTATCCACCAGCATTACCCGCCAGCAGTAACCACCAGTATTACCCACCAACACTAACTTCCAGCATTACCCGCCAGCAGTAACCGCCAGCAGTAATTGCCAGCAGTAACAAAAAGCATTACCCACCATCAGTAACCACCAGCAGTAACCACCAGCACTACCTGCCATTAGTAACCGCCAGCACTACCCACCATCAGTAACCACCAGCATTACCCGCCAGCAGTAACCACCAGCATTACCCACCAGCAGTAACAGCCAGCAGTAACTGCACCAGCAGTACCCGCCAGCAGTCTGCAAAATAAGTAGAAAAGGTATGAGCATCAGCGTGTGTAAATTGTTGCAATATGTTTTTTAATAACTAGTTGTGTTTTGTAATAATATGTCATGTCCTTGTTCATACATGTATGAATAAGGACATGACATTTTCTGGCTGCCTAAGTCATATGTGCTAGGGGTGCAACTATCCCCCAGCACATAACTGTAAATATCCCAGCACGTGCAGTGTTTCTGACTCTTACCACCATGACCACTTCAAATCACTGAAGTGGTCATGGTGGTTAGAATGTTCCTTTAATATCTCTCAGAAGAAGTAAACTTCTGTATACTGATTCCATTTCATTTGATCATCCTCTAGTTGTGTTTAATTTGTGCGGGTGGAGGGGGGCGCGTGGCGGCGCGGGAAGGGTGTTTTATTACTTATATACCTTAACTATAGTATGTATTTTATATGTGGCCCTAGAAAATTTCTCTAACTCAATGTGGCCCAGAGAAGCCAAAAGGTAGGACACCCATGGTCTACAGCGTTAGTTCTCATGTACAATACAACTAGAGCTCCATTACTCCTCAGACCAGTAGCTGCTGTATCCCACTGTCTTTTGGTCTTAACTGGTTCAACACTGGGCTACACTAGTCTTACAGAGGCTTTCCCATTTATCTGTTTAGTCTACAGACTGTGCAAGGAGGGTTACACTCTGCTTGTAAAGATGGGAGGAAGAATTGGCGCAAAAAGCACCTTTTATTGAACATATAAATAACAATAAAAGCATAAAAAAAAAGATCAGGATAACTTGTTTTATATGTATTTATAGTTTCATTTATGAAAAAGTGCAAGAAATGTTGGGACCGACGCTACCACTTTAAATCAAAAATGTGTATTTGTGCGGTTTCATAAACTGTATAAATCATACATATTAATAAAGTGCATATAGTGCAAATAGTGCGTTTAAAAATGCAAAGTGCTGCATGCTAGTAAAACTTCAGTAAAATAGCATGGGCTGTGCTCAGTGTACCATACCATATATCACATATACATATAGAAAGTGCTGAGTGCTACTGATACCATTAACCACGTGAGTGATTATGTGCTTATAGCAATATATGGCGCCAGTGGATCCCCACCAATTGCACCGCTGCTTACCGCACTTGTAAGACAGGTGGCTCAGCACTCCTCGGTCACTAGAATAAAAGATAAGCCTCCATTGCGTAGTATATGTTGATAAGGATAGAGCAACTTAGCATCCACTCACATTTAGGGGGTTCACTATCAGCATAAGGTGTTCGCCGAGCCGCTTCCACGTTCCACCGGCTCAAACCACCATTCCCGGAAGTGATGTACTGACATAACAAAACCACGCCCTGCGCGTTTCGTCATACGCCGTCATCTGGAGCGTGAGCGTGGTATGACGTCGTATGACGAAACGTGGTTAATGGTATCAGTAGCACTCAGCACTTTCTATATGTATATGTGATATATGGTATGGTACACTGAGCACAGCCCATGCTATTTTACTGAAGTTTTACTAGCACGCAACACTTTGCATTTTTAAACGCACTATTTGCACTATATGCACTTTTTTAATTGTATGATTTATACAGTTTATGAAACCGCACAAATACACATTTTTGATTTAAAGTGGTAGCACCGGTCCCAACATTCCTTGCACTTTTTCCAATTTACTACCTCAGAGGTAGGTTGGGGGCAGCTTACACCACAATAACCACTATCCTAGTCCAATTAAGGTACTGAAACTCCATAGCGCTGGTATTTAACCCTTTCATAGTTTCATTTATGCTTGTCAAAGGATAAAGTTGATTCTACAAGAATAAGGTTCCTGTCCTGACATGTTACAATATACAGCAACAGCATAATTTTTAGAAAACTGTACCTTTTTAACATTCAAAAACCCTTGCCTAGATTGAGATGACGTCATCAGTCTGCTGCAGAAGGAGGAAGATGTTACCTCAGTCTCCCTTTACACCAGAGGTCAGAATGCAACATTGTCACTTTATATCATTTCACAGAGGCTGGAGCAAAGGGCTGATCTGTGTCAGACGTTTGTGACATCAGGATTTATATGAAATAGCATCTCAGTCCAGAAACTAGATGCTGACTGCGGATGAACCCTTACAAAGATAGCTCCATTCTTCTTGAGAAGAAAGCAAATGGGGAGTACTGTGATCTCTGTGAAAAGAAATAAATACCTGTATTACACTTACATAATGTTTAGCATGCATGCACTTAACATGAAAAAACATATCTAATGCTATTTCAGCTTTAGGAAAAACAAACAAGCCCTTTACATAAAATATAAACGCTTTGCACAGTACCTGTTCATTTTTAATGCAAACCTTATTTCCTAACCATTCAATACCACATTTTTGTCTTAATAATACAGTGTTGGCATATTGTTGCTTTTATTATGTTAACTAAAAAAATGCATGGTTGTTCCTCTGTTGAATCCAGACAAATGAGCCATGTGGTCTCACAGGATTAAATAGGTAGTGATGAATGGTTTGAGAACAGCAAGTGTAAAAGAAATACCCTTGAGTTTACTCTGCTCTTTTATGGAACTTAGCCTTAGCCGAATTTGGCTATTTCAATTTTTCTTTCCGAGCATGACCTTAATGCCAACTAATTAATAATATAACTTTTAAGAACTTCCCAGGCTTCAAAATATTACTCTATAGTGAGCAACCCCAGGAATCACCACAGTCAGCAAAGCCATATTGATATGGGAATGCATTTCTAAAAATACACACGTAAATAGGGGTTTTTCATTTCTATGAACTGTGCCAATATTCAGCTTCACTAAAAAATAGATTATAGCTGATTTACATTGTGTCACTACTCTAGTAGGTTCCATTATTAGCAGTACTGCTTGATATCATTTTTTACTTCTGTTATTAACAAAAATTCAAAGCCAAATGCCAACCCAGTCCCTACTGCCAAAAGTCCTGCACGGCACACATATAGATTTGTATCTACATGGTAGAGAACTGCAAGCACGCAATAATGCACACATTGCACATGATTTTTTGGTTGAAGCCCATATGCCATTCAACACAGGAAAAGGACCATCACAATGCTTTCCCCTATCAAAACAGATGGGTGTTGACCATTTCCTGTTCAGTAATAGCGATCAATAAATCTGCACAAGGGTTTGGTCCAACAAGGGTTTAGAAAATTATGTTAATTTCCTGAATCTGAACATAGAGGCAAATCCCATTAAAATGGGGAGCAAATCTTGCTGTAAAATTCTCAAACTTTTTAGGTCTAATAGTTAAACTACTGTAAAAAAAAAAAAAGAAAAAGCATGAAAAGTTGGGCACTGTTATAGAGTATATTGTGACAGCGAGAGACCCTGCCACTGTTAAAATGTAGGAGAAACTGACATAGGATTCACATTAAGGGTTAAAGCTGATTTCTATGTTTTCATTCACTTTAAATAGTTTGTTTGGACCAGGGGGGGGGGGGGGAGTGGAAGTCAGCTGGCTGCATTCCTCCTAGCTAGGGGTCTCCCTTTACTGGAGAACAATGGTCAGGAGGGGTCTGTGTTGGTGTCCCCTCTGATCACCCCCTGCAGTCCTACTAACTAGGGGTCTCCTTCTCCTAGAGGGATGGTGGGAAGAGGGGGGTCTGTTTTGGGGTCCCTACTGATCACCCCCTGTAGTCATCCTAGCTGGGGGGTCTCTTTTTACTGAAAAAGGGTGGGCAGGGCAGTCTGTGTTCAGTTCATGTCTAATAACCCCCCTGCAGTCCTAGCTGGGGGTCTCCTTTTAGTGGGGAAGAGTGGGTGAGGAGTTTGTGTGGAGGTCCCCCCAAAGACCCCCTCCAGTCCTCTTAGGTGGGGGGTTTTCTTTCATCTTCAGGGGGGTGGGCAGGGCAGTTTGTGTGGGGGTCCCCTCCGATCATACCCCTGAAATCATCCTAGCTGGGAGGGTCTCCTTTTTTTGGAAAAGGTTGAGCAGGGGGATATGTGTGGAGGTCCCCTCTAATCACCCTCCTGCATTCCTCCTAAGTGAGGGTGTTATTCTCCTGGAGCTGGGTGGGCAGAGGGGGTCTGTGTTGGGGTCCCCTCTGGTCACCCCCTGCAGTCTATTTAGCTAGGAGTCTCCTTTAACTGCAGGGGGAGGGGATTTCTGTTTTCCTGGATAGGTGTCTCCCTATATTTGTCTGTATTCCTGGATGGATGGATGGATGGGAGGGGATCTATTTATTTCCCCCCATGCACTCCTCCTGTTCAGGGGTCGTCTTCTCTAGAGGAGGTCAGGATTCCTGGATGGGACAGAGGGGGCCCCTCTAATTACCTCCCTACACTTCATGGTGATGGGGGATCTGTAAATATGGGGGTCAATGGGTCCTATATAGAGGTAGGTAGGTGTCTGGAGTCTTTTATAGAGGTAGATATGTGTCAGGGGGTCTTTAATAGAGGTAGGTAGGGTGTCAGGGGTCTAGTAGGTAAAGGTCTGTAGACTTATTTAGAGGTAGGTAGGTGTCCGTGGGTCTTATATAGAGGTAGGTTGGTGTTAAGGTGTCTTATATAGATGTAAGTGAGTGTCAGGGGATCTTATATAGAGGTTGGTAGATATTTGGAGGTCTTATACAGAGGTTGGTATCTGTCTGAAGTCATATATAGAGGTTGGTAGGTGTCAGGGGGTCTTATATAGAGGTTGGTAGGTGTCCACGAGTCTTATATAGAGGTTGGTTGGTGTCCAGGGGTCTTATATAGAGGCCGGTAGGTTTCAGAAGAACTTGTTTAGAAGTCATTGTGTCAGAGGGTCTTATATAGAGGTCAGTGTCTCAGGGAGTCTTATATTGAGGTTGGGGGCATTGAAAAGGTAGTGCAGTTAGTGTTAATGTAGGGTTCTGCTCAAAACAGTCTATCTTGTCGTGGTGGCGGGCTTCATATTTTTTGGCCAAAATATAATCCCCTACTGTTAAATCTTGAAAGCAATGATGACTTGGAATATACTTTTTATTTTTATATATTATATGATAAGAGTGTTAAAATTAAAGTGGATGTATTGAAGGACTTGGTGGGACGGCCAGTGGGTGGGTCCTGGGGAATATTGGTGGTTATGCCCGGAGGAGGGGCCGAGGCTTAAAGCTGTGTATGGGGCCCCAAAATTTCTGATGACTGCCCTATCTATAGCTATCCATGTTCTCTGTCCTGCTGCTAGACAATTATTTTCAAGTCCTTTTTATAAGAAAATAAAGACCACAGATGAAACAGTGGTGTAAAATTGGCCACCAGCATGTCATTTTTAATATTCCTGCTCGCAATTTTATTTTTTTTAGCAATTTGCACACAATTCTGCGTGCTTGAATAGGCTGCCCTACGTGAGTTTGTCAACAGAAAAGAAGCTCCTGCACCTTTTCAGGTGACAAGCTTCACACAATTTTAAAAGGTGTGATTTGTTGCCTGTCATGACAGAATCCCATTGCATTTAGGGTGCCATTAACCACTTCAATACAGGGCATTTATACTCCCCACCCCCTTCTGCTCAGACCATGTTTCAGATTTCAGTGCTCTCACACTTTGAATGACAATTACTCATCATTTTTTTTCACACAAATAGAACACTTTTTTAAGTTTTTATTTTAACATTTTGCAAATAATTATTTTTTGTTCATAAATGTGGGCCAACATTTATACTGCTACATATCCTTGGTAAAAAAATAACCCAAATCAAATGTATATTATTTTGTCTGTGTGAAAGTTATAGAGTCTAAAAGCTATGGTACCAATCATTGAAAATTGATTACACCTGATGTACCGATGGCCTATCTCATTTCCTGAGGCCCTGAAATGTCAGGACAGTACAAATACCCCGAAAATTACCCCCTTTTTGTAAAGTAGACAGTCCAAGGTATTTAGTAGGAGGCATGGTGAGTTTTTTGAAGTTGTAATTTTTTTCCCACAATTCTTAGGAAAATGGAGATATTATTTTTATTTATTTTTTCCTTATATATTAACAAGTTACTTCTCACATGCAGCATAGGCATACTTACAATGACACCCAAAAATACATTCTGCTACTCGTTCTGAGAATGGCGCATACCACATGAGACTTTTACACAGCCTGGACACATACAGAGGCCCAACATGCAGGGAGAACCGTCAGGCATTCTAGGAGCATAAATTACACATATAATTTCCTGACTATCTATCACATTTTTGAAGGCCCTGAAACACTAGGACAATTAAAACACCCACAAAATGACCACAATTTTGGAAAGCAAACCTCTTAACGTGCATTCTTTGAGGCATAAGTCTTTTGAGAATGTCATTTTTTTCTACAATTTTTTGGAAAATATGGAATGTAAATGAAAACATATTTTTCTTTACATAAAGCTGACAATTTATAAGATAATTCTTACACATAGTATGTATATAGCAAAAAATACACCCAAAATACATTCTGCTTCTTCTCCTGAGTATAGCGATACCACTTTACACAGACTTTTACAAAACATAGCCACATACAAAGGCCTAACATCCAAGTAGTACCTTCAGGCATTCTAAGAGCATAAATTACACATATAATTTCCTGACTACCTATCACATCTGTGAAGGCCCCAAAGCACCAGGACAATGCAAAATGTCCACAAATTGACCCTACGAGACTTGGGTACTCTGATAGGTCTGGAGACAGGTACTCAGGTACTCTAATGGGTTGCAGATAGGTATTCTTGTACTATGATGGGTCGCAGATAGGTACTCAGTTACTCTGATGGACTGAAGACAGATATTCGGGTACTCTAATAGACTGCAGACCAGTGTTAATTTTGTTGACTAAAACCGACTAAAACGTTTTCGTTGACTAAATTAACACAATTTTAGTCGACTAAAATACGACTAAAACGAAAACAATTCAGATGACTAAAATACGACTAAAACTAAAATGGCTTTTTAGTCTTAAGACTAAAATACGACTAAAACTAAAATGGCATTTTAGTCAAAAGACTATAACTAAAACTAAATCGAAATTTGCTGCCAAAATTAACACTGGTGCATGCTCAAAGCTTAATACCAAAAATAATAACATATTAGATTTTTCACTCCAGGACCAGCAGTAGTAAATAATGAGTTTGGAAATTGTAGAGAAATGCTTAAATAATGCATTACAAATTACAATTGAACTACACCCATTAGATTATAGATGACTAAAATTAGTTTTAGTCGACTAAAATGTAGGACGTTTTAGTCGACTAAAATGTAGGACGTTTTAGTCAACTAAAATGTACTGGAGTTTTAGTCGACTAAATACGACTAAAACTAAAACACTTGCAGAAGACTAAAATGGGACTAAAACTAAAATGCCATTTTAGTCCTAAGACTAAAACTAAATTGAAATTTGCTGCCAAAATTAACACTGCTGCAGACAGGTACACTCTGATGGGCTGGAGACAGATACTCGGGTACTCTGATGGGATGCACATAGATACTCTGATGGGCAGGAGACAGGTACTCAGGTTCTCTGATTGGCTTGAGACAGGTACTCGGGTACTCTGGGCTGCAGATAGGTACTCGAGTACTCTGGGCTTCAGATAGGTACTCAGGTTCTCTGGGCTGCAGATAGGTACCCGGATACTCTGGGTTGCAGATAGGTACTCAGGTACTCTTGGCTGCAGCTAGATACTCAAGTACTCTGTTCTGCAGATGGGTACTCTGGGCTGCAGATAGGTACTTGGGTACTCTTGGCTGGAGACAGGTCCTCTTTATTTTGGGGGCAATATGGGGACTGTGTTTTGCACTGTAATTGGTAACTTTTGGGGGCAATATGGGGACTGTGTTTTGCACTGTAATCTTCTTCTCCCACTGGATCAGCGTGTGAGGAAAGAAACCCAGTAACGGCGAGTTGTCGCCATTTGCTGATATTTGTGACCGGCTGTGATTGGACACAGCCGGTCATGTGGTAAAGAGCCATTTTCATTGGCTCTTTTCCATGATCAGGGATGGGCTGTGTCCTGAGGGACATGCCTCATCCCTATTCACCAAGCTGCGCACCCCCAGGGCCTCTGCCCCCCACCCAAAGCACCTTTCCCCTATGGTGGTGGGGACAAGTGCCTTTTCCTAATAACCCTGGGTGGTGGTTTTGGGGGTCTGCGGGCAGGGGGCTTTACCAAGGGGACCCTCAGATCCAGGCCCCCTTTTTTGAATAAGTAAGGGGTACATTGTACCCCTACCCATTCACCCCACAAAAAAAGCAGTGTAAATAAAAACAAGAGACGGTTTTTGACAAGTCTTTTATTAAGAATGCCCCTCGTCGTAGCTCCAACGTGTCTTCTTTCTCTGGTTCTTCTCCCTCTGCTGATGTCTTCTTCCTCCGGTTCTTCTCCCTCTGCTGCTGATGTCATCTTCCCCTGGTTCTTCTGCTGGTTCTTCTCCCTCTGCTGCTGATGTCTTCTCCCACAGTTGTGCCAGCTCCATTCTCTGGCAGTTCTTTTATAGCCATGGGGCGTGACAGCCGGTGTTGTCATGCATTGTGACGTCACTACCCCATCATGTCTATGGATGGCCACACTCAATGGCTATATAAGAAATTGCAGAGAACGGAGCTGTCAAAACTGCGGGAGTTAGCTTGAGGAGAAAACATCAGCAGCAGAGGGAGAAGAACCAGCAAAAGAAAGGGGCTTCCAGATTCAAAGACCCCCACAACCACTTCCAAGGGATGTTGGGAAGATGCCTTTGTCCCCATCAATATGGGGGCAAGATGCTTTGAGGTGGGAGGTGCAGAGACCCCCTGCCCCAAAGCACCCCCCCTCTATGTTTAGCTGGTATGGTCCAGGGGTGGCCTCACTCATCCCCCCTTTCCTGACCTGCCAGGTTGCATACTCAGATAAGGGTCTGGTATGATCTTAAGGGGGAACACTTTTTTTTTCAGTCTTGTCGTGGGATTACCCCCTGTCAAGATTCATACCAGACTCAAAGGGCCTGGTATTGTCGGATCCTGTTCATTGAAGTCGCATTGAAGTTGGATATGAAGTTGTTGGCCAAAGTCAGATCGGAAGTCGTCCAACTTCCATGTCGGAGCAGTATGAACCCAACCTAAATTGTATTCTTTCTTTGCTGATAAGGATGTGATGGATACTTCAGTGAGAAGTGGTTTAGGTGAAAACTGTGTGTTCTAGTTTTTTATTTTTTATTTTTTTCTTGTGAATGAGGATTAAAGGCAGCTAAGAGAAAATATGGTTAGTGACAAGTAAAAGCTGCACCCACAAACTTAAAAAAAAAATCAATTTAAACTTAAATAAATGCCCCATCAACATAAGATAAAAAGAAAATGCACCCCCAACATAAATGAAAAAACAAAATACCACCCCTGAAACAAAAGCCCAATTTTCTAAAGGAAAGTTTTGCAGCAGCAAAAGCAAAAAAAGATTGTCATGGTCTGGACAGCAGCTAAAAGTGACCCCTGACCTTGAAGAAACCACAAAAATGAACTACCAAAAAGTTTTCAATACCTAAATAGTTTAAAAAATTGACAAAGGGGTTTATTGCCCAAAGAGATAATGATCAGAATTATAAGGGAATTGTTTCCTATCTGATCCAAGATCCCCCTAATAAGTTTGTTAGCTTTCCCTACAACAGCTTCCAATTCTGTGCCTGTAAATTAAACAAAAGCTCCCTCACTGGACTATCTAAGCCCTGGCTTTCAAAAACTATACAGTGGATTATGGTTAAAAAAAAATTTCCTAGGTAAATCTGCACATAGATTTGCTGGGACGGAAAATTTTGAGCTCCCAAGACTCACTCTCAAAACTATGGTAGCAGCACACCCCAGCTTAAAGCCAGCCATATATGGGTCAAATTCCAAACAAAATTTTCTTCGAAAATCGTAATTGTGAATTTTCGTTCGAATTTCACACTATTGGTGGACCACAGCAATGCCTGACTTTTGTGCGGCCATCAAATTTGAGTGATCAGACAAGTTGAAAGTTTTTTGAAAATCAAACATTTTTCTAATTAATAAAGGGAGAATCAGGCGAGAAATTTAATCAAAAAAGAAATGCGCATGAGCTGTGACCTGGAAAGGAAAGAAGATTCCCAGCCATGAAATGTATTTTCTGTAGCAACAGAAGGTGAAATTGAAGGCTTGGTTGGTCGAATTTCAAAATCAATGGTAACACCATTGGATTACAAAACGCACACAAATTCTGATTTGCAAAAGAAACGTTTGTTGGAATTCAACCCATGTATGGCCTGCATTATACTTATTTTGTAATAATCTTGTAAATTGCTAAAGCCTAATTGAACTTGAATTGAAATGAGCTAAATGAAGTCCAGGTGCATCAAAAGAAAAGGTGTGCAAATTCTTACAGTTAGCTTTCCTTTAAAATCAGCATCCTGGATTGTTGAATTCTGTAAAAATCCCCAAATTCTTCTTACCATGCTATAATTTTTAAATGAACTCATATAGCTGGAAACAATCTGATGTACAATGACTTGAGAGTTGTTTAAATGGATAGTCTGAACCAATAAAAAAAAAAAAGTCCTTCCGATTTTCAGTAAAAAGCTATTGTAAACTAGGCCTTGAAGTCAATGAAACAGAAAATCAATTCTCAAAAAACTAAAGCTTAACAAGTGTAGCTATTTGACTGATTACTTCCTAATGAAGCAGGATAAACGGTACTAGTTTCCATAAAATTACGGGGAAAGCAACACTTCATTCAGCTTTTGCATAATATTCGTAAGTCAAATCTTGCTGTGCTGAAGACTGTTCAACAACCAATTAATCATATCACAGACTGTTGAAAGAAAAAAAATCCTTGTATGATTTCTATGAAATTTAACTCATGGTAATGTTCAGATCAGTACTAAAGAACACAAAGATTTTTTTTAAACTTACTACCGCAGGACAATAGAGAGCCTTTTGGCACTGAAGGAGTGAGCACACCATTGTGAGTCATTTATTACTGCTCGATTAGTAGGGGTGAAAAAGACCAAGATTTTGCTTCTATTCTTAGTGCACTAGAAAGAATAGAACATTACACACAGCTGGAAAGATAATTACAGAAAATCACATTGGCCTAAATTACTGTCCTGAGTAAAGAACTATATTTTCTTCTGTACGAAAATGAAATTAGATTAGGAAAAATGTGTATAAAATACTTTCAGAAAATGAAAGAATAAGCAAAATAATTCTTTCATTGCCAAAGGATTTAAGAAGATTTTATTTCCTTTGATTCTTTTAAAGGGTATCTATTGCTACAGTCATGTAATATGTTATAAGAAACTTCAAAGAGCTGTGGTTACTTCCTGACTCCTCGGCCTCATACTAGACCCAAGGCATTCAATTTACTTAAGGCTCAGTTAGACTGTAGCAGAAGTAGACTGCTGATCATCAAAGGGTGTCTAAAACACATTGGATTTACCTTTATATAAAGGGACCATGTTATTATATTATTTTCAACACATGTTTTAACAACATAAACACACCGTAGTGTATGCTCACTTACCACAGGCAATAAGGTCAAGCTGTGTTCACTCTCAAAAAAAATAATTGGGGTTTTGAAAATTTAAAACAAGCTTGCATGTTCAATCACATTGAAATTATTGAATTGAACACAGCATTACCTTATTCACTTAGGTAAACAGGTAAACATTAATTTTCAACAGGTTTCCAGTAACTTTATAAAGTTAACAGCTTTTCTCCTCAACCTCACTTATTTATTACCCAATGTTTGTTAGAAATAAGGCCTCATGCACACAGGATGCTTTGCAAACTCTCCTAGAAGCCTTTCCCCCTGGGCAGCAGCATTTTGGCGGAAAAAAAAGCCTGATGCAGGGCTCAATAAATCCCAGGTGCCAAGTCACCATGGCGACTGGAAATTGCATCCTGGCACCTGGGCTTTTGTCAGCCCATTTACTGATGGCACCAGGCAATGGAAAAACTTTCACCGGAACCTGGAGTTCTGCCACTGTGAGGGAGCCCTAAGAGCCCACACTGTGGCTCCCCAGTGGGGTTGCTGGCTACAGGGCTCTGAGAGTGTCTCTCACGCAGCCCAGTGAAAGCGCTGACAGTTCCCCCTCCCCCACACAGATGGGAGAGGAGATAGAGAGCTGTGTAGGGGGACTCCTGAGAGCAAGTTGAGTCTGGGTGAAGTAATGTGGAGGATTCGTGGGGTTTGCAAGATGCAAAATACACATGGAGGAGGGGGGATGGAGATGTTGATGGCAGTAGATTGGGGAGGGGGAAGGAATATGAGGGGGAGATGGTCTCCTATTGTGGGCAGTGGACTATTCTCCACCGGTGGCTGTTCGGTGTAGAGGGGTTGTGGAGGTGAAGTCATACTGAAAGGTGGAGGGGGCTAAAAAGCCAATACATAGAGGTGACAGAGGTTAGTTCAGGCCAGCCAGACAGGCTCTGGAATTTCATTGTCCTGGCAGAGCGGCAGAGAGGGGGGACTGGGCAGAGCTCCATGGGGTCACAGCACAGGGAGTCTGGCTAGTGGTGCTGGGGGTCACATGGTGCTGTGCGGTGCCATGTGGTCAGTGTCCCCCTATCCATCATCTACTGCCTGGGGTCACCTCTGGGGCCACCCACTGACATCTTCCTATCAGCAGATAAAGGGGATCCTCTGATTATACTGGGGGGGTCCTCTGATTACACGGGAGCAGGGCTCCTGTACTGGGGATGTAATATTGGTGTCCTCCAGAGTCTGCTCATCCCATGAAATTATTCTACTATTTTGTGTTGTGCTGCCTGCAGGTGGAGGATGTGCTGACCAGTAACAATCTGTTGACAGTGTAACTAATGATTGGTAATAATGTACAGGCTTGATGGTGTTGACATCACACTGACTTCTGCTGCACGTGCTCTGCTTCATTCAGCCTGTAAATAATCCCATCAAAGTTGTTATGCAATCAAGCTGCATTGAAATAAGACACCACTGTTGTATCTTACTGATTTGGTCACTGAGCTACCTGGATGCTTCATGTTGAGAATTTTGGCCTTCCTCGAAAGATAAAGTGCATATGAACTATATAATTTGAGATCACCCCTGTTTGGTAAGAGGCCTTATTTTCTCAGGAGCACTTTCTCTGCACTGGAGCACTTTTATATTTTTTGAGCACAAAGCATTTCGAAGGCACATGGACACTTTGTATTGAATTATGAATTTACTGGATATGGACTTTTAAATATGTAATTCGTAGATTATATATATATATATATATATATATATATATATATATATTATTTTTTTCTTTTTTGTAATTTAGTGATCTATATGAATATATGATTTTATTAAGTTTTCACAGAATATTTACATTTATTTTTTCAATTATGTGCATTGATGTTTAATGCTTTAATTATTTGCACTGGCTTGTAAATTGGTCTTCACTTAAAGCAACAGTGCACTTTTTATTCATACTCTTACACACAGTTATGCTTCTCAGCTTTTGCCCTTTTAACCTGCTTAGCATCCCTAAAAACTTAGTACATTTAAAACTATAATTGCAGTGAAGGACAGTCAGAGACTGTGGTGACTATTTCACACTTATTACGATTTTAAATGTACTAAATTCTTAGGAATCCTATGAAGGTTAATAGGCAAAAGCTGTGAGGTATAACTGCGTGTAATCCTGGGTCATGCATCTCAAAAGATTTACATTAGAGATGGGCGAATTGTCTGAGCCGTGCATCAGTTTGGCCCTGAACAGCGCCTATTCGGGTGTTTGTAGAACACCCGAATTTGCAGAGCACCCCACAATACACTGCATGCTGCACAGTGCATTTTAACAACGATGATTGGCTGAAGCAATGCACCTGACCACTGGCCGGGTGCAAGGCTTTGCCCAATAAGGGCACAAAGCACTGTCAATCATGGCTCAGTGCTCCAAGCCCCACACTACAAAATGTTACTTTACACAGAACCTTTTGCAGTATGAAGTCAAAGATAGAGCAGGGCTCAGCAGGCTAGTTAGTGTTAGTGTAGTGTTAGTGTAGTGTCACTGTAGTGTGAGTGTAGTGCAGTGTTTAACAGCATTACATTTAGTGCTGTATACAGTGCTGTATACACACTTTTTTTGTCACTGCTTCCTTTTTTTTTTTTTTGTTCCCTGATCCCTCTTTTAAAATTGTCAGCCACAGTTTGTCATACAGCGATGTTGGGTTTCCCCCTTTTTCATTAATATACAATGCTCAAAAAAAATAAAGGAACACTTTGAAAACACATGAGATCTCAATGGGCAAAAATCTCATGCTGGATATCTATGTTGATATGGACTGGGTAATGGGTTAAGAACGAATGGATGCCACATGGTTGATGGAAATGAAAGTTATCAACCTACAGAGGGCTAAATTCAAAGACACCGCGAAAATCAAGTAAAAAATTATGTAGCAGGCTAGTCCATGTTGCTGACATTTCATTGCAGCAACTCAAAATGTTACTCATTGGTTTGTATGGCCCCCACGTGCTTGTATGCATGCCTGACAATGTTGGGGCATCACTAAGCTCCTGAACAGACTGAGGTGCAACCTGGTGGCGTCAGATAGACCGAAACATAATGTCCCAGAGTTGTTCTATTGGATTTAAGTCAGGCGAGCGTGGGGGCCATTCAATGGTATCAATTCCTTCTTCCTCCAGGAACTGGCTGCATACTCTTGCCACATGAGGCTGTGCATTGTCATGCAACAGGAGGAACCCAGGACTCACTGCACCAGTGTAGGGTTTGACGATGGGTCCAAGGATTTTAACATTATACCTAATAGCAGTCATGGTGCCATTTTCTAGCCTGTAGAGGTCTGTGCATCCCTCCATGGATATGCCTCCCCAGGCCATCATTATCCCACTACCAAATCAGTCATGCTGAACAATGTTACAGGCAGCATAATGATCTCCACGGTTTCTCCAGACCCTTTTACGTCTGTCACATGTGCTCAGGGTGAACCTGCTCTCATCTGTTAAAAGCACAGGGTGCCAGTGGTGGACCTACCAATTCTGGTGTTCAATGACAAATGCCAATTGAGCTCAATGGTGCCAGGCAGTGGGCACAGAGCGCACTAGAGGACATTGGGCCCTCAGGCCATCATGAAGTCTGTTTCTGATTGTTTGGTCACAGACTTTCACATCAGTGGCCTGCTAGAGGTAATTTTGTAGGGCTCTGGCAGTGCTCATCCTGTTCCTCCATGCACAAAGGGGCAGATCCCAGTCCTGCCGATGGGTTAATGACCTTCTACGGCCTGTCCAGCTCTCCTAGAGTAACTGCCTGTGTCCTGGCATCTCCTCCATGATCTTAGGACTGTGGTGGGAGACACAGCAAACCTTCTGGCAATGGCACATATTGATGTGCCATCCTGGAGGAGTTGGAATGCCTGTGCAACCTTTATAGGGTCCAGGTATTGCCTCAAGCTATCAGTAGTGACATTGACCCTAGTCAAATGCAAAACTAGTGAAAAACAGTCAGAAAAGATCAGTAGGGAAAAAAAAAATCATTCTTGTTTTGGAGGTTTTCTCATTGTTGCCCATCTGGTACCCCTGTTGTTAATTTCATTAACACCAAAGCAGCTGAAATTGATTAACAACCCCCTCTGCCAATCAATATCTCAGGAGCCTAACTGACCTGATGCTATACTCTGATTAAAAAGTGTTCCTTTATTTTTTTTAGAGCTGTGTATACAGTGTATATATATATATATATATATTTTTATTTTTTTCAATGTGTGTCAGTGGCAGTCCCCAATTGTACACAGTTTATAGTGCACCAAGCACCACATTTTTTATATTGTCAGCTGCAGTTTGTCTTACTGCGATGATGGTGTTCCCCTTTATTTATAATTATAGTAAAAACATTTTTTTTTTTAGTTTTCCAATTTGTCTCAGCAGCAGTCCCCAATTGTACACACTTTATAACGTACCAAGCACCACATTTCATTAAATAAAGTGCATCTTATCACCCATTTCCTATTATCTAATAAATTAGTGTAAAAAGCCCCCCCCCCCAATCATGTCTGAGAGGCCAACAAAGAAAGGCAGAAGTTCCCATGCCACTCTATAAGGGCCAGCAGCGTCCGTGTCCATAGGCAAAGGTGAACGTGGTCCGTCATCATGCAGGGCACATTTGTCTCTTTTTACTAATGTTAGCTGTGCTATCCAGCCACAGCATCCAGAGGAGGTGGTGGACTGACTTACCAACCCATCCTCATTCTTTATCACCCAATCTGACACTAGTTTGCAGTCTATAACAGGTGCCAGAGTGGCCTATTCTGCCTCCTTGTCCACAGCTACTCCTGGCTTAGCTCCACCATCATACATGGAGAAGTCAGCTGAATTATTTGAACACAGCACAACCACTTGCTTCTTGAGGATGCACAGCCATTACTTGATTCTGATATTGGTCCTGAGGTTGAGGAAGGGAGTAACATGAGCCTACAGAGAGGGGATAACACTGATAAACAACAAGTTGACAGTCCTGTTCCCCCCATGAACTTGGGTCTGAGTGTACTATAATGTGGCTTATTCACATCAGGCTTGCATACTGTGGTGAAAAACTTTGTGGTTTCCATCCAAAGTCTGCCAAAGAGACACCAGAATTTATCCAAAGAAATCTGTAATCTTATTCCGAGTGCACTAAATGTGGCCCCATCATACAGACTGGCTCCCCAAATCATTGTTTACAAAAAAAGAAAGCTTGCGGGGAAAATCAATTAAAATTTTGTTTTTATATATATATATATATATATATATATATATATATATATATATATATATATACTGTATATCAGTTTTGCTGCAGCAGGTTCTATACATGGTATTGATGGGCCACTTTACAAGCAGACTAATGGAACAAACAGGCACTATATTTAAAGGAATTTTTAACTGCTTAATTAAAATCAATATTTTTAAAAGTTTTTGTTTGCATTGATACATGTTCCTCAGGGCAGTACCCGGGCCCCAAAAGCCTTTTTATATCCAATAACTTCCATAAAAGCTTTAAAAATGGGTCCTTTTCATTTTTCCAGTTCTTGTGCTATAGACTTTAATAAATCAAAAGGGAATACCTGTGTTGGGTACTATTAGTGGTGCCGCATCCCAATATAATCTCAAGAAAAAGAATTCCCCTATTGGTGGGACTTTTGAGGCACTCACAAATTACAACGGTTTCAAAAAATTGACAATATTTTATTGGAAAAAACAAAACAACAATATAATATAAAAGGCAAGTAGGATAAAATACATCACATGTGCAATTGGAAATAACCACACCAATTCAGGGAGAAGACTCAAATCCCGACTAGTTTCGGAGTTTTAACATTACTCCTTCTTCAGGGGGGAGAGTAAGCCCTGGATAGTGGTCTGTAGACAATTTGATCAGACAAAAATTAGTCAGATGAAGAGAATAATACAGTCAAGTGTAGATTGCATCAGTTTATACCACACATTTGAAATAGAAAGAAGACATAACTTACATTCTATGCTGTGATGAATGGCACTATATACCTGCCAGAATATATTTAAAATCAGGTGCTGTGTATGCTCTGCCGAACTTATGCTCTGGTCATGTTCAAAGGATGGTTAAGGTGCCAGGACCCCGTACATGTATACTATAGAATAGTATACATGTACGGGGTCCTGGCACCTTAACCATCCTTTGAACATGACCAGAGCATAAGTTCGGCAGAGCATACACAGCGCCTGATTTTAAATATATTCTGGCAGGTATATAGTGCCATTCATTTGTAAAGATAAAGTGCGCTAAACTCATATAAAATGTTCCCTGAATTAGGGAAATAAATCACAAACGTGATTAACAAATATAGTGGTATAAAAGATATTCAAAGTAAGTACTATACCAACAAATATTATAACATGTGCTCTAATATTTGTTGGTATAGTACTTACTTTGAATATCTTTTATACCACTATATTTGTTAATCACGTTTGTGATTTATTTCCCTAATTCAGGGAACATTTTATATGAGTTTAGCGCACTTTATCTTTACAAATTTATCACTATTATTATTTATTTTGCAGCTTCACCATATAGTATCCTGCGCACTTTCCACATACACATATAGTGCCATTCATCACAGCATAGAATGTAAGTTATGTCTTCTTTCTATTTCAAATGTGTGGTATAAACTGATGCAATGTACACTTGACTGTATTATTCTCTTCATCTGACTAATTTTTGTCTGATCAAATTGTCTACAGACCACTATCCAGGGCTTACTCTCCCCCCTGAAGAAGGAGTAATGTTAAAACTCCGAAACTAGTCGGGATTTGAGTCTTCTCCCTGAATTGGTGTGGTTATTTCCAATTGCACATGTGATGTATTTTATCCTACTTGCCTTTTATATTATATTGTTGTTTTGTTTTTTCCAATAAAATATTGTCAATTTTTTGAAACCGTTGTAATTTGTGAGTGCCTCAAAAGTCCCACCAATAGGGGAATTCTTTTTCTTTAGACTTTAATAAGGTTCTAGGTTGAACATTTTTCCTGTTCTGGAGTTCTGCTGTAGAATAGAACCCAGGGGTGTTCTGCCCATCACTAATATACATCAGGGCTACATAAGAGGAGAGGTTTTGTCATTGAAAATAAAGCTTTGTTAAATTCTGGCTTCTAACATTTTAGCTGGCTCCTAGTTTTAAATCAAATTTGTCAAGCACTGGCCTGATTCTTGTAAAAGTGTCTAAAGATTTTACAAGTGTTTAGTTGTGTTTACAGGCATCAAAAGCTTGGGTGTTAATTAATTTCATTGGCCAGAATAATAATTTATTCTGGCCAATGAAATTAATTAACACTCAAGCGCTAACCCTGCCTAGCATTAACGCGTGTTTAGGCGTGTTTAGATGTGTTTAGCAGCGTCAAGCATTTTTTCTGCCAAAACTCTGCTGCTCCTAGTTGCACTGGCAGTGTTTTTTTTTTTTTTTTTTTTACTTGTCTCTAAAAACCCCTGCCACTAATTGCTGCTAAAATCCTTTGTGTGCATTAACACATAGGCAAACATGCAGGGGAGTTTAGAATTCAGAATACTTTATTAATCCCAAAAGGGAAATTATTAAAGGCAGGAAAAACAACAACACCTGACACCCCTAGAAGCAGCTGCAAAAACGTCCAATCTGCATGAGACTTAAGTGGTCCCTGGAGATTAGAAAATATTGGCAACTATTCAGGGTTCACATTATACAAGAGCAGCCTAAAATACAGTAGGTATTTTTTTTATTTTTTTTTTTTAATTAAAGTGTTTAAAATCAGAGTATTGTGTTACTTGCAGTAAGTTTTAAGCAAGTAAGCAACAAAAAAAAAAAATACAAGCTTAAGTAATAATTAGTGCCCAATATCCCCGATTCCAGAAGAAGTGTCAAGAGTGACAGGTCTCCTTTAACAGTCTTATGTGACTTCCTAGACTTGGGTGGCTTCCTTAGGAGGCAGAACCAAAACTGAGGGGTAATTCACTTTGGGGTTCCTAAGGCAGAGGCAACTATTTCTACGATCTATGGTAATCAAACTATTATATTTTTAACTTTAGTGAAATCTGCACTGATAATAATGAATATTGCATAGTATAATTTTGCTGTATTTAAAACTCCCTTTTAATTGACATTTGCTGATTTATATACAATCAATACAGTACATATTTTATGATGGAGATAGTGCAACTGCGAGGGCACCAAATTTGAGGGTTTTTTTATTGTAATTTCTACTGAAATCGTATTTATGTGTACAAATTGATATTATTTTTCTTTTGTGTGCACTGAATTGTTTTTGTTTGTGGATTCCTCTGCTCCAACCGGGCTAGTATCTAAATCATTTAAATAAAATAAGTTCTTTCTCAATTGTATTTGTACCCAGTTTGCAAAAATAGTTTGTTCTTCTGCAGCTTTTTTATCAGAATTTCCTAATTCAGTTCATGCAGTTATGCCAATTGTGTATTGATTCCAATTGCCCATTCTGTTTGAATGACAATTATTTTGATATATCAGGACTTGATAGGGAAATTTACAATTTTATGTACTGTGATTTTCTTTCAGTCTATTATCCTAATCAATTTCTATTGCCCTCTTGGTACCCATCTGAAGAATCTTTCTTATATGACCAGTTTAATATCATCATTTCCCCAGGCTCCAATTTTATTTATGGGCAATTTCAGTAAAGCATTAGACCCTGAACTAGATAAGGATTAAAGCTAGCTTTCTAGATAATACCTTGCTAAAAGAATTGCCTTGTGAATTGGTGTTAACAGACCTATTGCAATTAAAGCAAACAATATTTCAATTTTTTTTTTTTTTACCATTTGCTGTCTTTTTTAATGTTCTTATCCTTGGTAAAACGGTAACTCACTGCCTCACATTTTACAGAAAAAGTATCCTTAATATATTCTATTAGGATCTTGAAAAAATTCTACTATTAACTGAAAACTTGACTTTGTTTTTAAAAGAGGTTATCCAATTATGATTTACTCTAGCTATAGAACTATGCTATGGATATCCAATGAATGGGAAGCACAGTAACTTAGTAGTTGCCACTTCTGCCTTGCAGCACCCGGGTTTGAATCAGTGCAATGGCAGTCCCTGCACTAGCAATTTGGCCTTATTATAGGAAACCTCTATGATTAAACCCAATTGCATGAAATGTGTTAGAGGGGGTGGTCCTCTAGCAGGACTACCATTGCAGCAATTGTAGTTGTTTTACAAAATAAACTTGGATTCCAGTGATGCTTTTTGTGTGCGTTAGTATTTTCAGTTTGATCCGCAGCACCCAGATTTCAAGTGGCAGTTGTGAGGTGCAGGTTAGAGAGGGAGGGAAACTAACATGTCACTACCTGTATGGAGTATGCATGTTCTCCTTTTACTTGTGTAGGTTTTCTCTGGGTAATATGGTTTGCCCTGACACTCCAAAGCCAAGACAATAGGTTAATTCACGCCATTCTAAATTGGCTCTAGTATGTGTATGTATGCATATGAGGTCGGGACTTGAAATTGCAAGCTCCTGGAGGACAGGGACTGATGGTAATGAGCATTGCATACATAAATTGTCAGCACTATTACCTGTAATAAATAACAATAATAATAATACATTTTACAAAATGCATACAGAGCTACTAAACAGTTTTTTTTTTGCTTTATTTTTTTTTTTTATTCATGAACAGAAAATTTGTTATTAATTGAGAAACGCTTTCATTATCTTATTCCAAAAGAGAGTGAGTACACCTTGAAATGCATGTCATTTCACCGATATCCTTATTACTTAACCTCCCTGGCGGTATGATTATGTCAGAAATTTTGTATCAAAAACGGTACAATTTTTTGCATGGAAATTTGGTGTTATGTATTGTAGGCCTCCAATTCTTAGCAATTACTTACTTAAACCTGACCAAACAAGACTCTAGTAAAAAATCCCAGATGTGATAAAGTTTGAAACACAAAATCATAAATTACAATATAATAAATAACTATAAATATGTTAAAGTATATATATATATATATATATATATATATATATATATATACAGTGCCTTGCGAAAGTATTCGGCCCCCTTGAACTTTGCAAAGTTTTACCACATTTCAGGCTTCAAACATAAAGATATAAAACTGTAATTTTTTGTGAAGAATCAACAACAAGTGGGACACAATCATGAAGTGGAAATAAATTTATTGGATATTTCAAACTTTGTTAACAAATAAAAAACTGAAAAATTAGGCGTGCAAAATTATTCAGCCCCTTTACTTTCAGTGCAGCAAACTCTCTCCAGAAATTTAGTGAGGATCTCTGAATGATCCAATGTTGACCTAAATGACTAATGATGATAAATAGAATCCACCTGTGTGTAATCAAGTCTCCGTATAAATGCACCTGCACTGTGATAGTCTCAGAGGTCCATTTAAAGCACAGAGAGCATCATGAAGAACAAGGAACTCACCAGGCAGGTCTGAGATACTGTTGTGGAGAAGTTTAAAGCCGGATTTGGATACAAAAAGATTTCCCAAGCTTTAAACATCCCAAGGAGCACTGTGCAAGCGATAATATTGAAATGGAAGGAGTATCAGACCACTGCAAATCTACGAAGACCTGGCCGTCCCTCTAAACTTTCAGCTCAAACAAGGAGAAGACTGATCAGAGATGCAGCCAAGAGGCCCATGATCACTCTGGATGAACTGCAGAGATCTACAGCTGAGGTGGGAGACTCTGTCCATAGGACAACAATCAGTTGTATACTGCACAAATCTGGCCTTTATGGAAGAGTGGCATGAAGAAAGCAATTTCTTAATGATATCCATAAAAAGTGTTGTTTAAAGTTTGCCACAAGCAACCTGGGAGACACACCAAACATGTGGAAGAAGGTGCTCTGGTCAGATGAAACCAAAATCAAACTGGGGCGGAGATTTTTCTTCCAAAAAGACAATGATCCAAAACACAAAGCAAAATCTACAATGGAATGGTTCACAAATAAACATATCCAGGTGTTAGAATGGCCAAGTCAAAGTCCAGACCTGAATCCAATCGAGAATTTGTGGAAAGAACTGAAAACTGCTGTTCACAAACGCTCTCCATCCAACCTCACTGAGCTCAAGCTGTTTTGCAAGGAGGAATGGGCAAAAATTTCAGTCTCTCGATGTGCAAAACTGATAGAGACATACCCCAAGCGACTTACAGTTGTAATCGCAGCAAAAGGTGGCGCTATGAAGTATTAACTTAAGGGGGCTGAATAATTTACACGCCCAATATATATATATATATATACACACACACATATATATATATATATATATATATATATATAGTACAGTAAAACTGCAGGCAAGGGCACTGGGGGGGCAAACTAATGTCATTGTATTTTATTTAGTAATGTATTCCAATAGGATTACAATATATCAGTGTATTTGTGTGTTTTACTTTTTGAATTTGCCACTGGTTCCACCCCCCTGGGATGCGACGTACACAGGAAACAGAAGCAAGGGCACACAGCATCAGGAAGGAGATCCGGCCGCTGTACACTGCCGGAATACATCACAGGATCCTGGGGACAAGGTAAGTAACCTCTTTCAGGATCCAGCGACTTCTCCCTGGCGGTATCCCTAGTGTGGCTCGGGGTTACTGCTAATGGCACTGAAATTCCACCCTGAGCCACACTCGGGAAAACCGCCAGGGAGGTTAAGAGGAAGATCCTTGCACAAGCAATAGCAAATTGATTAACTAGGGTTTTGATCAGATTACTACATCTCAACCAGATGTTGAACTTAACGAGACCCTGTCACCAGATTAGAATAAATTGCAGGTAAACACACACACACTGGCCTAGCTTCTCTTCCCCTCCTCCCAGATCCCTATATAATCCTTTATTAAGATCCTAGATATAGCTGCTAAGGAAGGAACAAAGGAGAACACTAAAAACTACTGTCATTTGAATGTCTGCTGTAGCCCACCAGTAGTCTCCAGTCTTTTGGATGTCTGCACAAGGAATGCTTTTACAGGTAAATAACATGAATAATACATGTTAAATCTTAAATAACCATGATATGAGAAGAATGTTGTTGAAATGAATGGTTTGGTGACAGGGTCTCCTTAAAGGTTATCTTGTTAGATGCCTATTTCTGATTTGTGAAGGATTCAAGTTGTCTAGGTTCTGTAGGCTACAAACTAGCATTTAAAATTGTATTGTGGCTATTTCTTTTGAAATTTGTTTATCAAAGTCTGCCTTTCACGTCAAATTTGTTGTGTATATTTGACTGCTTTATTGTGAAATTGATACAAAAGTAAAAACCAATTACAACAACCTCTCTATCAACTGTCATCAACTATCAGGTAGTTTATGGTATCTCTATGTGTATCTGTTGTCTAGCTTTCCTAACTATTCCTTAGTAATTTGGTTGTCCAAAAGGAAAAATATAGCCAAAGCTCTTTTTGGCTATACTTCTCATGTAGGTAACTGTGCAGTTTCTTCTGCACCCCTGTGACTTATTTTCAGCCAGCAACAGGCTAAAGACTGCTGTCGGCTGACATCACTCAGCCAGTCCAGGCTTAGGAAAGAGCAGTTGGGATCCACCCAGATGCCAGGCCCAGCACCTTGCGCAGCATCTCCTCGATCTGCTGAAAGCCTGAGCCAGCCCATTCCGCCTCCTCCACAGCCCAGCACTCCTGTGGCTGCTGGTGGGCAGAGCAGAGATCCAGTGACTTTGAAGAAGTTGTTGGACGAAACGCATTAGGGTCAGACCACACAGCAACAGGAAGTAACGTCAGGCCCCCGCCGGTAGTGATGTAGTTCTAGTCATGGACGGACTGCTTGGGTGATATGTAATTTACTCTGCACGCTGATGATGTTGTATATCACAAGTGGAACAATGCATGAAATCTTAAATGGAATGTATTTTACTCTTTTTTCTTAGCCCAAGAGACCAGGCACTTTCACTGACTTCCTGCCCAGGACTATTTTCAGCTTTCAGCACTGTCATTCAATTTGAATGACATTTGCGTGGTCATGTAACACTATACCCATATGACATTTTTATAATTTTCTTTCACTGAGCTTTCTTTTGGTGATTTTTATTCACCACTTTTATTTTTGCTAAATAAACGAAACAAGACCAAAATATTTTTTTTTTAAAAATGTGTTTTTCTTCATTTCTGTTATAAAACTTTGTAAATAAATAATCTTTATTCATAAATGTAGGCCAAACTGTATTCTGCTACATTTCTTTGGTGAAATTATCCCAAATAGATATATATACACGCATATGCACAGAATCTCACAAAAGTGAGTACATCCCATCCATTTTTGTAAATATTTAATTCTATTTTTCATGTGACAACACTGAAGAAATGACACTTTGCTACAATGTAAAGCAGGGAGTGTACAGTTTGTATAACAGTGTACATTTGTTGTCCTCTCAAAATAACTCAACACACAGCCATTAATGTGTAAATCGCTGGCAACAAAAGTAAGTACACCCCTAAGTGAAAATCTCCAAATTGGGCCCAATTAGCCATTTTCCGTCCCCGGTGTCATTTGACTCATTCGTTTTACGAGGTCTCAGATATGAATGAGGAGCAGGTGCGTTAAATTTGTTGTTATCGTTCTCACTCTGTCATACTGGTCAGTTCAACATGGCACCTCATGGCAAAGAACTCTCTGAGGATCTGAAAAACAGAATTGTTGCTCTACATAAAGATGGCCTAGGCTATAAGAAGAATGCCAAGACCCTGAAACTGAGCTGCAGCACTTTGGCCAAGACCATACAGCGGGTTAAAAGGACAGGCTTCACTCAGAACGGGCCTTGCCATGGTCGACCAAAGAAGTTGAGTGCACGTGCTCAGCGTCATATCCAGAGGTTGTCTTTGGTAAATAGACGTATGAGTGCTGCCAGCATTGCTGCAGAGGTTGAAGGGGTGGGGGGGTCAGCCTGTCAGTGCTCAGACCATATGCATGCACCCCAGAAGGAAGCCTCTTCTAAAGATAATGCAAAAGAAAGCCGCAAACAGTTTTCTGAAATCAAGCCTAAGGACATAGATTACTGGAATCATGTCCTGTGGTCTGATGAGACCAAGATAAACCTATTTGGTTCAGATGGTGTCAAGTGTGTGTGGTGGCAACCAGGTGAGGAGTACAAAGACAAGTGTGTCTTGCCTACAGTCAAGCATGGTGGTGGGAGTGTCATGGTCTGGGGCTGCAGAGTGCTGCTGGCACTGGGGAGCTACAGTTCATTGAGGGAACCATGAATGCCCACATGTACTGTGACATACTGAAGCAGAGCAGGATCCCCTCCCTTCAGAGACTGGGCCACAGGGCAGTATTCCAACATAATAATGACCACACACAAACCTCCAAGACTACCACTACCTTGCTAAAGAAGCTGGGGGTAAAGGTGATGGACTGGCCAAGCATGTCTCTAAACCTAAACCCTATTGAGCCTCTGTGGGGCATCCTCAAATGGAAAGTGGAGGAATGTAAGGTCTCTAACATCCACCAGCTCCATAATGTTGTCATGGAGGAGTGGAAGAGGACTCCAGTGGCAACATGTGAAGCTCTGGTGAACTCCATGCCCAAGAGGGTTAAGGCAGTGCTGGAAAATAATGATAGCCACACAACATATTGACACTTTGGGCCTAATTTGAACATTTTCACTTAGGGGTGTACTCACTTTGTTTTGCCAATGGCTTAGACATTTATGGCTGTGTTGCCATAAAAATTAATCAATCCTGATGTACTGATGGTCTATCTAATTTTTTGAGGCCCTAAAATGCCATGACAGTACAAATATCTCCCAAATTACCCCTTTTTGGAAAGTAGACAGTCCAGGGTATTTAGCAAGAGGCATGGCAAATTTTTTGAAGTTGTATTTTTTGTCACATTTTTTTTTACGTGTTGTTACTAGTGCAGTACAGCATCATCATATGACTGGCGTGGGGGTGATCAGGGGGACTAAAGTTTAATTATTTTTTAGGATTTTTTTTTTATTTTAATGTCATTGTTTCTTTTTCGAAAACCAAAAGGTAATATAGCAAATGGTAAGGGTACATCATATCAGTGAGGAAGGCCCATAGGCCACAGAATTTATAAAAGCATGTCAGCATACATACAATACATAGATATTAGGTAGGTTGCCATATTGTTACATGTCATTAAGAAGGTGTACTCTGCCAGAGGTGGAAGGATAGAAGGTAGAAAAGTAGGAGAGAGAGAGTAAAGGAGTGGGGGTATAGAAGGAAGAAGAGATAGGGGGTAAAAAACAAATCAATCCGTTGCTCGAGGTCTGTCTTATTTCGACAGAGAACGCAGGGTAGACTTGCCTTACCCAATTTATGGAAATATTACCAGGCTGCTCAACTAGCTCAGTTTTCTATGATTTACACTCATGGGCCTAGACCTGATTGGATTCAAATTGAGAGACAGGCGATCTCCCACTACACACTTGATTATGTCGCCTGGTGCCCGTCTAAGCTTCAACCCGCAATCTTGGCGCCCACCCTTTCACATTTGATTAAATTGTGTAGGCAGCTCTATGGCCTCCCCACACTGGTCTCGCCTATGAAGCCATTAGACCACCTGTTTCATCACCCCCTATTCCTCCCCGGGCATGACATCAAAGCATTCCAATGGTGGACAAACAAAGGTCTATATCATATTGGACACTTCCTCTCACCGTCCGGGCCCCTTTCCCTCTCTCACTGCGTTAACAAACTTAAGATGCCGCCCTCGGAAAAGTTCTGGTTTCTCCAAATTTCCCACTTCCTGCATAAAATGTGGTCGGACAAACGTGTACCACCCACCTTGACCCCCTACGAAAGGTGGTGTTCTGAGTCAGCAGAACTAGTTGAACTGCGGGGTGGCATATCTACTATTTATGCTGCTTTGATGGAACCCTTGGAAAAACCTGCTTACGCTCTCAAATGGGAGAATGATTCACAATTAAATTACTCTTTGAATGATTGGCACCGCATTTTTCGCAGATCATTCAGGGGCATACTAAACATAACTCTCATTGAAACAAACGTCAAAATCTTGACTCGGTGGTACCTCGTACCGACGCGTCTGGCGCTCATATTCCCTAACACTTCCCCGTTGTGTTTCAGGGGGTGTGGACACCAGGGATCTTTTCTTCACATCTGGTGGTCGTGCCCTAGAATTAGATCATTTTGGAACAAATTTTTTCATTTGCTTCGGCTGGTCACGAGTCTTCAGATTCCTCAGTCACCCCAAGTCACTTTTCTACATGATTTCCCGCACAAATACCCCAAACACCGGTCAGCCCTACTATTTTTCATGCTTCTGGGAGCGAAGCTCACACTGGCCAAAGCTTGGAAACAACCTTCTGTCTCTCTCACCTCTGCGAAACTGAAGATTTCTTGGTTAATGACCCAGGAAAAGATAGTAGCGGTCCTACATGACCGGGTGGAAAAGTATGAGGCCATTTGGGACCCTTGGATGCAATATTTACACATTCCACTGTAATTTTACCTGCAAAGTTGATCCTAGTTTACCCCCGGTGACTTGCCCCCCATCCTCCCTTCCCCACCCTACTCTCTTGCTTTTCTTCCTCTGCTCTCCTCTCCCACCCCCCCCTTTTTTTTTCTTCTCTTTCTTTCTCTCTCTGTCCCCTTTCTCGACATTAGTGTGACGTTGCAGCTTGGGGCTTCCCCCACTCCTCCGTATGGAGTCTACTCCCCACTCGTATGTTTGATGACGTGCATGGGACATCCTTTACTGTTGGGGCCCCATCACGTCTTGGTGTGCAACCGGTTCCCCAAATGTATCGCAACCCTTTTGGGTGCTTGGGGCCAGGGTCCTGCACGCCTAACTACAGTTTCCCTTGTTTAGCCTCCTGCACTTGAAGTTATGGCTCCTGGAAGGACCGGGGGAGGCCTCATCATTACTGCTGTCCTCCCTGTACTTAGCAATGTTATTAGGCCACACCTTTGGCTAATGCTTTTTATCGACACGTTTCTCTTCTTGTTGGTACCACAAAGTGTTTTCACATCGCTTATGATATGTTGACACTGTACTCTTTCATACTGAGTTGTCCATGTTGACAGTTTGTACTTCCTTTGTCATTCTCAATAAAAATATTTGAAAGTTAAAAAACAAATCAATCACCATATTATATGCATGGTTAAGGAGCAATAACAAGTATATATAGGAGCTTAGGAAAAAACATATCTTAACTTATCAAACTTTAACAGTGCATTTGGAGTTGGACAACCAGACATCCCAATTTTCCCTAAACTTGGGGACTGTTAAGTCAGTAATTACTAATAGTTTCTCCGTCTCACATTGGTGTTTAAGGGTAGAAATAGCCTCAGTAGTAGAAGGCGAGTCTGATGTACTCCATAACCTAGTAATCGTGAGTTTTGCTGCTAGGAGGAGGTGTATAAGGACTGCCTTGACATTAGGACAGAATTTATGGATAGTTAAATGTAGAATGGCCAGCTCGGGATTGGAGTTTACTTGTTGTCCTACTATGTCAGATATTTTTGTGAAAATGTTATTCCAGAATGAGCATACAGTTTTGCTATAGCACTATAGCATACGATATAATGAACCAACCTCTCCACAATTCCTCCAGCAAAGGGGTTTGGAAGAAGAATGAAGAGTTTATAGAAAGTGAGATACCAGGAATGTACTGTTTTTTGGAACAGTTCCTAGTGAGTTACACATTTAGAAGATGTATATGTAGCACTCTCCTAGGTAGGTGCTAAAGAGAGAGTATGGTTTTGAATCCTTTCTGCTTACCAGAGGGATTGCAGGTAAATATATATTGTTCTCTGCCTACCAGAGAGCAGGATCTGCTAGTGAGTTCTGCTCAATGTGCTCAGGTACAGCTCAGTTTGTCTGAAGCGTTTCACACTGGTCCAATAGGGAGACATATTGGACAGTGGGAGGAAACCTGACAAATGAGTGCACAGGCATTTAGTACAGCCCTGGTTATTTAGCAGAGGAAAGTGCATTGGTGCATGCTGGGATACTATATAAATGCCAGGAGCACATGTGCTCGGGGTCTGTCAACTGGAGAAGGGAGTCCCGGAGGGAGGGGGCGGCTGCCTCCTCCTCTGTAGAAGTTGCAATGTGGCCTCAGGTAGTCGACCTGAGGGCCTAAAATGCTAGAGAGGAACTGAACCTGGAGGTCCTGCAAAGCTGACTGGAAGGGAGACATTGGAAGGATCTGATTCTACATACAGTGTGTACAGATCTGTGTCAAGGGGCCAGACCTGAGTGGGGCCATCCCTGCAGCTAGAAGAGTCAGTGGACAGGTGTCAGTTAAGGGGATGCTAGAGAGTGCCCTGAAGATAATGTAGATCACCAAGTCTATTGCTGGAGAAAGCGCAAGGAGACTTAATCCTTTCCATACATGTGGCAGTATGGTTGAAGCAGTGTGACTACTTCCACAAGCAATCTAGTGAGACCAAATGAGAGTTGTCCTTATCAAATGTATATAGTTACAGTTGGAGTATCCCACTAGTCCCTTCTTCCATCCATGTTCCACAATAAATGACAAAAACCAACACCCCTGGACTGTTTATTGAGTAATGAGCCATTGGGAGTAAGGATGAATGTGTGAACTGTACTCTAAGTGACTGCTGGAAATCAGAGGAGTCTCAACAATTCATCATACAGCAAGTCCTACAGGGACAGTGCTACATATATGTGGTAGTAAAGGCTTTTTTCCAAGGTACTCTCAGGGAAAGTACTGTAGTACCAAAGTTTTCTTTCCACTTGGTAACAGCAGTGGCCTTGTAGAGGGAGTCATGTTGATTATAGATATTATAAAATAATGAAATTCCTCTTAGTGGACAGTGAGGAATGGGGAGGATTTATAATCCGGTGCTGGAACTTCTGCTTATAGGTGTAGTGAATGTTTTACTAGGAAGGACCGTAAAGATGGAATTGGGAACTTACATTTTAGAAGATGTAAAGGGAGCTACCATTGTATAAATCCAAGGAGAGTGATACCCTTAGTTTTCCATGAGTGTAGGTCAGTGTCTGGTAGACATGTGCAGAACGGAAATATTTTTTTTTTCTTTTAGTTTCGGATGGATTTAATGTTACTCATTTTGTTTCATTCCTGAATTTGTTTAGTTTGGTTTTGGAATTTTTTAGTTGCGTTTTGTTTTTGTTAAATTTTTGTTTTTATTAAATGTATTTAGTTTAATAATTTTCTAAGCAATTCCAATTTTTTAGAACGGTTAGAATTCGAATCGGTCGAAAAATGATCGACAGTTTTGAATTCTGTGTTAAGAATTAACACAGAATTACTGCTACTTACCATATGTGGGAAGCTGGTAATTTGATCATCTCTAATAGAGATGGCCAAGTTGAGTCAGATAACAAGAAGGCAAGGTCTATGGTGTCCAGGTGACACATTTGGACTGATTTACTTAGGGTGGGGGTCCCTAGAGAAGAAATAGATAGGATTCCCACATCAGGGTTGCTTAAGAAGTAGAAGCAAGTTGTTTGAAATAGAAGATTCAGTCACAGTGGGTGTTATTGATGTCAAAGAATGGGTCAATTTGCTAAAGAGTGCCATGCTGTGAAGACTGGACACCAGCAGGCCAGTGTTCCCAGGACAGCACGGAGAGAGATTCAGGTTTATTCTTTCAGATGTAAATCAATGCCTTTCCGTGAAAGTGTTACAAGGCAACAGTGGGCACCCTGCAATAGTTTTGCAGTTAGAACTGGGGAGAGAGAGAACCAAAGCTATAGTGCCAATCACTGAAAATTGATCACACCTGATGTACTGACAGCCTATCACATTTCTTGAGACACTAACAAGCCAGGACAGTACAAATACCCCCCAAATGATCCCTTTTGGAAAGAAGACATTCCAAGGTATTAAGCAAGAGGCATAGTCAGTTTTTTTTTTTAAGTTTTTTTTTCCCCACAATACTTTGCAAAATGAAGATTTTCTTTTCATAAAATTGTCATATTAACAGGTTATTTCTCTCAAATTGCATATGCATACTTGCAACTATACCCCAAAACACATTCTGCTACTCCTCCTGAGTATGGAAATACCACATATGTGAGACTTTTTCACAGCCTGGCCGTATACAGAGGCCCAACATGCAGGGGTGTTCTAGGGACATAAATTACACATCTGAGTTCTTGACTACCTATTACACTTTTGAGGGCACCAGGACAATAGAAACACTCACAAATTGATACCATTTTGGAAAGAAAACACAAAATCTAGGAGGCATAATGAGTCTTTTGAATATGTAGAAAGAAAATGAAAACACATGTCAATTTATAAGATATTTCTTTTTTTTTTATCCCAAGAAGATATTTCTAGCACATAGGATGTACATAGCAAAAATGATACCCCAAGTTACATTCTGCTACTCCTCCTGAGTATGGCAATACCACATGTTAGAGACTTTTACACAGCCTGCGACATACAGAGCCCAACATGCAGGGAGCACCGTCAGGTGTTCTAGGGACATTAACTACACATCTAATTTCATGACTCCCTATTACACTTTTGTAAGGGTACTGATGGCACTGATGAGCACTGTAGTGGCACTCATGTCGGATGCATGAGCACTGATGTGGCACTGATGAGGCATGGATGAGCACTGATGTGGCACGGATGAGCACTGATGTGGCATGGATGAGGAATGGATGAGCACTGATGTGGCATAGATGAGCACTGATGTGCAATGGATGAGGCATGGATGAGAACTGATATTGCATTAATGTGGCATGAATTAGGCACGGATGAGGCATAGATGAGCACTGATGTGGCATGGATATGGCACAGATGAGCACTGCTGTGACACAGATGAGGCATGGATGAGCACTGGTTTGGCAATGATGAGCACTGATTTTGCCAAGATGAGCACTAATGTTGTACGCAGGAGCACTGATGTGGCCTGGATGAGCACTGATGTGGCATGGATGTGGCACACATGAGCACTGATGTGGCATAGATGAGGCATGGATGAGCACTGATGTGGCATGAATGTGTGAATGTGGCACGGATGAGCACTGATGTGGCATGAATGTGTGAATGTGGCACGGATGAGCACTGATGTGGCATGGATGAGGCATGGGTGAGCACTGATGTGGCAAAGGTGAAAACTAATGTGGCGTAGATGTGGCGTAGATGAGGCACGGATAAGCACTGATGTAGTACATATAAACACTGATGTGGCATCTGGCATGGCTGAGGCATGAATGGGCATGGATGAGCACAGATGTGGCATGAATTAGGCATAATTGAGCACAGATGAGCATGGTTGTGGCATGGATGAGGCATGAATGAGCACTGATGAGGCATGAATGAGCACAGAAGTGGCATGGATGAGCACTGATGTGGCACGGATGATCATTGATGTGGCACCGATTTGCATGGATGTGGCACGGATGATGCATGGGTGTGGCATGTATGAGACATAGAAGAGGCATGGATGAGCACTGATAAGGCATGGATGAGGCATGGGTGAGCACAGATGTGGCACGGATGAGCACTGATGTGGCATGGATGAGGAACGGATGAGCACTGATGTGGCATAGATGAGCACTGATGTGCAATGGATGAGGCATGGATGAGAACTGATATTGCATTAATGTGGCATGAATTAGGCACGGATGAGGCATAGATGAGCACTGATGTGGCATGGATATGGCACAGATGAGCACTGCTGTGACACAGATGAGGCATGGATGAGCACTGGTTTGGCAATGATGAGCACTGATTTTGCCCAGATGAGCACTAATGTTGTACGCAGGAGCACTGATGTGGCCTGGATGAGCACTGATGTGGCATGGATGTGGCACACATGAGCACTGATGTGGCATAGATGAGGCATGGATGAGCACTGATGTGGCATGAATGTGTGAATGTGGCACGGATGAGCACTGATGTGGCATGAATGTGTGAATGTGGCACGGATGAGCACTGATGTGGCATGGATGAGGCATGGGTGAGCACTGATGTGGCAAAGGTGAAAACTAATGTGGCGTAGATGTGGCGTAGATGTGGCGTAGATGAGGCACGGATAAGCACTGATGTAGTACATATAAACACTGATGTGGCATCTGGCATGGATGAGGCATGAATGGGCATGGATGAGCACAGATGTGGCATGAATTAGGCATAATTGAGCACAGATGAGCATGGTTGTGGCATGGATGAGGCATGAATGAGCACTGATGAGGCATGAATGAGCACAGAAGTGGCATGGATGAGCACTGATGTGGCACGGATGATCATTGATGTGGCACCGATTTGCATGGATGTGGCACGGATGATGCATGGGTGTGGCATGTATGAGACATAGAAGAGGCATGGATGAGCACTGATAAGGCATGGATGAGGCATGGGTGAGCACAGATGTGGCATGGATGGGCACGGATGAGGCATGGATGGGCACTGAGGAGGCATGGATGAGGCATGGATAAGGCATGGATGAGCACAGATGTGGCATGGATGAGGCATAGATGAGCACGGATGTGGCATGGATGAGCACAGAGGTGGCATAGATGGGGCAGGGATGGGCACTGATGAGGCACAAATCATGACTGTAGGAACTCCAGACCCAGCCCACTTGTGCTGCTGCACTGGCTCCCTCCTCTCCTCACAAGCTGTACCAATCAGTGTAAGTAGAGGAGAGAGCTGAACCAGACCTATAGCGTCAGTTAGGTGACAAGTGATCGCTCCGTCATGGATGTTATTGGCCCTTTACCCCGATCTGTGATGCACTGGGTCCTCAGGACCCACAGATCATGGACACTTCTGGGTGCATGACTGTTTTTATTTAATTTTGATAATTTTAGTGGATGAGTAGTACAATGTGCCCCATACTAATTCACACGGGGGTGGGGGGGTGGGATCTGGGGGCCCACCTTGTTAAAGGGGGGTTCAAGATTAAGATAAGCCCATAGCCTGCCGATCCCTACAACCACAGCCCAGGGTAGTAGGTAAGATACCCTTGCCCCAATCAACATGGGGGACAAGGTGCTGTGGGGTGGGGGACAGCACCCTCATGTTGAGGGCATGTGGCCTGGTATGGTTTGAGAGGGGAGGCGCTGGGTTGAACGAAAACAAAACATTGCTGTGTACCAGGCTTTTGATTGTCCCTGGCCAGTATGCATGGTGGTGAGATTCATGTTTTGCAGAATACAGAAAGTTATAAAAATTGGTTTTGACTTTCTAAACCCTTTTTCCCTTCATTTAAAAAAAAAGTTTTTGTTGGAATTACATTTTTTTTTTCAGGCTAAATTGTTTCTGATTATTCAATCACAACACTGTATGCTTGATAAAAAATATGTGCATATCAGTATTATCTAGTGTTTAGGATTTAAAATTTTAGCGCATAAGGAAGCCAAAATAGTCTTTGAAAAGTTGTGTTAAGCAGACTTCAGAAAACAAGTCTAGCTTTGAAAACATTTGTGAAATTGTTTTGAGGCATATGTCATATGTTTGTTTATCATCTGTTTTTGTGCAAAGCTTCCTCAATATTTTAGAGGCATTTTTATAATCTGTCTTTATCTGTTGAAGGTAAATATAAATTAGCTGCAGTGGATTTGGACATTACTAATAAATATACAGTATATACACACACATATGCAAATTTCTGCAATGTGTTGCTGTTTTAACAGCTATCTCCCTAACTATAAGTACATTTTATCTGTCAATATACAGTAACTGTCAGGGAGGTGCTGGCCATTTTGCTACTAATGCTCAAAGGCGGACGCAAATGTGCATGCACAGGAACAATCCCACAAGTGCCCATCGTACCAGACACACAAATGTACACACATGTGCACAAATATTTGTGTATGCGCACACGCGAACACGTACGCGCCAATAAATGTTGGCGCCAAGTGCCACAAATAAGTGCAGCAGTTGCTCTAATGCTTACAGTTTATGTCCTCTTTTTTATGGAATTTTTAAGGCCATTCAATCATCAATATATATTAAAAATATCTTTTATTTTTTTCTCACTTAAAAAGAAGAAGCATCAAAACAATTTTCTAAACACATGACATTTTTTTGTATACAATGACATTAATCATAAAAATCATTTAAACCTGGGAGGTTGGAGCATTAAGATACCTAACCAGCGCATTTTGTGCTGGAGTAGGATCTTATTCCAGTCTCCCTCCCTAGTTGGAATGTGGATATAATACAACACTGTAAAGTTCACTTCTGGCATTTTGTACACATGTCATCACAAGGGCAGTTACAAGTTGCCAATCCTCATACTATGCACTAGTGTACCTACACGTTGCCCCAATTCTTGTCGTGTTTTGTCTATGTAAAATGAACCACATTGGCATTGCATTAAGTATACAACACCTTTTGTTTTACAATGCACAAAGTGCTTTACAAGAAAATGTTATATTTATTGTCATATATTTATTTATATTTTTATATAACCTTAAAGCTTTCCTCCTGGCGGATAGCTGGGGAATTACAAATACTTCCTCCCTCCCAGATACAGTCAAGATAATAGTGATAAAGATATATACTCCAATAGGCGTATATCCCTCGCGCCTATGGGTGTCCTATCTGGGGATGGGTGGGTTAAATAAAGTGAGTGGGGGTGGTGAAAGCAGCTGCTATAGGATAGAAAAATGAGTGTGAAATTAAAAACCCCAAAAACTAATGGGATTAGTATAGCGCTTGCTAATAATTATTCAGGGGTGAGCAATTACTTGCTCATACCCTGGATAATAAAATTGGCAATCAAGTGGTGTAAAAAATATAAATAAAAATATAAATAAATATATGACTTTTTGTATAGGTCACACAGCTAAGTGGTAGTGAACCAGTAAAGTTCACAGTTAGTACACATAAATAGAAATACACATCAACCTTAAATAAAGGTTCATGCTGCACGCTCTGGGAAGCCTGGTGGAGCGCAAGCCGGTAGTCACCGCTCTCCATTCACAGACGCCATCCGCAGCAGCCTATTTTAAACTTTTTTGTACTATTCATCAGCACTGTTCAATAAAAGCTACTTTTTAATGGTACTGCACTATTGGAGCACTTCTATTTTTCCCTAAATATTGGACCTGGAGGATCGTTTTTATCCAAGGGAGCGATCCCGGACCACAGGGAACTACAAGGCCCAGCAGTCACCTTCTAGGCTCAGGAAGCCACAAGCCCAAAAGGTCTTTCTACCATAAGGTATTTGAGACCCACTACCTCTGGTGAGTGCAAACCCCCATTATTTCAAGTCACGCCCAATTTACCAGCAGTTGGACTACTGGAGGATCCAGCACTAAGCACTTGCACTTTCCTTTACCTGGCACTGAAAATTCTTACCCACGCACAAAGTCACTTATGAACTGTTTATTTGGACTTTTCTTGCACTAATTTTTGGCACTATTTCTGCACTTTATGTTAACCAAAGCATTTATTTAAGGTTGATGTTTATTTCTATTTATGTATACTAACTGTGAACATTACTGGTTCACTACCACTTAGCTGTGTGACCTATACAAAAAGTCATATATTTATTTATATTTTTATTTATATTTTTTACACCACTTGATTGCCAATTCTATTATCCAGGGTATGAGCAAGTAATTGCTCACCCCTGAATAATTATTAGCAAGTCAAGGCAACAGTCTGGCATAGAGAACTTAAACCCAAATAACCTACCCCAACCCCACTGATCTAAAAGTCCCCATTACGGTCTATTCCTTGGAATACGTAATCCCACACCTCTCAACTATAAGATGGCAGGAAGCGGGGATCTATCACATTGAAGATCTCTATTCCCATTCACAACTGAAACAAATGCAAGAACTACAAACCACGTATGGAATCCCTTCCAAAGCTTTCTACACCTATATCAGATTCTCCTCCTTCCTGAAGCGACACCCAGCACCTTCTTTACATATACACGCCAAAGCCTGGCTCTTCCTTACTGACCCTAATCATTCCCTCAAGGGTATCGCATCCCTATATCCCCTTTTAAAGAATAAGGACACATTTCATAAAACATCCCCCATGCTAAAATGGTAACTGCACCTGAAACAAACTTTTACTCATACCCAATGGCAAAAAGCGTTTACACTATCACACAGAGTCACGCATTGTACCAACCACTGGGAGCTTCACCAAAAGGTTACCTCTCACTGGTACCTAACGCCCTCTCGTCTTGCCAAATTCTAACATGGCCTCTCCCCCCTGTGTTGGAGAGAATATGGGAGTACTGGTTCTCTTTTCCACATACTATGGTCCTGTAGATGTCTAACAAGTTACTGGAATACAGTATTTCAACTCATAGCCCAAGTCACCGGAATCCTCATTAAGTCTGACCCGGCCCTAGCCATGTTGTGTATAGGAATTGATAAATACCACACAGTTTCAAACCATAATTGCAGTAATACTACTAAGTGCTAAAACTCAAATCACCAGAATCTGGAAAACAAACAAAGCCCCTAACTTGTCAGACCTGATTAAACATGTCAACCTAATTCACGAATATGAACACATCCTAGCCGTGAGGTCCAACTCACTCATCAAATTCACGAAATCCTGGTCCCATTGGAGTCAAGCATCCGTTCCCTGTTGACACGTTTATTTATTACTTATTGAACACCTCGTTGATCCCTAATGTAATCCTACTGAGTTCTTGTCTGTATTGTTTCTTAGATTTAATATTGGCATATTCACCTTTGCTATATTGTACTCTATGTTATATCACACGATGCCTCTATGTTTTCTTGATGCATATAAATTTGTTCAGGTGCATTTTTTAAACAATATATATTGTTGAAAAAAAGAATACTGCAATAATATTCTCATGGTGTTGTCCGGTTTATAATTCCTTTTTGGGTTTAAAGATAAGATCCTGGTCTTTTAGTGTCCATAGCTACACCCTGTACCTGGAGGTAGTGGGAGCCCTTAAAAAGAAAAACATTATGTTGTAAGATGCAATCAAACATCTGCAATATGAATTTATTGAACTGCCACTCCTTTGTTACCCTTTGTCAGAGAACTTGCCTTATAGCAGCAATCCCTTTATCATGTGGGATGCTGTTATAAAGCAATTCAACATCAACTGTCACTAATATTGCTGATTCCTGGATTTCTAAGTTTTCAAGTATCTGCAACACGTGAATAGTATCTTTGTATAGGAAGCCAGGCTCTTTACGTGTGGTCTCAAATATGCACAGATGACCTGGCTAATCCCTTCAGAGATCCTGCCATTCCCCGAGATGACCGGCCTCCCCGGTGGATTGGCAATATTCTTATGCGCCTTAGGAAGTGCATAAAAAGTTGGTATATGGAAGTATCTTAATTGTTCCCCCCTAGGGCCTTATCCACTAGTGAATATAAATCTTGATTACATTTTTCAACCAATGAAGCAGAAACCCTCCGATAACATTTTTTCATATGCTTCCTTGTCCATTAGGACTATGTTCCTCCCTTTGTCAGATGCTTTTATGGTTATTCTGGTGTTATCTTTTAATGATTTTAATGCTGCCTGTTGTTTGGGTTTTAAATTACTTACTTTGTTATCATTTTTCATGGCTTCTATTTCCTTGGTTGTTTGCTTCACAAAGAGAGCCAAGGCTGGATTTTGGCTCAAGGGTGGAAATCTATGTGATTTCTTATAAAACTTTTTTTGAGGACTATTTGATTCCTCCTCCTCACTCTCCTCATCCTTAAATTCCCCCTCTCATGTGTCATTCCAGTGTTCACTTTCCTGTAGCAGCAGGTTCAGTTCTCGAAGAGTCTTGAAGTCTGCAGCTGTGAGATTAGGTTCTATTTCTTCCTCTTTATCCATCTGTTTAGTGTACATACTTTTTAGCAATAATTTCTGAGCAAATAGGTTAATATCTTTTACCATCTCAAATGTATCCATACTTTTATTTGGGCATTATGATAACTCTAGTGATAATACCTGTTTCTCCTCATTTGTTAGTTGATGCGATGACAGATTATTGATATTTAATCTCCCTCCTGTGTAGTCTTCACTACATAGGGCTCTATACCTTTGAGTTGTTGGTAATTTGGTCATAGTCGGTTTGTGTAAAAATAAAAACTGTGTCTTTACAATCACTTCAAAGTGAAGCCTTTTTGCAAAAAAAAAAAAAAAAAGCAGTTTAACATAAAGAAAGTGCCCTATCAACATAAATATTAAACGGTATACCCCAAAAAGAAACGCACCCACCAAAATACCACCCTTCTAAAACAATTGCCTCTATTTAGATTTAAAAAAAAAACAAGGGATGCCTTGCAGCAAAAAGTAAAAGAATAAACAAAATATAGTACATTTTTGACACATTGACCTTGCACTGGTGATGGCTGCAAGGAATATAATCTTATATGTGAGAATAGAGAAAGTAATGTCTCTAATAGGTTAAAAAGGCTACTTCTGAAGAATGGAGAGAAACACAATGATACCGACAAACTAGCTATTAGCCCCTCTGTACCATTTGCACATTGGAGATGGTGTGAACCCTATAAAAGCTGAGGCACAGAATCTAAGCACACATACACCAAATTTCCACCAGAGGAGTTATGGACTTGCCTGGTGGGTTTACTATGTTTCAGCCATCAGACACACTTGTGCAGATGCAACATATGATCAGGAATAGAACCAGAGCATGGTGTATTGTTGACAGGCAATATCATAAACAGTATAAACAAGCAAAAAGTTGGGGGAGCACACCCTGAACGTGTATTTCTAAAGCTGGTGCAGCTATGAACCAAGCGACATGCATATTAAAAAAGAATAGCGCACACATGCAAAAGAAATGACTATCAAATATGAAGACAATCCATAAAAAAATGGGGATTTGGTCCCACCATATGGCCATATCGTGCTCAAGCCCACCACTAAGTCAAAGTACCCCATTGTCAGTGGGTCCTACACTATCCATAAAAAAAAGATGAATCCAGCCTCTCTAACCCTTGGAGATAATACTCCTTGCTGGGAGAGATGTGCAACTGCACTACAAGGGACTCCTCCTATATCTACTTGATAGTGGACACTGATAGAGTACAGGTGTGTGTGTGGGGGGTGGGGTGCTCAACCCCAGAAGTCTGGTCAGACCGAATACATAATAAACAAGCAAAAAGTTGAGGGAGCACACACTGAACATGTATTTCTAAAGCTGGTGCAACTATGAACCAAGCGACATGCATATTAAAAAAGAATAGCGCACACATGCAAAAGAAATGACTATCAAATATGAAGACAATCCATAAATAAAAATGGGGATTTGGTCCCACCAAATGGCCATATCGTGCTCAAGCCCACCACTACGTCAAAGTACCCCATTGTCAGTGGGTCCTACACTATCCATAAAAAAAGGATGAATCCAGCCTCTCTAACCCTTGGAGATAATACTCCTTGCTGGGAGAGATGTGCAACTGCACTACAAGGGACTCCTCCTATATCTACTTGATAGTGGACACTGATAGAGTACAGGTGTGTGTGTGGGGGGTGGGGTGCTCAACCTCAGAAGTCTGGTCAGACTGAATACATAATAAACAAGCAAAAAGTTGGGGGAGCACACCCTGAACATGTATTTCTAAAGCTGGTGCAGCTATGAACCAAGCGACATGCATATTAAAAAAGAATAGCGCACACATGCAAAAGAAATGACTATCAAATATGAAGACAATCCATAAATAAAAATGGGGATTTGGTCCCACCATATGGTCATATCGTGCTCAAGCCCACCACTACGTCAAAGTACCCCATTGTCAGTATCATAAACAGGTACAGGCGGTACCCAGGTTACAAACATCCGACTTACAAATGACTCCCACTTACAAATGGAGGGAGGCAACAGGAAGTGAAGGGAAATCTACCCCTGGGAATAGAAATTCACTCCTCTTAGAGTTCTTATAGGAAAAAGATGTCTCCACTGAAGCTTTATCACCAATCCTTGTTTCACAAAAACCCAAAATTTTCAAAATCCAATTGCCATAGGGAGAGAAAGTGAGGTGAAATCTTTTGAATGGGGGCACAGACAGCAAAAAAACATTACAGAGGTGGTAACCCTTCCCTATGCTATCCAAAAAATGTAAAAATGATTTTCTCTTGGCTGGAGCTACACTTAAAAATGTACCTGCTCCGACTTACAAACAAATTCAACTTAAGAACAAACCTGCAGACCCTATCTTGTTTGTAACCGCCTGTACAGGCAAAGTTCAAGGCAGCAGTGAATAGATGTTGTCAGATACCAGCTGAAGTCAGAAACGAGAGGAACAGAAATGCAGGAACTCACATGGTCTGGGACCTGGCACTAGGAAATAAACCTCTTGCTCATGCAACAGATATTGGTCTGAGCAAAGCTAAATGGTGAAGTTGACATCCTGGGACTGATTGTTTAGGTGCTATATCAACCAGCAGGGGGATTCCACGGATGCTTATACTTTCCGGCCCTAGAGCAATGCAGGCTGTAGCACAAAAAGTAGAAACCACATGCTGTAAGAACCACAAATAGCACATTTGAGTGAGAGGTTGGCAGAAACCTGACCTTTGATAATGTCTCACATCCTCACTGTGCTGTTATATTTTGATAATTTTTTTAACTTTTTTTTTTACATAGAAGATTTTCTTATAATTTTTCTTTTTTATATTTATTTTTTACATTCTTTAATATTTTCCTCGTAAGATCATCCTTGCCCTAGTCAAGCAAGCATGGGCAGGGATGGCAAGGCTGCAACTTAAAGCCTTACTGTTGATTCTTACCAATGATAATATCCATGGACTACTGGGTTTCAAGGATATACCAATGGTTGACAGTGACCCAATATGCACATGAGGTATTATCCTTCCCTGCTGCATGTGTCATGTCATAGAGGGTGCAATAGGGGTATTTCTGACAAGGTAGTTTTAGATAATATAAGGTAGGTGTGTATGGAGCTTTAAATCCACTGTGTTTTTACAGGATGCAGCTTTTTCAAAATCATCCAACAGTAAACAGTATAATCCTTAAAAAAAGGAAAATATCCAATTTACTAAAAAGTAGGAAAGGTATTGACAAATGAAGAGCTAGCTTTTACCAGTTATTGACCAATATTCAAAAGGATTTTTGGGGTGCACAGATCTCTGAAATTTGCTGGTCCATGAAGATATTATTTTAAAGCAGAGTTCCACCCAAAAGTAGAACTTCCGCTCATCTGCTTCCTCCCCCCTTCTGGTGCCGCATTTGGCACCTTTCAGGGGGAAGCGGGTACCTGTTTTTGATAAGTACCCTTCCCAACTTCTGGGAGAAATCGCCGTCCCTCAGAAGTTCGGCCCCCTTCCTCCTTCCCCCGCCACTGGGCCAATTAGAAAGTGCAGCGCGCTTCGCGCATGCACAGTATGGCACCGGCTGTAAAGCTAAAAGGCTTCACTGCTTGTTTCCCTTAGAACGAATGGCGTCGGCAGCACCCAGGACCGATCAGAAAATCGGCTTGGGTGCTGACATTACGAGCTCCCTGGACAGGTAAATGTCTATATATTAAAAGTCAGCAGCTACAGTATTAGTAGCTACTGACTTCGTTTTTTTTTTTTACCCAGCTGGAACACCTTAAGCACAAAAAAAATTGCGTGAAAGTTTGGACTATAAAATTAGAAAATGGAAATAGGATGTATTTTATAAAGTCACTAACAAACACACATAACAGTAGGATTGATAGTATGACACAGACACCAAAATGTATATTCTACAATACAGTAAGTCTCTCAATTCATATGGCTAAAACATATATATCAGGGAACAAGAGTGATTTAAATTATTCTTTTTCCTCTAGTAAATATCATAATAACCAAACATCGCTAAACCTAGCAGACAATTAATCTGCTATTATCGGACATTACTTGTTGCCCCCCCCCTGCAGTAGGAGAAAAAGGTCAAGCCTGACTATAAGCTGGACCAGTACGACAAAAAAGTAATTATCAAATTCCTAGGGCTCATGATACTGTGAGCGGAATATCAAATTAAACCAGCAAAATCCATAGTAAGTGGAATATTAAATTAACTGGCAAAAATCATATAGAGAATAACACCATTAGATACCCTCAGAAGCAAGATTGTGATAGATTGCTTGGACAAAAGAATATGGTCTTAGGATGGCTACCCGGCTGCCAACCAAGCTATATATATTCAGTATCTCACAAAAGTGAGTACACCCCTCACATTTTTGTAAATATTTTATTATATCTTTTCATGTGACAACACTGAAAAAATGACACTTTGCTACAATGTAAATTAGTGTGTGTACAGCTTGTATAACAGTGTACATTTGCTGTCCCCTCAAAATAACTCAAAACACAGCCATTCATGTCTAAACTTCTGACAACAAAAGTGAGTACACCCCTAAGTGAAAATGTTAAAATTGGGCCCAAACCGTCAATATTTTGTGTGGCCACCATTTTTTTCCAGCACTGGCTTAACCCTCTTCGGCATGGAGTTCATCAGAGTTTCACAGGTTGCCACTGAAGTCCTCTTCCACTCCTCCATGATGACATCACGGAGCTGGTGGATGTTAGAGACCTTGCTCTCCTCCACCTTCTGTTTTTAGGATTCCCCACAAATGCTAAATAGGTTTTAGGTCTGGAGACATGCTTGGCCAGTCCATCACCTTCACCCTCAGCTTCTTTAGCAAGGCAGTGGTGGTTTTGGAGGTGGGTTTGGGGTCGTTATCATGTTGGAATACTACCCTGCAGCCTAGTCTCTGAAGGGAGGGGGATCATGCTCTGCTTCAGTATGTCACAGTTCATGTTGGCATTCATGGTTCCCTCAATGTACTGTAGCTCCCCAGTGCCGGCAGCACTCATGCAGTCCCAGGTGGCACTGATGGGCACTGATAGGTGACACTGATGAGGACGCACTGATGGGCACTGATTGGCAGCACTGATTGGAAGCACTAGTGGACACTAATTGGCAGCACTGGAGGCCATTGTTGGGACTGCACTCATAATCAGGACACTGATAATCTGTGCCCTAATTATCAGTGTAGATGTCTCTTTAACACAAGCCAGTTACTTCTGGTTCTGGCGCCGCATGGAGTAGACACACTCTACACTAGCTCCTGCACCCTGGCTCTAAATCTGCCTACTACGCCCGATCGTCACCCCTCCGGGACCCACTTCTTGACCAGGGACACCTTATGGTCTTATCGCTTTTTAGAAAAAAATGTCCCGCGGTCGCATCTGGGTCAGCCTCTCTTGGACGCCGTGATCCCGTCACAAGCAGATGCCGAGGCTGCAGAGCCCGCGATGGAGGTGAGTGACCCCTCCTCCTCGGCAAGCCAGCAGCTGGGACCCGGAGCCATGGAGCGGATAGCTCAGGCTGTGGGTGCCCTCCTCTCCCCCACTATCCAAGCCACAGTAGAGAATGATGTTCAGGCTGGAATGCTTCAGATCAAAAGGAAGCTGGGATAACACGCCAGGAAGCTGAATGAAGCAGAGCAGTGGATCTCCACTATGGAGGATGAGAGCTACCAGATGCACTCCGCAGAGCAAATGCAGGACAAGACGAACCAATTCCTTATACAGAAAGTTGAGGACCTTGAAAACCGCGCACGACGCAATAACTTATGCTTTTTTACAAGCTGTAGACACGACAGACTTTTGCGCCTGGTGCATACCCGAGGCCTTAGGCCTACCCGGCCCATTCACAGTGGAGAAGGCTCACTGCATAGAGGCCCACTCGAGTGAGCGCACACGTCTCCCCGTTCCATCATCGCAAAATTTCTGAACTATGCTGAAAAGAATCTGATCCTACAAAAATACAGGCAAAACAAATCCCTGCAAATCGATGAATTCAAAGTTTTAATTTTTGTGGACTACTCCATCGAGGTATCCAAGAAAATAAAAGCCTTCCAACAGATTTGTTCACGACTCTACCAGCAACAGATCAAATTTCTGGAGGGGAGGATCCACTAAAATTGGGGTTTCCCGTCAAGAGACGTATTGGATTTATACCCTCAAGTCTTACTCACCTTATGGGTTAAATATTGAGTGGGATATTAATTCCTTCATTAATACCTCTTGACTTTTTTCAGGTTTTTAATTTTATTTTTATTTTATTTCATTTTTCTTGATTTCATCTTCATAAAAAATAATTTTTATACCTTGTTCATATACCTTTTTCATATTTAGGTACACATATGGCATTTTCTCCAAAAATCTTTGTCTCTATAAAGTTCATTTGTAATAGTTTGGACGACATATATTTCTCTGGCATATTTAATTATCATACATTATTATAGTGGCTCATTCAAACGAAACCTGTAGCTAATTCTTCTTTTTTGTCTTGATTTTTTAATATTTTCAATATTTTGATGATATTTTATTATTTTATATATAGTGCAATTGGAATTTCTTATCTTCTAATCGTATATCAATGTATTAAGATGTCCCTTTTATTAGTGGTTTACCTTCCTGTTTTCTCCACCGGAATTAATTATATGTATATTCCCATTTGTCTTATTTAAATTATTGTCAATCTGTCCTATGATTGTCATTTTTTAATAGAATAGTCCCTTTTATGAGTAGTTCGTTTTGCGATACCCTCATACAGTGTGTACTTGTGGATTTATTTGTTACCCCGTGCCTCCTCCATGTCCCCTGTTATCGTTACCTCACTTCCAGTGTAAACCGTAAGTGATGTCGCGTCTATTGAATGTAACCAGAACGAGGCTTGGAGCGCATGCTGACGCCATTTTGGCAGAAGTAGCGGCACAGTGCACCCTGTATTCCAGGTGGGGATAATTTTCCTCTCATTTAGGGGCTTTAAATTCATCCATATCTTCCTCCAAATTGAGCAATGTCCTTTGATAATATCCAGTAGGATGAAACACGTCAGTAGCCTCCATTAGACTTCCTTGCCTCATGTGTATATTGCCTGTAACTATCGGATGTTTGTAAGTGTAATTTCTGCTTTTTTAAAATAAAAGTTTGTTAGCAGTTTTACGCTATGTGCACTTTTTTCTTGGCTTCCATGTGGTCTGGTGTATGAGGGATATTCAGCTCCTTCCCTTCCCTCCCCTCCCCTCCCCTCCCCTATGAGCCGTGAACTACATCTCTGGTTATTCTAAGGAGGAATTTGGATTATTTCAAAAGCTTGTTTGGTCTGTTTGTCGTATGGTAGTACAGGCCCACAGCATCCGGTGAACGCCCATTTCACATATTCATCTGGTGACGGAATTTTATTTCACTTTTAAGTTGCAACCTTTCCTGGTATCAGGATTTTTCACGATTTGGGACTTTTACTTCACCTTTTTTGCTTTTTCATCATTTTATATGGGACTTTATTGATATAATTATTTTTATGTCACTGATTATTTATTGATATTGTGTATCGCTTATTGTTTTCTATGACTATGGTTAATTTCCATGTCACATTATTTAGCACTGCACATATTATCCACCAACAGATCAAATTTACCTTAGCCTTCCCCGCCACTTTCCGTTTCAAAGCACCATCTGGGTAGCAATTCTCCTTTCAAGACCCCTCCGAAGCTAAATCTTATCTACGCACCCTCCAACCGGGTCAACATCAAAATAACTCAGCAAGGGCTTTATCCCGGCCTTTGGACCAACGGAGCCCCCGTAAAGACTTCCCTAAATGCATGAGGTTCTCCGGCCCTCTGAATTACTCTCAACAGAGCTGACTCCAAAGATACCTGACATCTCTGCTACCTTTGGTAATATGATAATATCTTCTGCTGTGATTGCTTAGCAATCGATTTGCCTCTCATGGACACTTGTCGCCACCTATATTTTTATATATTCTGGTGATCAACTGCCCATTTAGCCCTCTGATTATTTTTTTTATATATATAAGTTGAAATCTATGATGCACTGTTTTGCTCTTGTGCCTCAAATTCTTTTTTTTTTTTTTTTGATGCCTTGCTTTCTTTTATGGGTTTGCACCCCCTTCAGCTCTCACTCCCTCCAACTATCATAATGGCCCCCTATTGCTCCATGCAACATGCCTTATGGAGGGGTGCTCATTGTGAGTCTATGAGGGCCAGTTACTGGGATGCTGCTTAGGAAGTGAACCCATGCGGAAAAAGGGAAGTTCTCACTATGTTATGTTTGTTGGTTTAGTTCCACTTCATTCTCTATCCCTGTCTCTTTCTCTCTTACTATCTCTTGTGTCCTTCTCTAGTATACCAACCTTACCCCCACTGCCTCACACACTGAGATGATATTGATATCTCACTATGAGATGGCATTTGGTCTTTCCATCTGCTCCACAATGTTACCCACCTCAGCCTATACTTTTCCTATATACCTCCCCACATGAATATAGTTTCCTGGAATGTAAAGGGACTTCAGTCCTCTATAAACCGATCAAAAATCTTGCGACACTTGCAAAGACTAAAAACTGATATATCCCTTTTGCAGGGAACCCACCTTACCTCCCTAGACTTCCACCGTATGAAGAACATAAAAGCTTGCCCTGTGACATTCTCAATGTTACAACTGACAACCATGGTCGTCTTATCACTGTTCACCTCCACATTGGGAACAGGGATCTTCTGGTTTCAAACGTTTATGCCCCTAATAGTCCGGGAAAACATTTTTTTGGAATTCTAAATACTAGTCTTTTAAAATCTCCACATACTCCCCACATAATCGGCGGTGATTTCAACACTACCATGCACCCTGAAGATGACAGATCCGCCTGGAAATTCCCTCATGCTATACCCAAGCCACGGGGGGCGTCCCTTTCTGCTTCCGTAATTGACTCTCTTGCCCTTACCGATATATGGTGCCTTCATCACCCTGCGGATAAAGAATTCACCTTTTATTCTAACCCTCACAAGATTTTTACTAGGATCGATTATCTATTCTGTACTGACAGTCTCATTCCCTTCATCCCCTCCTCTGACATTCACAGCATAGCAATTTCTGATCACGCACCCATCTCACTCTCACTGGTATTCCTTGACACCCCCCTCTAATCCACAAATCTGGCACTTTCCATACTATCTCCAGGGAAACGGGAACTTCCAAGCTTATATGCACCGAGATTGGCTAGAATTCTCCAGGGTTAATGCATCCCATACGGGGAACCCAAACTTGTTCTGGGAGGCCGGTAAGGCCTTTCTCAGGGGCAAGAATATCTCCTTTGCTAGCTCAGTTAAAAAACGCTCTATGACCAAGTACAAGGCAGCAAGCCTGCGACTTAATGTGGCCCAACATGCACTCGCCACACAAAAGTCCCCTGCCACGAGAACCGAATAGCAGGAAGCCAAACGCTCCTTTGATTCCCGGACAGACACCTTGGAGCTTACTAGAAAAAAACATATGGAAGCCAATCTACACAAATTCGGAAATAAGGCTGGAAAGCTCCTGGCAAGACTTTGTAAAGGCCCTTTACATCTTTTACACTTTTATCACTGCCCTACATGATGCCTCTGGTAATATAAATAAACCCCCCCCCAAGAGGTTAGTCACATTATGATGCAATTCTATTCTTCCCTATATGCCAAAGACCCTATAGACATTCGGACGGCACAGCAATTCCTGACGCAACTACACTTGCCGACAATATCCCCATCTCAGCTAGCAGAACTAAATGCTCCTATTTCCTAAAGGAAATCTCTGATGCTTTTAACCACCTTGCTCCCCATAAAGCCCCTGGACCGGATGGTTTCACCAGCAAATTCTACAAAACCCTCAGTGAGATGATCCAACCTACTCTTCATACAGTTTATAACCACATATGGGAGGGAGGGAGTATTTGCCCACAATAAAATTACTATCCAAGAAAGGGAAGGATCCGCTCGAGCCGGGAGCCTATCACCCAATCTCACTTTTAAATTTGGATGTCAAAATCTTGTCCAAGATAGTGGCCACCAGATTGACTAACATCCTTCCCTCTTGAATTTACCCCGCCCGGTCAGGTTACGTAAAAGGTAGGACAGCCACACTTAATTTACGAAAAAGTACTCATGATTCTGGACCATGCACAAATTCATACGGAGGTAGACTCGGCCTTCATCACCCTAGATGACGAAAAAGCCTTTGATAACGTCAGTTTTGACTTGTTATCCATGGTCTTATCTGCAATGGGTTTCTCTGGTGCTTTTACCCACCTAGTTACAGCCATGTATAAACATCCTTCGGCTAGATTGGTGGTGGCTGGCCTACTCTCTGGCAAATTTTGCCTCTATAAGGGTACACAGCTTGGCTGTCCTCTCTACCCCCTACTCTTTAATTTAGCCCTCAAGCCCCTATCCAGATTCCTGACCGAACAAGCTCCTCTACATGGCATCAGGGTTGGTGACCACGAATTAAGCACAGCCCTTTTTGCAGACGACATCCTCATTTTTTCATCAAAACCTGGTGATGACATGTCCACCATTAAACGACTTTTGACAAATTCAAATCGTGCTCTGACCTTCCCATAAATTTTGAGAAAAGCAAAATCCTCCCTCTAAACCCAAATTCAAGATCATCTTGGACAGCTAATTCGATCTTCACTGTGGCAAAATCGTATATAACATTTCTGGGTATTAGGATAGGCAAGACTCGTTCCTCTCTCTATACCCTCAATTATCCTCCTCTGTTGTCAAAGATTATGCAGGAGCTAGATGGCTGAATGGATTTGCCTCTTTCTCTCCTTGAGAGATGTAATTTAATCAAAATGGTCAGCTTTGCCAAGCTGCTCTACCCTCTACAAACTATACCATTGCTGTTGAAATACAAAGATATCGGGTTGTTAACCAAATCTTTTTCCAAATTCATGTGGCGAGGCAAACATCCACGAATAGCTATTAAGAAACTTTATCTCCCCAGGAGAGGAGGGGGCATAGGTCTCCCTAATATTAGGGTCTATAATTTAGCCTGTCTCTTAAGAATAGGATTAGACTGGATAAACTGCACCTCTCGATACTCCAATTACCTCCTGCAATCTGCCATGGCACACCCATTCTCACTGACTGCACTGCTGCATTTTAAATGGAAAACTCTTCAACAGAATCTACAACACAACATTCTTCTACGTGACACAGCGATAGCCTGGAGAGAGCTAAGAAAAAGTCTACAACTCCCTCTTTATATCTCAAGTTACCTTCCCATACAAGGTAACCCTATTTTCCCTCCGGTCCTGGACCATGCAATCTTTTCTTTGTGGCAACAAAAGGGTCTCTCAAAAAATTTTCAGACCTCTGTGATGTGGATTCTGGGCTGCCATTGGATTTCCCCACTGTAGCAAACACATACTCCTTGCCTCGCTCTCATGTTTTTTTCTACTGGCAATGTGTTTGTTTCATCCACTCCTCAGGCAGGGAGAGTAAACGACATTTTCGCCCTTCAGTGATAGACACATTCCTCGCCAGAGACTCCTTTTCCATTTCAAACATATACAAACCACTTATCCTGAAGGTTACCCCCCCCCCCCCTTCTTGACGACCTCCTCTGTTATAAATTGGGGCAAAGACTTCCCAGACACCAACATATTACAAAAATTACTGGCTGGCTACAACTCAACTGTCCTTATTTACCCTTTTTATCGGATAAAAGTATTTCCCAGTCTGCAAACTGTTCTCACTGCCTAACCATACGGCCTTCCTCCTTGGCTCACCAATTTTGGCTGTGCAAGTACATTTCTGTCTTTTGGGACCAGGTCCTGTCTTTTATCTTTGGAGTGACTCTGGTACAACTTCCCAAAGATACTTTCCTCTTGATATTTGGCTACTGAGACACCCAACACCTTATCCGATCCCCTACTACAGCTACTAAGCACAAGGACTGGATTCTGATCTGTCTCCTTATGGCACAAAGAACAATTTTACACCACTGGACATGTTCGACGTGCCCTAAAACTTCTCATACCAAACAGTCTCTTATGCTGCTCCTGTACAAAGACAAACTTAACATGGACTTCACACAAATTGAATCCCTGAAATGCTTCATTGCTAGGTGGCAAACCTTCATACGCTCGACACTATCCCCCAAAGAGCAAGATGACCTCTACCATCGTTCGGAATATCATGATGGTTATCTACTACAACTCTCTAAGGAGGACTCCTAGCTTTTCTGGACTTACATCCATGTCACCTACTGGACACCCCTTTCTTTGGACTGTTGACCGAACCACCGGCACCTCTTGCTCCTTTCAGTGTGTTTATTGCTAATATAGTTGACAGTTAAACCATCCAGCCTCTCCATTTCTATAGGATCAATACCTATTCCTAATGCATGTTCTTGGCGCCCAAATGTATTTGCTTTCTCTTCTTTTCCCTTTTCTTTTCTTCCTTCTTCCATTGCTTCCTACCATCTCTCTCTCTCTACATTTATTTATTTATTTTTTTTCCCTAGGGATGGCAACATGTTTGTTATTCATCATATTCCTTTTGTCATTCTATTTCACTTGTTTCATATGATTTGTAAAACACGTTTATCTTGACTTTCGTCAAAGTGCTATACATTGTATTATTTTCTCCTATTAATAAAAATGTATTTAAAAAAAAAACACAAGCAAGTTTTTAGCTCTCCTCCCTTCATGCTGTCAGCTCGAGGAAAGGAATGCTAATAACCAGCTTGTGTTTACATCATGATCAGCTGTGATAAGCTAAGTGAGCGATCATGCAGAGATCCCAAAGCATGCTGCCCATGCACTGCAGCGGACTCGCATCGGGCTAATCACGGGAGGACAGCATATGTCCTTTTTTATTTATTTACTTTTTTCAGAAGTGACAGTGTCACTTTAAGGCTCACAAATGATGCTCACATACCAACAAAACAGACTGGTTAATTGCACAGTCATACAACTCATTTACATGCCTTACAAATCAGAATTATCAATACATGAACTTGCAAGATTTATTTCTTTAATTTCAACTTTGCATAAAGTACAGAATGATTAAAACCTTGTTTGAGTTCTTTTTTTTTGTAAATCCCTTTAGGCTGATTTACTTTTTGTGTGGGCACGCAATATGAAGTCAGAAGAAAAGCCCCCCAAAGTGAACAAAATCCCCTGAACTGTCAGCAGAACAAACATCCCAATTGGAAGTTTACATTTTATGCCAATTCTAATAGAAATTCAACATTTTCCCTCCTAAGCCTGCTGGCAATTGTCACCAGGACAAATAGAGTAGCTCACCTTCATGGGGACAGCAGCAAAGCCCTGACAGAGATTCTAATCCTGCCCTCTCTATTTAAAACACAAAAGATTTTGAGTTGCATACATAAAGGCTTTTGTATGGCAGTCTAAACAAGTGCCAAATCCAATTATTATCTGATGCACAAGTTTAATAACTCTAGATGAGCTCATGGTTCAATCCAAACACATGTTCAAATCAAATTTTACTTGTTCAGATGTTTGTCTGAACACTGGACTTTTAGCCTGTTTGCCAGAAGATTAACTTTATACTGTATATAGTAATGGGTTTTCATCCCACTACTATATATGACATGGTAATTATTTCATTATAAATTGTTGTTAAGGAAGCAGCGTGTTCCAGCAAGGGGGTGGGGTCCCCTGGGTGATGTCATTGACCAAATATGGACATGGTTGATGTCACCTGGAAAACTCCCAACCCCTTTTTTTAAGTGGAACTGAAGTTCCACTCTAACAAACAGTGAGCAGAAATGCTTTTATTGCAGAGTAAGTATGCAGCTTACAGTGCTGGGCTGGGCTCTGTGTTTTCCGTAATGATGGCCTCCCGAACATGTGCAGGAGTGACATCATCCCGTGCCAGCAAATGAAAATGGCCAAAGACCAGCACACAGGAGAGGATGCTGACAACATCCAGGGACTGTTGGAAAGGTGAGTATTAACCTCTTTAGTGTTACTTTAATACTCAACTGTCATCCACCAGACTTGCCATTTGTGAATGAGCAGTCGTTGAGACAGGATTATATCTGCTGTCAGCAGGATTTTTTTTGTGTGTCGGCATGAATCAGGTATCGTGATTGACATTGATTTTTATTGCTGCACAGTGTAATTGATGATGGATGTACAATACAGTGTGGGAAAATTTTTGTTTTTTGTTATCTTTTATTAAAGGACTTGTCAAAAAGTGTGTAAGTTTATTTAAAGTGATATTAAAGTCTTGTTTTTTTTGTTTAACCACTCACCCACTGGGCACTTATACCCCTTTCCCATCCAGACCAATATTCAGGTTTTAGTGCTCTCACATTTTGAATGACAATTACACAGTCATGCAACACTGTACCCATATAACATTTTTGTCCTTTTTTCCACACAAATAGAACTTTGTTGTGGTGGTATTTAATCATCACTGGGTTTTTAATTATTTATTTATTTATGTATTTATTTATTTTGCGCTAAAATTGAAAAAAGCCCAGAGATTTTGTAAAAAAAAATGCATTTTTCTTTGTTTCGGTTGTAACATTTTGCAAATTTAGTAATTTTTCTTCATGAATTTTGTCCAAAAGTTATACTGCTACTTATCTTTGGTAAAAATAACCAAAATAAGTATATATTATTTGGTCTTTGTGAAGGTTATAGAGTCTACAAGCTATAGTGCCATCATTGAAAATGTATCACACCTGATGTACTGCTGGCCTATCTCATTTCTTGAGACACTAACAAGCCAGGACAGCACAAATACCCCCCAAATTACCCCTTTTGGAAAGTAGACAGTCCAAGGTATTTAGTAAGAGGCATGGTGAGTTTTTGAAGTTGTAAATTTTAACCACAATTCTTTTGCAAAATTATGATTTTTTATTTTTCATAAAATTGTCATATTACCAAGTTATTTCTCACACACCGTATAGGCATACTTGCAACTACACCCCAAAATACATTCTGCTACTCCTCCTGAGTATGGTGATACCACATGTGTGAGACTTTTACACAGCCTGGTCACATGTAGAGGCCCAACATCCAAGTAGCAACTCCAGGCGTTCTAGGAGCATAAATTACACATACAGTATAATTTCCTGACAACCTATCATATTTTTGAAGGCCCCGGATCACCAGGACCAAACATCCACAAAATGACCCCATTTTGGAAAGCAAACACCCCAACACATGATCTTGGAGTCTTTTGACCATGTAATTTTTTTCCAAGTTTTTGGAAAATGTAGAAAGAAAATTAAAACCCTTTTTTTCTTTTTTTACACAAAGTTGTCAATTTATAAGATATTTCTAACGCATAGCAAGTACATTGCAAAAATTACACCCTAATATACATTCTGCTACTCCGAGTGAGTATGGCGATACCACATACACAGCATAGCCACATACAGAGGCCCAACATCAAAAAGCACCATCGGCGCTCTAGGGACATAAAATGACAAATCTAATTTCCTTACTATCCATTACACTTTTGTGAGGCACTGTAGGGCACCGATAAGCACTGTGGTGGCACTGATGTGGCACGGATGAGCACTGATGTGGCACGGATAAGCACTGATGTGGCACGGATGAGCACTGATGTGGCATGGATGAGGCACAGATGAGCACTGATGTGGCATGGATGTGGCACAGATGAGCACTGATATGGCATGGATGTGGCACAGATGAGCACTGATGTGGTATGGATGTGGCACAAGTGAGCACTGATGTGGCATGGATGTTGTTACGGATGAGCACTAATGTGGCATGGATGTGCACTGATGTGGCATGGATAAGCACTGATGTGGCATGGATGAGCACTGATGTGGCATGGATGAGGCATGGATGAGCACTGATTTGGCATGGGTGAGCACTGATGTGGCATGCATGAGGCATGAATGAGCACTGATGTGGAATGGATGTGGCATGGGTGAGCATTGATGTGGCATACTCATGTGGCACGTATAAGCACGGATGTGGCACTGATGTTGCACAGATGTGGCACATATGAACACTGATGTGGCACGAATTAGCACTGATGTGGCATGGATGTGGCACAGATGAGCACTGATGTGGCACGGATGAGCACTGATGTGGCATGGATGAGGCATGGATGAGTACTAATGTGGCATGGGTGAGCACAGTTAAGGCATGGGTGGGCACAAATGAGGCATGGATGGGCATAAATGATGCACAGATGGGCATGTATGAGGCATAGATGGGCATGAATGAGGCACCGGTGAAGCAGAGATTGGCATGAATTAGGCATGATTGAGGCATGGAGGAGGCACATGTGGGCATGATTGAGGCACAGATTGGTATGAACGAGGCATGATTGTGGCATATATGGGTATGATTGAGGCATGGATGGGCATGATTGAGGCACATATGAGGCATGATTGAGGCACGGATGAGGCATGATTGAAGCACGATTGAGGCACAGATCAGGCAGGGGTGAGTGGTGCTGGGGTCTCTCTCCTTTCACTGACTTTGATTGACAGCAGCGGGAGCCACTGGCACCCGCTGCTGTGTCTCAGCCAATCAGGAGGTAGAGTCCTGGACAGCTGATGCTCTCATGCAACATTGCTGGTTTGAGATGGGGCTCAGGTAAGTATTAGGGGGGCTGAAGAAGGCTACAGCACACAGGTTTTGCAGAATGCATTACGATTAAAAAAAAAAACCTTCTGCCTTTAAAACTACATTCATGTTTACAATTTTTTGTAAAAGAGTAGGGGTGCCAAGTATCACCTACTCATTTACAAAGGGGTGGTAGTATCTGGGGCCCTATTGTGGTTAAAGGGGTTTCATATTCTGATAATTCCCCTCTCACATACCCTGACAACTATTGGACCAGGGTTGTGGAGATGAGGCCCTTGTTCTCATCAACATGGGGATTAGGTTCTTTGCCAGGGTACACACCACATGTTGAACGTATGTGGTATGATATGGTACAAGAGGGGGGATGAAGGCTCAGACCTTCTCTTTCTTGAATTACCAAGCTGCATGCTCACATAAGGCCTGGTGTGGATTTTTGTGGGAGACCTCACACTTTCTATTTCTTGATTTTTGCATCAATACCTGAGCAGAAGGGTCTAGTATAGAGTTTGGAGAGACCCTGTGCCATTTTTGGGGAGTTTTTGGAGCCACCCCCTTTGATATCCATACCAGACCCTCATCAAAGATAAGGATCTGGTATAGATGAATCTCTTGTCATTTTATTTACAAAATGAACTAAGCAGCCTGGAGCTGTCGTTTATCAGCAGTTTAAATCGTTTTTTTTTTTCCTTGCAAATATCCCAGCCGGCATGGCCAGCCTCCCATTACATTTGTCTGATAATACCTTTCCTACTAGACTAGAAAATGGTAATTTTTGTTTTTTAACATTAGATTTGCAGTGGCTTTGGGTTTGGAACCTGAAATTCAGTAATGTTCACCAAACTTGCCTCAAACCGAACCCAAGTATGTTTTGTTCATCCCTACTCATAAGGTATAACATTTCCTTCAGCTTCCCTGTCTGACACAGATCCTTCTTCATTTTTACTTCACTCACTCCTCTTCCCTGATACTTCTCTCACTTCTCTTATCTCATAGTAGAAGTGTTTCAGCAATAGAGGCAGCGCCATTGATTCAGAAAGCAGTGGGTAGGGTTAATTAGGGCCAGGTGCCAACCAAAAAGTAAAGGGCTTATGAATCAGCAGTGGCAAAGCTGGTGGCTATACCCCTGCAAGATTTTTAAACCCCACTCTAGTGGAGCCTCTGCTTGTTAGAAATAAGAAGTCTCAATAGGTTTTGTTACACTTTGCAGGGTGATTAAATGAAATCTGTAAGTGCAGATAAATGTAGATATAGCACCCTCCTAGGTAGGTGCTAGAGAGAGAGTATAGTTTTGGATCTTTTCTGCTTACGAGAGAGATTGCCAGGTAATTCTATATTGTTCTCTTCCTACCATAGAGCAGGATCTGCTAGTGAGGTCTGCTCATGGTGCAGCTCAGCTTTTCTGAAGTGTTTCACTCTGGTCCAATAGGGAGGCATATTGGACAGTGGGAGGAAACCTGACAAAAGAGTGCACGGGCATTTAGTACAGCCCTGGTAATTGGCAGAGGAAAGTGCCTTGGTGCGTGCTGGGGTACTGTATAAAGGCCACGGGCATATGTGCTTGGGGTCTTACAGCTGGAGAGCAAGGTCTCAAAGAAGATCTGTGTCATGGGGCCTGTTTGAAAGGGTCACCCCTTCTGCTAGAAGAGTCAATGGATGGGTATCAGTCAGGGGGATGCTAGACAGTGTCCTGAAGATCATGTAGTTGCATCAAGTCTGCTGTTAGTGAGAGTAAGAAGACTTAATTCCTCCATACAAGTGGCAGTATGGTTAAAGCAGTGTGTCTGCTTCCACAAATAACCTGGTGAGGCCAAGTAAGAATTGTCTTTATCTACTGTAAATAGTTCAAGTTGGAGTATCCCACTATTCCCTTCTCCCATCCAAGTTCCACAATAAATATAAAACCAAAACTCCTGAACTGTTTATTGAGTAACGAGCCACTGGGGGTAAGAATGGATGTGTGAACTGTCCCTAAGTGACACAGGTATTTAGAGGAGGCCCAAGAAGTCATCACACAGCAAGCCCTACAGGGACAGTGCTACATATAATTAAAGGGTAACTTTTTTGCGGGAAAAAGAAATAGAAATTTAAAAAATAATGTAGCGTATACAATTGCGACACAAGTCATATTGTAATTCACGATTAATAAAAATTACCTTTTTCTTTCAATCTGTAGTGTTGGAATTTTCTGTAAAATGCAATGCAATATGGCAACCTGGAGGCATTCTGTACACAGATGGTGTACAGAGTGCCCCCCAGAATTGCCATTTATCTACCATTTCTGGTGAGATACTCCCAAAGGGAAATCATATCTAAAGGGATGCAGATCTTGCCACTTTCCTCATTGGAACCCTGCAAGTGCAGCATCTGATTGATAATTATAAAATCTTTCCCATACAGATTCACTCAGAACATGGACACAGACAAACAAACAGCTAATAACAATAAGGTAGGAATCTGCAATCAAGTTTGTTAAAATCCCTGCAATGTACATAGATCACCCAAAAAAAAAAAAAAACAACAAAAGTGGAGCGCCACCCTAAAGTTTTTCTTAAAGAAAAGTTCTTCTTTAGGTTAACCAAAAGTATTACCCTATTAGGACCATGTTGCAACTTACAACTCCTAGTAACTTTGGATAGCTAGCAAAGAGATCTATGGGTTAGAATCATATGTAATTATTTTTGTTTCTTTTTGCAGGCCAGGAAGAGACAATTGTGTTAGATTTAATCCATGGGAGCCGCATACACCCCATGTGAAAATCTTTACTTATGAAAGCAGGATTAAGAGATTTTAACCAGCGCTGTATGGCTGTGCAGAACAATCTTTTGCTGATGCTTCTTGAAATCCACAGGTTAAAACTTAAAAGAAGTTCATTGTTCAGACATATTGTTTGGAAACATATTATGATTTGAAAAGATTTGTTTGGGATAAAGAAGTTGTACTTCCTTTTCCTTAGTAATGCCACAAAAGGAAGAAACAAATTTAAAAATACTATTCTCCCCAAGGTAGCCAACACTAGTTTATATATAAATTAGGCTAATATACGCAGGAGAAATGTACTTCAAGTGGTTGTAAAGGCTGAGGGCTTTTCATTATCATGCATTCTATGGCTGAAGTTAAAAAAAACTTGCAGCTTTCCCCACAGCCCCCCCCCGCCCCCCAAAAGTTACCCAAGCCCCATCTCGACCCAGAGATGTGCATGAGAGCAGCGGCTCTCCCGGGTCTCTGCTGCCATTGGCTCCCGCTGCTATCAATCATAGCTAGTGAGGAGGGGGGGGGGGGCGAGCCACGCTCTGTGTGTCTTAACCACTTCTGGACCAGAAGGATTGGCCCTCCTTAATTACCAGGCCATTTTTTGCGATTCAGTGCTGCGTTATTTTAATGGAAATGTTTGCGGTCGTACAACGATGTACCGAAATAAAATAGATGTCCTTTTTTTCCCACAAACAGAGCTTTCTCTGATCACCTGTTCGATTTTTATTTTTTTGCGCTATAAACAAAAAAAGAGCGACATTTCTGAAAAAAAAAAAACAACAATATTTTTCACATTCTGCTGTATAACATTCCCCCCCCCCCCCCCAAAAAAAAAAAAAAAATTTCATCCTATTAGGCCAATTTGTATTCTGCTACATATTTTGGGTGAAAAAAAAAATTACAATAAGCGTATTTTGATTGGTTTGCACAAAAGTTATTGCGTCTACAAACTAGGGAAAAGATTTATGTCATATTTATTGTTTTTTTTTTTACTAAAAATGGCGGCAATCTGCCATTTTTAGGGGGACTCTGACATTGCAGCAGACAGATCGGACCCCTAACTGACATTTTTGACACTTTTGGGGGGACCAGTGACATTACTACAGTAATCAGTGCTAAAAAATATGCACTGTTACTGTACTAATGACACTGGCAGGGAAGGGGTTAACCCAGGGGCAATCAAAGGGTTAGGTGTGAGCCTAGGGGAGTGTTTACTAACTGTATGGGGAGGGACTTGTGAAATGATCATAGAGACCCGTGATCCTATATAGCAGGATCACAGGTGCTCTGTCATCATTTCAGAGAGAAGAACGGTCAGCTGACCATTCTTCTTTCTCATCGGGGAGCGATCGCAGGTGCCTGGCGGGAATCGCCCCTGTGCATCGGCATCCAGTCCAACGCGCGTGACCGACGTAGGGCTATGTTGGTTCATGCAGGAGAGGCAGCCTGACACATTAGATCTGCGGCGGGCTGTTCTAATGTGGTTAAATAACATTTTTTTTTGCTATAAAAATACTCATAGGGTCTAGGGATAGAGCAATACGCTGTCATATTTACCTAATTCCTCATTTTTCAGGCTTCCTCCAGGCTGTAATATCAGTCCCCTAAAGCTGCTTCTCTTTAGCTTCCCAGTTGACATTCACATTGTGATGTCATCATCCACAATGCAGGACCAATAGTTCTACATTGTGGGTGGGAACAGAAAGTGCCTGGAAACTCAGTGAGTTGGAAATGAGAGGTGAGTGCATAAAGCCAGCCAGAGTAAGGAATAAGGATGGCCATACACTATATAATTTTCTTAATGAATTTCCTTAAGATTTACCTTCCACTATGAAGTGCAAGGGCCTGCCTGTCTGCATACAAATTGAAAGTGTTTAGGTTTGACCTCATATTATATGGTTTTGGTAAATCTAAAGGAAAGCTGAACAAGAAAATTGTATAGCGTATGGCCAGCCTAAGGTATATTGCATCCCATTCCTCTACTACTAGATTTAATGAGCATTTAACAACTACAGTGTATGTGTTGGGGGGCTGTGAGCGTATTTTTTTTTATAATCCAGTTTAAAGTGATAATAAACTCTCCAATTTTATTTCTACCTACATGGAAGCCTATTAGAAAGCCTACCTGTAGGTTAAATAAATATCTCCTAAACATACACCAATTATGAGATATTCTAGTGAGCAGCAACCAGTGACATCACCGGTGCATGCGCTCTGAAGCAACGGCATACCCACGCCATTCCTTCAGAGCTCTGTGCTGCGGCCGTGAGCTGTTTCAGATTTTGCACTCTTCATTTTTGGCAAATCAACTCCACTGTGTGTTAAATTATGGGCTAATGTGGTTTGTAAAGGGCCAATCATTATGTATATTATATATTTCTGCCTCATTTAAAGGATAAGATCAAATTTAAGGAAAATAAATAAATTCACATATTTTTGTAGGCATTTATAACTTTTTCCCTAAGGAGCCTGGAAAGCATTGCACCCGTGATTTGTGGATCAGGGGTGCAATGTCAGACTTCTCCAGACAAGACCTGCAGCTTTCAGCCCATACCATCATACAGGCTGACTGTGTTCAAGCTGTAGGGCTTGTGAATAAACTAAGAGGCAGCAAACTCACAGTCCATTCCGAATTACAAGCCGGCAGCCACAATGGTTGATGGTAGTTGTAGTTTGCCGTGCATGCACAGGAAACTGTGAATCAAGCTGGATACAATTTTCTTAAGATTTTTTTTTCCTTTAGATTTACCAAAACCATATAATATGAGGTCAAACCTAAACACTTTCAATTTGTATGCAATCAGGCAGGCCCTTGTACTACACAGTTGAAGGTAAATCTAAAAAAAATCTACCAAAAAAAGTTGGATAGTGTGTATCCAGCTTAAATGATGTGGCCATGTTATTTTCAAATAGCGACAGCTAACCACTTAAAGAGGTTGTAAACTCGTTTGAGTTTTTTTTTTTTACACCCTGCAAAAGAAAGACATAATGAGCTAGTATGCATCGCATATTAGCTCATTATGCAATACTTACCTCAGAACGAGCCCCCGCCGTGCCGCTCACTCACCTCTATGACGGGCGACATGTCTAGTCGCCCATCTTCCGGGATCGCGGCATCCGGCCATCTGATTGGCCGGAGCCGCGGTGACGTCACTCCCGCGCACGCGCGCGGAAGCCGACAGTCACGGCACGGGGCTCTGAAGGAACGGCACGATCGGCCGTTCCTTCAGAGCGCATGCGCCAGTGACGTCACTGGCGACATGTAAGGTAAATATCTCCTAAACGGTACATGTTTAGGAGATATTTACAGTACCTATAGGTAAGCCTTATCATAGGCTTGCCTATAGGTACAAGTTGTAGAGGAGGGTTTACTTCCTCTTTAAGGACCGTCCGCCACAGTTATACTGCAGCAGGCAGCCCCTCCTGCGCAAACCCATTTAGGTATACGTCGGTCGTGCGCCTGCAGCTAGGGGGCGAGCACGTGCCACCGGTGGCGCGCTCCCACCCCCACTCAGCAGCGGGGACTCCGATGCACGGGGCAGACGGCTCCGATTACCGCCTGACACACGCAGTTGTTCCCCACTGCGAGAGAACGGTGAGCTGTTGTAAACACAGCTGACCGTTCTTCTCTCTGGAATGATCACAGAGCCCCTGTGATCCTTCTATATAGGAACACAGGTCTCTGTGATCGTTTCACAAGCCCCGCCCCCCATTACAGTTAGAATCACTCCCCTAGGCTCACATTTAACCCCTTGATCACCCAAAATGTTAACCCCTTCCCTGCTAGTGTCATTATTACAGTAACAGTGCATATTTTTAGCACTGATTACTGTAGTAATGTCACTGATCCCCCCCAAAAGTGTCAAAAATGTCAGTTAGGGGTCCAATCTGTCAGCAGCAATGTCGCAGTCCCACTAAAAATCGCAGATCACCGCCATTACTAGTAAAAAAAAAAAAAAAAAACAACAAAAATGACAAAAATCTTTCCCGTAGTTTGAAGACGCGATAACTTTTGCGCAAACCAATCAAAATACGCGTATTGCAATTTTTTTACCAAAAATATGTTTTTTACCAAAAATGATTTTTACATTTTTTTTTGGGAATGTTATATAGCAGAAAGTGAAAAATGTTTTTTTTTTTTTTTTCAGAATTGTCACCCTTTTTTGTTTTATAGCGCAAAAAATAGAAACCACAGATATGATCAAATACCCTCAAAAGTAAGCTCTATTTGTGGAAAAAAAAAAAAGTATATCAATTTTATTTAGGCATAGTGTAGCACGACCACACAATTGTTAGTTAAAATAACATAGTGCCGAGTCACAAAGAATTGCCTGGTCATTAAGGAGGCAAACCCTTCCGGGCCAGAAGTGGTTAATTAAAACATAGAAAATTGTAATATATGCATTTGAATATATTACCAAATAAAAGTCCTCTTTGTCCTCAAAAATATGTAAAATGCATAAGAGTAACCTTCGGCTTAAAGGTGTAATATAGGGAACTGAGTCTTTAACGAGTAACTCCACTTTTGTTGAGAAAAAAACATTCCCCTCTGGGTATGTACATTGTAGAGTTCTTAACAAACTTTATTGCAGATACCTACCTTTTGTTATTCTAAAGAAATAGCTATTTATTTTTCCGTGTCCATGTGCAAAATGAATGTCAATGGGAGGGATTTTATAATTATTAACCAGCTGCTGCACTTGCAGTGTTCTAATGTGGAATGTTGTAGGGTTGGCATCCCTTTAGACCTGATTTCCTATTGGGGGTATCTCACCAAAAAAAAATATTTTTGTTGCATCTCAGTGCAGACTTCTGGGAAAATCAATAAACCAATCACAAAAGCAGGAAATTATGTTTCTGGGGGTGTTCTGTACAGCATCTGGTTGCCATATTGCATTGCATTTTACAGGTTATTACAGCACTGCAGATTAAAAAGTAAAGGTCACTTGCCGATGCACGACTATATACTGCGGCAGGTATGTTGTATAGTGACGTATAGGTATGTCGCTCACCTGCGAACCTGTAGGGGGCGCGCTCCCACCCCCGCTCGTTTTCTGCCTAGCCTGCGCATGTGACCAGCGGCTCCGATGTCCGCCGGCCACTCGCAATCTCCCTCAGGAGAGGGAGAAAGACAGACGGCTAATGTAAACACAGCCGCCTGTCATTCTCCCTGAAGTAATGACAGAGGCTATGCGATCCTGCTATGTAGGATCGTATGTCTCTGTGATTACTTCACTAGCCATGCCCCCTAACAGTTAGAATCACACCCCTAGGGACACACTTAACCCCTTGATCACCAATAAAGTTAACCCCTTCCCTGCCAGTGACATTATTACAGTAATAGTGTATATTTTTAGCACTGATTACTGTAGTAATGTCACTGGTACCCCCAAAAGTGTCAAAGATGTCAGTCAGGGGTCCGATCTGTCCGCAATGTTGCAGTCCATCAAAAAATCGCAGATTGCTGCCATTACTATTAGAAAAAAAAAACAATAAAAATGACATAATCTTTCCCATAGTTAGAAGACGTGATAACTTTTGTGCAAACCAAATCAAAATACGCTTATTGCAATTTTTTTTTTTTTACCAAAAATATGTAGCAGAAAACAAATTGGCCTAAAATGGAAAAAAATTTAGATTTTTAAATTTTTTTTGGAATGTTATATAGCAAAATGTGAAAAATATTGTTTTTTTTTTTTTTTTCAAAATTGTCGTATTTTTTTATTTATAGCGCAGCAAATAAAAATCGCACATCTGATCAAATACCACCAAAAGAGAGCTCTATTGGTGGGAAAAAAAGGACATCAATTTTATTTGGGTACAGTGTCACCCGACCGCGCAATTTTCCATTAAAGTAACGCAGTGCCGAATCGCAAAATATGGCCCGGTCATTAAGGGGGTAAATCCTTCCAGTGCAGAAGTGGTTAACCACTTTTATTCCAGTGATTTTTCTCCCCTATACTCCCAGTATTTCTCAGAGCAGCTTAGAGGGTAATGCCACTTTATAGGGGAAAAAAATAGCAATAAATAATATAGCATATACAATTGCCTAAGGGTCCTTTCACATGGGCTTTCCGCCCTGCGGACTCCGTTTTGTTCAGCAGGGATCGATCCACTGATCCCCGCTAAACAGGTGGATGACAGCTCCGTCCCCACTTACTTTGCTGAGATGGACCTGGGAGATCGGATTAGAACCGACCGCCAGTCCGTTTTCATCCTATCCTATCCGATCCGATCCTCCAGACGGATGGAAAATAGGGTTTCCATTCATCCAGATTTCACAGACAGGATGGGATCGGAGAGCAGCGGGTGTCAGCGGAGAATGCCATTAATAGTTAAAAAAAAAAAAACAAATAAAAATTACATACATTTTTCCTGTAGTTAGTAAACGCAATAACTTTTGCGCAAACCAATCAAAATACGCTTATTTAAAAATTTTTTTAACCAAAAATATGTAGCAATAAACAAATTGGCCTAAAATGTTAAAACATTTAGATTTTTACATTTTTTCTTGAGAATTTCATATAAAAAATGTGAAAAATATTGTTATTTTTTCAAAATTGTCGCTCTTTTTTTGTTTATAGCGCAAAAATTAAAAATCACACAGGTGATCAAATACCACCAAAAGAAAGCTCTGTTTGTGGGAAAAAAAGGATGTCATTTTCATTTGGGTACATCGGTGCACAACCGCGCAATTGTCCATTGAATTCACGCAGTGCCGAATCGCAAAATAGGGCCTGGTCTTTGAGCAGCCAAATCCTCCGGGGCTAAAGTGGTTAATAACATTCAACTACAATAAGACCTGTTTCACACGGGCTTTCCGATCAGGTGCACCTGTCAGTTTTTTTCAGGCGGACCTGATCGGACGCTCCATGCACCTCTATGAACCTCTATGAAGCTCTATGTCAGTGGTGACATCTCCGCTGACACCCGCTGCTCTCCGATCCAATCCTGTCCGTGAAATCTGGATGAATGGAAACCCTATTTTCCATCCGTCTGGAGGATCGGATCGGATAGGATAGGATGAAAATGGACAGGAGGTCGGTTCTAATCCGATCTCCCAGGTCCATCTCAGAAAAGTAAGTGGGGACGGAGCTGTCATCCACCTGTTCAGCGGGGATCAGTGGATCGATCCCTGCTGAGCAAAACGGAGTGCGCTGGGCGGAAAGCCCGTGTGAAAGGACCCTTAGGCAATTGTATATGCTATATTATTTATTTATTGCTATTTTTTCCCCTATAAAGTGGCATTACCCTCTAAGCTGCTCTGAGAAATACTGGGAGTATAGGGGAGAAAATCACTGGAATAAAAGTGGTTAACCACTTCTGCACTGGAAGGATTTACCCCCTTAATGACCGGGCCATATTTTGCGATTCGGCACTGTGTTACTTTAATGGACAATTGCGCGGTCGGGTGACACTGTACCCAAATAAAATTGATGTCCTTTTTTTCCCACCAATAGAGCTCTCTTTTGGTGGTATTTGATTAGATGTGCGATTTTTATTTTTTGTGCTATAAATAAAAAAAAAACGACAATTTTGAAGAAAAAAAAACAATATTTTTCACATTTTGCTAAATAACATTCCAAAAAAAAATTTTAAAATCAAATTTTTTTAACATTTTATGCCAATTTGTATTCTGCTACATAATTTTTTTTTTTTTTTAAATTGCAATAAGCGTATTTTGATTTGGTTTGCGCAAAAGTTATCACGTCTACTAACTACGGGAAAGATTTATGTCATCTTTATTGTTTTTTTTTTTTTTTTTTTACTAGTAATGGCATCAATCTGCGATTTTTTGAGAGACTGCGACATTGCTGACATTTCGGACCCCTGACTGACATTTTTGACACTTTTGGGGGGACCAGTGACATTACTACAGTAATCAGTGCTAAAAATATGCACTGTTACTGTAATAATGACACTGGCAGGGAAGGGGTTAACACAGTAAATGATCAAGGGGTTAAATGTGTACCTAGTTTCTAACTGTATGGGGGTTGGGCTTGTGAAATGATCATAGAGACCTGTGTTCCTACATAGAAAGATCACAGGCGCTCTGTGATCATTCCAGAGAGAAGAACGGTCAGCTTTGTTTACAACAGCTGACCGTACTTCTCTCTCAGCAGGGAGCGATCGCGGGTGTCAGGCAGCAATCAGAGCCAAAAACAACTGGTTACTGTCACTGCAGCAAGGAGCATTGGAAGGGCAATGCATATAACAAGACAAAAAGATTTCCAAGCTCTCCTTACCAACCAATTTGCGGCCAACCGAATTGACCTGTCCAACAGCAGTCAGAGCCCCCTTCCCCGTGCATCCGAGTCCCCGCTGACGAGTGGGGGACTGAGCGCCCCCCCGGCGTCACACGCTCGCCCCCTAGCTACAGGCGCGCGACTGACGTATACCTATGTCAAATTGTGAAAGAGGGCAGCCCTGCCGCAGTATTACTGCGGCGGGCAGTCCGGTAGAGGTTAATTTACACTTTCTCTTTTGGAAAATCAACTAGTTATAAAAAATATAATTTTGTAAAAATGTTTTAATCAAGAGCAACCAACCAATCAGATTTAACTTGTCCAAAGATAAAAAGCTATCAGAGAAGCAAAAGATATTCTCTGGCTGATTCCTATGAAATGTCATATTACCCTTTGCCTTTTGAAATCAGCCTGCTTATGTGAATACAAACTAATATGCGGCTTCTTTTGAGGGGATCTTAAAAATGTCCCTCAGAACTGAACCGCTGTGCAGTTATATGCGCTTCATTTTGAAGATGCATAATAGATATTGCTGGGAAAGAAAGAAAGAAAAGTTTTATATCAGTAAACTTCAAAGTCATCTGTGATCGAAAGGTCAGACAAAGTGAAATCTCCCCCCACGCATCTTTGGAGGATAGAGAGAAAAAAGAGAAAGCAGAGGTGCTGTAGCTATTCAACCCTTGGGTGCTCCTGTAGACTATTACTACCATCTTTGGAAATGTGTGGTTATGTTGTTCTGGGGATTACTCTGTACTTGACATTGAGGAAAAGATAAAACACAGTTTACTTGTTGCCACAGGCAAACTCAACCAATTTCACTGTAATGTAAAATTACATTCGGTACTTCACGGCTGCATAGTAAAAAGGGTTTCATATGCCAGACGTATTTAGAGCTGGAGAAGGAAAATGTGTCTCTGTTTGATATCCCAACAAACTGCCCTGGATTCAATTATTAATTATATGTTCGCTGGATTGATAATACATTATGGCTGCATAATATACAGTATGTGAGATACAACATATTTGTGTATTTGAGATACAAAATATATACAATACATTTGTAAGATATCAAAGAGCAACAAAAAATTATAATGACAATGCAGCAGTGCATTATAGAGAAAAGGGCCGTGCTGTTTGAAATGTTATATTATTTTCTTGTCATCCATTGCAATTCAAGTCGGGTTTTCCGAGTACCCGTTGTTGGCACTGAAAAAAGAGGAGTTGGGATTTTAAAAGAAGGACATGACAAGGCTGGTAGGAAAATAAAACAATACATTTATTATTGGATAAAAAAAAACATTGCATATTACAGGATATTCATAATGTGTGTGAGCTGATAAGTGATCCCCAAATCCAGATAGTAAAAAATCAACATCACATAATTCCATGGAGTAATAGAGTATATAACATTCCCAATAAAAAAAAAATCTGATTTTATTTTTATTATTTTAGGCCAATTTGTATTCTGCTACATATTTTTTGGTAAGAAAAAAAAATCCCAATAAGTGTATTTTGATTGGTTTGCGCAACATTACAAACTAGGGGAAAGATTTATGTCATTTTTGTTTATTTATTTATTTTTTTCATTTTTAAAATGTAATTATTTTTTTTTACTAGTAATGGCAGCGTTCAGTGATTTTTAGCAGGACTGCGACATTGCGGCGGACAGATCGGACACCTAACTGACATTTTTTACACTTTTGGGTGGACCAGTGTCATTACTACAGTAATCAGTGCTAAAAATATGCACTGTAGTAAGGACACTGGCAGGGAAGGGGTATCCACCAGGGGTGATCAAAGGGTTAAATGTATGCTTAGGGGGTGTTTTATAACTGGGGGGCGGGCTTATGGAATCAACCCAGGGACCTGTGTTCCTAAATAGGAGGAACACCGGATCCTGTGTTGAGTGCTGACAGAACAATGGTCTGCTGTGCTTACAACAGCAGACCACCGTTCTGTCTCCACGGGGAGCGATCGCGGATGCCCGGCGGTAATCGCGGCCACCGGCCCCGCAGATCAGCTTCCCCGCTGATCAGGCACAGTGATTCACGGGAACCTGCCGACCTGCCGCCGTATATCTGCAGCAGGTGGTCGGCAAGTGGTTAAACAGTTTTTTACCTTATTGCCTTAAGGTCCCCCCCAGCCCCCCCTCCTTTACGTACCTGAGCCCTATCGCAACTCAGCACTGTGCATGTAAGCAGTGGCTCTCCCCGCTCTGTTCCTCCTCAGAGGGCAGCCATTGGCTGTCAATCAAACTCTGTGAAGAGGCAGAGGGGTGGTGGTACACAGACAGAGGGATCAGGAGTGAGACTGCACGAGTGCCCTCAAAGGAAGAGGAGGAGCCAGGAGCGCTGGCAGGGGACCCAGGAGAGGAGGATCAGGGCTACTATGTGGGAAACCATTGCACAAAGCAGGTAAGTATGACATGTTTATAATTTTATTTAAGAGAAAAAAAAAGCTTTAACCACTTGCCGACCGCCGCCCGACTATATACGGCGGCGGTCAGCCTCTCCCAAGCAAAGTGACGTACCGGTACCGGTACGTCACTAGCCTGGGAGCGAATAGGGGGCGAGCTCGTATCCGACGAAGCCGGCGCGTGTGACCGGCGGACCCGATGTCCACCGGTCACTCGCGATCGTCGGGCAGAGAGAGAGAAAGGCAGGCGGCTAGTGTAAACAAAGCCGCCTGTCATTCTCCCCTGTGTAAAAACACAGATCACTCGGTCCTGCTATGTAGGACCGTTGATCTGTGCTATTACACCCCTAGCCACATCCAATGACAGTTAGAAACACGCCCCTAGGGACACACTTAACCCCTCCCTCTCCAATAAAGTTAACCCCTTCCCTCCCAGTGTCATTTTTACAGTAACAGTGCATATGTATAGCACTGATTACTGCAGTAATGTAACTGGTACCCCCAAAAGTGTCAAAAATGTCAGTCAAGGGTCCAATCTGTCCGCCGCAATGTCGCAGTACCGCAAAAAAAATCGCAGATCGCCGCCATTACACGTTAAAAAAAAACAACAAAAATGACAAAAATCTTTCCCTTAGTAAACGCAATAACTTTTGCGCAAACCAATCAAAATACGCTTATTGTGATTTTTTTTACCAAACATAGGTAGCAGAAAACAAATTGGCCAAAAATTTAAAAAAATTTTGATTTTTACATTTTTTTGGGGGGAATTTCATATAAAAAAAATGTGAAAAATATTGTTATTTTTGCAAAATTGTGTCATGATCAAAAAATCGCACAGGTGATCAAATACCACCAAAAGAAAGCTCTGTTTGTGGGAAAAAAAGGACGTCAAATTTGTTTGGTTACAGCGTCGCATGACCGTGCAATTGTCTGTTAAAGTCACGCAGTGCCGAATCGCAAAATACCCCCTGGTCAGGAAGGGGGTAAAATCTTCGGGGGCTTAAGTGGTTACATAGTTACATAGTTACATAGTTACATAGTTAGTGAGGCTGAAAAAAGACACAAGTCCATCCAGTTCAACCTATGATGTGTGTGTGTGTTTGCTTTTAACCGTACATTGTATACCCCTGTATGTTGTGGTCTTTAAGGTGTCCATCCAATAGTTTTTTGAAACTATCAAGGCTCCCCGCTGATACGACTGCTTGTGGAAGAGAATTCCACATCCTTACCGCTCTTACAGTGAAGAACCCCTTACGCACTTTAAGGTTAAACCGCCTTTCCTCAAGTTTTAGTGAGTGGCCACGTGTCTTATTGTATTCCCTTACTCTGAATAGTTTGTTCCTTATGCTAGGGTCGCCAGTACAGTATTTGTACATTGATATCATATCCCCCCTCAATCGTCTCTTCTCCAGAGAGAATAAGTTCAGTGCTTGTAGTCTTTCCTCATAGCTGATGTCCTCCATTCCCCTAATTATTTTTGTTGCCCTTCTCTGGACTTTCTCCAGTTCCAGCACATCCTTCCTGAGGACCGGTGCCCAGAACTGGACAGCATACTCCAGATGTGGCCGGACCAGAGTTTTGTAGAGTGGAAAAATAATCTCTTTATTTCTGGAGTGAATCCCCTTTTTTATACATCCCAGTATTCTGTTGGCTTTGCTTGCAGCGGCTTGGCATTGCATGCCACTTCCAAGCTTGTTGTCTACCAGTACCTCCAAGTCCCTTTCCATCCTAGACTCACCCAGAGGTTCCCCCCCTAGTGAGTAGCTTGCTTTCTGGTTACTGGCCCCCAAGTGCATTACTTTACATTTTTCTACATTAAATCTCATCTGCCATGTAGTTGCCCACCCCGTTATTTTGTTCAGGTCTGCTTGCAAGATTTCCACATCCTGCATAGAAGATATTGGCATGCCTAATTTAGTATCATCTGCAAATACTGAGATTGTACTAGATATCCCCTCCTCTAGATCATTTATGAATAAATTAAACAGGATTGGTCCCAGGACAGAACCCTGGGGGACCCCACTTTCCACACCCGCCCCAATCCGAGTACTCCCCATTAATCACCACCCTCTGGACTCTCCCCTGGAGCCAGTTCTCTATCCAGGTACTCACCTTATGATCCATACCTACCTTCCTTAGTTTGTACAGTAAGCGTTTGTGGGGAACGGTGTCAAAGGCCTTTGCAAAGTCAAAGTTAAAAACACTTTATATAATCTTCAGGCCTAAAATGATTTTTACCCCCTTCCTGACCAGGGCCTATTTTGCGATTCGGCACTGCATGACTTTAACGGACAATTGCGCGGTCGTGCGATGATGTACCTAAACGAATTTGGCGTCCTTTTTTTCCCACAAACAGAGCTTTCTTTTGGTGGTATTTGATCACCTGTGCGATTTTTTTGATCATGCGCTATAAACAAAAAAAGGGCGTCAATTTTGCAAAAATAACAATATTTTTCACATTTTTTATATGAAATTCCCCCCCCCAAAAAATGTAAAAAATCTAAATTTTTTAACATTTTCGGCCAATTTGTTTTATGCTACATATGTTTGGTAAAAAAATCACAAAAAGCGTATTTTGATTGGTTTGCGCAAAAGTTATCGCGTTTACTAACAAAGAGAAAGATTTTTGTCATTTTTGTTGTTTTTTTTTTTTAACGCGTAATGGCGGCGATCTGCAATTTTTTTTGCAGTACTGCGACATTGCGGCGGACAGATCGGAGCCTTGACTGACATTTTTGACACTTTTTGGGTGCTAAAAACTGCATCATATCAGATGAAGTCACTGATGGGTATTCAGGGCTCCACAGGTGCTGCAGCTTGTGTTTAGCATGCATGGAGATTAAATAAGAGGAATCTAAACATGTATGGCTAGCATTTCTGGGGAGTATCATGGAATGCGATAAGGGCACAGTTTTTTTTTTCCTATGAGAGAACTACATTATCTGTTGGCAGCTTCAGTTTTTGAAGACCGTTTTTTTAAATTAAAATAATTAATTTAGAAATAGGTATTTTTAATTGTCAGAATAAAAATTAAAAGCATTAAAAATAGATTTTATTTGCTTGACTTATTTATTTCTATTATTTAAATTTCTGACAGTCCTACACAGATACATGATTCTGCATTCCCGGGTAGGAGGGCGCGAGCATGCTTGTGCTGTGATTTGTCACAGGAGAAGTCGATTAGCGGTTGCCAGCCAATGGATGTCTGCTGATCGTCGAGCAGAGACACGGGATGGAGCTCTGCCTATGTAAACAGAGAGGAAGTGCAAAGCAGGGACTAAAGTCCATCGCTTCCCTAAGCGGCACACATTGTGTGCACAAATACTGGCTAGGCACACATTTAACCCTTGTATCACCCTAGCTATCCCGCTAGTGACAGGGTATATTTTTAGAACTGATCACTGTATTAGTGTCACTGGTTCCTACAAAGTGTCAAAAGTGTCAGTTAGTGTTCGAATGTCTGCCATAATATCACAGACCCACTATGACCGCCGCCATTGCTAGTATAAAAAATTAAAAATAAATAAAAATTTAAGTATGTATCCCATAGTTTATAAATGCTATAACATTTGTGCAAACCAATCAATATATGCTTATTGGGATTTTTCTAACCAAAAATATGTAGCCTAAATTTATTAAGAAATGTGAAATTTATTTTTTTTTTTTTTTATTGGATATGTTTTTTAGCAGAAAGTAAAACATTTTGTTGATCTTTTTTTGTTTATAGCGCAAAAAATAAAAAAATGCTGTGGTGATCAAATACCACCAAAAGAAACCTCTATTTGTGGAAAAAAATGACATAAATTTTATTTGGGTACAGCGTTGCATGACAGAGCAATTGTCAATTAATGTAATGCAAAATTGTATCACAAAGAATGTCCTGGTTATGAAGTGGGGGTAAAACCTTCCAGAGGTCAAGTGGTTAATTTTAATGAAAAGAAAACAAAGATAGGAAAAAAAGAAAATTGATCAAATTAAAGCACGTGGTCTACTTATACACATCGTTTTAAATTAATGTGTTTTAAATTTAAGCATATCAGTGCCAAAGCTGAAATAATCCAGTAAACATAAGTACTGTATATTGTAACTTGTATTTTATTATGTATGCTAGAAGCAAGGTTGTTTGGATTCTTCCTCCTGCTAAAGTAGAGAAAAAAAAAATCCTATCATATAGGACACATATTGAGAAGCAATTATAGTCCATAGTGGATATTTTTAGTAAGCGTTCTTTCATTATCTTCTGGTGTATAAAACAGCACCGAGTGGTAATTACTGTTCGGTTTCTGAATAGGTGACACAGAAGATTGACAGTTGTTCAAGCTTTGCTGGCAAGGTAAAATAGAGAGGAATCATTTGTACAAGCAGTCCAATGTGAATCATAGTATTATGGTCAACATACCATTTTTGTAAACATGTATAATAAAAAGAAAATCATATTTTTAACGTTTTCATGCCCAGGGCTCATTCTTGCTTAAATTGCTTAGCAAATATAGTCAGCATGTATTGGTTAACAATAACTTAGATATATTTTTAAAGTACTGAATGTGACTTTCACCAAATATTCCCTGGAGGTGAATTAATTAAGACACGTGGACCTGGGAAATTCTCTTGCAGTAAATGTTTGTTAAATGCCAGATGCTTTATAAATATGCCTAATAATTTGTATACCTAAAGCATTTTTTTTTTAAGAACATATAAGACTTCTCTTTAGCACACTGTTTAAATAAAAACCCTGTTGTATTGTTTTATTATAGGTTTACAAAAAAAAAAAAAATATATATATTTATATATATATATATAGATAGATCTATCTATCTATCTATCTATCTATCTATCTATCTATCTATCTATCTATCTATCTATCTATCTATCTATCTATCTATCTATCTATCTATCTATCTATCTATCTATCTATCTATCTATCTATCTATCTATCTATCTATCTATCTATCTATCTATCTATCTATCTATCTATCTATCTATCTATCTATCTATCTATCTATCTATCTATCTATCTATCTATCTATCTATCTATCTATCTATCTATCTATCTACACACACACATATATATATATATATACCGTATTTTCCGGCGTATAAGACGACTGGGCGTATAAGACGACCCCCTAATTTTCATCTACCGGTAATACTTATACTTAGGCTTGTGACGGTATCAGATTTTCATGCTGCGATTAATTGATTAAGGTTTTGCCACGGTATACGGTATTATCACGGTATTCAATTATTAAATTTAAATTATTAAATTTCCACCTCACTTCAATTTCATTGCTGAATTTAGGGGCTTTGGTTCACTTATGCACATTATTATATAGTCAGTCAGTACAGACTCTGTGAACCAGGCATAAAATAGGTCATCAAGCAGTGTCTGGCCTAACTGGTGATAACTGGTCCTGGCGCTCGGCTCCGATCCGATGGCCTGGTCATTAAGAGGGCAAATCCTTGTGGTCAAGATGTGGTTAAACCTGAAGGAGGTGTTGTTTATAAATTACTTTACTATTGCTTTAGGCCTGGTTCACATATATGCGGGTTGGTGGTTCGCATGTATGCGGGTTGGTGGTTCACATGTATGCGGGTTGGTGGTTCACATGTATGCGGGTTGGCGGTTCACATGTATGCGGGTTGGCGGCCCACATTTGCACAGGCATAGCAGCCCATTGATTTGAACGGGCTGCTATGCCCTCATTTTCCGCAGAAAAAAGGTGCATGCAGCATTTTTAAAATTCAGTGGCCTTGAAATCCATCCTGCTTTTGCACCATGCGACTAACCTGCAGTTCCTGCTCTGGCAAGCTTTCTGCATTTTTTGTATACGTGGGCACGGCATTTAAAAACAGTTTGCGTGTGCAGCAACGGCAGGTAAGTCGCATGGTGCAAAAGAAGGATGGATTTCATGGCCACTGCATTTTTTTAAATTCTGCATGCACCTTTTTTCAGCTGAAAACGCAGGCATAGCAGCTCAAGCCCATTCACATCAATGGGCTGCTATGCCTGTGCAAATGTGGGCCGCCAACCCGCATACATGTGAACCGCCAACCCGCATACATGTGAACCACCAACCCGCATACATGTGAACCAGGCCTAAAGCAATAGTAAAGTCACTAATAGATAAAAACACCGGTCCTCCTGCAGGTTTAACCACTTCTGGATCGCAAGGATTTGCCCCTTTAAAGACCAGGCCATCGGATCAGAGCGCCAGGACCAATCATCACCAGGTAGGCCAGACAATGCTTGATGGCTATATAATAATGTAATGTGGGCTGCTATGCCTGTGTGTATGTATATATATATATATATATATATATATATATATATATATATATATATATATATATATATTAGAGCTGCACGATTCTGGCCAAAATGAGAATCACGATTTTTTAGCTTGGAATAAAGATCACGATTCTCTCACGATTCTCTGTGTAACAAAAAAAAAAAATTGGGATAACTTTACTGTTACGTTTTTTTTTTTTTTTTTATTCATTAAAGTCTATTAATTGCGTTTGAAAGACTGCTGCGCAAATACAGTGTGACATAAAATATTACAACAATCGCCATTTTTTTCTGTAGGGTCTCTGCTAAAAAAATATATAAAATGTTTGGGGGTTCTAAGTACTTTTCTAGCAAAAAAAAAACTGATTTTAACTTGCAAGCAACAAGTGTCAGAAAAAGATCCAGTCTTTAAGAGGTTAAACTTCCTTTCTCCTGGCAGAGGGAAGGAAAAGATACAATGTAAACATTTTTGTTTATAGTTACTGGGAGAGCTGTGTGAGTGAATGAGTCATCCAGCTCACTGAAATGTATCAATTCACAAGTCAGGCAGACTTGACAGAGAAACTCGGTATTTTAAAAATGCCACAATAACAATACCGTGGCTATGCAATACCGCGATATATCGAATTACCGAAAACCGGCATATGTCTACTTATACTTAGGTTACCTTGGAGATATTATACTCGGCGTATAAGACGACCCCCCATTTTTGGGGGATTTTTTTGAGGTTCAAAAGTAGTCTTATACGCCAGAAAATACAGTATATATATATATATATATATATATATATATATATATAAATATTGTCATTTGATAATTCACTATATTTTTATCATTTTAAAGTTTTGAGATTTCAATGTCTTCTGACCTTACCAAACCCTACCTTATTCAACCCTCCATTTTTTAACATAAGCTTGCAATTGAGCCTTTAAAAACTAAATTAAAAGTTTTGGCATCTCGTAGGGGTCAATTTACAAAAGGACATTGCATGATATATTTGGGTCATGTGACACATTTTATCCAAATATTGAATGCAATATGAATGATGTCAATTCCCTACAGATTTATGCGGTATTAAGGACAAAAATTTGAAACTCTCAGTAAATATTGCATAAACCTGTCTAAAAGTCAATTCACAAAAAAGTAAGCAAAAACATTTGTTAAAGAGGTTGTAAACCCTCTCTTATAACTTGTACTTGTAGGTAAGCCTTTAATAAGGCTTACCTATAGGTACTGTAAATATCTCCTAAACTTGCACTATTTAGGAAATATTTACTTTTAATGCAACCAATGACGTCATGGGCACATGTGCTCTGAAGGAACGGCCACCAGTGCCGTGCCTTCAGAGCCCTGTGCAGTGAACGGCAGCTCCTGCGCGGGAGTGATGTCATCGCACCTCTGGCCAATCAGTCGACTGGAGGAACAAACCAGGAAGCATGATGGCCGAACATGTTGTCCGTGTCACCGCTGAGGTAAATATTTCATAAGGAGCTAGTATGAGATGCATACTAGCTCATTATGCCTTTGTCTTACAGTTTTTTTTTTTTTTGGGGGGGGGGGGGTTACAACCTCTTTAAATGAGTCATGGTCTAACAAATATTTGCTGGTTGTTAAGGAGCTGGTACCCTGGCATCTTTACCACAAGGAAATAGGTGGTTGACAAGCAGCTGTCATCCACCTGAATCTTTAACAACCAGTGAACGGCTAGTTGTTAAGGAGCTGGTATTTGCTGCATCCTTTACAACCTGTGACTCATCTGCTGTCAGGGGGATCCCCTCAAAATCATTACCAGACCCTTATCTGAGCATGCAGCCTGGCAGACCAGGAAAGGGGGGGTCGAGTTTGCGGCCCCCTTTCTTGAACCAGATTAGGTCCCATGCCCTTAACATGGGGAGGTGTTTTACCAGGGGGGCCTTCCTCACACCTTTTACCCAATGGATGCAGGGGAGTAACTTATCGGAATCTGGAAGCTCCCTTTAACAAACAGGCCTCCAGATCCTGTCCCCCTAAATTAAATAGTATGGGGTACATAGTACCCCTACTCATTCACCAATAATATGTAGTGTAAGTAAAAACAGAACACAGTTTTTGACGAATCCTTTTTTTAAAAGAAAATGTATAAATGCCCCCCCCCCCCACCTCCCCCCATGTAAACTCCATCATCAATCACAATGAATGCTGCCCGCATCTGAACAACATCCACTCCCGACACTTGGCTCCCACTGACTGACACACTGTTTTCCCATACTGCTTAATTAAACTAGAGAGTGGGGTCAATGACATCACAAGGGGCAGGACCGTGCATCGTTAATGATGTCAATAAGTCACTGGTGGCTTCTCATTTACTTAAACAGTGGAAGGAAGCAGAGTGTCAGTCGTTAGGAGCCAAGCATCGAACTTGTCAGTGGCAACTTTTTTTTTGTGCAGGTGGCATTCATCATGATTAATTAAAGCGGAGTTCCACCCATTTTTAATAGGTTGGAATACATAGCTGTATGTAATCCCCTTTAAAACGGCTTTTACCAATGGAAACTTTTTTTTTTTTTTTTGCTAGTAAGTACCTTAATTTCGGCATTATTGCTCCTCTCCTCACTTCCTGGTCCGATCGGCGATGACGTCATTCGGCGATCCGCAGTGTCTGCTGGGATGTATTCAATTCCAGAAATCTCGGAGTAGCTGTATCTGTACTGAGACGTGCCTGCCCCGCCTCCGCCCCGCCTCCGCCCCGCCTCCTCTCATTGAGTTGCATTGTATGAATGTATTAAGGCCGTTCTCTGCCCCGCCTCCGCCCCGCCTCCTCTTACAAATCAATGAGAGGAGGCGGGGCAGAGGCGGGGCAGAGAACAGCCTTAATACATTCATACAATGCAACTCAATGAGAGGAGGCGGGGCGGAGGCGGGGCAGAGAACAGCCTTAATACATTCATACAATGCAACTTAATTAGAGGAGGCGAGGCGGAGGCGGGGCGGAGGCGGGGCAGGCACGGCTCAGTACAGATACAGCTACTGCGAGATTTCTGGAATAGAATAAATCCCAGCAGACACTGCGGATCGCCGAATGACGTCATCGCCGATCGGACCAGGAAGTGAGGTGAGGAGGAATAAAGCCGAAATTAAGGTATTTACTAGCAAAAAAAAAAAAAAAAAGTTTCCATTGGTAAAAGCCATTTTAAAGGGGATTACATAGATCTAAAGTTCCAAAAATGGGTGAAACTCCACTTTAAGGATCTACCTCAAGAGACTTTTTTTTTTTTTTAACCTCCCTGGCAGTTTGATTATGTCAGGAATTTTGCACCAAAAGCGGTACAATTTTCTGCATGGAAATTTGGTGTTATGTATTGTAGGCCTACAATTCTTAGTAATTACGTACTTAAACCTGACCAAACAAGACTCTAGTAGACATCCCAGATGTGATAAAGTTTTAAACACAAAATCATAAATTATAATATAATAATAATAAATAACTATAAATAAGTTAAAGTATATATATATATATATATATATATATATATGTACAGTAAAACTGCAGGCAAGGGCACCGGGGGGCAAACTAAGGTCAATTCATTTCATTCCAATAGGATTACAATATATCAGTGTGTTTGTGTGTTTTACTTTTTGAATTTGCTGCCGGTTACACCCCCTGCAATGCAACGCTCGCAGGGAATGGAACGGAAGCCGGGGCACACAGCCTCAGGTGAAACACTGCCGGAATACATTGCGGGATCCTGGGGTCAAAAACATTTTCATTTACACCACTCATTTTTTTTAGGAATGAGTAGGGATACTATGCACCCCAACTCATTCAAATGAGGGGAGCCAGGACCCTTGTTAAAGGGGGCTTCCAGATTCCAATAAGGCACCACTGCAAACACCGGGTCAGGGTTGTGGGGAAGAGGCCCTTGTCCTCATCAACATGGGGACAAGGTGCTATGCCAGGGGCGCCCTTTGGCAAAAAACCCCACCATGTCGTGGGCATGTGGCCTGATATGGTTCAGGGGGAACATATGCACCCCCCTTTCCCCTTTTCCTAGCCTGCCAGGCTGCATGCTCAGGTAAGGGTCTCATATATGGATTTTGCCAGGTTTTTTTTCTTTGGCGTATGAAGTCACCCCCAAAACCCATGCCAGACCCAAATGTCACAGCAATGTAACATTATAATTTACTTAATGACCTTTGCCAAACTGAAGGCTATTACATACCTATTTTTCCAGAATACCTAAAATAAAAATCAAGTGTGATGAAAAATGCAATGAACTTTATGTTGAGAAAAAGATTTACTTCTAGAAAAAAAAATAAAAACAATCAGATCAGATATAGAGAAGATGTTTTGTAAGGGATATAACTGTAATTTCAAAAGGCTACACATCCTAAATGCTATAGTGAAGAGGTACAGATCAGGAAGCCATTCGTCATGTGAAGACAAGGGCACATTTAGTCATTTGTTGGGCTCTTATGATCAGAGACATTTAACATATGTTGCCAACTGTAAACTTATTTAAAATAGCTTGTATCATCAGTAGATATAACTGAGCCACTATGGCTACCCATGAATATTTTTAAATTGCCCGGATGCATATTCTTGCAATTTGTTGGCTAATTTACAAAATATCCATAAGGCATAACATTAAAAAGAAGCCAGTATCAGAAAACACACTTGAAGGGGAATTAAACTAGTCAACTCAATTTTGGATACCCTTAAGCTGATACTGTAGAATGATGCCGATTGAATTCATTAAGCATAGGTTTTAATCCACTCTCAACACATCTCCATCTACAGAATACTAATATATTTCAGGTACAAATGTTATATATTTTAATCTACTAATAAAGAGTGTTGTAAAATACTATGCCTGAAGATTATTAAAAGTTTATGTATAGCTAAAACTTTTTTTTTGTATTTTGCAGAGAGTGTGAAAGGATCCAACCCCTGGTAAAATTGTTCCTGATGTCTGTTTCCCTGCTAGGTAGATTTACAACCTATATGTGACTACTGTCAATTGGACAGAAAGTGATGGGAAATCTAAATGATCCTTTCTCACTTTGTGCTGTGTTCAGGGCTGCTGTTAGAAATCACAGAGCCCTGGACAGCCTACCTGGCAGGGCCCTTCTCAAATATACAAATATATCAAAACAACATTTTCACTAAAAATGCACTAAACTCTTTCTTAGAGGACACAAACATAACAGAGAAGCCGTGTGAATTAGCCCTTTTTTAAATCGTTTTTTACATTTTTGAAAAAAAAAAAACATTTTATAATTTTCAAAAAAAATGTTTAAATGTTTTAAAATTATTTTATTTTACAATATTTTTGAATTTTTACAATGTCTTATTTTTAGGGAACTGCTTCTGCGAGGGGCCCTGTGTCTGTGTTTTTCCCTACAGCAGCTGGAAGCTGGCGGGAGGGAGAGAAACTGGTTTTCAGCTGTTGCAGAGAGCCGCACAGGGCATCCCGTAATTGCCCCTTCGTCCGACTGCACTGATTCCCTCTACTGTTCGGGCCCCTCTGTGTGCATGGGCCCCCTACAGGAAGACTGATGGTCCCCCCTGTCAACAGGACTTTATTTTACCTGTTTATTTTACCTGTTTGCAGGACTTTATTGTGTTGTGTTTGTCTCCTATGGGACACAGACAACAAAAAATAAACTTACAGGAGTTTTATCAACTTTATTGAGATCTTTATCCTTAACGGTCTTCTGTTTTCCTTACCTCATACCCCCCTTTTCTTGTAGAAACCCTGTCTTATGGTCTGTGAACACCATCTGAAAATCGGACCACAGATCGCCACAATGCTAGTCGTATATCAAAAATGGAGAGGTTACTAAAGTTACAAAAATTCTCGTACAACAGAATAAAAAATTGGAAGTGATGTAATGTGTTGTAGTGTATTTGTATTGTATTTTCGGAACACAACTGTGCTGATTAAACAAAAATCATCTGGTATTGTACGAGAAAAAATTTTGTGCTTGTTTAATCGGATAATAACAGATGAACTGTCATGATCAGCTCTCGAAAGTTCTGTACTAACGATCCAATTATCATACAATCATTTTCATATGATTTTCGAATCGTGTGTACGGGCCATTTCAGAAAAAAAAAATACCTCCTATTTGGTTCTATTTTTCTAAATATGCATACCAACAAAGTAAAAGTATTGCAGCAAAGATTTTGATTGTGCTTACACAAGATTGGATGATGGAAGTCAGCAGAGCCCCTGCCCCCTCCCTCCATCCCCCCAATCCCATTTACTAGAGAAACTACACTTGCAAAGGGCATGATCTATTTGCCTTGAGTAAATCAACCCCTAAGTGTAATTTGTGTATACAGTGCATTAAATAGCAACATATAACATGTATTACCAACACCATGATAATGAGCGGAAAAGTAAAAAGGATGATAACAATTTTGGAGTAATAACTCTCTTTATCAAGTCATTCTCATCGGATTAACTATGACTAAGGCCTACATAGGACTGAAATGTGTAAGTGTTGGGACTTTGATCTGTAACTTTTAACTGTTACAAATAAAGGAAATATTCGATCTCCTATGCATGTGCAGCTCTGTGATACAACATTGGAGGAACTGGCTGCAAGCACTGTATATCTGTACTAAATTAATGTATATGGCTACCTTGGGTTGAGCAGTGGTGTGCTTTTTTGTTAAATATACTGTATACTCAGCAGATTACCTATTCTTTTAACTTTTGACTTTTCCTGTCACAGTAAGGCCCTTTTCACACATGCTGTATGTTTGTCCGTTTTTCATCCATCCGTTAACAGATGAAAAATGGACATCAATGCATCTCTATGGAAAAACGGATGTAAATGGATGATCATCCATTTACATTATTTTACATCCGCATCTGTCATCATCAGTTTTTTTAAACTGATAAAAGTTCTATTTTTCATCCATTAAAAAAAACGGATTGGACGAAAAAATGGATGTAAAGTGACGAATGGCCAGTTTTTCATCTGTTTTTGCATTGGTAGTGTATGTAAAAAAAACGGATGAAAAACTGATGATCACTGATGAAAAGCTGATATATACTTCCTACATTTTGACGTGACTGAACTGATGAAATGAACGGTCCACATGTGTGAATGGGGCCTAAAATGTAAGGCCCCTTTCACACATAAGGTCCGTTCAGTTCTTCAGTTCAGTCACGTCATAATGTATCAGTTTTCCATCCGTTTTTCATCCTTTTTTATATCCATTTTTCATCCGTTTTTCATCCATTTTCCGTCAGTTGTTATCTGTTTTTCATCCGTTGTCATCCGTTTTTCATCCGTTGTCATCCGTTTTCATCCGTTGTCATCCGTTTTTTGTCCGATCCGTTTTTTTGACGGATGAAAAATAGGGCATTCATCTGTTCAAAAAAACGGACATTGGCGGAAGCTGATGAAAACGGATGTTAACTGATGATCATCCGTTTTTACATAGAGATACATTGATGTCCGTTTTACATCCATCAACGGATGGATGAAAAACAGACAAACGGACAGCATGTGTGAAAGGGGCCTAACTCTGAACTCCTCTGATTAGTCTCACAAAAATGTTATACAAAAAATACTGCCATGATTGCAGCATTCCCTTAAAAGTATTCTGACTTTATGCAATGTCTAGCCAACATAACCCAGGCCACCGGAGCAATTGAGGTGGTGGAGCAGTTATCAAAAGTCCATATGGGGAGTTTTTTGCTTGTGTGAGGATGAATGAAATATTTCCCATTATCACACATTGTATTTTCAGCAATAGCTGCAGGGATACATATCACGCGGCTTTTCATATGTTTCTAACTAGCTCTATTTTCAAAACATATTATATTAATTGTATGTTTGTACATATATCTAATTTTGACCAGAAAATCACTGAGTCCCGGTTCACACTTGTGCGATGCGGGAAGGCTGCGAATTCGCAGCCTGTTCCCACATCTCAAACGCACATCTGGCAGTTCACACTGCCATATGCGATACGCAGGGGGTGTCAATTAAATTTTAACAACACCCCCAGTTTGATCGCATATCGCAGTGTGATCTGACAGTTCGCACAGGATCGGATCGCACAAGTGTGAACCACTGTGCGATCCGATCCTGATGCGGCTGGAAAAAAGGGTCCTGTGCGTCTTTGCTGCGGGTGCAGTGCGAATTCAGCCATACAAAGTGTATGGCTGAATTCACATCCACACATCCGATCACATGTAATGAAGGAGCAGTGCGCTCCGAATTACATGCGATCGCCGCAGCCGCACAAATGTGAACCGGCCCTTAATCAATAGCAGTTCCTTGCCGGGGCTAGAACTTACGACAATTCTTCATTGCTGCCAGTGCCTTTCTTTCCCTATCACAATCTCACTTCTTAATCTTCTTTCTTTACAATCATCAAGGGGACAGGAAAGGAGGGAAAATATCCCCATTTGGGGAAACAGAAGCAAAATGTTATAAAAAGTAGAAAGTAACCCTGCCACTATCTTCTTATAGCCACCATCATCACTAGTATATGACATTTTCAGGAAAGTCAAATACCTGGTCTGTTGTGCAGATTGTTTTGCCTGCCAGCTTTCACATCACTACAAGTCACAATAGTTATGACTTGTAGGAGTCATCAGTACTACCAGAGCACATGGTGGAGGACTCAGAAGAGTTGGATACCAATGGTGGCAAGAGATCTGCAATAAAGTGTTTCATGTTCCTGATATGCACCTGCTGTATCATGCACTTGTATGAAAAAGTATCCTGTTCCTTTGTAATGCTTCCTTTGTGTGAAACCCCTGGTGTTCCTGCCAGTCCCTTTATTGTCCTATTAAAAACTGACCACACTAAGCAGGAGAATGCATTATGGACAGTTCTCTAGCTATGCTGGGAACTTAACCTATTCTCCTCCAATGAGCAGACTTGTCCTGCCATGCCCCCCCAACCGCACAGCCTTTTACTGGGAAGGGCAGTGTGTTGCTGCTTCTTCTCCCCCCAGCTCTTATGCAGCTGAGAACAGAGGGAATGAAAGCGGGTGCAAGAATCAGCGCCCGCGGAGATGGGGCAGGGGATGCTGCTAAGAAATTATAGTTTATTAAAAAAAAAAAGAATAGATATAAATTTTCTGTCAGGTTTTAATTTTGGACGCTGCCCCTTTAAAAAAACGGTGCAGTTTAGGCGGGAAGGTGCTATTCGTGCGCCCGTTCTTGAATCTTCAGCCACCTTCTATATAAGGGGGTGCCTGGCGAGCTCCCCTCCCTCCCGTCGCAGGTACTTTATGTGGTATTGTCACCCTTGAAACAAGGGGGGACTTTTGGCTTGGATAATAGTTGAGTTATATATTTTTCGCTTGATTTCTGTGACTAAGCGAGATTTATTTATTTATTTATTTATATACAGATTGTATATTTTGGTTTAATATTTGATTGTTGTTTGAATAAATAATTTAAAAGATTTAAAAAAAACAATAAAATGCCGTGGACATTTCTATGCCAAAAATAAAGATGGTGAGTTTGTGTGTGTTATTTATTATAACAAAGGTTTTATGAAGGGTTAACTTTGCATCCTCCTGTCCCATGTGATCACTTATTTAAAAGGGAAAAACATGTATTTATATAGTTTTTTTTTTTATATTTATACACAAATATTTTCCTTTTATTTTAGTTTTAAACTGAATGAGTTGTTTTACAAGGTGATCGTTTACAATCACTTTAAAAGCTGAACTCCAGGCCCTGAAACTCTTTTTTTTAAATAGATCTAAATAGATTTAGAGCCACTTTGTTCACACCAAATGCCTTTTCAAATCCAGATATTACCTTGGAAAAGCAGCAAGCAGTGACAGCAACACTGACATACACTGAACAAAATTATAAACGCAACACTTTTGGGTTTGCCCCCATTTTTCATGAGCTGAACTCAAAGATCTAAGATCAAAGATGTACACAAAAGGCCTATTTCTCTTAAATATTGTTCACAAATCTGTCTAAATCTGTGTTAGTGAGCACTTCTCCTTTGCCGAGATAATCCATCCCCCTCACAGGTGTGGCATTTTAAGATACAGATTAGACAGCATGATTATTGCATAGGTATGCCTTAGGCTGGTCACAATAAATGGCCACTCTAAAATGTGCAGTTTTATCACACAGCACAATGCCACAGATGTTGCATGTTTTGAGGGAGCGTGCAATTGGCATGCTGACTTTACCATAAACCGTCTCCAGAGGCGTTTCAGAGAATTTGCCAGTACATCTAACCGGCCTCACAATCGCAGACCATGTGTAACCACACCAGCCCAGGACCTCGACATCCAGCATCTTCACCTCCAAGATCGTCTGAGACCAGCCACCCGGACAGCTGATGCAACAACCGGTTTGCATAACCAAAGAATTTCTGCACAATCTGTCAGAAACCCTCTTAGGGAAGCTCATCTGCATGTTCTTCATCCTCATCGGGGCCTCGACCTGACTGCATTTCGTCATCGTAACCTACTTGAGTGGGCAAATGCTCACATTCAACGGCTTCTGGCACTTTGGAGAGGTGTTATCTTCAGGGATGAATCCCGGTTTTCTTAGCTCTTTGAGTTCAGCTCATGAAAAATGTGGGCAAAAACATGTGTTGCATTTATAATTTTGTTCAGTATAGTTTGTGCAGAGAGCAGAGCTGTGGGAAGGATACAGCAGGCGCTCCTGCTACAGTCTGTCTGCTGAAGCCTACAAGGGGTGGTCACACTCACAAGAGGAGAGAGAGCAGCAGTAATTGGTCTTTATTACAGGAAGCTCCTGCACAAAATAAACATTTCACCCATGGATCTGAAATAAGTACACAAAGCACACTAAGATTCAGTATAAGAATGTTTCTTGCAATTAGACAACATTTGCAGATCATGGAGTTCAGCTGTAGTCAATATTACAGTTCAGAGAGCAATGATAATGAGTCAAACATTAGAACTAATTATTTCAGCCACAGAAAACAGTTACTTTAAATATAAATAAATATTATTTGAAATAATTGGTGGTAAAGGTTTCTGCTATTTGCATTATTGCTCCTTGCTCTGCATTACCTAAGCCTAGTAGTACATAGTGTTCTTTTTTTGCCATTCACTTACGTATTCTACACTCTCTGGTCAAGAGGGTTTTGGTATAATCTTCCAGCTACTATTACAATAATCAATGGAGTTAAGGTTAAGTGCAAAGGAAGTTGATACATCAGGGGGCTTATATAAGTTACTAATGCATCAAGTGGGTTTATTAGTTTAAAGAAATACATTTGACAAGAGTTTTATCTGAGGGTTCTATCTATCATTCCAGTGAATCCGCTGATACCACAGCTGAATTCTAAGTAGGATGACAGATACATCTTCATTTGAGGGTGTACGATCAAAGAAAACAATTATTCCAAAAAGGTGAATGGAGGATTGATTTTCTTGATCCCTTTAAACCTTCTCTGCTTTTCATGACTAATTGAATCAAGTTTCAACCACACAGCCACAAAAATGTGTTCCCTTCTTAGATGTGAGTGAGCCAGACTGATATATAATGCATTTTCCTTTTTAGCTTTGTGGTCTGACCCGCTAATGTTGAGTCTCATAACAGTCTTTACCCTATGTTATCAAGGTAATTTATGGCTATTTAATTGAGGAGCAGATGTCACCCAGAATAAACCACCTTGTTAAACAAATGTCACAATTATGTTTCAAAATATAAAAGAAGCTGAGGAGGCAAAATCGAAATCTTTGAGCACAAGTAAAAGTTACTGTGTAAATGTATATATAATGTGCACAGCCATCGTAAATCTTAACTATCATTTTCTTCATTTATTTTCTAGGACCTTTAGCATCATCTAGTGGCAATAATGCAGTTTTTTCCTGATTGAGGTATTTCAGGAAAAAAATGCATTTTGGCTAGAGTTGAGCGAACACCTGGATGTCTGGGTTCGGCGAGTCCGGCCAAACTTGACCCTGATCCCGAACCCCATTGAAGTCAATGGTGACCCAAACTTTTGAGCACTAAAATGGCTCTAAAAAACATGTAAAGGGCTAGAGGGCTGCAAATGGCAGCAAAATCTTGTTGCATGGCAAGTGCTCTGCAAAGAAATGTGGATAGGGAAATAACTTAAAATAACATAAAAAAACGTAAAAATAAAAAATAATCATCTTGATCTAGGAGGACGAGGCCCATATGTAGTAGGGGGTTGAGGTGGCGGTGGATTTGGCGGTGTCGGTGGAAGCAGCGGTGGAGGAGGACGAGGTAGCCAACACTGGTTTTTGTTTTTAATTTTATTTCTTTTTAAATTAGGGTACACCCCAAAAGAGTGAGAAAGTTTAAAAATACAACAATGGCTGGGTAAGGCCGGTATACATGTCTATTCTGCACAAGGTACGGACACGTCCTGTGGGATCCATGCCTGGTTCATTTTAATGAATGTGAGCTTGTCCACATTGGCTCTGGACAGGTGGCTGCGCTTGTCTGTGATAACGCCCCCCAGCCGTGCTAAATACACTTTCAGGTAATACACTGGCTGCAGGGCAGGCCAGCACCTCCATGGCGTAAAGGGCAAGCTCAGGCCATGTGCCCAATTTGGAGACCCAGAAGTTGAAGGGGGCAGACCCATCATTCAGTACGTGCATAGTGCCTAAGGAACGGTAAGGAACTGTATATGGTGTATGGTAAGAAACGGTGATGGCAGCGGGGGGGGATTTTTTTTTCCCCCTTCTGGGTTGAGTCTGGCCTTAGAAAAGGTATGTGTCCCTGGTTGTGGGCCGGGCTCTCCTAAAGCTGTCTAAGTTCTGAGGCCTTCTGGTAGGGACAGGGCTGCACTGGTCTTGCCAGGGACCGGGATTCTAAAAAGCCTGTGGTGTATGGGCCCTTGAGTGGCAGTCCAGGGGTGCCATAATTCACTGTGGATGGCAACACTATGAGTATGGCACCAAGGACACTGCACTTCCTACACACGTTTTGCACACCTTCCTCTAGGGTCAGGCCTTTTGGTCAGGAGTCAGGACCAGAGGAATTTTTTATTCCTGGCCGAAGGGCCTGGCATATTATTGCAAAGTGGCACTAACCTTGCACTTCTCCACTATCCCTTCCCCCACTTTTATGTGTTGTATGTCTCACATTTTGTGTTTTTTATTGTGGCGGTACACTTTATTTTGTACAGTGTGATTAGTAGGGTGTAGGTCCTTGGGCCTGTCCCTGAAAGTCTTGGGAGGGGGTGGATATGGCCTTCTGGCTTGGTTCGCCCTCTCACATGGGGTCTCTCTTCGGAAGAGCCCCACCTAGTACTTGGGGTGGTCTGTTTCAGCAGACCTCCTAAAGAACGGGGCTGCCTGGTTTCGGCCAGGTTAGCCAGTGTAAGTACCCCAGTCCCTGTCAGGATCCTTGCGCCCCGGGGGATCAGGGCCAGGGATCATGTGTACACCCTGTGCAATTTTTGTGTTTTACTTTTTTGGTGTGCACTTTTTTATGCACACCACGGGCTTAAAAAAAAAAAAAACAGCTGGTGGTCCTGGTTGTTGTGGCGTGCCGACAAAGCTTTTCCACATTTCATACATGCTAACCCTGCCTTCAGAGGTGCTGGTGGTGCCCTGGCTGCATTGGCGACCTCCTCCTCCTCTGCCTTCGCCTTGTGCTTCCACTGTGCCCCCGCTGTCAGGTGGGAATCCCACCAGCATCGCTTCTCGACCTTTTGGCTAAGATCAAGTGTAGTATCTGTTGTTATCAGTTATCTGGGTGCCACCCTGCTGTGAACATGGTTCCTCCTCCTCCATCTCCTCCTCCTCATCCTCCACCTCGTCATCCTCCAGAACTGTGCACTTGCTGGACAATTGTGTACCAGGCGTTTGTGGGTGCAGGAACCCACCCTCGGAGCCACTTGTGAATGACTACCCTGAAATCCTTGGAAATGATCACTGCTCCAGATGCGGAAGCGGTAGAGGATGAGGATGAGGAAGCGGAGTAGGAGGAGTTAGCAACAGGAGGCAAACTGAAGCGCCCTGCAATCCTCGGTGGTGGAAGGAGATGCGCCAAACAAATTTAAAGGGTGTATCTGACAGTAACATAATCAGCAAACGCTGCAAAATTATTAATTTTCCCCTAAATGGGTGTTTATTGAATAGCAGAATAGAACAACAGTATCTAAAAGGGTGTATCTCACACCTACAGATACAGACTAAGCCGCAATTTAATATCTTTCTTTTCCCTAAATGGGTGTTTATTGAATAGCAGAATAGAACAACAGTATCTAAAAGGGTGTATCTTACACGTACAGATACAGACTAAGCCGCAATTTAAAATCTTTCTTTCCCCTAAATGGGTGTTTATTGAATAGCAGAATAGAACAACAGTATCCAAAGGGTGTAACTCCCACATACAGATACGGGCTAGGCCGCAATTTAATATTTTTCCCCTAAATGGGTGTTTATTGAATAGCAGAATAGAACAACAGTAACCAAAGGGTGTATCTCACATGTACAGATACAGACTAGGCCGCAATTTAATTTTTTTTCCCTAAATGGGTGTTTATTAAATAACGGCATAGAACAACAGTATACAAAGGGTGTATCTCACAGTAACATATGCAGACAAGGCCGCAATTTAATTTTTTTTCCCTAAATGGGTGTTTATTGAATAGCCGAATAGAACAACAGTATCCAAAGGGTGTATCTCACACGTACAGATACAGACTAAGCCGCAATTTAATATCTTTCTTTCCCCTAAATGGGTGTTTATTGAATAGCAGAATAGAACAACAGTATACAAAGGGTGTAACTCCCACGTACAGATACGGACTAGGCCGCAATTTAATATTTTTTCCCTAAATGGGTGTTTATTGAATAGCAGAATAGAACAACAGTAGCCAAAGGGTGTATCTCACACGTACAGATACAGACTAGGCCACAATTTAATTTTTTTTCCCCTAAATGGGTGTTTATTGAATAACGGCATAGAACAACAGTATACAAAGGGTGTATCTCACAGTAACATATGCAGACTAGGCCGCAATTTAATTTTTTTCCCTAAATGGGAGTTTATTGAATAGCCGAATAGAACAACAGTATCTAAAGGGTGTATCTCACACGTACAGATACAGACTAAGCCGCAATTTAATATCTTTCTTTCCCCTAAATGGGTGTTTATTGAATAGCCGAATAGAACAACAGTATCCAACGGGTGTATCTCACAGTAAAGTATGCAGACCAGGTTGAAATGTATTTTTTTCCCCTAAATGGGTGTTTATTGGATAGCCGAATAGAACAACAGTATCCAAAGGGTGTATCTCACAGTAACGTATGAATGAAAAAATGTTTATTTTTGGTGATTTTTGAAGAGCAGATTAGAACACAACAGTGTCTAAAGGCTTTATCTCACAGTAACATATAAAGGAAAAAATGGAAAAAAAAATTCCCTTTAAATTGGTGATTTTTGAATAATAATTATTTTTTTCTTAAATTAGTGATTTTTGAATAGCAGATTAGAACAGCAGTGTCCAAACGCTGTATGTCACAGTAAAATATGAAGGAAAAAAGTTTTGTTTTCTTTTAAATCCAGATTAAGCAGACACATATGCACTGAGCTTGCATTAAATGGCCTCTTCACGCCGCAAGCCACCCACCTAACAGGTTGGATACTGTTGTTGTTATATTACGCTATTCAATAAAAACCCATTTGAATGAAAAACTAAAAAATAACGGAAAAATTATATCAAATACTTACCGTAATTTTCCTTTCCTGGTGGACTCCATGGCAGCATACGTATCGGGTTTGGCCCCGCCTCCAAACCTACCCATAGGACCTTACTCCCATAAATCTTTGCACCTGTTCAGCACACGTGTTCTGTAACTATCCTCCACAGAAATCCGGGAGGGAACTCCTGCTGCCATGGAGTCCATCAGGAAAGGAAAATTACGGTAAGTATTTGATATAAATTTTCCGTTTTCCTGACAGACTCCATGGCAGCATACGTATCGGGAAATAACTCGCCGTACACACAGGGTGGGCAGGTGCTGAACAGAGAAAAAGTTTAATTCACTTTGTCAACAGACAAGGCTTGCAAACCAAAATTCACAGAAGAAAGAGCCGCTGGCTGAACACAGTAGTGGGACAAAAATGTGTTAATAGAGGACCATGCCGCTGCTCTACAGATAACATCAGGAGCCACGTGTCTGGAAACTGCCCACGAGGTAGAAATGCTCCACGTCGAATGAGCTGTAACTACTGCTGGAGGGGTCAAGCCCTTAGCCCTATAAGCCCACTGGATGGTTTGAATGATCCATGAGGAGATAGATCTCGTAGAGGCCCTTGAACCTTTGTTTTTGCCATAGAAGGTAACAAAAAGATACTCCGACTTTCTGAAAGAAGATGTGGCTTCCAGATATTTCCTAATACAATTCCCAACATCCAGTGGATGAACCGGAGAGTCTTCCCCTTGTCTGAAGGTCGGTAACACAGTTTTGATGTTTTCGTGGAAGACAGAGGTCACTTTTGGTCTCGCATCCAACATGGGAATAAGCACCACTCTGTCAGGAAAGAATGTTAAGAAGGGCTCTTGTGCCCCGAAAGCCCCAATTTCTGATACTCTTTTTGCTGAGGTTACAGCTACTAGAAACACTGTTATCAGAGTAAGTTCCTTTATGGTCATGGACTCAGACGTGTCTTGGATACGATCTGACAGGAAACCCAGTACTAGAGGCAGGTCCCACTTGGGAAACCTAGGCTTTCTTTGAGGCCTAATTCTTACTGCTCCCTTAAAGAACTGATGTATTAAGGCATGACTGGCCCAGGAGATCCCCGTGAAAGCTGAAATAGCCGAAACTTGGACCCTGAGTGAACTAACAGAGAGTGGTAGATCTAACCCTGATTGTAGGAAGCTCAATACATCCTGGATCTTAATGGAGGATTGAGGATCAGGCCTTGCAGCCAACTGTGAAGAAAACCTTGACCAGATTCTCTGATAGACTCTATTTGTTGAGTTTCTTCTAGCACTGAGTAACGTAGAAATTGCAACTTCCGGACAACCTAAAGCCTGCAACCTCCTCCTTTCAACATCCAAACCCTCAGATGTAGACGGGCCGGCATGGATGGAGTACAAATCCCTGGGACAACAGATCCGGTCTGAAGGGCAGTGGGATTGGGTCTCGGACACTGAGTAGCGTCAGAAGGGGAAACCATGGCCTGTTCGGCCAGAAGGGAATCACCGCTACTACCTCCACTGGCTCCGACCTGAGTCTCCGAAGAAACTGTAACACAATCGGAACTGGTGGGAAGGCGTATGCCCTGTGGAATCTCCACTGATCCGAGAGGGCGTCCAATCCGAATGCCTGGGGATCTCTGAATCTTGTGTAGTATTTCGGCAGCTTGTGGTTGCAGGGGGAGGCGAAGAGGTCTACTTCTGGGGAGAACCCCAATGACAGGATCCAGTCGAATACTTCCCTGTGAAGGAACCACTCATTGTTGTCCAGGTCTACTCTGGACAAGAAATCCGGTTTGACATTCTGGACTCCTGGAACATAGACCGCCGACAGATCTGAGAGATTTCTTTGTGCCCAGGACATGATCGGTTCCACTTCCCTCAATAGGGACCAGCTGCGCGTTCCCCCCTGCTTCCTCACATATGCTACTGCTGAGGTGTTGTCCAGTCGTAACATGACAGGTTGGTCCTTTGTCAGATGAGAGAATGCTCGTAGAGCTTGGAATGCTGCTCGAAGTTCCAGTACGTTGGATACTATCCCTCGAGTAGGAAAATTCCACCTGCCCTGAGCCACATCCGACAGACAGTGGGCACCCCAGCCTATATTGCTGGCGTCCGAGGTGATCACTACCCATGGAGCTGGCTTCAGAGAGTGGCAGTTCAGCAGGTGGCCTCTGCATAACCACCAAGGGAGACTCGCTCTCATGGATGGGGTTAAGAAGATGAGTTGATCCAGATGCCACGTATCCCACTGTTGTAGGAATCCCTTCTGAAAGGGTCTCATCCTCCACAGGGCCCACTTCACCATGGGGACTACTGCGACCATAGTCCCAATCACCTTCAGGCATTGGCGTGCCTGAAGATGAGAGGATGAGAGGGCAAAGCGAACCCTGTCTCGGACTGTACCTATCTTCTCCTCTGGAAGGGAGATAGTTGCCTTCGCCGTGTCGAACAGGGCGCCAAGGTAAACCAGGGACTGTGTTGGAATTAAGTGGCTCTTCTCTTCGTTGATTAGCCAACCAAACTTCTGGAGAGTAGACATGACCTGTTCTAGATGAATTAAGAGTTGATCTATGTCTTGGGACAACAGGAGAAGGTCGTCCAAATAATGGTGGAGTCGAATACCTCTCGTTCTCAGTAGAGCTACCACGGCCAATAAGATTTTTGAAAAGGTCCGTGGAGATGTTGAGAGCCCGAATGGGAGACAGATAAATTGAAGATGTGAGCCGCCCACTGCGAACCGGAGAAACCTTTGAAAATCTTCTGCCACAGGGACATGAAAGTAGGCGTCCTTCAAGTCGATGGACACCATCCAATCAGCCGGTTGAACTGCTTGCTGTATGGACAGCAAGGTCTCCATCTTGAACCTCTCTTTTTTTATAAATTGGTTCAAAAAAGTCAGTTCAAAAGTCTATGACTGGTCTCCACGATCCGTGTTTCTTTTGAACCAGAAAAAGCGGAGAGTATATTCCTTGGCCTCGCTCGGACTCTGGAACGGAGATGACAGCCCCTTGAGCAATGAGAGACTCGATGTAGGAAAATAAAATTTGACGCCTTTCTTCTAGGGATGGTAGAGCAGTAGGCAAGAATCTTGAGCTTGGCATCTCCTTGAAGACCCACTTGTGGCCTGAAGACACCGTCCTGACGGCCCAGGGGTCCTGAATCGAAGCCGCCCAGACATGACGAAAGGAGCGTAGACGTGCACCCACTTGGCATGCATGAGCGGGCCCAACTTCAAAAAGACTTAGTGGGCTCACGGTCCCCTGAGGAGACATTCTTTGCCGTCTTCCTGGAAGACTGTCTGGACCTCCAATTTCGGTTGAATTCTCGACCAGGTCTATAAGTACGAGCCTCCCTGGCCCGATCGGGGACAAACTTCCTACTAGGCAGTCCCTTCTTGGTATTAAACTGGTGCCAATCCTGGGGAAGAAACCCAGACCTCCCGCCCGTAGCCCGAGTTATGGCCTCATCGAGCTTGTTCCCGAAAAGGGAGGACCCCTCAAAGGGAATGCGGCACCAGACTTGCTTTCAAGCAATATAAATAAAATTCAAAAAAATTTCCGCGCTAGTGTGATAAGTGAGATAATGATAAATGTCAGCAGCCAACACAAAATCAACCAACAATGACTCAAATTAATAATAAAACGTAAAAGTGTAGCGCTAAAGGTAAAAAATGATAAATAGTGTCAAAATGAATAAACAGCTGATAATCACAATACTGTGTATATGAGAAAAAAGGAAAAAATTAGTGTCCAAATGAATGAGTCCCATAGAAAACTGGTGTGAAGTCAAATCAATCCGCATGCACAATAATCCAAGGGGGGATCTTCCCGTGACACCAAGGGTATGTGGAAGAAAGGAACACCTCTGTGATGGGATAATAAAAGCAGCTTACCAGATTTCCATGGCTGCTCAACTTAATGAGTCAGCCTCTCCCAGCTCTTAATCAAGACCACTGAAGATCTGATATTGGGCGCCCAGACGAAGTCTATTGAGACGAAACGTTGGCGACTCCAGACGCAACGTCCACACGCCCCTTGCAACTTTTGCCGGCCTTCATTTTCTTATTGCCTGGGATAACCTGCGGGACGCCGCACCTCCATCCCTTGGAATACCAATTGATTTGCCTTTTATTCATGCCACATTGTGAGTACCATTTTAAATAAATAAGATTGTATTTTTAAACGGGATCACGCTATGGGCTTCGTTTTCTTTTTCCCTACATATTCATTTATGACTGTTGGAAAATTTTGAGGAAACTTTATCCTGTATTGATCCCTTTACACATCTTGAGAGGTGGTCCATCTGTACTGAATAAGCATCCATGTAATATCAGATCTTCAGTGGTCTTGATTAAGAGCTGGGAGAGGCTGACTCATTAAGTTGAGCAGCCATGGAAATCTGGTAAGCTGCTTTTATTATCCCATCACAGAGGTGTTCCTTTCTTCCACATACCCTTGGTGTCACGGGAAGATCCCCCCTTGGATTATTGTGCATGCGGATTGATTTGACTTCACACCAGTTTTCTATGGGACTCATTCATTTGGACACTAATTTTTTCCTTTTTTCTCATATACACAGTATTGTGATTATCAGCTGTTTATTCATTTTGACACTATTTATCATTTTTTACCTTTAGCGCTACACTTTTACGTTTTATTATTGCTTTCAAGCAACCCAAGGGCGGAGCCAAAGGGCTCTCTTAGCTGTGACTGAGGACAGCATAACTCTTGCTAACAGATGGATCAGATCTATGGAAGCCTCCCCAAGGAACGACGAGGCCAGCCTAAGCTCCTGGATTGGGGCACTTCTGGCAACCTCCTCCAACACTGATCTGACAGATTCATCCACCACATCAGCCCAAGATTCCATAGCCTTGGATAGAGCGGCTAAGGCCAGGGCTGGCTTGCAGGCCATACCTGCCGTGAGGTAGATTCTTTTCAAATCGGAGTCCATCCTTCGGTCCAGCAAATCCTTAAACGAGACCGTATCCTCTAAGGGAAGGGTCACGTGCTTGACCAGTCTCATCACTGCTGCGTCTACTAAAGGAGGAGACTCAAGATTTTTAACATCTTCCTCTTTGAAAGGGTATAGTTTTGCCATCTTGGAGACTAAGGAATTCTTTCGTTCCACCTTTCTCCACTCCTCTGATATAATTTCTCCCAACTCTCCCAGGAAGGGAAAATTAACACGCTCCTTATTGAGCTGTTTAAAGTACTTCTTTTGTTTGGGAGGGGGAACAGCTGACTCCTCCCAGTTTAAGGTCTCCCTGACCGCTTTAACCAGGGAAGGCACTAAGGCATATTCGAAACCCAGGCAGGGATCCTCAGCTTCGGAGTCGCTACCTGACAAGAGCATTGACTGATGGCTTGTATGGGCCGACTCAAAATCTTCCTGTACTTGAAGTAATACAGGGGAAGGGCTTGGGGGAGCCGTTGCAGAGCCTTGAGATTGACTGACACCCATCTCGGCTAAAGAGTCCTTCACTACCCTTTTGACCAGGGCTTCAATGCGTTGATCGGAAGTATCCCTTTCTCCCGCAGCCTGAGAGAAACATCTGTCACAGAGGGACTTCCTTTCAGGGACGCTAGCGCCACAGCCCCAACAACCTGCTTTATCAGGTCTTCGTGAGTGACTGGCTGATGGGGACGCTCTCTTATGATGATGGGAGCCCGATCGGGATTTCCCTGTAGAGTGCCGGTGGCGGGAACTCGAACGCCTTTCACTTCTTTGAGAAGAGTGCCTAGTCTCTGAACGAGAAGGGCTGCAACAAAATAGAAACAAAAGAAACACAGACAGGAAGCTAGGAACACGTGAGTTCCAATCCCCCACCCCCTGTAACCCACACCCCCACTAAGAAGCCCCCAATACCTGTTAAGGGCGGGCTGACCACCGGAGGGCAAAGTAGCTTCCATTCTGGTGCTGACCTACAGGGATGAGCCGGACAGCGATGTCAGAAACCATGAAGAAATGGGGGGGGGAGAAGGAGGGGGGAAGCTCCCAAACTGGGGCCAGTTACTCACCAGGAACCAGGTGGGAAACCAAGCAGAGCGGCAGCAATGCAGCAAGGATCTTCAAGAGGAAAAAATCAGCTGGCAGTATCACAGGCTTCAAGCATCAGCAGCGTGTATAAACACAACACTGCTGACAGCTCTGGAGTTTAAATATGGCGCCTGGTGACGTCATCAGAGATCGCCACCGAAGCCAACCTACTGCGCATGCGCCGCATTCCTACTGCGCATGCGCGAGAGCCAAGCCTCGTTCCCGTGGCGCCGCACATGCGCAGTAGTGTACCGCACCGGCGGCCGGTCAGGAAGTGAACGCTGACCGGCCCCGGACCATTAGCCACCAGGGAAAAGCAGAGAAACACAGGTAGGCACAAATAGGCATAATATAAGCACAAATAACAATATATCTGCCATGGAGTACTTTACTCACGAACCTCTGCCCACCAGGGATGGATGCGCACACCGGACTTATAACATTCTTAGGGTACCGGCCACCCGCAGCAGCTGGGCTTTTTGGCCAAAGGCTGCATACATCTTCGCCCCTACTCCATACCCCGCAGCAGCTGGGGCTTATTGGAGAGCTCAATACCCGACTGGTAGAGACATCCATCTCCCGGAATCCGTCTTCAGGTAGGATATCAGGTAATCCTTTGGAGGACAAAAAAAGAACACGTGTGCTGAACAGGTGCAAAGATTTATGGGAGTGAGGTCCTATGGGTAGGTTTGGAGGCGGGGCCAAACCCGATACGTATGCTGCCATGCAGTCTGTCAGGAAAATAATTTTTCCCTAAAAACTGAAAAATAATTCTTTTTCCCTTAAATTGGTGCTTTTTGAATAGCAGATTAGAACACAGCAGTGTCTAACCACTTTACCACCGGAGGATTTTGCTGTCTTACGTCCAGGCCACTTTTTACGATTCGGCGCTGTGCGACTTTAACTGACAATTGCGCGGTCTTGCAACGCCGTACCCAAACAAATTTACATCCTTTTTTTCCCCACAAACAGAGCTTTCTTTTGGTGGTATGGTGGTATTTGATCACATGTGCGATTTTTACTTTTTGCGCTATAAACAAAAAAACAGCATTTTTTTAAAAAAAAATAACAATATATATTTTTTTTTTTATATATATAAAATCCCCCCCCCCCCAAAAAAAATTTTAAAAATCTAAATTTTTTTACATTTTTGGCCAATTTGTTTTCTGCTACCTATGTTTGGTAAAAAAAATCACAATAAGCGTATTTTGATTGGTTTACGCAAAAGTTATTGCGTTTACTACCTAAGGGAAAGATTTTTGTCATTTTTGGTGTTTTTTATTTTAACGAGTAAGGGCGGCAATCTGCGATTTTTTTGGGGGACTGCGACATTGCGGCGGACAGATCGGACCCTTGACTGACATTTTTGACACTTTTGGGGGGTACCAGTGACATTACTGCAGTAATCAGTGCTATATATATGCACTGTTACTGTAAAAATGACACTGGCAGGGAAGGGGTTAATTTTATTGGAGAGGAAGGGGTTAATGTATGCCTGGTGCTTACTGACGTGTGTGGGGGGAGGTGACTGAGTGAGTCAGGGACAGATCGCATGTTCAGCTATACTGAACACTGCAATCTGTCACTCCCTGTCACTTAGGAGATCCGCCCGCTCTGTTTACACAGGCGGGCGGATCTCCAAACTAGATTCCCCGATGATCGGGGAAGAGCAGCGGTGATCGCCGCCGCTCCTCCCCTGGCCCGACTCCCGCTGTGACTGAAAACAGCGGGAGCGCGCCGCCTACAGGGGAGGAGTCCAGCGACGTAGTACTACGTCGCTGGACGATAACGAACCACTTTGCCGCAGTACGCTCAATGTGAGCGGTCGGCAAGTGGCTAAACGCTGTATGTCACAGTAAAGTATGAATGAAAAACTGAAAAATAATTTTCCCCTTAAATTGGTGCTTTTTGAATAGCAGATTAGAACAGCAGTGTCTAAACGCTGTATGTCACAGTAAAGTATGAATGAAAAACTGAAAAATAATTCCCCCCCTTAATTTGGTGCTTTTTGAATAGCAGATTAGAACACAGCAGTGTCTAAACGCTGTATGTCACAGTAAAGTATGAATGAAAAACTGAAAAATAATTTTCCCCTTAAATTGGTGCTTTTTGAATAGCAGAGTAGAACACAGCAGTGTCTAAACACTGTATGTCACAGTAAAGTATGAATGAAAAACTGAATAATAATGTTTCCCTTAAAATGGTGCTTTTTGAATAGCAGATTAGAATAGCAGTGTTTTTTTTAAAATCCAGATTAAGCAGACACATATGCACTGAGCTTGCATTAAATGGCCGCCGCACGCCGCCCACCTAACAGACTGATAAAAGTTTTTTTTTCTCCCTCCTCCTCACTGGGCTCAGGTCAGGGCAAAAAAGATTGTGCACTGCACCCCCACACTACAAAATCGATGTAGATCGCTGTCTGATTAAAGAAGATTCTTCTGTCCTGTGTCCTATTCTTTCCCTGAAAGCAATCTCCAGCCTGCCCCTACAATAATCTCCTATCTCTCCCTCAAATCAGTAGCATCAGGAACCTCTCCCTACAGTAGTTAGAGCAGAGTGACGTGCTGCGCTTCGGGACTCCAGCTTATATAAAGGCTATGTCACATGCTGCACTGGCCAATCACAGCCATGCCATTAGTTGGCATGTTTGTGATAGCTTCACTAGTTAAACGCTTGTTGATTGGCTGCCCTGCAGCTGTTGAAACCGCGCCAGTAAAACCGTGCCAAAACATTAAATAAATTACCGAACAACGGACTGTATTCCAAATATACAGTAAAATGTTCGGGTCCGTGTCCGGGTACTAAACACGCAAAAGTCCGGTAGGATCCCGAACAATACAGTCCGTGTTCGCTCAACCCTAATTTTGCCCACTAGTTGGTGCTATGGCCACAAAACACAAAACAAATATAGGCAAATTATGGTGTAGTACTTTACAGTTTAATCGCAAAATACTTAAAACACTTGACGTCCTCTCGGAGGAAACGCATCAGAAAGGAGCGCCGCAACGTCATCACTCATCGCCGCGGACCGCGCTGCAGGCGGCCATGGCCTCTCCTCTCCATCGCTGTGATTTCTGTGCCCGGAACAAGTCGTTTTATGTAAGTGTTTTAAGTATTTTGCGATTAAACGGTCTGTAAAGTACTACACTATTGCACGATTTTTATTTCTGGGGCACTGCGAGAATATCTCAGGCACCGGAGGGGACACATCCAGACCCAGGGACCATAGGAGGGATACCATCCATTCCCAGGAGAGTGTGTGATTAAGCCCATATCCATGAATTTTCTGGTAAGAGGCACATCCTCTCCCTAAGTGTGGTCTAAGGGATCCATCGTGGGTATCTTATATCTGGATTTGTGTCATTTTACGCCCTTACATTTTCACCTTCTGGTAAGGAGCCAATCCAGATATGGTGGTGGGACTATGTGCATTCTAATTTGCTGTGGATTTTTCACCAAGGAGTTCATCTTATTTACAACACCACTTGGACTTTTGTTTGGATTGGACTTTTTATTTCAGTTTTTGTTATTGTTTTGAAGAGAGCATTTTTCACCTTTGACTGCTTAGTTGATACACTAGAGCACGTTATTATATTCAAACTTTGATTTATTGAATATTGTTTCTTCACATATTATAATAGTTAATCACGTTGTGATTTACTCCCCTTTTAGGGGAACACTGTATATAAGTTTAGCGCACCTACTTTTCTTCACTATCACCATATACATTATTTTAGGTTTGCAGCTTTACTACACAGTATCCTGCGCACTTTTCACCCAACACCAATAATGACTTAAGTTGGTAAAGTTGTCTGCATAGTCTAAGAGAGTGTGACAGGGTTGGAGCTAAGATTGCTGGTTGGAGTTTAGTTGGACACCAAGCAATGTAATAGAGAATATGGTGTGGGGTGGCTTGTCTCTCTATCTGGATCCAGTCCGGTTTAGGACCCCAAGTGTAAATCGTGGAGAATTGGGCTAACTGAGCCGCTTGGTAGTATTTCCACAGGTTGGGTAACGCTAGTCCGCCTTGCGACCTATGTCTATACAGCATGGACTTGTTACAGTGATAGCCTTTCTCGTCCCATACAAACTTGATCAGTCTGGATTGCAATTGAAGCAGTTGGTTTTTGAAAATGGGGATGGGCAGTGACCTAAACAAATAGAGAATGCGAGGAAGGAGAGTCGTCTTCACAGAATTTATCCTGTCCGACCAAGAAAGCCTATGGAGATTCCACACAGATAAATCAGCCTTATGTTTATGATAAAGGGGCGGGTAGTTAGCCTGATACAGGGTTTCGATCGAGGAGGTAAGTTGTATCCCCAGGTAAGGGATCAAAGTCGTATACCATAAAAAATGGGAAGTTCTACTTGAGGGCTTCTAGGGAAGGCGGTGGGATTGAAATATTAAGTGCCGAGGATTTAGAGAAATTAACCGTGAGACCTGAAGCAATGGAAAAGTCATGAAGTATAGAGAGAACGTTGGGGACCAAAGTGGTCAGGGATGTAATGAAGAGCAGGACATCATCCGCGAAGAGAGTACATTTGTGTTCCGTGGGACCGCATTGTATCCCACGAACGTTTGGACTATGACGTATCGCGATAGACAGAGACTCTATGGCAATCGTGAATATGAGGGGCAAGAGCGGGCAGCCTTGACGAGTACCCCGTTTAATGAAGAAAGGATCAGAGTAGTGTCCTAAAATATTGATTTGTGCCGAGGGGAAGGAATAAAGGGCCCTAAATGTGTTGGTAAATCTGGGACCGAAGCCCCAACGTTGAAGGGTTTCAAGAGGTAAGGCCATGTTACGGAGTCAAATACTTTGTTTAGGTCGAGAGAAAGGAGCATAGTATCCTGGGGAGGGCCACCATCCCATCCGGAGTTCGTTAGGGAGATGAGATCTATGGCTCTCCTAATGTGGTCGGGACCCTGCCTACCTGGGATGAAGCCCGATTGGTCTTTATGCATATACGAACCTATGAAGCGGGAGAGTCTATTGGAGAGGACCTTTGTTAGGATTTTAAGATCCACGTTAATGAGAGATATAGGTCTATAGTTGCTTACATCACTATGATCTTTGCCTGGCTTAGGAATAACCAAAATGTATGCTAGGTTTAAGGTCCTCTCAAAAGACCCCCCTCTCTGGAGGGTGTTGAAAATTTAAAATTTTGACAAACGGGGAGCTAGGGTGGTAGCGAAGGTTTTATAGTAGGCCGAGGAGAACCCATCATGGCCCGGGGCTGACCCTCCCTTCAAAGTTTTGATCACACCCAGGATTTCCAGATCTGAGATTGGGTCTTCGAGTCAACAGTCCTTTTTAAGACGGCTTTTGCGTGTGTGTCAGCAACAACTTTATTTGCTGTTGAGCTGCTGGGACCCCTTTGCATTTTTTTTTTTTTTTGTTTTATTGGAGTTTTTAAATGTTATTTTATTTCACATCAGAATTAGGATCATAGAGGGAGGGGACAGTAGGCAGGGTGTAGCAATGGGCATTGCTGTTTCTGAAGTTGCAACTTACTGGCAAGTGTGCTTAAGCAATGACAAGGGTGGGGATAATGAGAATGAAAACCATGCCTAGGGACCAGAGACTGTAGAGGAGCATAGTGAGTAAAGCACAACAGTTAGGCATTATTTTGTACAGAGGTAGGGCAGCTTGTGAAGTTGTGGAGGAAGCAACTGTCCTATCTAATGGGATTACACTGTATCATGGGTGCATATCCCCTGGGTCCCTCCACAGATCTCAAACGTCTGGGCTCCTTTTAACATATTGCAATCAACAACACCTTAGTTGAAGACCTACGTCTGCACAGTATCAAGCGTGTAAATGTACCAAAAGTTTGGGTACCACATGCATGAGGAGAAATATGATTGCTTATGACAAAGCAGCAAAAAGTCCAAATTCCTTTTCCTCGCTCTTCCCTTTTTTACCTGTCCTCCCACTTCATAAGAATCTCTTTATGCATCCAGTGCATCTTGAGTCTTAAGCAATACAAATGGAAGTCTGACAGAGTGTTTGAGAGGTTTACCTTATGGCACATCAAACTGGGGAGAGGGCCAGAATGGAGCCATACAGAGTAGGGCTAAGCATATCACTTAAACTGTGCCATAAGTATCCTAAACCCACTCCACCACCTGCAATAGCATCCATGACCAAGCCAATGTCTCTTCCTAATTGCTGGAGCAGAAGAAAAATATTGACCCAATTAGCCCTAATTATTGACCCAAAAAATTGACCCTAAAATATTGACCCAATTAGCCCTAATTAGCCCAATTAGCCACATGCAGCTTTTCCTGTTCCAGTGGTTGAGTCTGTTTCCTTTCCCAACTTTATGGACTTTAGTGCACCACAGTGGCAGGTACCCAGCTGCCATTTTCTCACCCAGAAAACAATCTCTGTCACTGGCAGGGTCCACATGGACACAGACATGTGGTCCTGCAAGCATGAGCAGGGATGTTAAATTTCTTTTACAGTGCACTTGGTAAATTTGCTGGTGACTGTGAAGACACTGAAGTGTCTTCATGATGGTGACAACTCAGTCATCTCTACACACTCCTCAATGGCCTAATTTGATGCCTCATCAGAACAAACCATGCCTCTAAAGTGACCAAAAGCCTATGCAACATCCAAGGCAAAATACTGCCAAAGTCTTTTTCAGCTGGTATGCCTGGGGGACAGAAGCTACACTGGGTCAGAGACTTTATCAGCTCTTCAATGTTAGACCCAAACATCTACACTCAACGTGATGATGTCAGTAGCCACTTCCTGCCTGACATGTTGTGTCCTGAGTGGACTTCCTCAGAGGTATGGTTTACTTATGGTAAGGAGATCTCACTTTGGAGTATCCAAATTATATAGGAGGTCAAGGGCTTGCTTAGTCCACCAGACTCTACCAATAAATACATTTCCAAAATACCACTTTGGGGGTGGGGGGTGGCCAATTAAGTAGAGTAGTTAGGATGGGCTGAAGTGTACTATATTCCAGGGAAATTCTAGTCCAAATACAGGCCTGATCAAAACATATACTGTAATGTCATTGGCTTTCATGGTATGCAGCTTGAATTTACAGTAAAGTAACATTCTGAAATCCATAAGAAGATCATATTTTGGGTAAACTACAATATGCTAAACAATTCATTTGTTGAAATTAATATTTTAAGGATTGTTTTTCAGTCTGTATAATATGACACTTTATACATTTTTTGATTGACTTTCAAACCTTGTTTAGACAACAGATTTGACAATGTATAGAAACTAAATCCTTAGTGTATTTATGTTACCTATTTATTCACATTTTTAAAAAAATACACAGTGCCTTTGGCTGGCCTCTGTCTGCCCTCAGGCATCTGTCAGCTTGACTGAAAACAGCACGAAGCTGCATGCTGAATTAATAACCATTGTTACAGTGTCCATATTAGGACTATCTTTTTTACACCATTGAGGCTCAGCTACTTTTTTAGAGACCTGTATTTTTCTCCATTCCAAATGAGGACATTCATCATACTAGTTCTAATTCAAAAATAAGGTGCGAATTAAGAATTTCCCCTTCTTGTTTATATTTTATTTCTCTCTGTCATCCTTGTCATTACTAATTTAATCAGTTATCAGCTACATGAGATAAAGAGTAACCTCTGGCTCATCAGATTACCTTTGTGTTTTATCTCCTTCTACCCCTTCAAACATGTATGTCATCTATTATCTACGACAATGGGTGCATTAATCAGGAAAGAGCCAGAGTCTAGTTATCAACCTAAATCTGACATCTTATTGTGATTGATGGGTAATGTCTCCAAAAATTCCTGCATTCATTTATTATGTTCATTAATTGATTTCTGTATAGAACTTGATTTTAATTGAGTATTTTTACACTATACTCAAAGGTGTGCCAATTCATTCTGCTGCCCGGGGAATGAAACAGAAATTGAGTTTCCTACAAGTCACCTTAAGGTTGTGCATTAGTAAACTGTAGAGTAAATTATTAAAAACATTTTATTTATGCTATAATATATTTGATTTATAAATATTCTGCTGCGTACATTAAGGTATATAGTAATCATACATTATTAACAATGAGGAAAAGTAACAATGCAGAATATTTAGGAAAACAAAGGTTACTAGGACCCTGCTTGTAATCTTTACAATTTAATTTAAAAAAAGGCATTTTTGACCTGATGTTGCTAAACAAACAAGCTGTGTAGAAAAGGATTTAGAGAATGATTGAGGCTGGCTTTGCACCTACAGTATGTTCTTCTATTTTCATTTTTTGCATGGTTTTAACATGTTTTTATGCATCGCATAAAAAGGTTGCCGTGTAGTTTAGGCCCTTACCCCTATTGGAATACCAGCAAAAATTGATAGAGAAAAAAGATGGGGCTTTGCGGGCCAGTGGGAGTAGAAGGATCAGACGCAAAACCAGTTTATAAAACCAAATAACATTTTATTAGTTTATAGGGTAAAAGGCATGGACTACCATGCACATATTGTACAAACAGACTGACATAAAAAGTTATTAAAACCAATCAAGATGAGTCATTCACAGTATAGAAATACATCCCGTGAGGGAAACAAAACCAAAAAGCCTGTGTAGGATGGAAGGTAGGTCTCAGGGTGGAATTCGGTCAATGTAGGTCCCCAGCAAGCCGACGCGTTTCGCTCAAGGCTTCCTCAGGGCCTGAGAGACCATGACAGACCGGTATTTCCTTATTGGTAATGACTCAAGGAGGTGACAGAGTTGTGGCGACACAGATACTGATTAGATGTCACTGCTTCCATATTCAAAATAAAATCTCCATGTTAGCATCTTATATATTCATTAAGCTGGATTCAAGTGTTTAGACCCTCGTTCACCACAGGAGCAAAGCTTTCAATCTATACTGATGGCAATTTTTGGGGAACTCGGCTGCCCAAGCACTTTCTTTGGTGTGTTCAAATTATAGATACTCAGCATTAGATATAAAGGATCTACGAAGCTGCCCTTCACGTGTCAGCCTCTAGTATCCTCTTTCTTTAGGTACACCCAAAGGGATGATAGCTTGATATATCCTTAGTGATATATAGAGGTTAGGAACCTATTTATGGTGCAGGGGTAGCTTCAGGCAGGAGGAGGTATATATTTTTCATATGAATAGAGAGGACGATATGTCCCGGACTCGAAAGTCCTATTTGTGATGCAGGGATGGCTTCAGGCAGGAAAAAATATATATATCTGTTTCATGCAGGTAGAGAGGACAATAAGTCCCGGACTCCACAGGTCCATTCTATTGGTCAAACGCCAGCAACCTGCCTGTTTTTATGCATATATACACTTTTTTTTTAATGATTGTTTTCTTATTATGTCTTTAGCATTGGCTTGCCACTTCCTAAACATAGCTAATTGCCAATTGGGTCTCAGTAACTGTGTATTTGCAGTGCATAAAAACTCAGGTATTTTGCATTTTCCTGCATTCTTTTTAATTTCTTTGGGCTTCTTGGTGTTCATTGAAAAAATGCACTTGACCTATTTCCCATGACATGCAGCAAAACACATATACAGTATGTGAACCAGACTTAATGAGAACAATGGGATGCCAAGTAACATGCATTTTGATGCACTGTAAAGCTTACATTACAATGCAAAAGAGTGAACAGGGCATAGAGGAGAGACAATAAAATGAATGTATCGCTACAGGCAAAACTTTTCTTTTTTTATTCTGGATAGAGTAACAGAGGTTATAGCACCTGTCAGTTTTATTTCCCATGTGTGTCCCATAGGGAAGATTACTCTTCGCTTCCTGTCCCATAGCCAAAACAGGAAGTGAAAGCAAATCTCTCTAATGCAGTGGTTCTCAACTCCAGTCCTCAGGGCCCACTAACAGGCCAGGTTTGCAAGACAATTGAAATACCTCACAGGTGATATAATTTGCTGCTCAGTGATTGCAGTATTCTAGTCTGCATCTCCCCAAGGTAATACTTAAAAGCTGGGCTGTTAGTGGGTCTTGAGGACAGGAGTTGAGAACCACTGCTCTAACGTAAGGGAATCATCAGGGTCACCAAAGCTAGTGTACCCATTGGAAGATTCCCCCTCTATTACTATTCTGATGTCAACCCAAAATTTGGGGATTATCTTTTACTTTCACTTTTAATAATAATGATAAATAGACTGAATTGAGAAAGGGAATCTCCCTAAGTGTCGGTTCACACTAACACGGCAAGACTTCCGGGACTTCATATAATGAATGTCTATGCAAGTCGCTCCGAGGTCGCCCCGGAGTAGTACAGGACCCTTTTTCTAAGTCGGAGCGACTTGTGTCGCTCCTATTAGAACGGGTCCTGTAGCAGTGCATGGACAGCGAGGGACTGCGACTTGTCAGGCTGACAAGTCTCCTGACAAGTCGCAGCAGTGTGAATGGAGCCTAACGGTGGAACAAACAGCAATAGAGGTTGACAAGAGTTTGAATCTCTCTCCACTCTATCCAAAGCTAAAATTTGGCCTTTGGTGACACTTTAATACTTATTTCTAGATTATGGCTGATCTGTAACAAACTCACTTAAAGAGTAACTTCACTTTTGTTAAGAAAAAATTACTCCCCTCTGGATGATCTATGTACATGCAAGGCTTTTTAACAAACTGTGTTGCAGATTCCTACCTTTTTGGTATTCTTAAGAAATCACAGTTTGTTTGTGTCCATGTGGAAAATGAATCTATTGGGAGTGGTTTTATAATTATCAGTCAGCTGCTGCACCTGCAAGGCTCTAATGAGAAAAAAAATAGAAAAATTAGAAAAAATGCAGGATCTGCATCCCTTTAGATGCGATTTCCTATTTGGGAGTATCTCAATATAAATTAAATTTTTTGTTGTAGGGGATTCCTGAAATCTGACTGCATACAATCGCTTGACTACCACAACCATACAATCCCAGAGATGTTGTTATGCTGAAATAAAAATGACAGTGTCGTATTTCAGAGACAATAATCTCGACATATAGCACAGGGGCTGGAGCGCATGTAAGCATCTTGATTGTGTAGCAATGTAAGAGAGAGATAGTAGTCATTTTTGTTATTTTAAAAAAAATAGAGTGTGTACCCAGCTATCTCACTCTATCCATGTGCAAGTCACAGAGTTTGAGAAGGGTAAAACATACCACTGGAATTCTGTCCTATGCCCTATTCCTTCTCCTCACTGCTGGCACCCTGAGCACCCTCCTTACATTCCTCATGTGACTGGTTTTGCCTCACATGGATCGAGTCAGGATGAAGTGGGCCCTGAGACAGCATGAACGACCCCTCTTCATTCCATTTTGTGTCTCCAGTGCTTGTTTATTACGCAGTGCAGTGTTTGGTCCAGCAGGAACACCAGATGGATCATGTTACTGATCCCCACCCAGAGTTGTATAAAGTACCTGAAAGCCATACTTGAGTAAAAGTACAAGTGCTCGATCAAAAAGTGACTTGAGTAGAAGTGGAAGTGCTCGATCAAAAAGTGACTTGATTAGAAGTACTAAAGTATTCAACATTTTTTGTACTTAAGTATTGCAAGTAGTTTTTTTTTTTTTAATTTTGCTACTCAAGTACTGAAAGTAAAAGTACCAGTAGTTTTGAAAAAAAAAAAATGCTACTCAAGTACTGAAAGTAAAAGTACAAGTACTGTGTTATGTAGTTATTAAAGAAAGAAGTCAAAAGTTTGAACATCATATTGTTTTTTATTATTTCAAATGCAGCTTTTATTTATACATACAGTAGCATTTATTTTCGTATGCGCTGATAATACATGTTTTGAGCTTCATGAAACCTGCCATCTACTGTTCTGGCAGTGGTAATTTTTATAATAGTAACGAGTAACTATGCAGCCCAAAAAAAAAATATTGGAGTAGAAGTATTGAAATCATCGAAAAAAATGTAGTAAAGTAAAAGTGGAAGTAGGAGAAAAAAATTCTACTCTAGGAAAGTACAGATACCGCCTTTCGGTACTTAAGTACAGTAGTGAAGTAGTTCTACTTAGTTACTATACATCTCTGTCCCCACCTCATCACAACTCACCATTCTGGTTGCCTTTTTAAATAGTGACAGGGTGGTATACACATCCTAAATGAGGATCCAGATCATGTCCTTGTCCCATGCTCTGACAAATAATTATAAATGGCATGCTGTTGCAAGTGCAGCCATTGCAGCATGACCAAGGTTGAGTATCAGTGCATAAGAATATTGCATATCAGGTGATTGACAGATAACTTGTGTTGTCATCTATTTTTGGCCAGCCAAGCACTGGCTAAGAATAATCTCCTGGAGTGATTGTACATCCTTTAGGCCTGCCGCAGGAGAACATGGAATCCATGGTACCTAACTAGGAGCTGCTGCACCACCAGGTTGAGGATCAGTGCCATGACTGTGTGAACTTTTTTGCCAAAGGGTGGGCAGCAAGTTTGTATCATTTTCACACACAACCTTTCCTGCCACAAGATGTCATGGGGTCAACCACCTCTTGTACTGCCCCTGAAGATCTGTGAGAATCCCTGCCCCAGTGTGATATTGTCCTCCAGAAATACCAGCTGCAAAACAGTGGCTCCATGGGAAGGGGAGACTGGTGGTTCAAATGAGTCACTGGGTGAGGCCATGGAGAAGGAGACGGTAAAAGGTAATCTTTCAAATCAAAAATGCCCATTGTCTGGACTGATAGGCAAGGGTGTTTCAGAAAATAGCATTGAGGAGGAGAGGGTAGGGGTGACTGAGTAGTCACCAAGTTGCAAGATATAGGGCAGCACCACCTGCTTACATCCTACAGACTCTGCTGCTGATCTCATGGTCCAGAAACACAGATACATTAACTTTCACATGCTGATGATAGGTAATAGAAATGGGTTTGACGTCGATTCGAATGTAAGTTTGACTCGACCATTGGGTGTTCGTGTGTTCGCCGAACACATAAACACCCGGGTGCTTGGGGGCAAGTTCGCCTGCCGATGAGTGGCCCATAATGCACTGCGTGATTTCAGTGCATTAAGTGCTTGTAATTGGCCAAAGTATGCACCTGATTTATATGCTTTGGCCAAACACAGCACAATGTCCTGTCGGAGCCATGATTGGCCAAAGGCAGGGTGCCTTTAGCCAATCATGGCTCAGGGGCTACGCACCGTACTATGTAAGGCTGCTGCTTACACGGCAGCTATGTATAGCGTGTGACCATACAGATTAGTCAGGTAGTTAGTGGATAGTGTGTTGAGTTAGTTTAGTGCAGTCAGTGTAGTGTACAGGCATACCCCACTTTGAAAATGTATAGATATTTTGCAGTCCTGGGTCCCCTCTCAGTGCTCCCCAAGTTTTGTGTCCCTGTCACTTATAGTTCGTGAGCAGTGCCATTCCAAGCTGACCAAGATTTTCCATAGACACCAATGTTAAAGACAGGGAGCAGTGCCATGCCAAGCTGACCAATATTTCCCATGGATGCCAATGAGCACTGAGAGTTGAAAATTGGTCTAGGCAGGAAGGGGATTAAAGTACCTTGTATTTAAATGGTTAGGGAAACCCTATGACAGAATTAAAAAAAAAAATGGTATGCCCCCCCCCCCCCAAATCTTTACCAGGCCCTTTGGGTCTGGATAAAATTTTAAGGAGAACCCCACGCCAAAATGTAAAAAAAAAAATGGCGTGCCCCCCCCCCAAAAAAAAATTCTATACCAGACCCTTATCTGAGCACGCAGCCTGGCAGGTCAGGATAGGGGGGGATTAGCAAGCACCCCCCTCCTGTACCATACCAGGTTGCTTGCCCTCAACATGTGGGTGCCACCCCAAAGCACCTTGTCCCCATGTTGATGGGGACCATGGCCTCTTCCCGACAACTCTGGGCTGTGGTTGTGGGGATCCATGGGGGTGGAGGGCTGGAAGCCCCCTTTTTTGATTTTTTTTCTATTTCTAGGGTTGGCTGTCATAATTGATGATGGATTTACTTTGAGGGACACTATTTTTTTTTCTTTTTAACCACTTGCCTTCTGTGCACTTAAACACCCTTCCCATCCAGGCCAATTTTCAGCTTTCAGCGCTGTCACACTTTGAATGACAATTGCGCGGTCATGCTACACCGTACCCATATGAAATTTTTATCATTTTTTTCACACAAATAGAGCTTTCTTTTGGTGGTATTTAATCATCTCTGGGTTTTTTATTTTTTACAAAAAAAAAGAATAAAGACAAAAAATTTTGAAAAAAAAAAAAAAAGTTTTTCTTATTTTCTGCGAGTAAATTTTGAAAATAAATTTTTCTCCTTCACTGATGTGCGCTGATGAGGCGGCACTGATGGGCACTGATAGGCTGCACTGATGGGCACTGATGAGGTGGCACTTATGGGCACTGATGAGGTGGCACTTATGGGCACTGATGAGGAGGTACTAATATGCCGCACTGATGAGCACTGAGAGGCGGCACTGAGAGGCAGCACTGAGAGGCGGCACTGATGAGCACTGATAGGCGGCACTGCTGGGCACTGATAGGCGGCACGGCTGGGCACTGAGAGGCGGCACTGCTGGGCACTGAGAGGCGGCACTGCTGGGCACTGAGAGGTGGCACTGCTGAGCACTGACAGGTGGCACTGCTGGGCACTGAGAGGCGGCACTGATGGGCACTGATAGGCGGCACTGATGGGCACTGGCGGATGGCACTGGACACTGACGGGTGGCACTGATGAGCGGCACTGATGGGCAGCACCATCAGTGCCCACACTCAGTGCCCATAGTGCTGCCAGTCAGTGCTCATCAGTGCCTAGATGAGCAGGCACTGATGGGCACTGACTAGCAGCACTATGGGCACTGATTGTGGGCATTGATGGGGGCACTGATGGCGGGCACTGTGGGCACTGATGTGGGGGCACTGTGTGTGTGTTTTTACCTTTTAGTAATCAGGGCACTGGTGATCGGTGCCCTGATTACATTCTCCTGTGTCCCCAGCGGCTGTCGGCTCCCCCTCCTTCCTCACACTGCAGGCTCCGTGTGAGGAAGGAGCGCCGGCGATGAGAGATGATCTCATATGTTTACATATGAGATCATCGCTCATTGGACGGCCAGATCACGTGGTGAATGGCCGCTGTGATTGGCCATTCACCACGATCTGTGATCGGCTGTGTCCAAGGGACACGGCCGACACAGATTTTCCCCGCAGCGCGCTCGCGGGAGCGCGCTGGGGGCGTGTCACTGGGAGGCCGTTTAAAAACGGCCTCCCGAAAATTCGAGTCCGCGCTGCAGCCGTATATAGGCTGTAGCGCGGACGGGGGGAGGTTAATAAAAGAATTGCCAAAAACTGTCTTATGAGGTTTTTCCTTTTTTACACTTTTTTGGTGAATAGGTAGGGGTACAATGTACCTGATACCCATTGACATGGGGGGAGCAAGATCTGGGGGCCCCCAGATTCCGATAAGCCCCCCACCCACAGACCCCCACAACCACAGCCCAGACCCCTCCCCATGTTGAGGGCAAGCGACCTGGTATGGTTCAGGAGGGGGAGGGGGTGCTCACTCATCCGTCCCCCCCCCCCATCCTGGCCTGCCAAGCTGCATGCTCCGATAAGCATCTGGTATGGATTTTGGGGGGGACCCTACGCCATTTTTTTTTACATTTTGGCGTGGGGTTCCCCTTTAAATCCACACCAGACCCGAAGGGCCTGGTATGGACTGGAGGTGGGGGGGGCTACGCCATTTTTTCATGTTTTTTTATCTGTATTGCCTGGAGCCAACAATACATTACAGCCGTGAGCAAGTTTAAATGACATTTTTCCTTTAGAAATGTCAGTATTGCTGCAACAGGCTACATACATCATACAGATGTGCCACTTTACAGGCACATTAAGGATCCCCCCAGGCATGATATTTAAAGGAATTTTTCGTTTTTATTGTTTCCCTTTAAACAATATTAAAATCACTGCTCCTGTAAAAAGGATTGCTTTTAAAAAAAAAATGTTTGCATTGACACATGTCCCCCAGGGCAGTATCCTGGTCCCCATATACTTTTTTATGGCAATAACTTGCATATAAGCCTTTAAATAAAAGACTGAATGTGACGATGTCCATGCCCCATAGACTTTAATAGAGTTCACATGTTCGCTAGAACTTTTTCCCTGTTCGAGATGTTCTGGTGTGAACCAAACAGGGGAGTTTTACTAGTACATCACTAGTAGGAAAGGATATCCTTCTGTGTGAAAAAAGTCAGCTAGGTAAGTTGCACCTTCGTGTGACACAAACTGCATATGTTGCAGAAGGGGGCAGACTCCACCAGGAACAAGAACAGCTCTAAAGCCACTTTGTTAGAAGCATTACACACCTAGGTGCCTTCCATCTTTGCTTCTCTGCTGCCATCACTCAGCCTTCATTACACCCTTGACCAATGGGCAACATGCCTGGCTCTGGAAGCAAAGTTTCCTCCCAAGCTTGCATTGGGACACTGGGCATGTGGATGACTGGGAATCACCATAGAAAGAAAACACCTCCTTGGTCAAGGATGCAGCTGGAGATGGCAAGATTAGGCTAAGAGACTTACCAAAAGGTTGGAGCATATGCTTGTCTGAACTCTGTGCTGCTCCCACCAAGCTTTGTCGTGTCATATGTTTCCTCATACATGTGGTATACAAATAACTGGTAGATTTACCACCCCTGATATGCTGCAGGCAGTCTTCAAACCACTATGGTGCTGTCAACAGAAGATGTGGAAAAAGGCCCAGACTGCTTAACTCTGTGGAGCAGAGTTCGTCTCCATAGTCTGCACTCATGGAATCCTGGATTGCTAATGTTGTACCTCACTCTCTCTTCTTCCTCCACTGCAATCACTGGTACCCCTGGTTAAGTCTGCAATTTCATCATCCCCACCCTCCTCACTGGTAAACGCCACTTGGCAGTAATCTGCAGCTGTAAAAACATCACTAGCAATTGCTTCTCTCTGGCTGTTGCTCCCACCCTCTATGCTCCTGGCACGCTCCTCAACATCAGATAGAAATTGATTTCTGTGCCCCCCCCTTTCTTTTTTTTTCGTCTCTCTCTTCTTCTCTTTTCTGACTTTCCTTTTCTTCTTTCTACGCTTAAACCCTTTGGGTTCTTCCACTCATTTGGGGGTTTTGTTTTTCTATTTGACATTACAACAGTTGGAAAATCACTCAGGTGAATGTCCAAGCCAGGTATTGGTCTACGCATACTATGATAGCACGTCCACTAAGAACCAATGGTTACCTGGAGTCTACTGGCAACCCTGTAGGCCTTCCATTTCGCTATCCACTGCTATTGGGAGGTATTACCTGTACTATGTTGCAACAATTCTCTGTTACCTTACTTTATTTTCAATAAAAATTGTTTATGGAAAAAAATAGATTTCTGTACATCCTCCTGCAGAAAGTTGCTGACCCTGAAATGCCAGTTTTTGGGGCAATGGTGTTATTAGCTGTAAGAAGCGGGCACAGTTACAGCTGTTGATGACACTGTGCTAATCTGCGTCTGAGATGGAGGATTACAAATAATTGCTAATCTACTCTACCACCTCCTCCATGTGCTCTGGCCAAATAGCATGCCCACTATCAGATGGAGAAGGTAGATATGCCCTGCTTCTCAAAGGTGTAGACTGACCACTGCTGAGACCTAAGGATGCAGAACCTGATTACTCCCTTCTAGCTGCATGTTAAAAAAACTTTGCTTTTCTCCTAAGCCTTCCAGACATAATGAAAACAAAAGGCAGCTTTGCTTGTGTCAGTGACAACTTCATGCTTCTGATCCCCTCCCCACCCCAACCCCCCACAAAACCAAAAAAAAAATAATACAGAAGAAACCATATCATGCCACTGTTTACAGCCCCTAACACAGCACTGTAATGTAGCAGTAGCACTACACAGCATATATAGAACACTGTAGATGACCTAATAATATGTCTGCAGTACCACTCACAAATAGGTTTGAGCGGACACCTAGATGTCCGTGTTCGACGGGTTCGGCCGAACTTTAAAAAAAAGTCCGGGTCCGTGTCCCGGACTTTTACCGAACTTTTCCCGGACACCGAACCCCATTAAAGTCAATGGGGACCCGAACTTTAAGGCACTAAAATGGCTCTAAAACACCAAAGGAAAGGGCTAGAGTGCTGCAAATGGCAGCAAAACGTAATTAAGAGCATGGCAAGTGCTCTGCAAACAAATGTGGATAGGGAAATAACTTAAAACAACAAAAAAAACAGAAAAATAAAACAATGTTCTTCTTCATCTCTGAAGGACGAGGCCCATATGGAGTAGGAGGGAGGTTGAGGTGGTGGTGGATGTGGCGGTGACATAGGCATGCGCACAGGGTGTGCCGGGTATGCCTGGGCACACCCTAATCACCTAGGGCACATAGCATTGCCAGTGAGGAGATGGGAAAGATCTCCCTCGGACCTGCTCTGCTCTATTTCTCTTTGCCTACAGGTACATGGCCCCGATACATTACTCTCCCTGCTGGCAAACACATGCATGTGTATTTCAACTTTGGGGTGCACACCTTAATGCAATAGGCTGCGCACACCTATGGGTGGTGTAGGTGGAAGCGGCGGTGGAGGAGGACCAGGGCCGGATTAAGAGCATCATGGGCTTGGTGCTGAGGATTTTGAAGGGCCTTAAGGGCCGTGCCTTGCCATGCACCCAGAGGAGGAAGGGTGCAGCCATGCATGCCTAATTCAACATGGGATGCTGTCTCTGAAGCCCATAAACACATCCATGCATCGGCAACTGTCCCTCCTTGTCCGGCCTTCGCGCTGTGTGGGGAGGTTCTGAGGGTGCTGCCTGGGGAAGCGAGCATAGAAGCCAGACTTCTGTGTTTACAAGTGACAGAAGAGCGGTAACAGTGAATATGGCCAACCCGGGGCCTATATAAAAGGTAGGGGCCTGGAGCTGCAGCTCCAATAGCCCCTACGTTAATCTGGCCCTGAGGAGGAGGACGAGGTAGCCAACACTGCTTCTTTTCACAAATTTTAAATGAGGGTACACCCCAAAAGAGTGAGAAAGAGCAAAAATGGAACAATGGGTGGGTAAGGTCGGTATCCATTGCTATTCTGCACAAGGTACGGAAAAGTCCCGTGGGATCCATGCCTGGTTCATTTTAATGAACGTGAGCTTGTCCACATTGTCTCTGGATAGGCGGCTGCGCTTGTCTGTTATAACGCCCCCAGCCGTGATAAATACCCGTTCAGATAATACACTGGCTGCAGGGCACGCCAGCACCTCCAAGGCGTAAAGGGCAAGCTCAGGCCATGTGCCCAATTTGGAGACCCAGAAGTTGAAGGGGGCAGACCCCTCATTCACTACATGTAGGCGTGTGCACACATACTGCTCCACCATGTTGGTAAAATGCTGCCTCCTGCTAAGACGTTCCATCTGAGCTGCTGGTGCTGCTGTTTGTTGTGGCGTGCTGACAAAGCTTTTCCACATTTCGGCCATGCTAACCCTGCCTTCTGAGGTGCTGGCGGTGCCCTGGTTGCGTTGGCGACCTCCTCCTCCTCCTCCTCTGCCTTGTGCTTCCACTGCGGCCCCGCTGTCAGATGGGAATGCCAGCAGCATGGCGTCTACCAGCGTGCGCTTGTACTCGCGCATCTTGCGATCGCGCTCCAGTGAGTGAATTAAGGACGGTACGTTGTCCTTGTAACGGGGATCCAGCAGCGTGGCCACCCAGTAATCAGCACAAGTTAGAATGTGGGCAACTCGCCGGTCGTTGTGGAGACACTGCAGCATGTAATCGCTCATGTGTGCCAGGCTGCCCAGAGGCAACGAAAGGCTGTCCTCTGTGGGAGGTGTATCGTCCGTGTCCTCTGTATCCCCCCAGCCACGCACCAGTGATGGCCATGAGCTGGCCTGGGTGCCACCCTGCTGTGAACATGGTTCCATCTCCTCCTCCAGCTCCTCCTCCTCCTCATCCTCCTCATCCTCCAGAACTGTGCCCCTGCTGGACAATTGTGTCCCTGGCGTTTGTGTGTGCAGGAACCCACCCTCGGAGCCCCTTGCGAATGACTGCCCTGAAAGCCTTGGAAATGTTACCTCTTCATCCTCCTCCTCATCCTGTGCCACATCCTCTTCCATCATCGCCCGAATTGTTTTTTCAAGTAGGCATAGAAGTGGGATAGTTAAGCTGAGAACGGCGTCATTGCCACTGGCCATGTTGGTGGAGTACTCAAAACAGCGCAACAAGGCACACAGGTCTCGCATGGAGGCCCAGTTATTGGTGGTGAAGTGGTGCTGTTCCGCAGAGCGACTCACGCGTGCGTGCTGCAGCTGAAACTCCACTATGGCCTGCTGCTGCTCGCACAGTCTTTCCAGCATGTGCAAGGTGGAGTTCCACCTTGTGGGCACGTCACATATGAGGCGGTGAGCGGGAAGGCCGAAGTTACGCTGCAGCGCTGCCAGGCGAGCAGCAGCAGGGTGAGAACGCCGAAAGTGCGCACAAACGGCCCGCACTTTCTGCAGCAGCTCTGACATATCGGGGTAGTTTTTAAGGAACCTCTGCACCACCAAATTCAGCACATGCGCCAGGCAAGGGATGTGCGTCAAACCGGCTAGGCCCAGAGCTGCTATGAGATTTCGCCCGTTATCGCACACAACCAGGCCGGGCTTGAGGCTCGCTGGCAGCAACCACTCATTTGTCTGCTGTTCCATGCTCCTCCACAACTCCTGCGCGGTGTGTGGTTTGTCCCCCAAACAGGCAAGTTGTAAAACTGCCTGCTGTCGTTTACCCCTGGCCGTGCTGAAGTTGGTGGTGAAGGTGTTACGCTGTCCGGATGAGGAGGCGGTAGAGGATGAGGAAGCGGAGTAGGAGGAGTTAGGAACAGGAGGCAAACTGAAGCGCCCTGCAATCCTCGGTGGTGGAAGGACATGCGCCAAATTGCTATCCGCCTCAGGCCCATCCGCCACTGCATTTACCCAGTGTGCCGTTAGGGAGATATAACGCCCCTGACCGTGCTTACTGGTCCACGTATCGGTAGTTAGGTGGACCTTGGCACAGATGGCGTTGCGCAGTGCACACCTGATTTTTTCCCCCACTTGGTTGTGCAGGGAAGGGATGGCTTGCCTGGAAAAGTAGTGGCGGCTGGGCACGACGTACTGTGGGACAGCCACCAACATAAGGTTTTTAAAACTGTGCGTCTCCACCAGACGGAATGACAGCATTTCAAAGGCCAATAATTTTGAAATGCTGGCATTCAGGGCCAGGGATCGCAGGTGGGTAGGGGGGTACTTCCTCTTCCTCTCAAGTGTTTGGGAGATGGAAAGCTGAACGCTTCCACGGGACATTGTGGAGATGGTTGTTGGTGACCCAGGTGGTGGTGTTGCTGACAGATCGTCTGTTTGCGGGGTGGCAGGTGCCGGTATCACTACAGATGTGGCTGGAGCGGCCGAGACTGCAGCAGAAGAGGAAGCAGGATGAGCCAGACACGTTTCTTGGTTTTGAAGGTGTGTACTCCACTGCAGCTCGTGCTTTGCACTTAGATGCCTGATCATGCAGGTTGTGCTCAGGTTGAGAAGGTTTATGCCTCGCTTCAAGCTCTGATTGCACAGGGTGAAAACCACTCGTGTCCTGTCATCAGCACATTTTCAAAAGAACTTCCACGCTAGAGAACTCCTTTGAGCTGACTTTGGTGCGCTCGTTCCCTTGCTGCGTTGGGCAGTAGCGGGCGTAGTGTCTAGGGCACGGCCGCTCCGCTTCTGCACCCTGCTCCCTCTTCTGCTGTGCTGGTGGCTCTGTGCGACCACCGCCTCTTCCTCCAAACTACTCAGGTCACCTGCATGACGTTCATTCCATGTGGGGTCGAGGACCTCATCGTCCTCCATATCATCTTCCACCCAGTCTTCACCCCTGCCCTCCTTGTCGGTCTCCACAATGCTGAACGCCGCAGCAGTTGGCACCTGCGTTTCGTCATCATCGGAGACGTGCTGCGATGATCCTTGCATGTACTCATCTTGAGAAATAAGTGGTTGGGCATCGCTGCACTCAATCTCTTCCACTTCTGGGGCAGGGCTAGGTGGATGGCCCTGGGAAACCCTGCTGACAGAGTCATCAAAAAGAAGAAGAGACTGCTGTATGGCTTGGGGCTCAGACTGCTTGCCTGATTTGCAAGGGGGTGAGGTGAAAGACGGTTGGACATCGGCTGCAGGTGCCAACTGTGACCTTTCTGCAGTAGACTGGGTGGGAGACAATGTGAAGGAACTGGAGGCACTGTCAGCAGCAAACCAATCTACTATCGCCTCCACTTGTTCTGGCCTCATCACTTCTAGGGGCGTATGATGCCCTACCAAATACTGATGCAGGTTCTGTCGCCTACTCACACTTGAGGAAGGTGTTTCACTTGTGCGTGTAGCTGGCACAGATCGACCACGTCCTCTCCTTGCAACAGGAGCTCTACCAGCAGCACCACGACCCAGGCCACGGCCCTTATTTGACGGTCTCCTCATATTTCTGTAATTTAAGATCTTGCCCTAGAAAGGTTTTTATTGAATAGCGGAATAGGAAATATGATCCAAAAAAGTGTATGTATCTCGCACGTACAAAACCACACTAGGCCCCAATTACTATTGTTTCTACCCCTAACGGGGAGGAAGAGGAGTAGGAGGAGTATGGAACAGACAGCACCCTCAAATCTTCAGAAGTATGAAATGAACCTCAAAAACTTGGAAAGGTGGATCTCACACGTACCGACACAGACTATCCCGCAATTCAATTGATCCTCAAAGGTTTTTATTGAATAGCGGAATAGGAAATATGATCAAAAAGAAAGTGTATGTATCTCACACGTACACCACCACACTAGGCCCCAATTACTATTGTTTGTACCCCTAAAAGGATGGTTGAGCAGTAGGAGGAGGAGTATGGAACAGGCAGCACCCTCAAATCTTCAGAAGTATGAGATGAACCCCAAAAACTTGGAAAGGTGGATCTCACACGTACCGACACAGACTATGACGCAATTTAATTGATCCCCAAAGGTTTTAATTGAATAGCGGAATAGAAAATATGATCAAAAAGAAAGTGTATGTATCTCACACGTACACCACCACACTAGGCCCCAATTACTATTGTTTGTACCCCTAAAAGGATGGTTGAGCAGTAGGAGGAGGAGTATGGAACAGGCAGCACCCTCAAATCTTCAGAAGTATGAGATGAACCCCAAAAACTTGGAAAGGTGGATCTCACACGTACCGACACAGACTATGACGCAATTTAATTGATCCCCAAAGGTTTTAATTGAATAGCGGAATAGAAAATATGATCAAAAAGAAAGTGTATGTATCTCACACGTACACCACCACACTAGGCCCCAATTACTATTGTTTGTACCCCTAAAAGGATGGTTGAGGAGTAGGAGGAGGAGTATGGAACAGGCAGCACCCTCAAATCTTCAGAAGTATGAGATGAACCCCAAAAACTTGGAAAGGTGGATCTCACACGTACCGACACAGACTATCACGCAATTTAATTGATCCCCAAAGGTTTTAATTGAATAGCGGAATAGAAAATATGATCAAAAAGAAAGTGTATGTATCTCACACGTACACCACCACACTAGGCCCCAATTACTATTGTTTGTACCCCTAAAAGGATGGTTGAGCAGTAGGAGGAGGAGTATGGAACAGGCAGCACCCTCAAATCTTCAGAAGTATGAGATGAACCCCAAAAACTTGGAAAGGTGGATCTCACACGTACCGACACAGACTATGACGCAATTTAATTGATCCCCAAAGGTTTTAATTGAATAGCGGAATAGAAAATATGATCAAAAAGAAAGTGTATGTATCTCACACGTACACCACCACACTAGGCCCCAATTACTATTGTTTGTACTCCTAAAAGGATGGTTGAGCAGTAGGAGGAGGAGTATGGAACAGGCAGCACCCTCAAATCTTCAGAAGTATGAGATGAACCCCAAAAACTTGGAAAGGTGGATCTAAGACGTACCGACACAGACTATCACGCAATTTAATTGATCCCCAAAGGTTTTAATTGAATAGCGGAATAGAAAATATGATCAAAAAGAAAGTGTATGTATCTCACACGTACACCACCACACTAGGCCCCAATTACTATTGTTTGTACCCCTAAAAGGATGGTTGAGGAGTAGGAGGGGGAGTATGGAACAGGCAGCACCCTCAAATCTTCAGAAGTATGAGATGAACCCCAAAAACTTGGAAAGGTGGATCTCACACGTACCGACACAGACTATCACGCAATTTAATTGATCCCCAAAGGTTTTAATTGAATAGCGGAATAGAAAATATGATCAAAAAGAAAGTGTATGTATCTCACACGTACACCACCACACTAGGCCCCAATTACTATTGTTTGTAACCCTAAAAGGATGGTTGAGCAGTAGGAGGAGGAGTATGGAACAGGCAGCACCCTCAAATCTTCAGAAGTATGAGATGAACCCCAAAAACTTGGAAAGGTGGATCTCACACGTACCGACACAGACTATCACGCGATTTAATTGATCCCCAAAGGTTTTAATTGAATAGCGGAATAGAAAATATGATCAAAAAGAAAGTGTATGTATCTCACACGTACACCGACACACTAGGCCCCAATTACTATTGTTTGTACCCCTAAAAGGATGGTTGAGCAGTAGGAGGAGGAGTATGGAACAGGCAGCACCCTCAAATCTTCAGAAGTATGAGATGAACCCCAAAAACTTGGAAAGGTGGATCTCACACGTACCGACACAGACTATCACGCAATTTAATTGATCCCCAAAGGTTTTAATTGAATAGCGGAATAGAAAATATGATCAAAAAGAAAGTGTATGTATCTCACACGTACACCACCACACTAGGCCCCAATTACTATTGTTTGTACCCCTAAAAGGATGGTTGAGGAGTAGGAGGAGGAGTATGGAACAGGCAGCACCCTCAAATCTTCAGAAGTATGAGATGAACCCCAAAAACTTGGAAAGGTGGATCTCACACGTACCGACACCGACTATCACGCAATTTAATTGATCCCCAAAGGTTTTAATTGAATAGCGGAATAGAAAATATGATCAAAAAGAAAGTGTATGTATCTCACACGTACACCACCACACTAGGCCCCAATTACTATTGTTTGTACCCCTAAAAGGATGGTTGAGGAGTAGGAGGAGGAGTATGGAACAGGCAGCACCCTCAAATCTTCAGAAGTATGAGATGAACCCCAAAAACTTGGAAAGGTGGATCTCACACGTACCGACACAGACTATCACGCAATTTAATTGATCCCCAAAGGTTTTAATTGAATAGCGGAATAGAAAATATGATCAAAAAGAAAGTGTATGTATCTCACACGTACACCACCACACTAGGCCCCAATTACTATTGTTTGTACCCCTAAAAGGATGGTTGAGCAGTAGGAGGAGGAGTATGGAACAGGCAGCACCCTCAAATCTTCAGAAGTATGAGATGAACCCCAAAAACTTGGAAAGGTGGATCTCACACGTATCGACACAGACTATCACGCAATTTAATTGATCCCCAAAGGATTTAATTGAATAGCGGAATAGAAAATATGATCAAAAAGAAAGTGTATGTATCTCACACGTACACCACCACACTAGGCCCCAATTACTATTGTTTGTACCCCTAAAAGGATGGTTGAGCAGTAGAAGGAGGAGTATGGAACAGGCAGCACCCTCAAATCTTCAGAAGTATGAGATGAACCCCAAAAACTTGGAAAGGTGGATCTCACACGTACCGACACAGACTATCACGCAATTTAATTGATCCCCAAAGGTTTTAATTGAATAGCGGAATAGAAAATATGATCAAAAAGAAAGTGTATGTATCTGACACGTACACCACCACACTAGGCCCCAATTACTATTGTTTGTACCCCTAAAAGCATGGTTGAGCAGTAGGAGGAGGAGTATGGAACAGGCAGCACCCTCAAATCTTCAGAAGTATGAGATTGTGTTCACTGTACCCCACAAAGATTGTGTTCACTGCACCCCACAAAGATTGTGTTCACTGCACCTCAAAAAGGATTTTGTTCACTGCACCACACAAAGATTGTGTTCACTGCACCCTAAAAGGATTTTGTTCACTGCACCCCAAAAAGATTGTGTTCACTGTACCCCCCAAAGATTGTGTTCACTGCACCCCACAAAGATTCTGTTCCCTGTACCCCACAAAGATTGTGTTCACTGCACCCCACAAAGGATTTTGTTCACTGCACCCCAAAAGATTGTGTTCACTGCACTCCAAAAAGGATGTTGTTCACTGCACCCCAAAAAGGATTTTGTTCACTGCACCCCAAAAAGATTGTGTTCACTGCACCCCACAAAGATTGTGTTCACTGCACCCCACAAAGGATTTTGTTCACTGCACCCCAAAAAGATTGTGTTCACTGTACCCCCCAAAGATTGTGTTCACTGCACCCCACAAAGGATTTTGTTCACTGCACCCCAAAAAGATTGTGTTCACTGTACCCCCCAAAGATTGTGTTCACTGCACCCCACAAAGATTCTGTTCACTGTACCCCACAAAGATTGTGTTCACTGCACACCACAAATGATTTTGTTCACTGCACCCCAAAAAGATTGTGTTCACTGCACCCCAAAAAGGATGTTGTTCACTGCACCCCAAAAAGGATTTTGTTCACTGCACCCCAAAAAGATTGTGTTCACTGCACCCCACAAAGATTGTGTTCACTGCACCCCACAAAGGATTTTGTTCACTGCACCCCAAAAAGATTGTGTTCACTGTACCCCCCAAAGATTGTGTTCACTGCACCCCACAAAGGATTTTGTTCACTGCACTCCAAAAAGATTGTGTTCACTGTACCCCCCAAAGATTGTGTTCACTGCACCCCACAAAGATTCTGTTCACTGTACCCCACAAAGATTGTGTTCACTGCACCCCACAAAGGATTTTGTTCACTGCACCCCAAAAAGATTGTGTTCACTGCACCCCAAAAAGGATTTTGTTCACTGCACCCCAAAAAGGATGTTGTTCACTGCACCCCAAAAATGATTTTATTTATTGTTTGTACCCCTAAAAGGATGGTTGAGCAGTAGAAGGAGGAGTATGGAACAGGCAGCACCCTCAAATCTTCAGAAGTATGAGATGAACCCCAAAAACTTGGAAAGGTGGATCTCACACGTACCGACACAGACTATCACGCAATTTAATTGATCCCCAAAGGTTTTAATTGAATAGCGGAATAGAAAATATGATCAAAAAGAAAGTGTATGTATCTGACACGTACACCACCACACTAGGCCCCAATTACTATTGTTTGTACCCCTAAAAGCATGGTTGAGCAGTAGGAGGAGGAGTATGGAACAGGCAGCACCCTCAAATCTTCAGAAGTATGAGATTGTGTTCACTGTACCCCACAAAGATTGTGTTCACTGCACCCCACAAAGATTGTGTTCACTGCACCTCAAAAAGGATTTTGTTCACTGCACCACACAAAGATTGTGTTCACTGCACCCTAAAAGGATTTTGTTCACTGCACCCCAAAAAGATTGTGTTCACTGTACCCCCCAAAGATTGTGTTCACTGCACCCCACAAAGATTCTGTTCCCTGTACCCCACAAAGATTGTGTTCACTGCACCCCACAAAGGATTTTGTTCACTGCACCCCAAAAAGATTGTGTTCACTGCACTCCAAAAAGGATGTTGTTCACTGCACCCCAAAAAGGATTTTGTTCACTGCACCCCAAAAAGATTGTGTTCACTGCACCCCACAAAGATTGTGTTCACTGCACCCCACAAAGGATTTTGTTCACTGCACCCCAAAAAGATTGTGTTCACTGTACCCCCCAAAGATTGTGTTCACTGCACCCCACAAAGGATTTTGTTCACTGCACCCCAAAAAGATTGTGTTCACTGTACCCCCCAAAGATTGTGTTCACTGCACCCCACAAAGATTCTGTTCACTGTACCCCACAAAGATTGTGTTCACTGCACACCACAAATGATTTTGTTCACTGCACCCCAAAAAGATTGTGTTCACTGCACCCCAAAAAGGATGTTGTTCACTGCACCCCAAAAAGGATTTTGTTCACTGCACCCCAAAAAGATTGTGTTCACTGCACCCCACAAAGATTGTGTTCACTGCACCCCACAAAGGATTTTGTTCACTGCACCCCAAAAAGATTGTGTTCACTGTACCCCCCAAAGATTGTGTTCACTGCACCCCACAAAGGATTTTGTTCACTGCACTCCAAAAAGATTGTGTTCACTGTACCCCCCAAAGATTGTGTTCACTGCACCCCACAAAGATTCTGTTCACTGTACCCCACAAAGATTGTGTTCACTGCACCCCACAAAGGATTTTGTTCACTGCACCCCAAAAAGATTGTGTTCACTGCACCCCAAAAAGGATTTTGTTCACTGCACCCCAAAAAGGATGTTGTTCACTGCACCGCAAAAATGATTTTGTTCACTGCACCCCAAAAAGATTGTGTTCACTGCACCCCACAAAGATTGTGTTCACTGCACCCCACAAAGGATTTTGTTCACTGCACCCCAAAAAGATTGTGTTCACTGTACCCCCCAAAGATTGTGTTCACTGCACCCCACAAAGGATTTTGTTCACTGCACCCCAAAAAGATTGTGTTCACTGTACCCCCCAAAGATTGTGTTCACTGCACCCCACAAAGATTCTGTTCACTGTACCCCACAAAGATTGTGTTCACTGCACACCACAAAGGATTTTGTTCACTGCACCCCAAAAAGATTGTGTTCACTGCACCCCAAAAAGGATGTTGTTCACTGCACCCCAAAAAGGATTTTGTTCACTGCACCCCAAAAAGATTGTGTTCACTGCACCCCAAAAAGATTGTGTTCACTGCACCCCAAAAAGGATTTTGTTCACTCCACCCCAAAAAGATTGTGTTCACTGCACCCCACAAAGATTGTGTTCACTGCAACCCAAAAAGGATTTTGTTCACTGCACCCCAAAAAGACTGTGTTCACTGTACCCCCCAAAGATTGTGTTCACTGCACCCCACAAACATTCTGTTCACTGTACCCCACAAAGATTGTGTTCACTGCACCCCACAAAGGATTTTGTTCACTGCACCCCAAAAAGATTGTGTTCACTGCACCCCAAAAAGGATTTTGTTCACTGCACCCCAAAAAGGATGTTGTTCACTGCACCCCAAAAAGGATTTTGTTCACTGCACCCCAAAAAGATTGTGTTCACTGCACCCCACAAAGATTGTGTTCACTGCACCCCACAAAGGATTTTGTTCACTGCACCCCAAAAATATTGTGTTCACTGCACCCCAAAAAGGATTTTGTTCACTGCACCCCAAAAAGGATGTTGTTCACTGCACCCCAATAAGGATTTTGTTCACTCTACCCCAAAAAGATTGAGTTCACTGCACCCCACAAAGATTGTGTTCACTGCACCCCAAAAAGGATTTTGTTCACTGCACCCCAAAAAGATTGTGTTCACTGCACCCCACAAAGATTGTGTTCACTGCACCCCAAAAAGGATGTTGTTCACTGCACCCCAAAAAGATTGTGTTCACTGCACCCCACAAAGATTGTGTTCACTGCACCCCACAAAGGATTTTGTTCACTGCACCCCAAAAAGATTGTGTTCACTGCACCCCAAAAAAGGATGTTGTTCACTGCACCCCAAAAAGGATTTTGTTCACTGCACCCCAAAAAGATTTTGTTCACTGCACCCCAAAAAGGACGTTGTTCACTGCACCCCAAAAAGATTGTGTTCACTGCAGCCCAAAAAGATTGTGTTCACTGCAGCTCACACACAGAAAAATGGATGTGGATCACTGACACCTGCCTATCTCCTATCCCACACCACACAGCAATATCGATTGTAGTTTGTAGAACACAGTTTCCCTAAAATTCAGCAGCAGCCTCTCCCTAACAGGATTGAGAAGAGATCGTAGATCGGGACTAAGTGCAGACCCCACACAGCAATATCGATTGTAGTTTGTAGAACACTCTGACCCTAAAATTCAGCAGCAGCCTCTCCCTAACAGGATTGAGAAGAGATTGTAGATCAGGATTGAGTGCAGACCCCACCCCCCACACAGCAATATCGATTGTAGTTTGTAGAAGACACTGACCCTATAATTCAGCAGACTCTATCCCTAAAATGCCTACAACTCGCCCTGCCTAAACACTCCGACCTGTCCCTCAATTCTATCCGGACACAAATGGTTTTTTCCTGCCTATCTTTCCCTAATCAGCAGCCAGCACGTTGATGTGTGCTCTGTCCCTGATCTAAGCAGCAGAATGAAGACGCTGCGGCTGCCTGGAACTTATAAAGACTTGGTCACATGCTTCAGACGGCCAATCACAGCTACTGAGACATTTGCAGGCATGGCTGGGATGGCTTAAAGCACACCAGTTAAACGATTGTTGATTGGCTGTTGAAAGCCCGCCATGAAAAGAGCGCCAAAGCATGCAAAACCCGGAAATAAAACGACCGAACACGGATTTTTACCCGAACATACAGTAAAGTGTCCGTGTCCGTGTTGTCCGGGTACAAAAAATCCAATTATTCGGTACGAACACGAATAATACAGTCCGTGTTCGCTCAACACTACTCACAAACAATGATATAGCTGACTGTTTGCTGTCCCTATATCATTTAAATACAACATACACTAACAAAAGGCGGATGGGAAGGCTGACTGTTATAGCGAAGGGGCTGGCAAATTTACAAACCCTGTTTTTGGCCACCTGACCACAGTTCATGCATTATGCATTATGGTAATTAGGTTTCGGCTCGGTGATGAACCAGCATAATAATTTTCTGTTTTCCCAAACAGCAGAAATGCAAAGTTCAGGTCAAACTCTACCTTGACTTGAACTTGTATCCCATATCTACTGTTACCTAATTACAGCTGATAAATAAAGAATAACATTCTCCTTTGGGTGATCTGCTGTATGTACAGCTTTGTTGCAAAACTCCTTTTTTTATTCTGAAGAAATAGCTGTTTATTTGTGTGTCTACGTGCAAATGAATGTGATTTTATCATTCTCAATCAGCTGCTGAATTTGCACGGTTTTGATTAGGAATGTTGCAGGGTCTGCATCCCTTTAGATATGATTTCTCTTTGGGAATATCTCACTTGAAATGACATATTTGTGGTAGGGGATAGCTAAATCTGACTGCCAGACTCCTGGTTTAATCACTAAGTCAATTACACAAGCAGGCAATGACATTTCTTGAGGATGTTCTGTACACCGTCTATATATCTATACACCTGCAGGTTGCCAATTTACATTTCATTTTACAAGAAATATTAGTGTGGCGGATTGAAATGGAAAAGTAAGGTCTAATAACATTCAATCACAGCATGTGTCACAATTATGCATGCTATATATATATATATATATATATATATATTTTTTTTTTTTTTTTTATTTGCTAAATTTTCCTATGAATGTGGAGTCACTATTTAAACGTTTAAATCTTACAACATTCATAATGCATCATGATAAAAGAAGAAAACAACTTCAGCAGGGAAGCATAGCTGTAGAAAGTATAAATTACATATAATATATTATAATGTATTAACTTCTAAATTAGCAATTATAGGTAAATATGGTTATTTTTCCGTATTGGCGATAGCTCATACCATATTGTTCCAAAAAATATTAAGAAAAGCATTAAAGTTTTACTAAACCCGGGACCCTGCGTTCACTATATCTTGTCTCCCGCCATACACAGAACACAGAAATGCAATTTTTTTTTTAGTAAATATGAACTGATAAGTACATTTTCTCATCAGCAGTATATAGCAGTCTTGTGACTTTTATCAGTGCCTGGTTAAAGCTTGTAGGAGGAATTTGCATACTGTACTGGCTGTCCTATCAGGATGCAGGACCCCTGACCCTTTGTCTGGACAGTGCTGATTGGCCCTGTGCTGATCACATGCACTCTCCCAAGAAAAAAAAATCTCTCTAGCAATACACACCAAACTGAGCATGACTCCAGTAACTCTCTCTTATCAGGACATGTTATGAGTACAATTCAAGAAGAGGAGGATCTGTGCATACAAGATTTTTACACAATGCAGAGAATTAACTCCTTAGGTTCCACAGTGAGTTTATACATAGTTACATAGTAGGTGAGGTTGAATAAAGACAATAGTCCATCCAGTTCAACCTGTGTAGGTGTGTGTGGCCGTAATCATCTCGCATACCCCTGAATGTCCTGATCCTTGAGATGTACGTCTAAGAGTCTTTTGAAAGCCACCATACTTCCCACAGAAACCACCTCTTGTGGTAGAGAATTCCACAATCTTGTAGCCCTAACAGTAAAGAACCCCCCTCGTTGCCTGAGGTTAAAACGCTTCTCCTCCAGACGCATTGTATGCCCTCTAGTCTGTGAAAAGCAAATGTATTGTAACAAATATCCCTTTTGCTATTTTAACATGCATACTTTTCTGCATATACATTCTGATTTTACTGTTGTGGCTTTAGTAACATTTTAGTGTTTCATTCCCATTACAGCTTTTCAGGTGTTGGGACAGCTAAAATACACATGCAGTTTCTGGGTCAGCAATTTAAGTGTAGCAGTGAAGCAAAGATAAGCATGACAGCTCCAGCGTTTTTAAAAGAGAAAAAAAGGACCGCCATGTCCAGTATATATTTTCTGACATCCCTCTTTTTCATTTTTTATTGTAAAGGGAGACTGTCAGATAGGGACTTTTCTGAATGTTGCATAACAAATAATACAATCATTCATATGCATAAAGTGGTTCATTAATGAGCCTGGATTGGGATATTATCACATTATAAAAAGTACACACTTAAGTATTATGCCTGTACACCATATAAATCACATCAAAAAAGGAAAGTAAAGAAAGAGTTATCGCAAGAGCAAGTCACCAGCACGTTTCTTAATAAACTAGGAAAGGGTACTTATGAGAGAATTAAAGCTATGTTTTACATAAGTCACTATCCCAAAGGAATGATCATTAAAGTGATTTTAAAGGCTGAAGGTTTTTTACCTTCATGAATTCTATGCATGAAGGTAAAAAACATTGTGTGCAGCTCAATTGACAAACAGAGCTGGGCTTGGAGCAAGCATGAACGAATGCCCTCATAGTAAATGGCTTTCTTTGGGGACACTCAGCAGGGAAGAGGAGCCCAGAGTGTCAGTGGGGGACCTGAGAAGAGGATGATCGGGCTACTCTGTGCAAAACCTTTGTACAGAACAGGAAGGTATACCATGTTTGTTAGTTAACAAGAAAAATAATTCCTATAGTATCTCCTAAGTTTACGGTGGGCATCGCGGGAGTTGTAAGCCATGCACCCTATATCTTCTCAAAATTTCCCAGGTTTTTCCTATGGGGATATACTGTATGTATTCATCTATTTATAGCATGTTATTGAGCTGGAGTTTGCATTGGGCTGCGGAAGATTAATTTTGAGATTTAACTTGCAGGCCTGGAATAATGCTCTCACATTGGCCTCACATACATAAGATCTATAGCAGATCTGTGCATCCTGTAATGACAGTAAGGGGGTCCTTGAAAATGTTAATTTGGAACACCCATTGAGCAAGATGATGGCTGTTTCCCAGTAATATATTTGTTTTAGACAGTTCCAAAGAGTGTGAAGGAGGTCACCGTGATCCATTATTTATTTAGTATAAACAGGATCTTGTCTTTTCCCGAAATCATATATGCATTTAGGAGTATAGTGTGCTCTTATATTAAACAGTATATTGTGGTGACAGTTTTTGAGATACAGTATATTCAGCGATACTCTATGAATATTTATCAAGACCTCTTCTCACTGATCTTCCACTATAGGGCCTATCTTTCTTTCCCACATATCCCTAACCCTGCAGGGGTAGGGGCACAAGTACTTTCCAAGCAAACTCTGGTAACAGTTTGACTTAAAGCCTTTGTTAGACTGAGTAATCAAGTTGAAGATAGAGACTGATAAGCATAGTAAACCTGTTGGTAACAGAGCCACATACTTGGGGGTACATGATATTGTTAAAACAGATCAAAACAATTTAAATTGACCTGGGTGTAGTAATTGGGACAGTGTTCATATCTGACATTTGTGCCAACTGTCCCCATTCCTCAGATTATGAAGTTCAACAAAGTTGAGATTATCCCACGCAGGGGAATATATAGTATGTCCAGTTACCCTTGACAAACCTTCCACCAAGTTCTTTGCATATTGACATAGGTGGGGTGATATGATATTGATCTCTCTGAATATTGATCTTCTGCAGAAATTAATGATTTACATGTAATTGCAATGCTTTATGGAACTAAGGCTGGAGGGCTACTTTAAGCTTTAATAGTGTTACATTCTGTACTTAGGAGATGGCTTGCATAGAAAAAATTGAAGTGCTGCTGGCTTAGCTTAACCACAAACTAGTTGTAATGTTATTAGAAATAAGACAATAGGTTTAAAAGAACATATATAGGAGAGATTTCAGGTAATGTGATCACAAAATAAGGGTGTATTTCTGGGGGGTTAACAAACACACCCCAGTGAGTTGAATGTATCCTTAGTTAGAAATATCATGCAGTTAAGTGACACCCTTATGTCTTATGTCCTTCTTTGCATCCTGTATTGTGAGATTTATAAAAGGTTAAACACGGAAATAAAACCTTTGAGTATTGCACCAACATTGACTCTAGTCTGTGTATGATACTCCCTGCGCAGTCTCTGAGGATGCTGAATTGAGGTAAGAGGTTAATATAGAGTTTAGTCAAGGGTGAAGAGGTTTAGTAAATAAGTCAGAGTTAAGAAAGGTATAATGGACCTTTCAGGGGGTAAAGTGATGCTAAGTTTTTTTGCTTCTAGAGACTAATGCAGTTTAGTTCATTAACCACTTGCCTACAGTGAACTTTCACCCCCTTCCTGCCCAGACCGATTTTCAGCTTTCAGTGCTCTCACACTTTGACTGAGAATTACTCAGTCATGCAACACTGTACCCATACAAAAATTGTGTCCTTTTTTTCACACAAATAGAGCTTTCTTTTGATGGTATTTGATCAATACTGGGTTTTTTATTTTTTGTGCTATAAATAAAAAAAGACTGAAAATATCGTGAAAAAACGCATTTTTCTTTGTTTCTGTCATAAAATTTTGCAAATTAGTCATTTTTCTTCACAAATTTTGGCCAAAATTTATACTGCTACTTATCTTTGGTAAAAAAAAACCCAAATAAGTGTATATTATTTGGTCTTTGTGAAAGTTATAGAGTCCACAAGCTATGGTGCGAATCATTGAAAATTGATCACACTTGATCACACCTGATGTACTGAAGGCCTATCTCATTTCTTGAGACACTAAAAGGTCAGGAAAGTACAAATACCCCCCAAATGACCCCTTTTTGGAAAGTAGACATTCCAAGGTATTTAATAAGGGGCATGATGAGTTTTTTGAAGTTGTAATTTTTTCCCACAATGCTTTGCAAAATGAAGATTTATTTTTTTTTATTTTATTTTTTTTACAAATTGCCGTATTAACAGGTTATTTCTCTCACACAGCACATGTATACTTGCAACTACACCCCAAAACACATTCTACTACTCCTCCTGAGTATGGCGATACCACATGTGTGAGACTTTTTCACAGCCTGGCCACATACAGAGGCCTAACATCCAAGTAGCAGCGTCCGGCATTCTAGGAGCACAAATTACACATATCATTTCCTGACAACCTATCGCACTTTTGAAGGCCCTGGAGCACCAGGACTATGGAAACCCCCATAAAATGACCCAATTTTGGAAAGCAAACAGCCCAACGTATAATTTTTGAGGCATAATGAGTCTTTTGAATATGTCATTTTTTTCCACAAGTTTTTGGAAAATGTGGAAAGAAAATGAAAACACATTTTTTTTACACAAAGCTGTCCATTTATGTAATATTTCTAACACATCGCATGTACATAGCAAAACTTGCACCCCAAAATACATTCTGCTATTCCTCCTGAGTATGGCGATACCACATGTGTAACACTTTTTCACAGCCTGGCCACATACATAGGCCTCACATCCAAGTAGCGCTTTACACAAAGTTGTCCATTTATCCACTTTAAGACTGGGCCTATTTTTGACACTTGGTGTTTACAAGCTAAAATCATTTTTTTTGCTAGAAAACTACTTTGAACCCCCAAACATTATATATTTTTTTTAGCAGAGACCCTAGAGAATAAAATGGAGATCGTTGCAATATTTTTTATCACACCATATTTGCGCAGCAGTCTTCCAAATGCGATTTTTTTTGAAAAAAATTCACTTTTTTTAACAAAAAAATAAGAAAACAGTAAATTTAGCCCAATTTTTTTCCATAATGTGAAAGATAATGTTACGCCGAGTAATTAGATACCAAACATGCCATGCTTCAAAATTGCGCATGCTCACAGAATGGTGCCAAACATTGGTACTTAAAAATCCCCATAGGCAACATTTTAAAAATTTCTGCAGGTTACTAGCTTAGAGTTACAGAGGAGGTCTAGGGCTCAAATTATTGCACTCGCTCTAACGATCGCGGCGATACCTCACATGTATGGTTTGAACACCGTTTACATATGTGGGCAGGAATTGCGTATGCGTTTGCTTCTGCGCGCGAGCTAACGGGGACAGGGCGCTTTAATTTTTTTTTTTTTTTTTCCCTATTTATTTTATTTATTATTTTTTTATTTTTACACAGTTTAAAAAAAAAAAATGTTTTGATCATTTTTATTCCTATTACAAGGAATGTAAACATCCCTTGTAATAGAAATAGGCATGACAGGTCCTCTTTATTGTGAGATCTGGGGTCAAAAAGACCTCACACCTCACAACTACACTAAAAAAGAAAAAAAAAAAAATTGTTGAAAGCGGAAAAAAAAAAAGCAAAAAAAAAAGCGGCCCTTTAAACCGGTTGCTAGGCAACGTCTTTTGACGTAGCTCCGGTCCTCCAAGACCATAGAGTTGAATGAGGGCCATTTTGCCCTCACTCGACTTCCTGTCTCTGAGGATCCGGGACCGGATAGTTTTCCCCGCTGCCGGCGGGTCCGGTAAGCTGGGAAAACGTCTGGGACGCGGCAGGAGGGGGGGGGCACCTCTTCCCCTGCACCGTAAGGGTAATTCCGCGGCGAATCCGCCACTGGGACCAACCTTATCTGAAAGCCGACCGCCCGCCGTTTCAAAAAATACCGGGGTTATGGGGGCTATCTGCTGCCATAACCCCAGTATTTAGCTTTTAATGGCCAACGCATATAGTCGTTAGGCGGTCAGTAAGTGATTGCATGTATATGGCAAACAGGTGACGATGACTGACGGGGTGACAGGTGACGATGACTGATGGGGTGACAGGTGACGATGACTGATGGGGTGACAGGTGACGATGACTGATGGGGTGACAGGTGACAATGACTGATGGGGTGACAGGTGACGATGATTGATGAGGTGACAGGTGATGATGATTGATGAGGTGACAGGTGACGATGATTGATGGGGTGACAGGTGACGATGATTGATGGGGTGACAGATGACAATCACTGACGGGGTGACATGTGACGATGATTGATGGGGTGACAAGTGACGATCACTGATGGGGTGTCAAGTGACGATGACTGATGGGGTGACAGGTGACGATGACTGATGGGGTGACAGGTGACGGTGATTGATGGGGTGACAGGTGACGGGCGATGGTCACTGATGGGTGACAGGTGACGGGCGATGGTGCACGGCGGTACTGATGGCAGTCTCTGGTGACCGGTGAACTTTAGGCTATGTTCACATGTGAGCGTAGTGATCACGGGCAGAATCACTGCGATTCTGCCCGTGATCCAGAAATCATTGCAAATTGCGGGGCGCCTGTGCGTCGCCCGTGATTGGCAATAGCACCCCAAATGCTGTGCGATGTTGCTGCGATTTCCGCCTGCCGAATCGCGGTAACATCGCGCAAACAACGCATGACGCTCCAAAGAAACTCTTGTACCTTTTTTGGGCGTCATGCGATGTTTGCGTGATGTTACCGTGATTCGGCAGGCGGAAATAGCGGCAACATCGCACAGCGTTTGGGGTGCTATTGCAAATCAGGGGCAACGCACAGGCGTCCCGCGATTTGCAATGATTTCCGGATCGCAGGCAGAATCGCAGTGATTCTGCCTGCGATCGCTGCGCTCACATGTGAACATTATGTGTGTCAATTTCTGGGCACTGATGAGGTGACTGTTGGGTGACAGGTGACATTGGGGGGGGCTGAGGACTGTGTGGGGACCTTTATTAGTGTGATTTTTACTTTGTGACAAGGTATACAGAGCAGTAACTCACTATTTCTAGCTCTTCTTCCCTCACACTGGAAACTGTATGAGGGGAGAAGAGCTAGTAACACTGAGTTACTGCTCTTTGTTTACATTTTGTGATCGGCTGTGAATGGATTCACAGCCGATCACATAGTAAACAGTCACTGTCAGTGACTGTTTACTACCGCCGGTGACAGCTGTGTTCCTACGGAACACAGTGCCACCGACATGACCGCGCTGCGCGCTCCCGATCGCGCATGCGCGGTCATCTTGTGGGCGCCTTCATTGTGATCGGCTGTGTCATTGGAACACAGCCGATCACGTGGGAAACAGCCAAGCCCATTGGCTGTTTCCCCCCTGCCGGTGACGGGGGGTGTCCCGGGGACACCCTGACACCGGCAGTGCAGGGCGGCGCGCACGCGATCGCGCGCCTGCCCTGCTTAAAGTGCCGCCGTCATATGACGGCGGGCGGCAAGCGGTTAAGTATAAGTGGAGTATAATTTGTACAGAGGTTTTAGCCAGGGGGGTTTCATTTCCCTCTGCCTCTAGGCCTATGATCTGCTGTAGCAGATCTGATGGGTAGTACGCCCAAGCAGTACGAGGCGGCTCTCCAATTAGGCAAATTAGGCGGTCGCCTAAGGCCTCGCACCTACAGGGGCGGCCAGTGGCAGAGCGACAACATTTAGAAGAGAGCAGTCAGCAAAATCTCCCAAGTAAAAGATTACTTTAAATCCTCGGATATAAAAGTTACAGCAGTGTGCTACAGTCCCTTCACTGCGGCTGCCAGGTGTCTGTTGTCCGCTGACACTTACCCCGCCTTCTCTGCCTGGGGATTGGCCATCTGATCATGTAATCCTAGGATGTGGAGGAGTAACTGGGCGTGCACCTGCATCAGTAGGAAGTGGCTACCCGGTCAGCTCACTCTGCTATCATCGGTTGTTGCTTCGAGAGGAGAGCTCTGCCCTGGCCGGGGAACATACAGGTAGCCAGGCCCCAACTTGTCACTCTGCAGGCTGGTCATAGATTTGTGGTGTCTACTATGCAAAGCGGGTGAGGAGCCCCAGAGTGGTTGGAGGGGTCTTAGAATGGTTGGTGGAGGAGAAGGAGGAGGAGAAGAAGAAGGCCCAGGGTGGCTGGGGGAGGAGAGAGTTGCTGGAAGAGAAGGAGAGGGCCCTGGGTGGCTAGGGGAAAAGGAGAGGGCCCCTGGGTGGCTAGGGGAAAAGGAGAGGGCCCCTGGGTGGCTAGGGAAAAGGAGAGGACCCCTGGGTGGCTGAAGGAGAGGACACGTGGGTGACTGAAGGAGAAGGAGAGGGCACCTGTGTGGCTGAGGGAGAAGAAGAGGGCCCCTGGGTGGCTGGGGGAGGAGAGGGTGGCTGGAAGAGAATGAGAGGGCACCCCTTGGTGGCTAGGGGAAAAGGAGGGGGCCCCTGGGTGGCTAGAGGAAAAGGGGAGGGCCCCTGGGTGGCTAGGGGAGAAGGATAGGGCACCTGGGTGGCTGAGGGAGAAGGAGAGGGCCTCTGGGTGGCTGAGAGAGAAGGAGAGGGCCCCTGGATGGCTGAGGGAGAAGGAGAGGGCCCCTGGGTGGCTGGGGGAGGAGGAGAGGGCCCATGGGCAGCTGGGGGAGGAGGAGAGGGCCCCTGGGTGGCTGGGGGAGAAGGAGAGGGCCCCTGGGTGGCTTAGGGAGAAAGAGAGGGACCCTGGGTGGCTTGGGGAGAAAGAGAGGGACCTTGGATGGCTGGGGGAGAAGGAGTGGGCCCCTGGGTGGCTGGGGGAGAAGGAGAGGGCCCCTGGGTGGCTGAGGGAGGAGGAGAGGCCCCCCATGATGCCAGAGTCAGTTGCCAGGGAAAAGAGTGGAGCTGAGCCAGTCCTGCATATCTGACATCAAAGCTAAACTTGGTGGAGCTGGAGCCCTTTGCCATACACAATGACACCACCCGAGGTGGAAGGTGAGGGGTAGCGGGGCTGTGACATTATATAGCATATGGACTCCGTACATTATTGGTAGTTTTGGTTGGAGTTGTCCTTTAGATGTTTAAACTCTGTGTTGTTTCCCCCCACCCCAGCTGTGAGGGACAGAGGAATGACAGCCCACTATGCTGGGACGGACTTATAGTGACATAGAATGTGGAGGACTGAGGAATCCTCAGTCCCTCACAGAGGGCACTAGAAATTCCAGAATAGCAGTCTGCCATGCCTTAGTCCCCACAGAGGGCACTACAAGTCTTAGCATAGCAGGCAGTAGTTCCTCAGTCCCCTACAGAGAGCAGTACAAGTCCAAGCATAGCAGGCTTCCATTCCTCAGGGAGGCATGGCAGTGCACTATACTGGAATTTACAGTGCCCTCTGTGGGGACTCAGGTATGGCAGCCTTCTGTAGTGGGACTTGTCATGCACTAGACTGTGGCGGACTGAGGAAGGGAAGTGTAAGGGGGACTCTGGAAACTCTGATGCAAGGGGGGGGCTTTGGTGACCACAGTGTTCCTTTTTACAGTGTAAGGGGGAAACTCTGGAGACTCTGATGTAAAGGGGGCACAGTGAAATTTGATTTAAGAGGGGGACTCTAATTTAAAGAGGAATTCTGTGGATTCTGATGTAAGGAGGAGATGCTGGGGAGAATCTGATTTAAAGGAGAACTCTTATGTAAGGGGGGATACTGAACTCTGATGTAAGGAGGGAGTCAGGGAATCATGACCTATAGGGAAATGCTGTGGACTGTGATGTAAGAGCAGACGTAAATATATATATATATATATATATATATATATATATATATACACATGCGCCCAAGGATTTGGGATTACAACACCTACTTCTTTTTGAGCTTTGTAATTGCTTCTGGGAAATACTGGGGGACTTCTTTTTTAAAAACAGTTCTCTAAATATTATGTTAACTACTTTGAACAATTTTAGAGGTATTAAAGTAGGGGAACAATGGGGGTAGAAGAGTTGGAACATCATAATCATTTTGATCAAATTTTCTATTCACATGACTGATAACATAAGATGGCTCCAAGCCTTAGTTGTAGCTCTGAACCTTTGCATCAGTGGGGCTATACTGAACTTTGTAAACATAGATATATCCTTACTGATATGTATACCCAGATATTTGGGGATTCCAACACAGGAATAAATAAGCATACTAGATCTAGACTGTAATGCTCCAACATTGTAGGGTGTCTGCTGTGATTTTGCTGCTATAGTGGCTAAGAGGCATGCAGTACGTTCCCCTTCTTAAAATCTCAATATACAAAAGAAGGGGGACTAGGTGTCCTGGGAGCTGCACATCAAGTCAAGACATGCTGTATGATAGTCTATGGCAGTCTCAGCCTGGACCCCTGTCAGGCCATGCCTCCAATGCATTTCACCCCACCCACAGGAGCTTACCATGAGTAAGCTCTGGTGGGCGGGGTGAAATATGTTTGGGGCATGGCCTGATGGGGGTCCAGGCTGAGACTGCCATTCACTATCATACAACAGGTCTTGACTTGATGTGTGGCTCCTGTGACAACTAATCAATCTCTACCATTTTTTTCATACCAACCGCTTGTCCACACACTTCATATAAAGTCCCATGTTCCCCCTCGTTTTTACTGTTTCCCCTGATTATTACCCCCTTTAGGCAATGGGCTACATTTTACAAATGTATAATAATTACTGCCATATTACTATGTTTCTACCTTATTATCCTTGTACAAGCCCACTGCCTTACTTATTCCTTTTTACTTTTTTATTACCTTATTCCCCTCATATTCTCATGACCAGGGATGGAGGCATCTAGCCCCATTGGGCAGAGCCTCATATAAAGTCCCACTTTCTGAACTTTTGTTAAATTTTTTCTCAGTCTCTACCATTGCATGGAGCACAGACAAGCTCAGTTCCTGTCCATCACTCACAGTAGTGGGCACAGGACTTCATTCCCATACAGCCTGAGCGGCTCAAACCATTCAGATGTGATTGGGAAATGCAATATATTTGTGTTCCATCATGCTCACCCTCAGTGATTCCTCCCATTCCCCCAGTGAAGGACTTTTTCTTGTAAATTTCACCGATAAAAATACTTCTCACAACTGCCTTTAAGGCATCCCAGATCAATTGTGGGAAAAGAGGAGGACAAACACGCAACCCCCCTCCTGGAAGAAACCAGGTAACATGCCTTCAACATGGCAGGGTACGTTACCATGTTGATGAGGACAAGGGTCTCTTCCCACAGCCCTGGTTGGTAGTTGTGGGGGTTTGCTTGCAGGGGGCTTATAAGAATCTGGGAACCCCCCTTTAGCAATAAAGGGGCACATAGATACCACCCTTTCTCTCCATGTGAATGAGTTTAGGGTACATAGTACACCAACTCATTCACAAAAACGTTTTATCCTAGAAACAAATGTTTGATAAGTCTTAAAAATAAAAATGCAAATTTAACGTCAATCACAATGTCTAGTAATGCAGACTCATGTCAATCATGGTGACTGTTGCCTTTCTAAGGGAAGGTTTATTGACATCAAGATTTAGTGTGTCTTTGATTAGCAAGATAGTTTAATTTTTTTTTTTTTTTATTGAAAAGTACACTCTTCCATCAGCTTTACTCCTATGTCAAGGGCAGTTTTCCATTGAGTACACCATTCTCATAAAAAATTGTGGAACACCCAACACTTAGCAGGGATTTACATATTATTTCCAGTATGCATTGTGTTTTAGGTATCAAAATTATCTAAAAAGGTATATCTTAGAGAATCTTAGAGAAGTGCAATACCAACAGGTTGTTAACCCCTGTCTGTAAGAGACCAATTCCAATTAACACTTAAAGAAATAAATATTATTAACCCTTGGAATCCAAAGGAAAACTACACATTAGTTGCACATGACAGATAGGAAATTCACACTGTTCATATTAATCTTAGGATACAGTATGTCTTAAGAAAAAATGCAATGAATGTGATCAATGTCATTTAATAGTGCACAATTTTCCTCATATGGAAAAACAATGATAAAAAAAAAAAAAACGTAAACTGACCTCTTCAGTCATGCTTTTGAAAGCTACACAATCAGTCCTTCTTGTCTCTCCTGATTCTCTATAATGATAATTTATTACAACCTCCTCCTCTTTTAGGAAGGATTCAAAAAAGCTGTCTCAACTGTACATCATTATGTCCATCCTCATAAAAATATCAAGCCACCGGAAAATCATAAACTTCCGTTTAAAACTGATAATAACTAATACTCTCATTATGGCCCTGATTTCTTGTAATTTCAAGCCATAAACTACAGAATTATCATACGTGTAATTGCTATTTACAGTAACAACTTCCCCATAATATGGCATTATAGCAAATGAAGTTAATTCAAGAGAAAGTTCATTCTCATTGGCTGATGACCATGTCCTGATTTGTCCTCTACTTTCTTTCCCCTCAATGTTTTAATATAGATGTTTTATATGCAAAAAAATGTAGCTCTACCCCCTGCAGGAGCCTCTATAGATGTGTCCAGGTTCTTTCTCTAATCAGTGCAGGCAACCAGGCACACAGCAGTATTTCATCCACTCAGGCTCAATAAGCAGTCCAGTGGTGTCTTTTTAAAGTCTATTGCTAAGTAACTGGTAACTTGGGAGGTTATGGGGTATGAGACACTCTGAAAAGCTTGATGAATAAATTGCAGAGGACTTTTCTCTATTTCTAAGCAACAACAATACAGTATTTGCCCCTAGCTGAGAACCAGGGGAATTGCTGGACAGTTTTATCAGGAATATTATGAAAGGGTCTAGCTTCTTGCAGCTGAGAGACCACCAGACACTACAACATAGGTGCTTGGCTCTACTCACAGATCCTGGCAAAAAATCAGTTCAGAGATACAACCTCCAGCAGAGTAGCCCAGCTTCCAGTACACAAGAAGAGGGGTCCAAAGGCTAACAGCCTGTTCGAAATCCTTTTCATAGTAGAAATGAGAGACTCCTCAGCTCATACATACATATCCTGGGAGAACGTCTCACACGTCCTGATTACCAGTTTCCTCTGGCAGGGACCTTGGCAGAAATCTTCACGTATGTAACATTGTGCTTTCCTAACCGGAAGTCCTTCCAGATCTAAAAGTACTTAAAAAAACATCCAAATGGTAATGTCAATCAACCTCGTGCAACCTCGCGGGTCTTTTTTTTTTTGCTTCTCCTTGCTGAACCGCAAGCTGTCAATAGGACAGCTTGCGGTTCAGCAAGGAGAACCCCCCCAAACCCCCCCCCGTAGCAGGATCGTTAACTGGGTTCAAAATCCTGTTCGAAAAATTTGTTGGAAATCCTTTTTTCATAGTAGAAATTGGAGACTCCTCAGCTGGTACAATACAAAAGTTTATTTATTTTCTTTAAGTAAAGTAAAACATTTAACAACAGAAATGGACAGAAGGAGAGAGAGAGATTTTACAGATGTTACATACCTTCAGAGGGCAGTATGTCCTTTTTTCATCTCTCTCTCTGAAGAACGTCTAACATAGTGTATTCTTATACTGTATGTAAAGATGACGTCAGCAAAAAGTATGTCACAAGAAGGTAGCATTACCAAATACAAAAGTAACACCCACTCTTGTATATATGGTTGGTAGCTTGGGGAGGCAGATTGTTGCGCTGGCGAAAGGCAGAGAGGATATTTTCTTTTACTTGAAAAAAGTGTATGCGCATCAGCACATCTCGAGGGGTTTCAGAGGGTAAGAAAGAGGGTTTGGGGACTCTATGTATCCTGTCAATTGTGAGATCCGCAGAGGAGAGGGAGGGAAGCACTGCAAGGAAAAGATCTTTCACAAAGTGGGGGAGTTGTTGCGGCAGGATGGTCTCAGGGGTACCATGAATCTTCAGGTTATTCCTGCGAGATCTATCTTCTATATCAGCTATTTTGGCTTGCATGGAGGAGATAACCTCATGGTGTGCGGAGTGCGAGTCCACTAATGAGTTGAATGAGGAGGTAAATTCACACATTTTCTGTTCAACCTGATTAACCCTATCCCCCAGGTCAGCAATGTCTCCTTTGCACTCTCTGATGCAGGATTGCATATCAAGGTGGATGGATGTTCTTAGGGTTTGAAGCATTTCCTTCATTAGTGCTACCAAAAGAGGTTGGGCTGATGAGTAGGGTTGAGCGGACACCTAGATGTCCGTGTTCGACGGGTTCGGCCGAACTTTAAAAAAAAGTCCGGGTCCGTGTCCCGGACTTTTACCGAACTTTTCCCGGACACCGAACCCCATTGAAGTCAATGGGGACCCGAACTTTAAGGCACTAAAATGGCTCTAAAACACCAATGGAAAGGGCTAGAGTGCTGCAAATGGCAGCAAAACGTAGTTAAGAGCATGGCAAGTGCTCTGCAAACAAATGTGGATAGGGAAATAACTTAAAACAACAAAAAAAAAAACAGAAAAATAAAACAATGTTCTTCATCTCTGAAGGACGAGGCCCATATGGAGTAGGAGGGAGGTTGAGGTGGTGGTGGATGTGGCGGTGTCATAGGCGTGCGCACAGGGTGTGCCTGGTGTACCTGGGCACACCCTAATCACCTAGGGCACATAGCATTATCGCTCTGTTTGCCAGTGAGGAGATGGGAAAGATCTCCCTCGCACCTGCTCTGCTCTATTTCTCTTTGCCAGCAGGGAGAGTAATGTATCGGGGCCATGTACATGTAGGCAAACACATGCATGTGTATTTCAACTTTGGGGTGCACACCCTAATGCAATAGGCTGCGCACACCTATGGGCGGTGTAGGTGGAAGCGGCGGTGGAGGAGGACCAGGGCCGGATTAAAAGCATCATGGTCTTGGTGCTGAGGATTTTGAAGGGCCTTAAGGGCCGTGCCTTGGCATGCACCCAGAGGAGGAAGGGTGCAGCCATGCATGCCTAATTCAACATGGGATGCTGTCTCTGAAGCCCATAAACACATCCATGCATCGGCAACTGTCCCTCCTTGTCCGGCCTTCGCGCTGTGAGGGGAGGTTCTGAGGGTGCTGCCTGGGGAAGCGAGCATAGAAGCCAGACTTCTGTGTTTACAAGTGACAGAAGAGCGGTCACAGTGAATATGGCCAACCCGGGGCCTATATAAAAGGTAGGGGCCTGCATGGAGCTGCAGCTCCAATAGCCCCTACGTTAATCTGGCCCTGAGGAGGAGGACGAGGTAGCCAACACTGCTTCTTTTCACAAATTTTAAATGAGGGTACACCCCAAAAGAGTGAGAAAGAGCAAAAATGGAACAATGGCTGGGTAAGGTCGGTATCCATTGCTATTCTGCACAAGGTACGGAAAAGTCCCGTGGGATCCATGCCTGGTTCATTTTAATGAACGTGAGCTTGTCCACATTGTCTCTGGACAGGCGGCTGCGCTTGTCTGTTATAACACCCCCAGCCGTGCTAAATACCCGTTCAGATAATACACTGGCTGCAGGGCACGCCAGCACCTCCAAGGCGTAAAGGGCAAGCTCAGGCCATGTGCCCAATTTGGAGACCCAGAAGTTGAAGGGGGCAGACCCCTCATTCACTACATGTAGGCGTGTGCACACATACTGCTCCACCATGTTGGTAAAATGCTGCCTCCTGCTAAGACGTTCCATCTGAGCTGCTGGTGCTGCTGTTTGTTGTGGCGTGCTGACAAAGCTTTTCCACATTTCGGCCATGCTAACCCTGCCTTCTGAGGTGCTGGCGGTGCCCTGGTTGAGTTGGCGACCTCCTCCTCCTCCTCCTCTGCCTTGTGCTTCCACTGTGGCCCCGCTGTCAGATGGGAATGCCAGCAGCATCGCGTCTACCAGCGTGTGCTTGTACTCGCGCATCTTGCGATCGCGCTCCAGTGAGTGAATTAAGGACGGTACGTTGTCCTTGTAACGGGGATCCAGCAGCGTGGCCACCCAGTAATCAGCACAAGTTAGAATGTGGGCAACTCGGCGGTCGTTGTGGAGACACTGCAGCATGTAATCGCTCATGTGTGCCAGGCTGCCCAGAGGCGACGAAAGGCTGTCCTCTGTGGGAGGTGTATCGCCCGTGTCCTCTGTATCCCCCCAGCCACGCACCAGTGATGGCCATGAGCTGGCCTGGGTGCCACCCTGCTGTGAACATGGTTCCATCTCCTCCTCCAGCTCCTCCTCCTCCTCATCCTCCTCATCCTCCAGAACTGTGCCCCTGCTGGACAATTGTGTCCCTGGCGTTTGTGTGTGCAGGAACCCACCCTCGGAGCCCCTTGCGAATGACTGCCCTGAAAGCCTTGGAAATGTTACCTCTTCATCCTCCTCCTCCTCCTCATCCTGTGCCACATCCTCTTCCATCATCGCCCGAATTGTTTTTTCAAGGAGGCATAGAAGTGGGATATTTAAGCTGAGAACGGCGTCATTGCCACTGGCAGTGTTGGTGGAGTACTCAAAACAGCGCAACAAGGCACACAGGTCTCGCATGGAGGCCCAGTTATTGGTGGTGAAGTGGTGCTGTTCCGCAGAGCGACTCACGCGTGCGTGCTGCAGCTGAAACTCCACTATGGCCTGCTGCTGCTCGCACAGTCTTTCCAGCATGTGCAAGGTGGAGTTCCACCTTGTGGGCACGTCACATATGAGGCGGTGAGCGGGAAGGCCGAAATTACGCTGCAGCGCTGCCAGGCGAGCAGCAGCAGGGTGAGAACGCCGAAAGTGCGCACAAACGGCCCGCACTTTCTGCAGCAGCTCTGACATATCGGGGTAGTTTTTAAGGAACCTCTGCACCACCAAATTCAGCACATGCGCCAGGCAAGGGATGTGCGTCAAACCGGCTAGGCCCAGAGCTGCTATGAGATTTCTCCCGTTATCACACACCACCAGGCCGGGCTTGAGGCTCGCTAGCAGCAACCACTCATTTGTCTGCTGTTCCATGCTCCTCCACAACTCCTGCGCGGTGTGTGGTTTGTCCCCCAAACAGGCAAGTTGTAAAACTGCCTGCTGTCGTTTACCCCTGGCCGTGCTGAAGTTGGTGGTGAAGGTGTTACGCTGTCCGGATGAGGAGGCGGTAGAGGATGAGGAAGCGGAGTAGGAGGAGTTAGGAACAGGAGGCAAACTGAAGCGCCCTGCAATCCTCGGTGGTGGAAGGAAATGCGCCAAATTGCTATCCGCCTCAGGCCCATCCGCCACTGCATTTACCCAGTGTGCCGTTAGGGAGATATAACGCCCCTGACCGTGCTTACTGGTCCACGTATCGGTAGTTAGGTGGACCTTGGCACAGATGGCGTTGCGCAGTGCACACCTGATTTTTTCCCCCACTTGGTTGTACAGGGAAGGGATGGCTTGCCTGGAAAAGTAGTGGCGGCTGGGCACGACGTACTGTGGGACAGCCACCGACATAAGGTTTTTAAAACTGTGCGTCTCCACCAGACGGCATTTCAAAGGCCAATAATTTTGAAATGCTGGCATTCAGGGCCAGGGATCGCAGGTGGGTAGGGGGGTACTTCCTCTTCCTCTCAAGTGTTTGGGAGATGGAAAGCTGAACGCTTCCACGGGACATTGTGGAGATGGTTGTTGGTGACCCAGGTGGTGGTGTTGCTGACAGATCGTCTGTTTGCGGGGTGGCAGGTGCCGGTATCACTACAGATGTGGCTGGAGCGGCCGAGACTGCAGCAGAAGAGGAAGCAGGATGAGCCAGAGACGTTTCTTGGTTTTGAAGGTGTGTACTCCACTGCAGCTCGTGCTTTGCACTTAGATGCCTGATCATGCAGGTTGTGCTCAGATTGAGAAGGTTTATGCCTCGCTTCAAGCTCTGATTGCACAGGGTGCAAACCACTCGTGTCCTGTCATCAGCACATTTTCTAAAGAACTTCCACGCTAGAGAACTCCTTTGAGCTGACTTTGGTGCGCTCGTTCCCTTGCTGCGTTGGGCAGTAGCGGGCGTAGTGTCTAGGGCACGGCCGCTCCGCTTCTGCACCCTGCTCCCTCTTCTGCTGTGCTGGTGGCTCTGTGCGACCACCGCCTCTTCCTCCAAACTACTCAGGTCACCTGCATGACGTTCATTCCATGTGGGGTCGAGGACCTCATCGTCCTCCACATCATCTTAAACCCAGTCTTCACCCCTGCCCTCCTTGTCGGTCTCCACAATGCTGAACGCCGCAGCAGTTGGCACCTGCGTTTCGTCATCATCGGAGACGTGCTGCGATGATCCTTGCATGTACTCATCTTGAGAAATAAGTGGTTGGGCATCGCTGCACTCAATCTCTTCCACTTCTGGGGCAGGGCTAGGTGGATGGCCCTGGGAAACCCTGCTGACAGAGTCATCAAAAAGAAGAAGAGACTGCTGTATGGCTTGGGGCTCAGACTGCTTGCCTGATTTGCAAGGGGGTGAGGTGAAAGACGGTTGGACATCGGCTGCAGGTGCCAACTGTGACCTTTCTGCAGTAGACTGGGTGGGAGACAATGTGAAGGAACTGGAGGCACTGTCAGCAGCAAACCAATCTACTATCGCCTCCACTTGTTCTGGCCTCATCACTTCTAGGGGCGTATGATGCCCTACCAAATACTGATGCAGGTTCTGTCGCCTACTCACACTTGAGGAAGGTGTTTCACTTGTGCGTGTAGCTGGCACAGATTGACCACGTCCTCTCTTTGCAACAGGAGCTCTAGCAGCAGCACCACCACGACCCAGGCCACGGCCCCTATTTGACGCTCTCCTCATATTTCTGAAATTTAAGATCTTGCCCTAGAAAGGTCTTTATTGAATAGCGGAACAAAAGAACAACAGTATCGCACGGGTGTATCTCACAGTCAAATATGCAAACTATGCCGCAATTTAATGTTTTTTACACCAAAAGGGTGTGTATTGAATAGCGGAATAGGATAAAAAACTGTGTATCTCACACGTACAAACACAGACTAGGCCCGATTAAATTTTTTCCTACCCTAAAGGGAGGATGAGGAAGAGGAGTATGGAACAGGCAGCACCCTCAAATCTTCAGAAGTATGAGATGAACCCCAAAAACTTGGAAAGGTGGATCTCACACGTACCGACACAGACTATTCCGCAATTTAATTGAGCCCCAAAGGTTTTTATTGAATAGCGGAATAGGAAATATGATCAAAAAAAAGTGTATGTTTTTCACACGTACAGAAGCACACTAGGCCCCAATTACTATTGTTTGTACACCTAAAAGGATGGATGAGGAGGAGGAGGAGGAGGAGTATAGAACAGGCAGCACCCTCAAAGCTTCAGAAGTATGAGATGAACCCCAAAAACTTGGAAAGGTGGATCTCACACGTACAGACACAGACTATTCCGCAATTTAATTGAGCCCCAAAGGTTTTTATTGAATAGCGGAATAGGAAATATGATCAAAAAAAAGTGTATGTTTTTCACACGTACAGAAGCACACTAGGCCCCAATTACTATTGTTTGTACACCTAAAAGGATGGATGAGGAGGAGGAGGAGGAGGAGTATAGAACAGGCAGCACCCTCAAAGCTTCAGAAGTATGAGATGAACCCCAAAAACTTGGAAAGGTGGATCTCACACGTACCGACACAGACTATTCCGCAATTTAATTGAGCCCCAAAGGTTTTTATTGAATAGCGGAATAGGAAATATGATCAAAAAAAAGTGTATGTTTTTCACACGTACAGAAGCACACTAGGCCCCAATTACTATTGTTTGTACACCTAAAAGGATGGATGAGGAAGAGGAGGAGGAGGAGTATAGAACAGGCAGCACCCTCAAAGCTTCAGAAGTATGAGATGAACCCCAAAAACTTGGAAAGGTGGATCTCACACGTACCGACACAGACTATTCCGCAATTTAATTGAGCCCCAAAGGTTTTTATTGAATAGCGGAATAGGAAATATGATCAAAAAAAAGTGTATGTTTTTCACACGTACAGAAGCACACTAGGCCCCAATTACTATTGTTTGTACACCTAAAAGGATGGATGAGGAGGAGGAGGAGGAGGAGTATAGAACAGGCAGCACCCTCAAAGCTTCAGAAGTATGAGATGAACCCCAAAAACTTGGAAAGGTGGATCTCACACGTACCGACACAGACTATTCCGCAATTTAATTGAGCCCCAAAGGTTTTTATTGAATAGCGGAATAGGAAATATGATCAAAAAAAGTGTATGTTTTTCACACGTACAGAAGCACACTAGGCCCCAATTACTATTGTTTGTACACCTAAAAGGATGGATGAGGAAGAGGAGGAGTATAGAACAGGCAGCACCCTCAAAGCTTCAGAAGTATGAGATGAACCCCAAAAACTTGGAAAGGTGGATCTCACACGTACAGACACAGACTATTCCGCAATTTAATTGAGCCCCAAAGGTTTTTATTGAATAGCGGAATAGGAAATATGATCAAAAAAAAGTGTATGTTTTTCACACGTACAGAAGCACACTAGGCCCCAATTACTATTGTTTGTACACCTAAAAGGATGGATGAGGAGGAGGAGGAGGAGTATAGAACAGGCAGCACCCTCAAAGCTTCAGAAGTATGAGATGAACCCCAAAAACCTGGAAAGGTGGATCTCACACGTACCGACACAGACTATTCCGCAATTTAATTGAGCCCCAAAGGTTTTTATTGAATAGCGGAATAGGAAATATGATCAAAAAAAAGTGTATGTTTTTCACACGTACAGAAGCACACTAGGCCCCAATTACTATTGTTTGTACACTTAAAAGGATGGATGAGGAGGAGGAGTAGTATAAAACAGGCAGCACCCTCAAAGCTTCAGAAGTATGAGATAAACCCCAAAAACTTGGAAAGGTGGATCTCACACGTACCGACACAGACTATTCCGCAATTTAATTGAGCCCCAAAGGTTTTTATTGAATAGCGGAATAGGAAATATGATCAAAAAAAAGTGTATGTTTTTCACACGTACAGAAGCACACTAGGCCCCAATTACTATTGTTTGTACACCTAAAAGGATGGATGAGGAAGAGGAGGAGGAGGAGTATAGAACAGGCAGCACCCTCAAAGCTTCAGAAGTATGAGATGAACCCCAAAAACTTGGAAAGGTGGATCTCACACGTACCGACACAGACTATTCCGCAATTTAATTGAGCCCCAAAGGTTTTTATTGAATAGCGGAATAGGAAATATGATCAAAAAAAAGTGTATGTTTTTCACACGTACAGAAGCACACTAGGCCCCAATTACTATTGTTTGTACACCTAAAAGGATGGATGAGGAGGAGGAGGAGGAGGAGGAGGAGTATAGAACAGGCAGCACCCTCAAAGCTTCAGAAGTATGAGATGAACCCCAAAAACTTGGAAAGGTGGATCTCACACGTACAGACACAGACTATTCCACAATTTAATTGAGCCCCAAAGGTTTTTATTGAATAGCGGAATAGGAAATATGATCAAAAAAAAGTGTATGTTTTTCACACGTACAGAAGCACACTAGGCCCCAATTACTATTATTTGTACACCTAAAAGGATGGATGAGGAAGAGGAGGAGGAGGAGTATAGAACAGGCAGCACCCTCAAAGCTTCAGAAGTATGAGATGAACCCCAAAAACTTGGAAAGGTGGATCTCACACGTACCGACACAGACTATTCCGCAATTTAATTGAGCCCCAAAGGTTTTTATTGAATAGCGGAATAGGAAATATGATAAAAAAAAAGTGTATGTTTTTCACACGTACAGAAGCACACTAGGCCCCAATTACTATTGTTTGTACACCTAAAAGGATGGATGAGGAAGAGGAGGAGGAGGAGTAGAGAACAGGCAGCACCCTCAAAGCTTCAGAAGTATGAGATGAACCCCAAAAACTTGGAAAGGTGGATCTCACACGTACCGACACAGACTATTCCGCAATTTAATTGAGCCCCAAAGGTTTTTATTGAATAGCGGAATAGGAAATATGATCAAAAAAAAGTGTATGTTTTTCACACGTACAGAAGCACACTAGGCCCCAATTACTATTGTTTGTACACCTAAAAGGATGGATGAGGAGGAGGAGGAGGAGGAGTATAGAACAGGCAGCACCCTCAAAGCTTCAGAAGTATGAGATGAACCCCAAAAACTTGGAAAGGTGGATCTCACACGTACCTACACAGACTATTCCGCAATTTAATTGAGCCCCAAAGGTTTTTATTGAATAGCGGAATAGGAAATATGATCAAAAAAAAGTGTATGTTTTTCACACGTACAGAAGCACACTAGGCCCCAATTACTATTGTTTGTACACCTAAAAGGATGGATGAGGAAGAGGAGGAGTATAGAACAGACAGCACCCTCAAAGCTTCAGAAGTATGAGATGAACCCCAAAAACTTGGAAAGGTGGATCTCACACGTACAGACACAGACTATTCCGCAATTTAATTGAGCCCCAAAGGTTTTTATTGAATAGCGGAATAGGAAATATGATCAAAAAAAAGTGTATGTTTTTCACACGTACAGAAGTAAACTAGGCCCCAATTACTATTGTTTGTACACCTAAAAGGATGGATGAGGAGGAGGAGGAGGAGTATAGAACAGGCAGCACCCTCAAAGCTTCAGAAGTATGAGATGAACCCCAAAAACTTGGAAAGGTGGATCTCACACGTACCGACACAGACTATTCCGCAATTTAATTGAGCCCCAAAGGTTTTTATTGAATAGCGGAATAGGAAATATGATCAAAAAAAAGTGTATGTTTTTCACACGTACAGAAGCACACTAGGCCCCAATTACTATTGTTTGTACACCTAAAAGGATGGATGAGGAAGAGGAGGAGGAGGAGTATAGAACAGGCAGCACCCTCAAAGCTTCAGAAGTATGAGATGAACCCCAAAAACTTGGAAAGGTGGATCTCACACGTACCGACACAGACTATTCCGCAATTTAATTGAGCCCCAAAGGTTTTTATTGAATAGCGGAATAGGAAATATGATCAAAAAAAAGTGTATGTTTTTCACACGTACAGAAGCACACTAGGCCCCAATTACTATTGTTTGTACACCTAAAAGGATGGATGAGGAGGAGGAGGAGGAGGAGTATAGAACAGGCAGCACCCTCAAAGCTTCAGAAGTATGAGATGAACCCCAAAAACTTGGAAAGGTGGATCTCACACGTACCGACACAGACTATTCCGCAATTTAATTGAGCCCCAAAGGTTTTTATTGAATAGCGGAATAGGAAATATGATCAAAAAAAGTGTATGTTTTTCACACGTACAGAAGCACACTAGGCCCCAATTACTATTGTTTGTACACCTAAAAGGATGGATGAGGAAGAGGAGGAGGAGGAGTATAGAACAGGCAGCACCCTCAAAGCTTCAGAAGTATGAGATGAACCCCAAAAACTTGGAAAGGTGGATCTCACACGTACCGACACAGACTATTCCGCAATTTAATTGAGCCCCAAAGGTTTTTATTGAATAACGGAATAGGAAATATGATCAAAAAAAGTGTATGTTTTTCACACGTACAGAAGCACACTAGGCCCCAATTACTATTGTTTGTACACCTAAAAGGATGGATGAGGAGGAGGAGTATAGAACAGGCAGCACCCTCAAAGCTTCAGAAGTATGAGATTGTGTTCACTGTACCCCACAAAGATTGTGTTCACTGTACCCCACAAAGATTGTGTTCACTGTACCCCACAAAGGTTTTGTTCACTGCACCCCACAAAGATTGTGTTCACTGTACCCCACAAAGGTTTTGTTCACTGCACCTCACAAAGATTGTGTTCACTGTACCCCACAAAGATTGTGTTCACTGCACCCCAAAAGGATTGTCTTCTCTGCACCCCACAAAGATTGTGTTCACTGTACCCCACAAAGGTTTTGTTCACTGTACCCCACAAAGATTGTGTTCACTGCACTCCAAAAGGATTGTCTTCACTGCACCCCACAAAGATTGTTTTCACTGTACCCCACAAAGGTTTTGTTCACTGCACCCCACAAAGATTGTGTTCACTGTACCCCACAAAGGTTTTGTTCACTGCACCCCACAAAGATTGTGTTCACTGTACCCCCCAAATATTTTGTTCACTGCACCCCACAAGGATTGTCTTCACTGCACCCCACAAGGATTGTCTTCACTGCACCCCACAAGGATTGTCTTCACTGCACCCCACAAAGATTGTGTTCACTGTACCCCACAAAGATTTTGTTCACTGCACCCCACAAAGATTGTGTTCACTGTACCCCACAAAGATTTTGTTCACTGCACTCCAAAAGGATTGTCTTCACTGCACCCCACAAAGATTGTTTTCACTGTACCCCACAAAGGTTTTGTTCACTGCACCCCACAAAGATTGTGTTCACTGTACCCCACAAAGGTTTTGTTCACTGCACCCCACAAAGATTGTGTTCACTGTACCCCACAAAGATTGTGTTCACTGTACCCCACAAAGGTTTTGTTCACTGCACCCCACAAAGATTGTGTTCACTGTACCCCACAAAGGTTGTGTTCACTGCACCCCACAAAGGTTTTGTTCACTGCACCCCACAAAGATTGTGTTCACTGCACCCCACAAAGATTGTGTTCACTGTACCCCACAAAGGTTTTGTTCACTGCATCCCACAAAGATTGTGTTCACTGTACCCCACAAAGATTGTGTTCACTGTACCCCACAAAGGTTTTGTTCACTGCACCCCACAAAGATTGTGTTCACTGTACCCCACAAAGGTTTTGTTCACTGCACCCCACAAAGATTGTGTTCACTGTACCCCCCAAAGATTTTGTTCACTGCACCCCACAAGGATTGTCTTCACTGCACCCCACAAGGATTGTCTTCACTGCACCCCACAAAGATTGTGTTCACTGCACCCCACAAAGGTTTTGTTCACTGCACCCCACAAAGATTGTGTTCACTGTACCCCCCCAAAGATTTTGTTCACTGCACCCCACAAGGATTGTCTTCTCTGCACCCCACAAAGATTGTGTTCACTGTACCCCCCAAAGATTTTGTTCACTGCACCCCACAAGGATTGTCTTCACTGCACCCCATAAGGATTGTCTTCACTGCACCCCACAAAGATTGTGTTCACTGTACCCCCACAAAGGTTTTGTTCACTGCACCCCACAAAGATTTTGTTCACTGCACTCCAAAAGGATTGTGTTCACTGCACCCCAAAAAGATTGTGTTCACTGCAGCCCACACACAGAAAAATGGATGTGGATCACTGACACCTGCCTATCTCCTATCCCACACCACACAGCAATATCGATTGTAGTTTGTAGAACACACTTTCCCTAAAATTCAGCAGACTCTGTCCCTAACAGGATTGAGAAGAGATCGTAGATCAGGAGAACTAAGTGCAGACCCCACCCCACACAGCAATATCGATTGTAGTTTGTAGAACACACTGACCCTATAATTCAGCAGACTCTATCCCTAAAATGCCTACAACTCGCCCTGCCTAAACACTCCGACCTGTCCCTCAATTCTATCCGGACACAAATGGTTTTTTCCTGCCTATCTTTCCCTAATCAGCAGCCAGCACGTTGATGTGTGCTCTGTCCCTGATCTAAGCAGCATAATGACGCCGCTGCGGCTGCCTCGAGCTTATAAAGACTTGGTCACATGCTTCACACGGCCAATCACAGCTACTGAGACATTTGCAGGCATGGCTGGGATGGCTTAAGGCACACCAGTTAAACGATTGTTGATTGGCTGTTAAAAAGCCCGCCATGAAAAGAGCGCCAAAGCATGCAAAACCCGGAAATAAAACGACCGAACACGGATTTTTACCCGAATATACAGTAAAGTGTCCGTGTTCGTGTTCGGGTAACAAAAATCCAATTATTCGGTACGAACACGAATAATACAGTCCGTGTTCGCTCAACACTACTGATGAGGGAAAGTTCTGAAAAGGGGTCCGGAGATGGGGCCGCAATGGTGTCCATGGGAGAGGAGTAGGCCTCATGGTGGGGATATTTAATCCGCGGCCTAGATTTGACCGGGCTTCTGGATGTGAGGAATGAGGGCTTAGAGTAAGGAGAATAGGAGGAAGGCTAAGGACTTGCCTGGGGTGGAGGATGCAGCTGCACCTGAGCGGATCCGACCGTGGATGGATGTGGATGCAGAGCTGGAAGCTTGAGCCCGGCAGCGGCACCATCTTGGCTGTGTACACGCTGCATGGGGAGGAAGAAGGCTGAGAGCTTCTGTACCGGCAGGCGGATCAAGGCGGCGTCTCCTCATAGCCCGGAGCGGCGAGCTGTTATGGGAGTTCAGCAGGTGATGTGCGGTGAGTCAGGCAGGAGCGGGAGGCTTGATATGTGCCGATCTAACCCTGAGCGGAGCAGAGCTCTGGAGCTATGCAGGCAATGTTCGTCGGCGGTCGCCCACTCTTGCATATATTGATTGAATCTATAGTAAGACACACAATCCCTCCTAACATATTGACATAGGATCTCAGAATAGAAATACATACATGGCAAAATGGCTTCTCTGTCCTTCACAAAGACATATTGAAGTAACCTTTAAAACTATCATATTATAATATAACATTCATATAAATTTCAGAGACTTTTATCATTTAAAATAATATTAAACTCTAAATCTCTAACAATTCCCTCTCGATGCACTATAATCAACTAATAAAAGTGCATTCATCTTAACCACTTAAGCCCCGGAGGATTTGGCTGCTAAAGGACCAGGGGTTTTTTTGCGATTTTTTACTGCGTGACTTTAACGGACAATTGCGCGGTCGTGCGACGCTGTACCTAAACGAATTTGACGTCCTTTTTTTCCCACAAACAGAGCTTTCTTTTGGTGGTATTTGATCACCTGTGCGATTTTTTGATCACGCGCTATAAACAAAAAAAATAGCGTAAATTTTGCAAAAATAACAATATTTTTCACATTTTTTTATATGAAATTCCCCAAAAAAAAAAGTAAAAATCAAAATTTTTTAACATTTTTCGGCCAATTTGTTTTATGCTACCTATGTTTGGTAAAAAAAATCGCAAAAAGCGTATTTTGATTGGTTTGCGCAAAAGTTATCGCGTTTACTAACAAAGAGAAAGATTTTTGTCATTTTTGGTGTTTTTTTTTTTAACGCGTAATGGCGGCGATCTGCGATTTTTTTTTCGGTACTGCGACATTGCGGCGGACAGATCGGACCCTTGACTGACATTTTTGACACTTTGGGGTTACCAGTGACATTACTGCAGTAATCAGTGCTATACATATGCACTGTTACTGCAAAAATGACACTGGCAGGGAAGGGGTTAACTTTATTGGACAGGGAGGGGTTAAGTGTGTCCTAGGGGCATGCTTTCTACTGTGTAGGGACATTCCTATTGGTGTAAAAGCAAAGATCAACCGTTCTACATAGTAGAACGGTCAGATCTTTACTTTTACACAGGGAGAACTGACAGGCAGCTTGTTTACACAAGCTGCTCTGTCTTTCTCCCTTCACAGGAGCGATCGCAGTGTGACTGGCGGACATCGAGTCCGCCGGTCACACGCACTGACTTGCCTGTGAACGAGCCGCGGCGGGCGCGCGCCTCGGCGGGCGCGCGCCCGCCCGCGATAGGCTCGCAAGTCAGTGACAGGCGAGTGACGTACCGATACGTCACTCTGCCTGGCCGGGGCTTACCGCCGCAGTATATAGTCGTGCGGCGGTCGGCAACCGGTTAAATAAGACATGCCTCTGATCATCTTTTTTTACAATACAAATAAAATTATAACAAACAATACAATAATACAATTGGATATGTCAGATAATGTACATAAGCCCTTAAAAAATGTATATAAGCACAAAACCTTGTGATTTTCCTGTAAAAAATGTAACTATTTCATTCCATCAAGAGACTATAAATTATTATATTATTAAATAATTTTAGTTAGTTTTCCATCCATTTTATGTAACATCATCAAATATTTTCTTCATTCAATTTCCTAAAATTATTTAACTTTTTGTAAAACTCTTACATCTTTGACCATATCATATAACTATTTTCCTTTTTTAATGTAAGGAAGAAGTAAATAGTATATCTTTGATACGTCAAATTATATTGCTCCATAATATAATTTATTAATTAATAAATAAAATCTCTTTAACCTCGTGAAATTTCTATAACTAAATAATTTGTTCAATATAAGCATTTATACATTGTCTTTCACACCAATCAATTATAAGTATGAAAGTAATCATAATTCTCCATTATTCAATTGCCATATTCATTTTTATATATTCTATCTATCTATCTATGACCACCAAGCAACTCTTTTCTATACTCTTTTTTTTCTAACATTCCATATTTTAGTTCGACAGTAACTCTGTTACTCTGATACATTAAATCAGAGCTTTCTTTTCCACACAAACCTGTATGTACTTTAACTATACCTTTTTCCGTCTAGAAATAATTAGCATCTTCTTCACTAGAAATATATATGTAACAACTATAATGTAAACTAAACTAGTATCATTATTATTAGCTGTTGCTGTGATATTACTCTTCCAAGGATCTACTAGACTAACAAAGGTTGTGTAGGAGAAAGTATCAAATTTCAATGTCAACATGGAGTCACTTATTTTTCCTTCCATCTTGTCACTACCATCAAGATTAATACTACAGATTTTTTACATAATATTCCCATAACTGTATAATCCATTCTATTTGCATAAGCAACACATTGTGTAATATATTTTCAATCTCTAAACCCTCATATTCTCCTATGTCAGACAATTCATAAAAAAAATTCATATATGAGAATCGCATCCCAACTCCCCCTTTCATAATGATCGATTGATCAGAATGTCACTTATGAAACAAGTCCATATTAGGAAAACGTTGAAGTCCATTCACAAAATGATAGTTCCTGATAACACAATTAGGAAAGAAGTAATGATGGAGGCAAAAACAAAAAAGTAGTGACAAATAGAAGTTTAGTTGTACTTGGCTCATGGTCATAGTAGAATTAAAAAAATAACATAATTTTCTTTAAACTTAGAAACAAAATACATATCTAGGAGAGAAAATGAAAACAAGTATCAAATTCTTATCAAAAAATTATATGATTTTCTTAAGTAATTTTTAATTGATCAATATGGACCATTCTAGGCTCATAGACCTTCTGTGTTGTTTACCCATTCTTTGAACAAAAATCAAACTATAGTCCAAATTAACTTAAGAATACCAAAGCAACCTTCCCAGTTCCCAGGTATCTTCAGATCTATAATTCTTAACTATAACTGGAGCTTTTGGAATACATTTCTTGACATACTCAGAAGTAGAAATCTTATTCAAAACATCATTTCTATTTAAATCTAGCAAGGGTCTAGCCATATTTTGTGCAGCAAACTTCTAAAGTTCTTGTACCTGCTGTTACAATGTTTGCAACCACAATTCTTTCTATACAAAAGATTGTAAATAACTTAGTATGCTAACATCAAAAGATAGAAGAATAAACATTCTTCATCCTGTCATCAACTCAAAAGGTGACAAACCTACACTATAAAATACTAAAGCTCTTAAGCTAAAATATAGCAGGTAAATAAGTCACCCAATCTTTAGTTTAGGTTTACTTTTTTTTGGATTGTTCTATAAACAAATAAGACAAGAGTCAGACGTTTGATCACAAAGGGCTCTAAGATGAGTATTTCAAAAATTGACTTCCATTAGCTCATACAAAAAAATCAGGTACTGGATGTGCAAAAAAGAGAATGATTCAATTTCAATAACGTTCTAGCCATTTTTGTTGAAATATAAGGAACCAATTGGCCTTCAATATTTTTACAGTAAATTGTATCTCCACAATCAGTCTGAATTCATTCTAACTAAGATAAAGTGTCAGGGTCCCCCTCCTTATCCTGTGACTGAAATAAATCTTGTAAAGGAGTAGCCTTATCAGATTCTTATATTCTTTTGACTGCTACACTTATATTTTTTTTAATTTTGCAAAAGGACCACTAATTTGGTTTGATCTTTCCTATATGTTCCATTTCTGAAAGAAAATTGATCACGTTAAAGTGGATTATTTCTGAGAACCAACCATGTCTGTCATGGACCAAATAGATACATAAACTGTGAGTAAATGAACCACATTTGCACTGTCACCCTGACTGCAAAACAAACACAAGGCAGCCTCAGGTTCAGCTCTTTGTGCAGATATATATCCAGAAAGCTTATATTGTAACAAACGTTGCTGATCTGGAATCCAAACTGCAAATCCCATCACATACACTCTATTGTGCCAATATCTGGATTAATCTATATAGGCACAGGAAATTTCTTCCAGACACATGTCCACTAAAAGGCGAAGGAGTGACTTTTTCATGTTCAATTACACAACTGTGGCTCTGTCTCTCACATTGCATCATTTGAGACAAGTAATACTTATCTCCCACTTCAACTGACAAGCCTTTCTCCTCAAGATCCAATTATCACTAGGCAAATCTTTGTGAATTACCACCCCTTGCCTTTCTTTGTAATAATACCTTTTATTGTAACCTCAGGTGTTAGCAAAACAAGTGGTGCAAAACCCACAATGTGTCTGACTTGTTGCATTGTCCAATGCTCTCTTAACACATTTTTGTAAAAATACTGATGAAATTGTCTCATCACCTACATACAATTGAATGTAAAATGGTTGAGAAAGATCTACATTAATCACAAATACTACATTTATAAAGGCTTTCTTTAGATCGTCAAATGATTGTATACAAAGTCTCTCCTGTTATTAAAAATATTTGCCCTATATCCTCAGTAAACCTCAGTAATTTATTAGGACTAGTGTTGAGCGAACACGGACTGTATTATTCGTGTTCGTACCGAATAATTGGATTTTTTGTACCCGAACACGGACACGGACACTTTACTGTATGTTCGGGTAAAAATCCGTGTTCGGTCGTTTTATTTCCGGGTTTTGCATGCTTTGGCGCTCTTTTCATGGCGGGCTTTCAACAGCCAATCAACAATCGTTTAACTGGTGTGCCTTAAGCCATCCCAGCCATGCCTGCAAATGTCTCAGTAGCTGTGATTGGCCGTCTGAAGCATGTGACCAAGTCTTTATAAGTTCGAGGCAGCCGCAGCGGCGTCATTATGCTGCTTAGATTCAGGGACAGAGCACACATCAACGTGCTGGCTGCTGATTAGGGAAAGATAGGCAGGAAAAAACCATTTGTGTCCGGATAGAATTGAGGGACAGGTCGGAGTGTTTAGGCAGGGCGAGTTGTAGGCATTTTAGGGATAGAGTCTGCTGAATTATATAGGGTCAGTGTCTTCTACAAACTACAATCGATATTGCTGTGTGGGGGGTGGGGTCTGCACTCAATCCTGATCTACGATCTCTTCTCAATCCTGTTAGGGACAGAGTCTGCTGAATTTTAGGGAAACTGTGTTCTACAAACTACAATCGATATTGCTGTGTGGTGTGGGATTGGAGATAGGCAGGTGTCAGTGATCCACATCCATTTTTCTGTGTGTGAGCTGCAGTGAACACAATCTTTTTGGGCTGCAGTGAACACAATCTTTTTGGGCTGCAGTGAACACAATCTTTTTGGGCTGCAGTGAACACAATCTTTTTGGGCTGCAGTGAACACAATCTTTTTGGGCTGCAGTGAACACAATCTTTTTGGGGTGCAGTGAACAAAATCTTTTTGGGGTGCAGTGAACACAATCCTTTTTGGTGTGCAGTGAACACAATCTTTGTGGGGTGCAGTGAACAAAATCCTTTGTGGGGTGCAGTGAACACAATCTTTTTGGGGTGCAGTGAACAAAATCCTTTTTGGGGTGCAGTGAACAACATCCTTTTTGGGGTGCAGTGAACACAATCTTTTTGGGGTGCAGTGAACAAAATCCTTTGTGGGGTGCAGTGAACACAATCTTTTTGGGGTGCAGTGAACACAATCTTTTTGGGGTGGAGTGAACAACATCCTTTTTGGGGTGCAGTGAACAAAATCCTTTTTGGGGTGCAGTGAACAAAATCATTTTTGGGGTGCAGTGAACACAATCTTTTTGGGGTGCAGTGAACACAATCTTTGTGGGGTGCAGTGAACACAATCTTTTTGGGGTGGAGTGAACAACATCCTTTTTGGGGTGCAGTGAACAACATCCTTTTTGGGGTGCAGTGAACACAATCTTTTTGGGGTGCAGTGAACACAATCTTTGTGGGGTACAGTGAACAGAATCTTTGTGGGGTGCAGTGAACACAATCTTTGGGGGGTACAGTGAACACAATCTTTGTGAGGTGCAGTGAACACAATCTTTGTGGGGTGCAGTGAACACAATCATTGTGGGGTGCAGTGAACTCAATCTTTGTGGGGTACAGTGAACACAATCTCATACTGAAGGTTTGAGGGTGCTGCCTGTTCCATACTCCCCCTACTCCTCATCTAGCCTTTTAGGGGTACAAACAATAGTAATTGGGGCCTAGTGTGGTTGTGTACGTGTGATATACATACACTTTTTTGGGATCATATTTTCTATTCCGCTATTTAATCAAAAACCTTTGGGGATCAGTTAAATTGGGGGATAGTCTGTGTTGGTACGTGTGAGAGAGATCCACCTTTCCAAGTTGTTGGGGTTCATCTCATACTTCTGAAGGTTTGAGGGTGCTGCCTGTTCCATACTCCCCCTACTCCTAGCCTTTTAGGGGTACAAACAATAGTAATTGGGGCCTAGTGTGGTTGTGTACGTGTGATATACATACACTTTTTTGGGATCATATTTTCTATTCCGCTATTTAATCAAAAACCTTTGGGGATCAGTTAAATTGGGGGATAGTCTGTGTTGGTACGTGTGAGAGAGATCCACCTTTCCAAGTTGTTGAGGTTCATCTCATACTTCTGAAGGTTTGAGGGTGCTGCCTGTTCCATACTCCCCCTACTCCTAGCCTTTTAGGGGTACAAACAATAGTAATTGGGGCCTAGTGTGGTTGTGTACGTGTGATATACATACACTTTTTTGGGATCATATTTTCTATTCCGCTATTTAATCAAAAACCTCTGGGGATCAGTTAAATTGGGGGATAGTCTGTGTTGGTACGTGTGAGAGAGATCCACCTTTCCAAGTTGTTGGGGTTCATCTCATACTTCTGAAGGTTTGAGGGTGCTGCCTGTTCCATACTCCCCCTACTCCTAGCCTTTTAGGGGTACAAACAATAGTAATTGGGGCCTAGTGTGGTTGTGTACGTGTGATATACATACACTTTTTTGGGATCATATTTTCTATTCCGCTATTTAATCAAAAACCTTTGGGGATCAGTTAAATTGGGGGATAGTCTGTGTTGGTACGTGTGAGAGAGATCCACCTTTCCAAGTTGTTGGGGTTCATCTCATACTTCTGAAGGTTTGAGGGTGCTGCCTGTTCCATACTCCCCCTACTCCTAGCCTTTTAGGGGTACAAACAATAGTAATTGGGGCCTAGTGTGGTTGTGTACGTGTGATATACATACACTTTTTTTGGATCATATTTTCTATTCCGCTATTTAATCAAAAACCTTTGGGGATCAGTTAAATTGGGGGATAGTCTGTGTTGGTACGTGTGAGAGAGATCCACCTTTCCAAGTTGTTGGGGTTCATCTCATACTTCTGAAGGTTTGAGGGTGCTGCCTGTTCCATACTCCCCCTACTCCTAGCCTTTTAGGGGTACAAACAATAGTAATTGGGGCCTAGTGTGGTTGTGTACGTGTGATATACATACACTTTTTTGGGATCATATTTTCTATTCCGCTATTTAATCAAAAACCTTTGGGGATCAGTTAAATTGGGGGATAGTCTGTGTTGGTACGTGTGAGAGAGATCCACCTTTCCAAGTTGTTGGGGTTCATCTCATACTTCTGAAGGTTTGAGGGTGCTGCCTGTTCCATACCCCCCCTACTCCTCATCTAGCCTTTTAGGGGTACAAACAATAGTAATTGGGGCCTAGTGTGGTTGTGTACGTGTGATATACATACACTTTTTTTGGATCATATTTTCTATTCCGCTATTTAATCAAAAACCTTTGGGGATCAGTTAAATTGGGGGATAGTCTGTGTCGGTACGTGTGAGAGAGATCCACCTTTCCAAGTTGTTGGGGTTCATCTCATACTTCTGAAGGTTTGAGGGTGCTGCCTGTTCCATACTCCCCCTACTCCTCATCTAGCCTTTTAGGGGTACAAACAATAGTAATTGGGGCCTAGTGTGGTTGTGTACGTGTGATATACATACACTTTTTTTGGATCATATTTTCTATTCCGCTATTTAATCAAAAACCTTTGGGGATCAGTTAAATTGGGGGATAGTCTGTGTTGGTACGTGTGAGAGAGATCCACCTTTCCAAGTTGTTGGGGTTCATCTCATACTTCTGAAGGTTTGAGGGTGCTGCCTGTTCCATACTCCCCCTACTCCTCATCTAGCCTTTTAGGGGTACAAACAATAGTAATTGGGGCCCAGTGTGGTTGTGTACGTGTGATATACATACACTTTTTTGGGATCATATTTTCTATTCCGCTATTTAATCAAAAACCTTTGGGGATCAGTTAAATTGGGGGATAGTCTGTGTCGGTACGTGTGAGAGAGATCCACCTTTCCAAGTTGTTGGGGTTCATCTCATACTTCTGAAGGTTTGAGGGTGCTGCCTGTTCCATACCCCCCCTACTCCTCATCTAGCCTTTTAGGGGTACAAACAATAGTAATTGGGGCCTAGTGTGGTTGTGTACGTGCGAGATACATACACTTTTTTTGATCATATTTCCTACTCCGCTATTCAATAAAAACCTTTGAGGATCAATTGAATTGCGGGATAGTCTGTGTCGGTACGTGTGAGAGAGATCCACCTTTCCAAGTTGTTGGGGTTCATCTCATACTTCTGAAGGTTTGAGGGTGCTGCCTGTTCCATACTCCCCCTACTCCTCATCTAGCCTTTTAGGGGTACAAACAATAGTAATTGGGGCCTAGTGTGGTTGTGTACGTGTGATATACATACACTTTTTTTGGATCATATTTTCTATTCCGCTATTTAATCAAAAACCTTTGGGGATCAGTTAAATTGGGGGATAGTCTGTGTTGGTACGTGTGAGAGAGATCCACCTTTCCAAGTTGTTGGGGTTCATCTCATACTTCTGAAGGTTTGAGGGTGCTGCCTGTTCCATACTCCCCCTACTCCTCATCTAGCCTTTTAGGGGTACAAACAATAGTAATTGGGGCCCAGTGTGGTTGTGTACGTGTGATATACATACACTTTTTTGGGATCATATTTTCTATTCCGCTATTTAATCAAAAACCTTTGGGGATCAGTTAAATTGGGGGATAGTCTGTGTCGGTACGTGTGAGAGAGATCCACCTTTCCAAGTTGTTGGGGTTCATCTCATACTTCTGAAGGTTTGAGGGTGCTGCCTGTTCCATACCCCCCCTACTCCTCATCTAGCCTTTTAGGGGTACAAACAATAGTAATTGGGGCCTAGTGTGGTTGTGTACGTGCGAGATACATACACTTTTTTTGATCATATTTCCTACTCCGCTATTCAATAAAAACCTTTGAGGATCAATTGAATTGCGGGATAGTCTGTGTCGGTACGTGTGAGAGAGATCCACCTTTCCAAGTTGTTGGGGTTCATCTCATACTTCTGAAGGTTTGAGGGTGCTGCCTGTTCCATACTCCCCCTACTCCTCATCTAGCCTTTTAGGGGTACAAACAATAGTAATTGGGGCCCAGTGTGGTTGTGTACGTGTGATATACATACACTTTTTTTGGATCATATTTTCTATTCCGCTATTTAATTTAACTGGGCCTCCATGCGAGACCTGTGTGCCTTGTTGCGCTGTTTTGAGTACTCCACCAACATGGCCAGTGGCAATGACGCCGTTCTCAGCTTAACTATCCCACTTCTATGCCTCCTTGAAAAAACAATTCGGGCGATGATGGAAGAGGATGTGGCACAGGATGAGGAGGAGGAGGAGGATGAAGAGGTAACATTTCCAAGGCTTTCAGGGCAGTCATTCGCAAGGGGCTCCGAGGGTGGGTTCCTGCACACGCAAACGCCAGGGACGCAATTGTCCAGCAGGGGCACAGTTCTGGAGGATGAGGAGGATGAGGAGGAGGAGGAGCTGGAGGAGGAGATGGAACCATGTTCACAGCAGGGTGGCACCCAGGCCAGCTCATGGCCATCACTGGTGCGTGGCTGGGGGGATACAGAGGACACGGACGATACACCTCCCACAGAGGACAGCCTTTCGTTGCCTCTGGGCAGCCTGGCACACATGAGCGATTACATGCTGCAGTGTCTCCACAACGACCGCCGAGTTGCCCACATTCTAACTTGTGCTGATTACTGGGTGGCCACGCTGCTGGATCCCCGTTACAAGGACAACGTACCGTCCTTAATTCACTCACTGGAGCGCGATCGCAAGATGCGCGAGTACAAGCCATGCTGCTGGCATTCCCATCTGACAGCGGGGCCACAGTGGAAGCACAAGGCAGAGGAGGAGGAGGAGGAGGTCGCCAACGCAACCAGGGCACCGCCAGCACCTCAGAAGGCAGGGTTAGCATGGCCGAAATGTGGAAAAGCTTTGTCAGCACGCCACAACAAACAGCAGCACCAGCAGCTCAGATGGAACGTCTTAGCAGGAGGCAGCATTTTACCAACATGGTGGAGCAGTATGTGTGCACACGCCTACATGTAGTGAATGACGGGTCTGCCCCCTTCAACTTCTGGGTCTCCAAATTGGGCACATGGCTTGAGCTTGCCCTTTACGCCTTGGAGGTGCTGGCGTGCCCTGCAGCCAGTGTATTATCTGAACGGGTATTTAGCACGGCTGGGGGCGTTATAACAGACAAGCGCAGCCGCCTGTCCAGAGACAATGTGGACAAGCTCACGTTCATTAAAATGAACCAGGCATGGATCCCACGGGACTTTTCCGTACCTTATGCAGAATAGCAATGGATACCGACCTTACCCACCCATTGTTCCATTTTTGCTCTTTCTCACTCTTTTGGGGTGTACCCTCATTTAAAATTTTTGAAAAGAAGCAGTGTTGGCTACCTCGTCCTCCTCCTCAGGGCCAGATTAATGTAGGGGCTATTGGAGCTGCAGCTCCAGGCCCCTACCTTTTATATAGGCCCCGGGTTGGCCATATTCACTGTTACCGCTCTTCTGTCACTTGTAAACACAGAAGTCTGGCTTCTATGCTCGCTTCCCCAGGCAGCACCCTCAGAACCTCCCCACACAGCGTGAAGGCCGGACAAGGAGGGACAGTTGGCGATGCATGGATGTGTTTATGGGCTTCAGAGACAGCATCCCATGTTGAATTAGGCATGCATGGCTGCACCCTTCCTCCTCTGGGTGCATGGCAAGGCACGGCCCTTAAGGCCCTTCAAAATCCTCAGCACCAAGCCCATGATGCTGTTAATCCGGCCCTGGTCCTCCTCCACCGCCGCTTCCACCTACACCGCCCATAGGTGTGCGCAGCCTATTGCATTAAGGTGTGCACCCCAAAGTTGAAATACACATGCATGTGTTTGCCAGCAGGGAGAGTAATGTATCGGGGCCATGTACCTGTAGGCAAGGAGAAATAGAGCAGAGCAGGTCCCAGGGAGATCTTTCCCATCTCCTCACTGGCAATGCTATGTGCCCTAGGTGATTAGGGTGTGCCCAGGCACACCCAGCACACCCTGTGCGCACGCCTATGTCACCGCTAGGCTTGTGACGGTATCAGATTTTCATGCTGCAATTAATTGATTAAGGTTTTGCCACGGTATACGGTATTATCACGGTATTCTATTATTAAATTTAAATTATTAAATTTCCACCTCACTTCAATTTCATTGCTGAATTTAGGGGCTTTGGTTCACTTATGCACATTATTATATAGTCAGTCAGTACAGACTCTGTGAACCAGGCCTAAAATAGGTCATCAAGCAGTGTCTGGCCTAACTGGTGATAACTGGTTCTGGCGCTCGGCTCCGATCCGATGGCCTGGTCATTAAGAGGGCAAATCCTTGTGGTCAAGAAGTGGTTAAACCTGAAGGAGGTGTTGTTTATAAATTACTTTACTATTGCTTTAGGCCTGGTTCACATGTATGCGGGTTGGTGGTTCACATTTGCACAGGCATAGCAGCCCATTGATTTGAATGGGCTGCTATGCCCTCATTTTCCGCAGAAAAAAGGTGCATGCAGCATTTTTTTTAAATTCAGTGGCCTTGAAATCCATCCTGCTTTTGCACCATGCGACTAACCTGCAGTTCCTGCTCTGGCAAGCTTTCTGCATTTTTTGTATACGTGGGCACGGCATTTAAAAATAAACAGTTTGCGTGTGCAGCAACGGCAGGTAAGTCGCATGGTGCAAAAGAAGGATGGATTTCATGGCCACTGCATTTTTTTAAATTCTGCATGCACCTTTTTTCAGCTGAAAACGCAGGCATAGCAGCTCAAGCCCATTCACATCAATGGGCTGCTATGCCTGTGCAAATGTGGGCCCCCAACCCGCATACATGTGAACCAGGCCTAAAGCAATAGTAAAGTCATTAATTGGTTAAACCTGCAGGAGGACCGGTGTTTTTATCTATTAATGACTTTACTATTGCTTTAGGCCTGGTTCACATGTATGCGGGTTGGGGGCCCACATTTGCACAGGCATAGCAGCCCATTGATGTGAATGGGCTTGAGCTGCTATGCCTGCGTTTTCAGCTGAAAAAAGGTGCATGCAGAATTTAAAAAAATGCAGTGGCCATGAAATCCATCCTTCTTTTGCACCATGCGACTTACCTGCCGTTGCTGCACACGCAAACTGTTTATTTTTAAATGCCGTGCCCACGTATACAAAAAATGCAGAAAGCTTGCCAGAGCAGGAACTGCAGGTTAGTCGCATGGTGCAAAAGCAGGATGGATTTCAAGGCCACTGAATTTAAAAAAAATGCTGCATGCACCTTTTTTCTGCGGAAAATGAGGGCATAGCAGCCCGTTCAAATCAATGGGCTGCTATGCCTGTGCAAATGTGGGCCGCCAACCCGCATACATGTGAACCGCCAACCCGCATACATGTGAACCACCAACCCGCATACATGTGAACCAGGCCTAAAGCAATAGTAAAGTCATTAATAGATAAAAACACCGGTCCTCCTGCAGGTTTAACCACTTCTGGATCGCAAGGATTTGCCCCTTTAAAGACCAGGCCATCGGATCAGAGCGCCAGGACCAGTCATCACCAGGTAGGCCAGACACTGCTTGATGGCTATATAATAATGTAATGTGGGCTGCTAGGCGTGTGTGTGTGTATATATATATTTATTAGAGCTGCACGATTCTGGCCAAAATGAGAATCACGATTTTTTAGCTTGGAATAAAGATCACGATTCTCTCACGATTCTCTGTGTAACAAAAAAAAAAAAAATTGGGATAACTTTACTGTTACGTTTTTTTTTTTTTTTTTATTCATTAAAGTCTAATCATTGCGTTTGAAAGACTGCTGCGCAAATACAGTGTGACATAAAATATTACAACAATCGCCATTTTATTCTGTAGGGTCTCTGCTAAAAAAATATATAAAATGTTTGGGGGTTCTAAGTACTTTTCTAGCAAAAAAAAAACTGATTTTAACTTGCAAGCAGCAAGTGTCAGAAAAAGATCCAGTCTTTAAGAGGTTAAACTTCCTTTCTCCCTGGCAGAGGGAAGGAAAAGATACAAATGTAATCATTTTTGTTTATAGTTAGGAGACTTAATGCTGAAAGGTGTTAGCTGAGTGAGTGAATGAGTCATCCAGCTCACTGAAATGTATCAATTCACAAGTCAGGCAGACTTGACAGAGAAACTCGGTATTTTAAAAATGCCACAATAACAATACCGTGGCTATGCAATACCGCGATATATCGAATTACCGAAAACCGGCATATGTCTAGTCACCGCCACATCCACCACCACCTCAACCTCCCTCCTACTCCATATGGGCCTCGTCCTTCAGAGATGAAGAAGAACATTGTTTTATTTTTCTGTTTTTTTTTGTTGTTTTAAGTTATTTCCCTATCCACATTTGTTTGCAGAGCACTTGCCATGCTCTTAATTACGTTTTGCTGCCATTTGCAGCACTCTAGCCCTTTCCTTTGGTGTTTTAGAGCCATTTTAGTGCCTTAAAGTTCGGGTCCCCATTGACTTCAATGGGGTTCGGTGTCCGGGAAAAGTTCGGTAAAAGTCCGGGACACGGACCCGGACTTTTTTTTAAAGTTCGGCCGAACCCGTCGAACACGGACATCTAGGTGTTCGCTCAACCCTAATTAGGACTTGCTCAGACAGATGCTTTGGCTGCAAACATCTGAATGAATTCTTGAGAAAAGTTGACAAGGCCTACAAATTTGCTTAAAAAAGTTATATTAGTAGGTAATAGTACCTTTTAAATAATTGTTTTCTTTTCATCCATGAACTCTCTTCCATGTATCAGGAAGGGTTGACACAAAAGTCTGTCATTCTCTGTGCCACAGAAGAAATTAAACTGTCATGGGATAGCTAGCTGGTTTGTGTAACTGGATCTTTGCTGCTCTGTAAGGACTGATAGTGCATGCCTTAAATGTCACATTATTTTCAGAGGGCACAGAAGATAACCTATTACTGTCAGTGGTAGCTGTCACCATTTTTATCCCATTATACTGTTGGTAACTTTCTCGTTTATCGAGTTTATAGTTTTTATCATTTTTGACAAATTTTGATTGTACATCTGCAAAATAACATGTACACTGCTTTTTAATATGACATTCATGATTATCGCAAAAAACAAAGAAATTGTTTGGAGACTGATTTGTTCGTGAAACTCACAGACTGGGGCCTGCATGAACTGCGATTGGCCAATTTCCTGAGAAAGACTCCTCCCACAACTAGAATCCTTATTCTTACCAGAAATACTTATTGTAAAGAATTTTAACAGTTGGTTTTTAGAAACCTCAGATTGTGCAAAACATTTACTGAATGTTTCAACATTTGCTGGGTACCCTCAAGTAAATTATGACAATCTGCTACCTTTAATTTAATAACCAAATACAAGTTTGGAATCTTTTGTAAAAATTGCTCAATCATTAACTTATTTTTTCCAGCAACCTCATCTGTAGGGTTTTTGTTGCACACTAAACACCAAGTTCTTTTCCATTTATCTAATTTCAAAGATGAAACAATATTCAGCACAGATATACTTAACAATACATATTAGTTGCCAGCTGAACACTTCAAGGTCAATAACATAAACCCTCGATGAACATAAAACACAAATAAGTGCAGCGCAAAAAAAAGAAAACAGTAATAAAATAGTAATAAAATCAGTCCATAAACAGCCGGAGAATGGCAGGATGACAACCACTGTGGGGTAAAATGTGCTTCCATGAAACATGCAGGTGTCAGACATGATTCCAGCCCCTCCACCACAGACAGATACTGCCTCTCACCTCCTTGATTCGACTTGAAAGGTCACCAAGCATTATCCTGTAGTAAGGGGTGTTGTTTCCTGCATTTAGCTCGAAGTGTGAATCAAAGCATCTCAGTGTGACACCGTATGTATAAAGGGACAAAAAAAACACTATCTAGTGCTCTCTGTATCTCCACAATTTATTAAACGAAAGTAAAAATCCACTTACAAGTAAAGCACTTTCAACAAGTACATGTGATTGGCGTTTGTATTAACTAAACAAACCATAAAGATGGCCATAGGTGAAGTCTTACGGTGCTCCTCCTCCTGTACGCATTACGTCCATGGGTGGGACCAGGGCCGGATTAAGAGCATCATGGGCTTGGTGCTGAGGATTTTGAAGGGCCTTAAGGGCCATGCCTTGGCATGCACCCAGAGGAGGAAGGGTGCAGCCATGCATGCCTAATTCAACATGGGATGCTGTCTCTGAAGCCCATAAACACATCCATGCATCGGCAACTGTCCCTCCTTGTCCGGCCTTCGTGCTGTGTGGGGAGGTTCTGAGGGAGCTGCCTGGGGAAGCGAGCATAGAAGCCAGACTTCTGTGTTTACAAGTGACAGAAGAGCGGTAACAGTGAATATGGCCAACCCGGGGCCTATATAAAGGTAGGGGCCTGGAGCTGCAGCTCCAATAGCCCCTACGTTAATCTGGCCCTGGGTGGGACTTCATCAGCAGGATCAGAACAATGCACTCAACCCACTCTTATATTCCCATTTTCATGAAAACAGGACGCCAAAACATTTCCAGGGGGAGAGAGATGTAATCTGCCTCATAATTAACCTCAATCAACCTACAGGCCGCTGTGATATAACTGAACAATAGCAGCATAATTTAAAAGAGCAAATAACATACAAAAAAATCCTGGCACTGTGGGACAGATATCCAGGGCTTAAAGATGGAGTAGGGTGGGCGAATTGTATCCAAAACACACCATCAGCCAAAAGTCATGTCAGGGTTGCAGCCCACCCAAAACCCAGATCCTGACTGAGAAACAAATAGTGCAACAAATAAATGGGTGTGTTGGCGCTCCCAAGACAATGACAATGAGCTCAAGTCAGTCACTGCTCTTGAATAAAATTGGCAAGTTTATTAAAAGGCTAAAATGCTGATAAATTCAATGTGATGCCAGCAAAGTTCCCCTACATATGTTCACAATATAAAGGGGAACTTTACCTATTATTATTTACAATGGAACAAAAATAAAAATAATAAATGGTTATTAAGGAACTGATTCCTAAAGAACACACACCACGGCCATCTTTTCAAGAAATATTAGAATACCATATAAAATGACATATATATATATATATATATATATATATATATATATATATATATATATATAAAAACATATTTATATATTATATATAAAAAAGATAACTTCTTTTAACCACAGTAATAAAACATCTGCGTAAAACCTTGATCTATCAGAAATGAAACAATTGTGTTGCAAATCAACATTAAAACAAAAGAATGTGAATCAGGGCTTATGAAGTGAAAAGCTGCTAGCAAAAAAAGTGCAAAATATGCAAACACTAAAATATCAAATATATAAAAAGATTGCAGCCCTCAAATAGAATAAAGTACAAACATATTAAAGTGCATCAATTGTATACATTGTCCCAGTGATGGGTTTTAACATACAATATAACGATTGTTCATTCAAGAATTCAAAAGTTCAAAAAAGTGTCCTAGTGCAAATGATAAATCGTAAAAGTTCACACGTGTAGCTGTGTCCACCACCGTGTAAGTGAATTTCAAACTCCCCAGAGCCAAATGCTGTCTATATTATAGGACAGCAATAGGGTATTTGACAATAAACCTCCTGATCTCTGGAAGCCTGGGTTCTCGATGACATCCAGCCACAGGGACACCCTCCAGTAAATTTGTCAGCTCAACACATCACATGGGAGAGTTCAAATAAAAAGTAAGAGGCTCATGGTGTAGTACATAGTAAAAGTTGAAATGTAATAAAATACTGTAACACTGACAACCAATACAGTGTACATATGATAAAAAATAACAGTAAAAAAACTCACATCAAAAGCTACCATTTCATAAATGTAGATTTCATAGACTTCATAAATGTGCCATCTCTCCAGTCTCTGTCTCCTGTGCCATCTCTCCAGTCTCTGTCTCCTGTGCCATCTCTCCAGTCTCTGACCCTCTCCTGTACCATGTCTGCTGTCTCTCTGACTGTCTCCTGTACCATGTCTGCAGTCTCTCTGGCTGTCTCCTGTACCATGTCTGCAGTCTCGCTGGCTGTCTCCTGTACCATGTCTGCAGTCTCTCTGGCTGTCTCCTGTACTATGTATAATCTAAATAAAATATGATAATTTATGAGGGTGTGTTTAGGGGCGGAATTAGGGTCAGGCCAGGGTAAGGGCAACTGGTGGCAAGTAACTCTTAAGGCCTGGCTAGTAGCCCAGGATTTGAAATTTTGAGCCCTTATATATATATATATATATATATATATATATATATATATATATATATATATATAATTGATCAATCCTGATGTACTGACGACCTAACTCATTTCTTAAGGCCCAAAAATGCCAGGACAGTACAAATATCCCCCAAATTACCCCTTTTTGGAAAGTAGACAGTCCAAGGTATTTAGTTGTAATTTTTTGGAGAAGGAAGACATTTTTAAAAATATTTTTTTTCTAAATTATTTTTTACATACTGTCACCAGTACAGTACAGTATCATCATATAACTTGCATGGCAGTGATCATTGACACTGGCTGGTGACAGTATGTATTTTTTATTACCATTTATTCTCCTTTTTTTCATGATTTTTTATTTTTTTAACACACTGTGACCAGAGTAATACAGTGTTACCATTTTTTTTTTTTTACACATTATGATTGCCTATACCAGTGAATTTCCAGTTGCCATAAGCAACCATTTTTACCAGATGATTTTTTACCAAATTGATTAATTTAGTGTGTAATATTGTTGGCCACAGCTAATCACATGATACAGATGGGCTGTGACTGGCCCTGTCTGTATCATGTGATCACTGTAATCAATCACAGCTAGCAACACAATTGTACACAATTAATGGCAATAATGAAAGACATCCATTGTTTACAATTGTCATGTGATCTGCTGTGACAAATCACAGCAATCAAATGGTACTGGCAGCACCCCAGTACAGTGCTTTGTCATCGGTTGTGTCTGGTGAACTTCCACCTGGAATGACGAATGTCATGCCTGGCCGTCAATTATCTATAGGCTGGGCGGGAACTGGTTAACGAGCAGGGGAAGAAGGGGGGGGGGGCTAAGAGAAAATTCCCTTTGCCAAAAATATCCAATTTTAAATAAACAAGATTTTTGCTCAAACATGTTTTTCATTCACTAAGCAACGTTTCCATTGACTTTGCAAAGAAAACATACTTTGTTCTTCTAATAAATCAAAATTACATCCACTTTAAAATCTAGCAGACTAATCTTAATTAAGTATACCTGTAACTAAACAATGAAGATTAAAGTTTGTACATATTCTGAACTGGCAGTAAAGGAACTTTAAAACAAGCCATCCCTGAACTCTAGCTGCACATACTGTAAGTCATCATTAAAGCAGAGTTCCAGCCTGAGTGACAACTATGGCTGCAATGATAGATAAAAAATGGCGCTTATCTTCTAGCACTGCATCATTTCCTGCTGTTAAACAGCACAATGGTAATCCAAATTATGGCAATCCAAATTTGGATTGGATGGAAGTGCAACCATGGTGTCTAAAGGCTGCACTTCCTTCCAACTTTGCAGTGGCAATGTACGTCATTTCCACATTTGCATTGGCTCCTGGGATAGCTGTGTCATCACCCCATTGCTAGCATTGCATTATTTCACAACAGGAAATGATGCAGTGCTAGAAGAAGATAAGCGCAATTTTCAAATTTGCTCTATGGATTCCTGGCCAACATACAGTGGGGCGCGCTTCCTTCCCACTGCACATGGGCAAGATCGGAAGAGAGTGCCAGCGGGCTTCAGGTGCCCGCAGTCAGGATGGCCACACTGTGAATCAGGAGATTAAAGTAAGTATACAATGCTGCACAAAAAACAAAAAGGGGACACTTTTGAAGATTGCCAATTTGTACAGCATGAGTGGTGACTCTCACGGGGGTATTTTTATTTTTTTTACAAAACGTCCTGAACTCCACTTTAATGATCACAACAGAGACTTAGATATTGGGTTTCAGGCCTCATTCAGACCTCTCCAGTCTGGATTGGTAATTTAAATCAACTGACCACAAAGAAAATTTACCTGTACTATTTATCGCAACTCAGTACACTTAAACGTACAGTGGTCAATCATTACCTTGTGTCGTATGCACTGCAGCCCAGGTTCATTTGATATGCACTTCATTAGTGCTTTGCGGTGTCATTCAAGTTGGCTGCACACTAACATGGTTTGCAATAATGCACACATTATCACAATGCATTAGGGTAAAGCTGGATCCATTCAGTTTCTAGCAGATTACAACAGCTGGTGTTTGTTTACAATTATGGGCTTGCAGGCTGCCAAGTCACAGCTGCCATGGAAAATAAGGACAGATATGCTGCAATTTTTGTACTTGCAATGTAAACCTTGAGAATTAATTTCTCCACAATGCTTATAGCTACAGATATGAATAATTAAAGATTTTTTTTACTGCTTGTAGAGGATATGTAAATATATTCATGTACATAATCTGAACTCAAAGAATGAAAAAATTAAAATAAAAAACTCCCCATATTTTTTCACTATAACTATTCTAAAAACATTTAAAGACATAAACACATTTGTACCTTTTGATATCTGCTGATGTACACAGACTTTTTTCTTCTTTACAAAACATTGACTAGGAACCTTGTGGGAAAAGTACACCATTTTGCTCCTACCCTATATACCAAAACATTTTTTTTTTTCTGACAATGACTACAGACCAATGAATGTTATGATGTAGCTTACTTTTTCTGTCAACAACAAATAAATAAATAAACCATCCTGAGTGATTTGGTTGGCATTATAAACACTTCAAGCGTGAAGCAACACTTTCCGTAGCTTTTGTATTCCTAGAAAAATATTGTACGACTGCAAATTCACAGTTGGTGCTGTGTTATTGAAACAAATAGCCATAAACAGTTGAACTTTCTCACATTTAAACTTCAAGGGAATATTCCATATGCTGCTGTGCTAGTAACAGACAATTAAGGAGAAGCGTGACCTGAATAACTATAGTACTAACAATAAGAAGAAAGCTTTTATGAGCTGTTTTCAAGAAGCAACATTTACCACAAGACTGCTTTTGACAAGCGTAAGGAATAAAATCACAGTTGCTGACAAATGAAGGGGTAGTAATTTACTATTAGTCATGCTTTTAGAGCTGTATTTAAAGAAAATTGCAAGCAAAACACACGATTCAATAATAAATAAGCCATTAGTATTGCAGTGTCTATGTTTTATATGGATTGCTGGCAGCCCCCCATGAAGTTTGGCATAATATAACCCAGAGTAACGATTTTTTGTCATGTTCTGGAAAATATATTGCAAAAGAAGCATAGACCATACTGCACTCTTTGAAATTTTATGATTGCAAGCAGTACAGGTGCAAATAACTAAAGGCACAGCTGGGCATACACAACATACACACACAGTTTCCAAAATAGGAACTGCATCAGAGCCCAGCAGGAAGTGCATCATATTACATGCCTCTTAACCACACTGGTCCTGCTCCCACCAGAGCCAATCATAAGAGGTGAGATGGCACTATAGTAGATACCAGTAAGGGCCCAGGAGGTCAACATGGCAAAACAACCTAAAAATGCATAATGTAATGCCTCAGCATTGCTGTAACTGCCAGCACCCCTCGTTTAATAAACAGATCAAGCAGGAACTGTTTAGAAGGCACCACCAACAGTGCAACCTAATGTAAAAAAAAAAAAAAAACAGAAATATCCAAAATGTGTAATAAGCAAAAAACATAATAACCAAAGCCTCAGGGCCACTCCAGCACCACCTGTTCCCAAAATGTTGAGATGTGCTCAAAGATAACCTTGGTACCATTTAGCATGTCCTGGTTTTGTCCATTTTTTGTGTGAACAGGATATGCTAGAAAACACTGTAGCATTTACTACTATGTTTTTTTGCCTATTGCACATGTTGGATATTTATATTGATTTGCTATGCCTGTTGGTCTGTTGATGGTGGCTCTTAAACACTCTCTACTCATTCTGTTTATTGAGTAGGGAGTGTTGAAATGTTTAGCATCTATGCATGTCACACTGATTGTGTTATATATTCACACTAAGTGGGATTGTGGGCTGTCTGTGAGCATTTCTATGTGTGGGGATTTGTGATCACAGATTAATGCTTATTTAAACTCCATATTTACCATCACTGCTGCTTAAGGAAGATGACATTCGTAGCTGTGAAACATAACTGCTTTCTGTTTGTGACATAAAAGTTTCTGCATGATTATCTGAATTTGGTGTGCTGGTGATGACCTGGACTGGACTCATGCTTTGACAGAATCATATGTTATTCCACCACAACACCCTCATTTGACAATGTCCAATTGCTGTATGAAGTGTGCTATACTCTTTGTATTTATGAACAAATAAAATGGTGTCACATTTATTGTCAGTGTCCTCAAATCAAATTGGATCAACAGATCTCCTAAACTCTGGATGTGACAAAGATCTTTAATGGGTGTGAACTGTAATTCAGAAATGTTGAGATGTCTGCAATAACACATTTAATGTTTTTTTAATTAAATGAAAACACCTTTTTTAGATAATGGGTGATGCTGCACAGAGAATATAATTATTTTAAGTTTACTCCTTTTAGTATATGTAGACTTTTTTTCTGATAGACTAATTCTTTTTGATGCAAACCGGTCCTTAGAATACTCTTGCTCTAGGAATTTCAATGTTGATTCTTGCAACCCTGTTTTTGTCACTCACAATACTTTTGACCCATAGAAGTTCACTATGGATTACCAAAAAGAAGATTTGAGGTGGATGGAAATTAAGTAGATAATTTTGATCAGTTGCTTTCAAGTAAATGTCTTTTCTTAACTGTCCCTGTTCAGTTTATTATAAGGCATATAAAATTAATATTGATTCTCATCAGCTGCCGTGTTATTTTACTGTAAGGGATTTAGATTTAATCAAAACTTTACTGAACTGATCAGGAGAGATTCACTGTCTCCCCGAAACAGAGAAAACACATCATCTATATAGCGTCAACAGGCATTGCATTGTGGTTGAATCAATGAACACAAAATGTTGCATATTCTCATTTATAAAAGTCCCGCACCAGGGCAACACTAGATCACATAGCAATGCCTCAGCATTGCGAGTAGAACAGATCTTGAAACAGAAACAAGTTGAACAGCTGTACCTAAACTTTAGTATATTTGCTGCTCTCCTGAATTAATTTAGGTGATGCCTCTATTCCCTTCCTAATACCAATTATGGAGGTCTGAGATTTACAAATTTCCCAGCAAGGTGTCTAATGACATTTCTGACAGAGCATGTAGTTTGTCTAAAAATTAAATACTGGTTTTAATAAAAGCTTGAGTACTCTGTACTAGCGGGGTAAATATTCGATCAAATAAACTAGCAACTTGGATCAAAATGGAGTCCAGGCCCCACACTATTTGTCTGCCTTGGCAGCAAATATAACACAGGTATATTGGAGATGTTTAGACTGCAGAAAATAAAAAGGTTCTTGTTGGTAATCCCTGTTTTTAAGGCTCAACTTAACACATTTGCACTTTTATTTTTTAACCAGCCCAGGGTAAGTATCTGCTCATTTTTATGCAAAGCTTCATCACCTAAATGACTGTACAACAAAGGGTCCATGATCATCACAGAACCACCTTTGTCTGCAGGTTTACATGGAATGTCTGTTATTGTATGGAGAGATTCCCATGTAGGCTCCTCAACAGATGTTAATTTTTGGGGGCATGGTCTCTGCAGTTTGAAATTGATAAGAATTATTTTCTCCTGGAAACTTAGCTTAACTGAGGGGGCAGAAAATGGGTGAAACTTTTTTATTTTATTATGTGGCACACCCCCTAAGGAGCAGCTGCAAAGTGAATTAAAAAGGAGATATAATAGTGAGACACATTCTCATTGTACACATTCTATTAAGCAGTAATATTGAAATTAGGTTATTTTGAATTCTCTTGATATTATATATCCATTTAATTTAACTTCATGTAAGAGAACATTTGCTGTGCAAAGACGTGTTCCCGTTAGGAACGTGACAATGGCTAATGCGCATGCGTGAATTCGCGCAGCCGCGCATGCACGGACTCACGCAGCTACGCACTCACGTTCGCAAATACGCAACGTGCGTTAAACACTGGCGCCAAATGGGCTATTTAAACCCAGCCCTTACACTGCTCCAGTGCTGCTTTGTCTTCAGCCTTGGATACCTGTTACTTGTTTACCTGCATCTTGTTTCCAGTTCCAGACCCGGCTTGTCCTGATGATTCTCTGCTCTCCGCCTGCACCGACCTTGGCTTGTCCTGTGACCTCTCTTTCTGTCTGCTCCTACTGGCTTCTACGTTACCGATTGGCTCCAGACCCGGCTTGTCTTACCATGCTTCTGTCATTCCCAGATCCGTCCAGCCTGCCCAGGAGGCTCACCAGGCTCCTCCTGTTACCCAGGAACTCCTGCCTCCAGCACCTGCTGCCTGCTCATCGTCCTGCTCACCGGACTTCCCTGGCAACCCTCACCAATGGCCATCATTCGCTGTAAGCAACCTCCAGGCGCTCGTGCTACTCTACACTCCGGTGCCCCCTGTCTGCACTATCAGGGGTCCCGAGTCGGAGGCACAAGAGAGGCCTTCCTCACAGTATCAGGCTCATCTCCAGGTACGTGATACTTCATTACTTATCTCTCATCCAGATATCCATTAATATACCTTAGTATTATTGGGATCATTGAATGTGTCCATGGAGCTTTCTGGGGTGTACCTTGTGCCAAGGACTGTGGTGGGTACTCCCGCCCTTTCTATTGGTTCCCTCTGGTCTTGCCGATGGGTAACCTACTGTTACTAATTGAGACATTATTGTGATCCATCGCTTTTAAAGATAAGGGACGCCCCTGGGCATGACCTGACAAATATTTGTTGTGTAAGCATATTCTATATGGGTTCTAATGGGGTCATTGTTATTTTGATTGTTTCTTTACTTTCTTTATCTAAAATTATTTTTATACTATTGTTTTTCTGAGCATTATGTAAAAATAAACAGATTTGTATTTTAAGAAAAAGAGTGGTAACTCTTAACTCCTATAATAAGGCATACCTCTAAGTACAGTAAATATCTCCTAAATGTGCACAGGAGGTATTTACATGTGTAGCAGCCGGCAATATCTCCAGAGCATGCGCACTGCACTCGCAATGGACAGCATGGCGTCTGTAATAATGTCGTGCCCGGAGTACCCTAAAAGCTGTCACGAGCAACCATCTTGTCCCCACGGCCAGCCATCTTGTTCAGTGACACAGGCAGCATTCCAGTTTAAGCTGTAGCAGCAGATTTGTACTCAGCAGAGATATTTCCTTCCCTCCTCTCTCTCACTCAAAGTAGCCCCCACCTTCCCTTTGGCATTAGTATGCAAGGCCTCAAAAGAGTGCCTTATCTCAAAACACATCCTGGTTGGCAGGTTGTAAAGTCTTATCTGCCCTTCTAACAGGAGTTGGGTCTCCGAGAACAGCATGGGGTCTGAGCAGATGTCCAGTGAAGCTGCTTTGTAAATTCCCCAAGCCAAATTGTTAATTTAAATCTCCCAATCCATGCTCAAGTCATATCTTTTTACAAAAATAGATATTTGGATGCCACATAAAATACTGATCGAATTTAGATCAAACATGAACACCTTCATGCCTAGGAAAGACAAGCTAGCGATCATATGCCTTACAGGTCAGAGGTTATTCTGAGATAAACCATGTTTAGTGTCCAGAGATAGTACATTCACGGCCGGACAATAAAATATCAGTTTTAAGCATGTAACCGTTACATATTTCAAGATATTAGGAGTGGTATGACTCTGTCCACAAAAGTGCATTTGGAATAGTCGTAAACCACTGGACAGCCCTGTTGCCATTCTGTTGTAATTGGTCAGGGGTGTCCGTCACCGCCCCTTTTGCAGTCAGAGAAAAGGGCAGGAACTGATAGACAGTTCAGTCTTCATTCTACCATCCAAGCCATAACATCGCTTTAAGAGATGGACCAATCGAATGTTCAGCTTCTGAAACTAAGGTAATACCAGGACTTTTTTAAATGCAAGTATATTCACTCTTTACCTTCATATTTATAAATTGCTGTATTGTGTCTCTATTTCTTTGTAACCCATTTTTCTGTAAATATTTTTATTCGCACCAATTTTAACCTTTCTTATAATTAAACCTTATTTTGAAAAGTGTTAACTTTGTCTCTAAGCTCTTAAATGCAAACTGACCCAAAATACCTGCCTCCTGAAAGAGCGCTACTGTTAGGATAAATCCTTCGGACATTCCTGTCTGCATGTGACAGGGCGTGTTACGGATGATTATTCTAAGGTCATAATTGATATTTCTAAAATTACGAGCATCCTCTGGGATCATTATAACGTAGAGGTGGTGGCAGAGAAAGGGTTAATTGTTTAATTAGCCCGGTGACAATCGCTCTCAGTCTGCTGGCATTTAGATTGTGGTCCCGCAAGCTGGACAATCTGTGTGCTGGGTGCAGCTGAGAGTGGCATTGTTACGCAAGTGACGGCAGAGTCTTTGGTCACGAGTTGGATGAGAAGGCCAGGGGTCTGATACCCGCCACTGTCACAGCGTCCATTAAGAGAGCAGTTTCATGGCCGCAACTCCCATGCACATGCACTAGAATGACATCATCGCAGCTCAGCCATTTAACCGGCTGGAGCCTGTGAGCCAGGGGAGCAAGTGCAGGTGAAGATGGATACCTTGTCAGCGGTGCCACTGGAAGGATTCACTTTTTAGGTACGTCTGTCAAAATGTGCTAGTATGCGGTGCATACCAGCAGAATATTTCATGAGCATGTGTCATTGTTTTAATGAGGTTTACTACTGCTTTAAATGCTTGCTGAGTTATGGTCTTATCACACCGCCTCCACTTACCCCCAAATAACACAAACCTCCTCCATGTGTCTCTAAACCTTGGATCATCAAGACTAAATTTCAGCTTCCTTTACCAGTGCTTCTAAATAGTTTCTGGGCTCTCTTAGCATAAAGTTATCTCTCGTGGGCATAGTTTTTAGGTATCCTAACATTCCCCATATGTATAGTGTGGCAAGCACATGTATGGTTTATTTTGTTTTCTGTTTATTGTTCATTGTTTTACATGTAGCTCTGCTTATTTGTTTGTTAATAATATTAAAATGATGTTCATTTTGGCTAGCATAATTCTATATATTATAGCTGGTATAATATTTTACATGGCAGTTACTTTTATATCAATCAATGCCAAAGGTCTAAAAAAGAACCGTCAGTGGAATTAAGCAGTTTCACTGAAAGCAGGAATATTATGTATTCAAAAAACTGCACTTTACCAATTCCAACCCCCCTTTACCAGCACAAGCTCTTCCTGTAGGAATTCCCCAATTCTTGGCAAATTCCCATTTATGCTAATGGCAATAAAAAATACAGTGGTGTTATAGCAACACACACATCGGTGTCTTTCCTCTTAGAACAAGTACAAATGGTTATCTGTGACAGATACACAATGCTATCATCCACAATTAAAAACCACCCCATGTCTATAGGCAGTGTATATGCACAAAACTCTCATCAAGGGAAGTTCTAATAATCCCTTATGGGAAAACAAAAAAACATACAGAAAAGATAATTTAATAATTTGGGGAGACTTCAGTGAGGTAGCTGATCATTCATTAGACTCCTCCAACACTTTGAAGAAACACTCTACAGCTTGTAAGGATAGAGGGTAGGTGGAGGGTTGGTTGTCTCGCCCTCCATGTTTCCCCCCTCATTGGGCACCAAGCAAGGGTCACATGAGAGGCCCACACCGGGTAGGTTCTTCTGGGCTATGCTGAGCACCTTGTACAGGGCCACACATGGTACTTTTGCTTTTTGCCATCTCATCCTCTACCAATGCCATAGGACAAGGCTGAGGCTGCCATGGGGGAAAAAGTTGACCTTAAGGTGGACCTCTACTCTTAGAGTTAAATGTACACCATGTACACTTGCACTGCAACTGTTCTCCAGTTAACTCTCCATTCCCCGTTACAGTGTACACCTTCTCTGTAATCTGCATTTAGGAGGGACATGCCATGCTCTGTTAACATCCACCTATCCAGCGTTTTCCACTACTACTCCCCAGTAGCGGAGTGGACCCCACCGTGCACTCTGCATGGGTTCCACCATGCACTTAACTTAACTCTTGAACCTGCATACCTCTGTACAGGATGGGAACCATTGCTCTTGGAGACAGACCACTGGCAGAAGGTGTGCCAACAACATTACCCTTGCTTCTAGAAGCTCTTCCACCTATAACAGGTATATGCTATTGACAGACTGCTTGTTAAACTTCTGTTAATCTTGGCAACCACTTATGCCTTCACATTACTCAACCCCACAAGAATACCTTCATACCCCAAAGTGTAAAGATTTAGTTGTGATACACCTCTTTAGTAACTTTAGACCAGGCAAGGACAACGTTTCAATATTTTACTTAGGAAAATTGAAAAAATTAACATACCAAATTCCAACATACAAATGAAAGGTTTTCCCATGTCCTAACTCCTAACTACAGGCTTATGCTGCCCCGGCATATGTGAAGTCCAAGTAATTACAGTCCTTCAGAGGCACTCTCATACAGATGTAAGTCCTTCAGTGGCTTACTTTAGGGCTAGTGTCTTTAGAGCGAACCCCAGGTTCAGATGACTTTTCATCCTGATAGTGATTAATGACTTCCTTCTGCTCTTTGTGGATATCATTCTCCGTCTCTCTCTCTTAAGGGCCCCAGCCACAGCTTGGGCTCTCCACGGGGGAACTCCACGGGGGTACTCCTCCGAATTCTCTGTCTCCCAGAAGGAACTTTCTGGGAACTCTCCTCAGGGGAAAGCCGTGTTTGGATCACGGTCCCTCTTTTATAACAAAGGATTAATGGGCCACATCCAGAGAAGAAACTGCCAAAAGACCAAACCAGAACCTAGGAAAGGCATTAACTTCTACCCTTCTGGCTGGGACAGCACCTATATGGATATTTCAACCTGCTTACAAGCTCTTTTCTCCCTCCTCAATTCAGAGGACCTTTGTGATTCCTGGAAGCGTCTTCACACCTTCTATTCACATACCCAGAAATCTTACTGTCAGATAGCTCTGTTCCTTGCAATCTGTTAATGAGGTTCACATCGGACTCATCATATGGTTTGACCATGCTCCAACATCTTTCAAAAATGTTCCCAACTCACACGCCTCTAAACAAACAATATGGAGATTTAATGCCTCATTACTCACTCATCCTCAGTATGAGGCGCAGATCAAATCCAAGACTGAGAATTCTAGATCTGTTTCTAATAATTTTGCACTTTAAAATGCCCACAAGGCTTTTCTTAGAGGTATTTTTATAAAACTTGGGGCCCACGAAGAAAAGCTGCATATTGCCACACTTACCCAACTCTTGAACGTATCCCATGTTCTTAAATAATAATAATAATAACAATTATAATAAATGTTACTTTATATACGGCCTTTAAAAGTAGCTTCTTAAAGCGCTTTACAAAGAAAACACTAGAAATGCACAGGATGAAACAAGGGAAAAAGTGGACAATTACGTGAAAGCTTGTCTAAAGAAAAAAGTTTTCAAATTTGATTTGAAGGAGTCTAGAGAAGATGACTCTCTGAAGTTCATTTAAAGTGAATTCCGGAGTCCTGGGGCATAACAAGAGAAGGCCCTGTCTCCCATTGAATGTAGGTGAGTAGGGGGGGAAACACAGAAGACCAGAATTTGAGAAGTGGAAGTTACAAGGGGGGGGTAAGTTGATAAAAGTTCAGACATATAACAGGGTGCTATGCCATGAAGAGCCTTATAGGTCAGCAAGAGGATCTAAAGTCTATGAGAGGATCCTGACTGCAGAATTTTGTAGATATTGTAGTTGATTTATAGTGCATTTAGGTACACCAGCCAGTAGAGCATTGCAGTTGTCAAGTCAGAACACAAATCTATGGATCAGCTTTTCAGCTACAGTGTATGATAGCATAGGACGCAGCCGAGCAATGTTTATCAAGTGGAAAAAACTCACTGCTGCCCTTTTTTTGGGATATTATAAGGTAATTCCGCACCGGTTCACACCATGAGCAGTGTCTGGGTAGCTAAAATCTGGTAGATGTGTGTCTCCTATAGTGATTTCAAGCTCAAGAAGAAGATTACTTAATGCCTGAAACTTCTGGTTGTCTCTGTTGGACAGTCTAGGAAAGATGTAATCTTTTGAATAAGGTAAGTTATATTACTTTAAGGCTGACAAAGGCTTTGCCCTAATCTCTCCCATAAAAAAATCAATGCCTTCGTCTGGTTAATGTCTGTGAACAGTTTTAAGGCTTCTAAAACTGTATGAGGATGGGGGCCCTAACTATCTGATCAGTATGGACAAGCTCCAAGTTTGTACTGAACATAAGCTCAGTTTGAATATCCATATCGGACCCTTTGACAATATCAGGCCGCATGCCCTCCACAAGGGGGGTCATTTCCAAAAACTGTCAATGATGTTACCCAGTAGACCCCACAACATTGTTTACATTTTAGCAGGCGGGACAGGAGCTGTCACATAAGAAATGTGTCAGCAGTTTTTTTTTTTCCTTTCAGTGACTCAGTGGGTAACAGGCATTGTGGTTAACATGGATTTTTTTTGCTAGATGAAGTGATTAATGATGAATGTACATTTTTTTTACTTTTTAACCACTTTAATACAGGGTACTTCCCTCCCTTCCTTGCCCAGGCCAATTTTCCCCTTTTAGCACTGTTGCATTTTGAATGACAATTGCACGGTCATGCAACACTGTACCTACACCAAATTTATGTCATTTTCCCCCCACAAATAGAGCTTTCTTTTGGTGGTATTTGATCACCTGTGGGTTTTTTCCTTTTTGCTAAACAAATAAAAAAAGACCGAAAAGTTTGAAAAAAAAAAAAAAAGTTTTTTTGTTTATGTTATACAATTTTGTAAATAAATAATTTTTTTCCTGCACTGATGAGCACTGATGAGACTGCACTGACAGGCACTGATGAGGAGGCACTGATGGGGTGGCACTGATGGGGTGGCACTGATATGCGGCACTGATAGGCACTGATATGTGGCACTGATAGGTAGCACAGATATGCAGAATTGGTGGGCACTTATAGGCGGCACTGCTGGGCACTGATAGGCGGCATTGATGGACACTGATAGGTGGCACTGACGGGCACTGATGGGCACTAATGGGCACTGATAGGCGGCACTGATGGGCACTGATGGGCGGCACTGATCGGCACTGACGGGCGGCACTGATGGGCACTAATGGGCACTGATAGGCGGCACTGGTGGGCAATAATGGGCACTGGTGGGCGACACTAAAGGATGGCAATGATGGGCACTTGTGGGCAGCAATGATAGGGAGGACACTGGCGGGCAGCACTGATGGGGAGGGCAATGGGGGGCTCCCTGAGCCCTGATTGCCATCCCTGGTGGCCATAGTGGGCATCCCTGGGGTCATAGTGGGCATCCCTGGGGTCATAGTGGGCATCCCTGGTGGATCTAGTGGCATCCCCCCCCCCGAGGGTCTGCACTGGTAATCAATGATCTGATTACCAGCAGCCAACCCCCCCCCCCTGTCAGGGGAGCCGCCGATCGGCGCTCCTTTACTCGTGCCTGTCAGGCACGAACTAAGGAAAGCTGATCAACGGCTGTTCCTGTTTACGATGTGACCAGCCGTGATTGGACACGGCTGATAACATGGTAAAGAGCTACGTCAGTAGTCTCTTTACCGAGATCGGAGATGCAGGGAGTCAGACTGACACCTCGCATCACCGATCGCCGCTCTGTGCGCCCCCGGGGGGCGCCCAGAGCTGTGTTATCCTGCCGCCGTCATATGACGTCCGGTCAGGATAACACAACCACATTCCCGCCGTCATTTGCCTATAGGGCGGGCGGGAAGTGGTTAATTAAAGGACTTTTTAAACTTAGATTTTTTTATTCACATTTGTGTATGTGTGTTTAATTATACTTTTTTTTGTGAATTAGTAGGGTACTATGCCCCCATTACTCAGTATTTGGGTGCATCCTCATTGTCAAAGGTAACTTTCAGATTCCAATATGGGTTGTGGGGAGGGGGGCCTTATCTTCATCAATATGTGGACCCCTGTTGATGTATCCCTTATTATGTTCACAAGCTAACAGGTAGTAATATTATACACCTGCACCTATCCTTTTAAAAACTATAATATACAAAAAATTGCTTATCCTTAACACATATTTGGCGAATCCAAATACTATTAAAACAAACCACTACTTATCATATAATGCTGCATACTTGGATAAGGGCCTGCAGTGGATTTTTTGGGGGGCTCTCGCACTTTTTTCTTGCTTTTACGCATAAAGATTCCCCCTTAAAATTCATACTAGGCCCAAATTGATCTGGTATAGAATTTTGGGTGGACTTCATGCCTTTCTTTTTTTTCCTATTTTTTTTGTGTGGGGTCCCCCTTAAAATTGAAGGACATGGTATTAACTATGGGGGAACCCTCAAGCCAATTTTTTTTTTTATGTGTGAGGGGTTACCCTCATAAACAACATCTCTGTCAGCTTCTCATTTAGTATAAGGTTATGTAGCAGGTTGTATACATATTTGGCATGTGTCCCCAAGGGTTCCCAGCCCTCATGACATTTGTTTGACTAATAGGCTAATAGGGTTCTTTAGCATCTACTGTTTCAGCACAAGCCAATATAAGTTCCCTGCTTAGTGAAGATGGCTGAGGGAGAATGATCATAGTGATGACTGTTGGGCTGTTAGCCACTTGCCCAGCTTCCTCTACCAGCAGTGAGGTGAGCTGGTACTCCCACTGCTTGATCTGCATCCCTGATGTGACTTTGCCTTTAGTGGTGTTTTTACTTTCTTCTCTTGGAGGAAGTAGAGTAGAGGGATGCAGTTTCTTGCAATTGTGATTTCTGATAGACATTCACTTGGCCTACAATAAAGCATTGTGCTTTTCTTTGTTAAAGGCAGTAAAGATATTTATATCTTGCAGAGTATTTTCTGTATTGATAGTTGATAGAAGATAAGAAGAAATCAATCAAGTAAAGACATAGTGGTCCAAAACCACCACTAGATGCCAGCATACATCAAATCAGCCATTTTAAAATCAAGAAATATGCCTTAGAGTGTAATTGATTTGCTCATTAAAACCCCTAAGATATTACATTGTTTGTATGCACAGTATTAAATCACTTATACTAGGCCCAATTTTAAACAGGACTGACATCAGCCATTTAAAATTTAAAGAATCCACATTAGGGTATACTTTGTTCTCTAAAGGAAAGCCCACAAATATTCTAGTGCTATGTGCATAGTATTGAATCATTTGTACTAAGACCAACTTTGAACAGGACCAACACTAGCCATTTTAAAACCAAGAAATTTACATTAGAGTGTATACATTTCACTGAAAACCAGCTCCAAAAATATTGTAATGCCTATGTGCACACTAATGAATCTATTGTACTAGGCACCATTTTGAAAAATACTCACATAAGTCACTTGGAAAAATCAAGAAATCAACATTATAATGTAAAATATATGTTTAAAAAAGATTCCCAAAATGTTGTAGTGCTTACGTATACAATAATGAAACATTTTTACTGGGTCTGCTTTTGGACAGGACCGACATTACCCATTTTAAAATAAAAAAAATCTACATTAGAGTATAGTTATTTTGCTTAAATAAAGCACCAAAATATTGAAGTGCACAGTGGTGAATCACTTGTACTAGGCCCCATTTTGCACAGTACCCACACCAACCAAAACAAAATTACATTAGAGGATAATTTATTTGCTTAAAAAAGAATATTGTAGTGTGTATATGTTCAGCATTGAATCACTTGCACTATGCCCTATTTTGAACAGGACCCAATCCAGCCATTTTAAATCATAAAATCTACAGTAGAGTTTAATTTATTCACTTAAAAATATCCCCAATTACTGTAGTGACTATATTCACAATACTTATACATTTTACCTAGGATTCTTTATCAACATGGGCTACAACAGCCAGCTTTTATTAAGAAAAAAAAAAAAAAGCATTATGGAGTATTTATTTCACTGTAAAAAGCCCCCAAAACATTGTACATGGATATTCTTTAAATTTTTTGACTAGGCCACTTTGTCAACAAGATCCACAACAGCTAGCTTTTATTAAGAAAAAAAATCATTATGGAGTATTTATTTCACTGTAAAAAAGCCCCCAAAACATTGCACATGAATGTGCTTTAAATTCTTTGACTAGGCCACTTCGTCAACAAGATCCACAACAGCTAGCCTTTCAAAAAAAAAAGTATATTTTTAAAAATGTATAAAAATACTAAATTGCAGTTCTTTTTATTTCGCTAAAAAAGGCCCCCTAAATAGGCGAGTGAGTATGTGCACAACCTCTAACCACTAATTCTAAACCCTTTTTTTTAATCATCAATTAATCATCATTCCACCCTTTTTTTGATCTTAACTGAAAAAAATATATAAAAACATGAAACAAAAAAAAAAAACCACCCCCAAAATAAAACATCCAGACAGCAACTAAGGTACTAAAGTTGTATATGACACCCACACAAAAGATATATCTCTTTAGAAACACTCCGTGATCTCTCCAAAATCTGATATAGGAGTGTTCAAACATAGTTGGAGAATACAGGCAGTTTTCTGGCTCTATAGTTCTTTAAAATGGCCTGCATCATATTCTAAAATGCCTTTGATTCATTTCAGAAGCTTTATGGACACTAGGGATGAGCTTCGAGTTTGAGTCGAACGTAAGTTCAACTCGAACATTGGCTGTTCGCTCGTTCGACGAATGATGAACAAATTGGCTTTTTCGCGGGAACTTCGAGTTCCCGCATTATCATGGACTCTGGGACTTCTGAATTCCAATAAATAAATCAACGGCTGGCAGGGGGAATTGAACTCACAGCTCTTACCATTGCAAGCCTGGTATTCTACCACCTACCCCACCATGTCTGCTTAAGCAAAACACACTCTACCTAACTTTTATCTCATTCACTGTGTGTAGGGTGAGATAGGGGTTAGTTAGTTAGGCAAGGAAAGTGTATTCATCCTAACTGTACTTGACAGTGGCGTAGCTGGTAGAATACCAGACCTGCAACTGTGATGGTTATGCATCACATACTAGCTCATAATGTATTACTTACCTTAGAACGAAGCCCCGACACGGACCCCCGGACATCGCTGCGGGCGCTGCCATGATCCCTCGCTGTCTCTTCCAGGTTCAGCGGCTCCGGCACTGTGATTGGCCGGAGCCGCAATTTCCAGAAAGCTCCCAGCAAGCTAAACTGAAGGTCCCCCAGGACCTTCAGAGCGCATGCGCCGCTCGCGTGAGCGGCTGCATGCACTGCAAATATCTCCTAAACCGTGCAGGTTTAGGAGATATTAATTGTACCTACAGGTAAGCCATATTATAGGCTTACCTGTAGGTAAAAGTGTAAAAAAGCGGGATACTACCGCTTTAAGTAAATAATTGCTGTTGGGTTGTTGTATCAGTGACCGATTACCTTAGTTTGCTGTTTTTCTCAAACTGTGTATGACTTGAATTTGGGTTGAACTCATGGTTGACCTGAAGCTCATTCTTAGATCTCACATTTGCCTGCTATGCTGTACACTGTTTGCTATGTTTCTTTATTGCTAGCTTCCTAAAAATGTGCTATCAGAGAGCTAGTTAACAGAGAGACCATTAGTGGATAATGGGCCATAGCCAGCGAAGTACCTTCAACGCCTAATATGTCTAATTAACAGTCAATGTTACTTCAGGTTTTAATGGCTTTTCCTGAAAAAATGAATCCCCCCCCCCCCCAATCACCAGGGACATTTTCAATTAGCAGAATGGTTCAATTTCAAGTCTAAGAGACATCTTCCACTAGGTACATATCTCAGGTCATTGTAGACAACCTGATTTAGTAAACATTTAGAGGCAAATTATTAAAGTTGTGAATGTGACATTCATCAAACTTTCATTGCAGGCAATTCTTTCTGTCAATGCATTTTATTTTACAGTGAATGTTTCACCACCAGTAAATATTTGATGAATGTCACTTTAACTGCTTCTTAACCACTTCTGGACCGGAAGGATTTACCCCCTTAATGACCAGGCCATTTTTGCGTTTCAGCACTGCGTTAATTTAATGGACAATTGCGCGGTCGTGCAACGCTGTACGCAAACTAAATGTATGTCCTTTTTTCCCCACAGATAGAGCTTTCTTTTGGTGGTATTTGATCGCCTGCGCAATTTTTATTTTTTGCGCTATAAACAAAAAAATAGCGACAATTCTGGAAAAAACTATATTTTTCACTTTCTGCTATATAACACTCACAATTTTTTTTTTTTTTTTTAAATCTAATTTTTTCATCCTTTTAGGCCTATTTGTATTCTGCATATTGATAAAAAAAAAATCCCAATATGCGTATTTTGCACAAAAGTTATCACATCTACAAACTAGGGGAGAGATTTATGCCACTTTTATTTATTTTATTTTTTTACTAGTAATGGGGGTGATCAGCGATATATAAGCAGGACTGCGACATTGCGGCGGACAAGTGAGAACCTTAACTAACATTTTTTACACTTTTTGGGGGACCAGTGACATTACTACAGTAATCTGTGCTAAAAATATGCACTGTTACTGTCATAATGACACCGGCAGGGAAGGGGTTAACCCCCGGGTGATTAAAGGTTTAAGTGTGAGACTAGGGGAGCGTTTTCAGACTGTATGGGGGAGGGGTTAGGGAAATCAAGTCGGAGACCTGTGAACCTAAAAAGGAGGAACACAGGCGCTCTGTGTTCATTCCAGAGAGAACAATGGTCTGCTGTGTTTACAACAGCAGACCGTCATTCTCTCTCAGCAGGGAGCGATTACGAGTGGATCATGGATCGTGGCCATGGATCAGCTTCCCCGCTTCCTGATGGGGCAGGCGCGCACCTCTGGCAGTGTGCACGCACCCCCAGGAGTATCCCAGTAAAGCATTGTACAGGTACGGCGGTTTGCGCAGCCGAGCCAGGCTGCCGCAGTATATCTGCGGCGGGCAGTCGGCAAGTGGTTAAATATGGCCTCATTTTAGGTGAGGTTTTTTTTTTTTTCTCTAATTTCAGTTCCCAAAATACTTAAAGTTTATTCCGACTTTTGCAGCCCATTGGGAATAACCAGAGATGTATAGTAACTAAGTAGAACTACTTCACTACTGTACTTAAGTACCGAAAGGCGGTATCTGTACTTTCCTAGAGTCTAATTTTTTTCTCCTACTTCCACTTTTACTTCACTACATTTTTTCAATGATTTCAATACTTCTACTCCGATATTTTTTTTTTGTGCTGCATAGTTACTCGTTACAATTATAAAAATTACCACTGCCAGAACAGTAGATGGCAGGTTTCATGAAGCTCAAAACATGTGTATTATCAGCACATACGAAAATAAAAGCTACTGTATGTATAAATAAAAGCTGCATTTGAAATAATAAAAAACAATATGATGTTTAAACTTTTGACTTCTTTCTTCAATAACTACATAACACAGTACTTGTACTTTTACTTTCAGTACTTGAGTAGCAACATTTTTTAAAAAACTACTTGCAATACTTAAGTACAAAAAATGTTGAAAACTTTAGTACTTCTACTCAAGTCACTTTTTGATCGAGCACTTCCACTTCTACTCAAGTCACTTTTTGATCGAGCACCTGTACTTTTACTCAAGTATGGGTTTCGAGTACTTTATACAGCTCTGGGAATAACACCTGCTTTATGATTTTTCTCATTTACATAGCAAAAAAATGTATGCTAGAGCCCAGTCATTAGACAGGTTTCTGTTGCACTGACAGAGGTACACATGTACTCAAAGTTTGGTACTTCTGTTCAGAGCTTCATCCATTAATAATCTTGTCTGTACTGTGCCCGGCAGAACTCATTAATAGTTGTAAACTAGATTTGAACACTGTCTGTCCTAACAAAGGGTTAAACAGTGGCGGCTGGTGCTCAAAAATTTTTTTTGGGGGGGGGGGTGGGCGATAACAGAAAACACCTAATAGGCATTGCTTTGCTGCAAAAAACGCGGCAAAAAATTGCATGACTTTGAGGTCACAAAAGTGTGAAAGGGGCCTTCAGTAATCAAAGTATAGTATGCCCTCATCAATGCAGAGTTACTACAGCGTACCCCCATTCAATGCAGAGTTACTACAGCGTACCCCCATTCAATGCAGAATTACTACGGTGTGCCCCCATTCAATGCAGAGTTACTACAGCGTGCCCCCATTCAATGAAGAGTTACTACAGCGTGCCCCCATTCAAAGCAGAGTTATTACAGCGTGCCCCCATTCAATGCAGAGTTACTATAGCCTGCCCCCATTCAATGCAGAGTTACCACAGCATGCCCCCATACAATGCAGAGTTACCACAGCATGCCCCCATTCAATGCAGTGACCAGCGTGCCGTGCCCCCCTCAATGCAGTGACCAGCATGCCGTGCCCCCATCAATGCAGTGACCAGTGTGCCGTGCCCCCATCAATGCAGTGACCAGCTTGCTGTGCCCCCATCAATGCAGTGACCAGCTTGCCCTGCCCCCTTCAATGCAGTGACCAGCGTGCCGTGCCCCAATCAATGCAGTGACCAGCAGGCTGGGTGAAGCAATCATGGAGCCTGCTGACAAAGCACACACACCTCCCCATGATAAAACACAGAGGACTGACTCCACACCGTCAGCCTGACCCCCTGAGCGCCCTGACAAGCGGCACATGCAGGGGATGAGGGAAAGGGAAGATAGCAGGAAAAGTGCCTGGGTACTCACTGGCATGTGTGTAGTCTGCAGCCAGCAGGGTGAGGAGAAGGGCGGCTGTCAGGGTGGCTGTGCCTGGCATGTTGGGTGAGGGAGAGCCGGGCAGAGGCTGAGTTGTATGGTTCCTCTTCCAGCGGCAGCTCGCGGCTTCTCCGGCATGGTGGCGGGTCCTCAGTCCTCCCGGCTCCCGCCTTCTCCCCAGCCAACGGCATGGGGTTTGCCTTTCGGGCAATCAGGAAGTGCATATTGGATGCGCTTCCTGATTGGCCAGGAGGAGGATCCATGTGACAATAGCGAATTTTCATTCGCTATTGTCACACAATGGGTGGGCTCGGGGCACACTGCTCTGTGCCCTGGGTCCACCCTCTTCTGAAGCCTATTAGAGCCTCTGGCTCTAATAGGGTGACAACAAAAAAAATCCCATTGAGCTCCATGCGTCCGTTGCCCCGCATGCAGATAAGGGGGCCGGATGCATGGATAGGGGGGTCGGTGCCCCTGCGCCCCCAACACACCGGCTGCCACCGGGGTTAAAGATCTAGAAGCTGGGCTTCTGTATTCTATGTTAATGAGGAGAAACTCGGTGTGTCCCTCTCTGTCATTGGGGATAGATTGAGTTTGCTCTATTTTCAAAATGTCAAACCAGCTTGTAGTCTGCCCAAGGCTTGATCCAAACAGACATCTAGAAAGATAAAAAAATACATATATATTTTTTTTATTTATTTATTTTTTATTATACTGTGAAAATGGGAAAAAACATATAGTGAGGCTTTAGCTGCAAAAATGGAAATACACTTTAATTTTGCTGGCCTTTCTAAAATGGTTTATTCCACTACCTAGAGGGCGTCCTGGCAATAGAAGAGTTAACTTCACTCTCAGTTGCTTCATTAAACTTCCTCTCCAGGCAGCTGTGGTTGATATTTCTGGTTGGATGTTTTATTGCCATAATTTGTCACCAAGGCTCTGTCTGTCAAGTTTCATTATCAGATGTAACAAGATTTGACTGATGCTCATGGACAGAATAGGTTGGATAGGATGTCACTTCACAAATATAAATAAGAACTCGGTTTCCTTCATGTTTTCACATAGTGACTAAGATTTTCTACCAATTTAAGCCATAGACGGAGTGCTATAGATTTTTATTAGAGCAACAACTAAAAATTGCATTTCCACCCTGTGCATTTCAATATGAAAAGCTGAAGTCATAGTTTGGATTCACTGCTATCATTTTTTGAACTTGGAAAAAAAAAAAAAAAAAAAGGGAATTATGAGATTCTGCATAACAGCACATTTTTATTTGAAAGCAAAATATATTGGATGTTTCACTTAAAGAAATGCTTGGGCATTTTGTTATCAAGAAAGGTCACAATCTCTGTTTGGTTTTACAATACATTATTTTTAAAGGTCATAGTACGGACTACAGCTCCTCTATTAGATGCAGGTTCAAATGACATGTTAATACTTGATTAGGTCAGGAAGGATTTTTGTTTGTGAATCTAATTTTTATTGATTTTCAGAATATAGAATTACAATTGCAAAAAAACAAAAATAAGAAATTTGGTGAACAAAAGTAAACAAAGCAAAAATAAAATAGTTGGCATATAACTGTGCAAAGATAATAGAAAACAATGTCCTTATAGAATACACACAGTAGAAGCCATGAATGGTCCTATTATAAAAGATAAATGTGTTTTCAAAACATGCCTGAGCCTTTCTGTTCTCTTCATCCAAATTGGAAGTATAAGTAAAGACCTCATTAGACAGACATTTGGGCTCATTTACTAAAGCTGGTGAGTGCTAAATCTGGTCAGCTTCCAGGGTTTTTTTTGTCAAGGCTGAAGTTAAAAGCTGATTGGCTACTATGCACAGCTGCAGCAAAGTTTGCCCTCTCTAGTTTTAGTAAATCCCCCCCACTGTCATATTGTCATTGTTCTAATCTCGTTAAGCCCTGGTTCACACCGTGCCAGACTTTGAACTCGTACAACTTCATTGAAATCACACATTTTCAAAGCCACATTTCAGTGTGACTTCAGGTGCCTGACGTCTGTGGGATTTCTTGCACAGATGTCGATGCAAGTTACACCTCAAAAGCATTGCAGGAACTAATTTTTTAAACTGTCGCAGCACCGCAAATTCAGCATCGAACCACTTTGAACAGTTCCATTGCTGACAATAGGGTTCAACTTGTCATGCAATTTGGACCTGTTAAATCGTATGACAAGTGGCACCAGTGTGAACAGGGGCTTAATGAGGAGGACAAGTCTAGGGCAAGTGAATCTATTCCTTAACCGCTTGCCTACCAGCCGCCGGGCACCCATAATCGCTCCCCGTGGAGACAGAACGGCTGTTCTGTCAGTTGTGAACACTGGGTTCCTGTGTTCCTCCTATTTAGGAACACAAGTCTCTGTGTTCATTCAGCAAGCCCATCCCCCATACAGTTAGAAAGCACCCCCTAGGGACACAGTTAACCCTTTGATTGCCCCTAGTGTTAACCCCTACCCTGCCAGTGTCATTAGTACAGTAACAGTGCATATTTTTTTTAGCACTGGTTAAAAAAAAAAAAATAAAAATGACAAAAATCTTTCCTTTAGTTTGTAGACGCGATAACTTTTGCGCAAACCAATCAATGCGATAACTTTTGCGCAAACTTATTGGGATTTTTTTTTTACCAAAAATGTGTAGCAGAATACAAATTGGTCTAAAATGATGAAAAAAATTGATTTTTTAACCTCCCTGGCGGTAATCCCGAGCGTGACTCGGGGTGGATTTTTTAGTCCAGGATCGGCATCCCCGAGTCACGCTCGGGGTGGATGTGCAGAGAGCGCAGGGGTGTCTCTTACCTTCTCCTGGTGATCCAGACTCTCATTGCTGTGACCGCCAGCCGAGAGTCCCGCCGCTCGTCCGTCGGTGTGATGACTTCCTAGTTCCGTTCCCTGCAGCAGCAATGCTGCATGGGAGCGGAACTAGGGAGGGAAATTCAAAACGTTGCACAAAACACAAACACATAACACATTTTATATTTCATATATATATATATATATATATATATATATATATATATATATATATATATATATATATATATATATATATATATACCTATATACACACCTATATACACACGTATATATATATATATATATATATATATATATATATATATATATATATATAATTATATTATTGATTCGATTATAATTCATGCGTTTTATATATATATATATGTGTGTGTGTGTGTATATATACATATATATACACACACACACACACACACATATATATATAATATATAACGCATGAATTATAATCTAATCAATAATATAATTCTATTATATATATTATATATTATATAATAAAATTATATTATTGATTTGATTATAATTCATGCGTTTGTGTTTCAAATTTATCACATCTGGGACGTCTACTAGACTCTTGTTTTGGTCAGGTTTAAGTCAGTAATTACTAAGAATTGTAGTCCTATAATACTTAACGCCAAATTTCCATGAAAAAAATTGTACCGTCTTTGGTATATAATTCCGGACATAATCATACCGCCAGGGAGGTTAAGTAAAAAAGTAAAATAGTAAGTAAAGTAAAAAAATATATATATATATATTTTTTTCAGAAAATGTTGATCTTTTTTTGTTTATAGCGCAGAAAATAAAAATCGCACAGGTTATAAAACACCAAAAGAAAGCTCTATTTGTGGGAAAAAAAGGACATCAATTTTATTAGGGTACAACGTTGCACGACAATGTATTTGTCAGTTAAAATAACACAGTGCCGTATCGCAAAAAATGGCCTTGTCATTGAGGGGGTAAATCCTTCCGGTCCAGAATTGGTTAAAGCAATCACAGTGCAAAACTGTAAAATTGAATTATATGTAGCACATTTGTATATGAAAAGGTGTACACTGCACTGCCACACTATTTTCTACCTTCCCCTGCTATCATATTAGCATGTCCTGTATCATCCAGCACTCCCTATAAATGTTTCATATGTTCAAAACCTTATTCTCCATTCAAGTTTTACAAATAAGGGTTGTCTCCCCAGCAGAAAGACTTGATTCAAACATAATTTCCTCTCTGGTCTTTTAGTACTAGTCTATATTTTTCCACTTAGTATGATGAAATTGTAATGGCCATCAGATACATATTATGGAGTGTAAGTTCACTTTTACAGTATATAAATGCTACACTGTAAATATAAATATACGTGTCAAAATCTGCTACTAAGTCAAAGCACTATTGCTCCTGAAAAAAAAAAAAGTAATAATTAGTCAGGGTATACCGTAAATATTACCCAACTTCAGCCCCAGAAGGTTTACCCCCCCCCCCCCAATGACTAGGCCATTTTTTTGCGCTACAGCACTGCAATATTTTAACTGACAATTGTGCAGTCGTGCAACACTGTATCCACATAAAATTGATGTCCTTTTTTTCCCCACAAATAGAGCTTTCTCTTTTGTGGTGTTTGATTTTTTTTTTTTTTGCGCTATAACAAAGAAAAGAGCGACAATTATGAAAAAACAACAATATTTTTTACTGTTTGCTATAAAACACATCCAATAAAAAATGAAAAAAATAAAATAAATAAAATTCCTTCATCAATTTAGGCTAATATGTATTCTGCTACATATTTTTTGTAAGAAAAATCCCAATAAGCGTATATTGACTGGTTTGCGCAAAAGTTATCACATCTACAACCTATGGGATATTTTATGACATTTTTATTTATTTATTTTTACTACTAATGGAGGTGATCAGTGATTTTTAGCAGGACTGCGACATTACAGTGGACAAATCGGACACCTAACTGACACTTTTGACACTTTTTCGGGGACCAGTGACATTATTACAGTGATCAGTGCTAAAAATATGCACTGTTACTGTACTAATGACACTTCAGAGAAGGGGTTAACATCAGGGGTGATCAAAGGGTTAAATGTGTCCCTAGAAGGTGCTTGATAACTGTATGGGGGTTGCTCTGACTGGGGGGGGGGGGGAGACAGAGATCTGTGTTCCTGCTTATCCTTTCTATCCTTTCCCCAGTCAGAACAGCGATCTGCCTTGTTTACATAGGCAGACGGCCATTCTGTCTCTCTTGGGAATGATTGTGGGTGACCTGCTGATTGTTCCCCCTCTTATTTCTCCCAATAGAGCTGACCTGCCACAGTACATGTATGTTAGGTGGTTTGCAAGTAGTTAAAGGGTAGCTCCACTTTTGTGGGGGAAAAAAACGCAAATAAAGAGAAAACAATATACAATTACGACACAAATCATTTTGTAATTGAATGTTAATAAAAATGACCTTTCCTTTTCTATCTGCAGCCACTGTAATTTTCTGAAAATGCAATACAATATGGCTACCTGGAGCTGTTCTGTACACAGAATGTATACTGACCACGCCCCAGAAACATAACTTCCTGCTTGTGTGATTGGCTTACCAATTTTCCCAGAAGTCTGCCTAAGATACAAGTCAGATATCAGGCATCGTGCAATACATGTGCATAACATGTGAGAATATACAGTATCCCCCTCCAAGGGATAAAATGTTTAGAATGACCCAGTGTCAGTCCAATATAAGTGACAATAAATAGTGAAAGTCCAAATAAATATATATCTCTTAAAAGTTCCACAGAAATCCCAAAAGGTGCTTATGTGCTGAAATCACAGTGCAAAAACATGCTCTTCAATCCAGTGCAGTGAAAGAAGTGACAATCCTCCCCCTCTGGATGTTCCACTTACCGGACTAAAATGACCCCTAAGCCATATAGCCTAAAAGGTCAATAAGGCTTGTGTCCCAGTAAGGGACTTGATGGAAATATCCTTGGGGGTATGGTGCCTGTGATTCTCTGTATTCCTTAGTACTCCGATGTACATATGGAGAAAAGAGACCCCACAATGGTGTAACTCTGATATGATTTTTTAATGGTATAAAGTAAAAGGTTACACTCACATTTCTTGATGCAAGTAAAGGCAAATAAAATGATTCAGCAAGTCTGGAGATCTTCCTGGCCGTGGGGACCGCTCGGGATAGTTCCTGGTCCCGGCGTGCGTTCCACCGTACCGGAAGTGACGTGCCGATGTCCGTAAACCGGAAATTGTGTCGATGCGTTTCGCCCTCCCCTTTGGGCGTTATCAAATACGTCTTTGATATATATTTTATTATATATATTTTATTTATTTTATGAGTGATATTTATTCTATCTGTTACTTATTTATTATTCATTATTGTATACCTTTTGCGCTGGTATTTGGCACTGCACTTTAGTAATTTCGTTAATCACCATTTTTGAACAGCTGCATCTAGGTATAGCATTTTATTTTATATATTTTTTTGCCCATAGCGGGGTACACATTTTTTGATTTTTAGATTTCAGGCATCCCCTGCAACAAAAATGTCCTTTTTGGTGAGATACTCCCAATAGGAACACGTCTAAAGGGATGCAGGCCCAGCAGATTCCCTCATTAGAGCCCTGCAGCTGCACAGCTGATAGATAATTATGAAACCACTCCCATTGGACCCACATAGCACAGAGGAACAAACAATGATTTCTTCAGAATAATAAAAGGTAGGAATCTGCAACAACGTTTGTTAATATCCTTGTAATGTACACTGATCACCCATCACCCAATGGGGAATGTTTTTTACTTAACAAAAGTGGAGTTACACTTTAAAGTGTTATTAAACCCAGAACCCTGCATTCACTATATCTGGTCCCCCACAGTACACAGAACATGGAAATGCAATTATTTTAGTAAATATAAACTGCTAAATACTTTTTCTCATCAGCAGCAGTATATAGCAATCTTGTGACTTCTATAAAGCTTGTAGGATTCCTCTGCTGTTATCGTAACCAACACCTGAAAAAATCGCTAAGGGTATTGGGTACCATGCCACAAATCTGTTCTTGCTCAATTGTCTATATGTATGTTTGTTCTGTTTCTTCTCAGCCTTCATAATTCCAAGTCTATACATTACTAAGCATGTATAACAGGTCTGTAATGATGTGGAATGCTGCCTATTTACTGCTTTGAAATTCTACTTTTGAACTGTACTGTACCTCATTGTTTCCTACACTCATGTTGAGCATTTTGTTTACTGTGTCAAAGTTTTATATATTTTTCAATAAAAAGAGTTAAAAAAAAAGCTTGTAGGAGGAGTTTGCATTCTCCTCTGACTGTCTCATGAGGTTGCATGACTCCTGACCTTTTGTCTGGACAGTGCTTATTGGCCCTGTGCTGATTACATGAAACTTCCTATAAAAAAAATAAAAAAAAATCTTAAGCAATACACACCAAACTGAGCATGTGCAGAGTGACCCAAGGCTCTGTACTATCAGGAGATGGATTGGGGACAGTGGAAGAAGAGGAGGATCAGAGAATACAGGATCAAAAAGGTCTTTTTACACAATGCATATGAGTAACCCCTTAGGTTCCACAGTGAGTATGACAAGCATGCTTTGCTGCATGTACAGACTGATTTTACTGTTGTGGGTTCAGTTGCACTTTAAATGATATAAGGTGCAGAATTAAAACCTCTCTGAAAAAAAAGTACACTGGGGCTTAGGGGTTTATAGGAAAAAAAATCTGATTGAAAACAATTAACCCCTGCAATACCATTTTCCTTATACCCAAACTTTCCTTGCTTTCTCTGCTCAGTTTATCTCACGTTTAGAGTTGTGTTAGAGCTACAAGAGCAAGTAAGTTTTCAGAGGAATTTCTGAAACAAAAACAAGCTTCAAAATGCAATATAGAGTCAAAATGCAGACTATGGAAAATAGCCTCCTGGAAATTAAAATGTACCCCAATTTTCTCAGATGTATTACCAATAAGTAAAGTGTCCTATTATTTGCAAATAAACAACTCCAAGAGGAAAAAAAAATTCTCAAAAACTGCAGCAAAATAGATTTTTTTTAAATTTTAACACTTACATAATCCTGAATAAAAAACAATAACTTTTAATTCAATTTTAATAATTTTTCAACTGAAATATTTTGGTGGTGTTCTCATTTCAAATTTAGTATATTAGACAGAATTTGCAATTTGTAGTAAATGTGAGCTACAGTATATAACACAAAATATGTCAAGGGTCCAAAAGTATATACATACCTTATACATATATATATATATATATATATATATATATATATATATATATATATATATATATATATATATATACTACACACAGGAATACAATTAACATTTGCTAATTAACCACTTACCACTTGTCCACTTGTCGCATATATACTGTGGCAGACTGGCTCGGCTGCGCGAATCGCCGTACCTGTATGGCGATCCATGGGAGCGAACCTGGGAGCCCCCCTTCACCAGAGGGAAAGCTGATTCACGGGGCTGGCAGCCGTGATTGCCACTGGGCACCTGCTATCGCTCCCTGTGGAGCAGACCGTTGTTCTCTCAGGAATCAATACAGAGCACCTGTGTTCCTCCTATTTAGGATCACAGGTCTCTTTGTTGATTCCACAAGCTCATCCCCCACACAGTTAAAAAACATCCCCTAGGCATACATTTAACCCTTTGATCGCTCCTGGATTAACCCCTTCCCTGCCAGTGTCATTAATACAGTAACAGGGCATATTTTTAGCACTGATTACTATAGTAGTATCACTGGTCCCCCCCAAAAATGTCAGTTAGGGATTTGATCTGTCTGCCATATTGTTGCAGTCCTGCTAAAAATCGCTGATTGTCACCATTACTATTAAAAATTAAAAATAAAAATGATATAGTTTGTAGACGCGATAACTTTTGCGCAAACCAACCAAAATACGCTTATTGGGATTTTCTTTTACCAAAAATATGTAGCAGAATACAAATTGGCCTAAAACAATTTAACATTTTTTGGGGGGGAATGTTATATAGAATAAAGTGAAAAGTATTGTTTTTTTTTTTTTTTTTTCAGAATTGTTGCTCTTTTTTTGTTTATGGCACAAAAAATAAAAATCGCACAGGTGATCAAATACCCCCAAAAGAAAGCTCTATTTGTGGGAAAAAAGCACATCAATTTTATCTAGGTACAGTGCACAATTGTTTGTTAAAGTAACACAGTGCCAAATCGCAAAAAATGGCCTGGTCATTAAGGGGGAAAATCTTCCGGTCTAGAAGTAGTTAACTAGTCACTTAACCCAGCCTGGATGACTAGACTGTAATCGATCAACCGGCACCCCGACCGGCACCTCTGTTGACGGATGCTCCTAGTGCTTCCTGAGGGCTCCAAGCACTCCACCAGACACCATAACTGCCTCGGACCCCATGAACCGCCGCAGCTTGGTTAGGGTCTCGCCGTCTCCTACCCACCCTGGACCTACGACAAGGCTCCAGGTTCCCGTGGGTGACCCTCTCTTTTCCCAGAGAGTGAAGCAGGAACAAGCTCTACACAAGCTTTTACAAGAGCTTAGTGATTATCCAAGGGAGTATGGAAGACCATAGCAATCCCTTGTAGCATATTCCCCCAATAAGAGACAGGACTCTATATTGAGGGTGAACTAACTCAACTTATATACAGTTTTCCCCCACAAGGTTACTGCCCAGGTGGACCTTATTGAGTACTGGACGTGACATTCACAATTCAATAGAAACAGGGTTTTAAATTCAGTCATTCCCATACAGTGTACACAATCCCTCCCCCCTAACCTAAACTAATTATCTAGCCACCTGGACAGAACAATGTGAGGTCATTAACATTAGACAATGGGACGATCTAATCCACATTCCCTCACAATACACAAACAATAGGACAAGGCTGCCAGTGACAGTCTGTGTGTCTCTCTCACATTGAAGCTGGAATACACATTATCCCAATCCACAAACAATAGGGAAAACCTGTCTGACATTGAGGGATATGTAATACACACATTATTTAGGAATTACAGATTTCATGGCAATGGGAATAAATCTTCATATTTCTATATGGAGATATTGCTGACAAATATGACTGTCCCATCTGAAGCAATTCAAACCGTTTTTTAGGAAATAGATCTGCAGCACCACAGCTAAAACCTCCATCCCTGAAATTGTGAAAAGAAAATAGGGGGACCAGTGGGACTTTGAGTGAGGTGAGCATATTTAGCTGTTAATAAGACAATTGAAAGATTGGTGCCAAATAGGATTTATTTTATAAATGGCTCCATGACGAATAAAAAGTCAGGCAGCAATTAATCAAAAAACATATCAATCAATAAAATAGGATTTAAAACAGCACGAACATGGATATCATGGAGAAAATCGATTGACATGCACATATGTATGTAAAATCAAAAAATGAATATATACCATATTGGAAACCATATACATACAAATAATACACATTACATGAATGCTTTAAATCAAAATAAGGAAAATGTCCACATCAACACGCATCTGAGATACGGTCTCATCAACATTCCATGAATGCATGTCGTGATCTGTCATTTTTAGCTCTACGCGTTTCGTGGAATTTACATCCACTCTTCAGGAGCTTTGTAAAAATACCTATAAGTAAACATTATTTGGCACAGATATATTAGTAATAAAAAACAAATATACCAGAAAGTCCAACTTGAAAGCAGCCAAAGTCTGAAAAGTTTAAATACTTACAGAGACACAATTGTATTAATTGATCGTCCAGAAAATCTACAAGGATGTTCTGGGATTTTAAAGGATATAAAGGAAAAAACATTTCTCATTGCTGGATGCACCAGAATGGATATACGTCTGATTCGGGGCTGAGGCGGGTTCTCGCCACAAAGGGTCCAAGATGGAAAAGGGGGGAGGAACCAGATGGACCCCACAAAGAAGATAGGTTTTGCCAATATTCTCACACATATGTGACCAAATAATGTGTTCAAAAACAACATTGGCTTGTTTAGTGTAAATAACATATATAAATATATACTAATAAAGGACAAGGTCCAAATTTGGGTAATTAGTGTGAGGAAGTTCAAAATAAAAGAAGAAATGAATACCATAGGATCCCAAAGAGAAACACCAGAGTGCCCAGCAAGCCATTTAGGCGGATAAGTAGAAAAGGAAAAGAGAGCAAGAAGGACCATGCTTCCAGGATTGGAAGAAAATGTGTGCAAGGGAAAAAAATAAAAATAAAAGACAAATGTGAGTTGAAAAGGAAAGATAGATGTTCGGATAATGGTAACTTACAAAGAAGATATCAAGAAGATGATGAATACAACCAAGGTGCAGGCAACACATATTGAAATAGGATCCCAATGATCCATCGGGTTTATATCTCCCCGGACCTGGGCGAGTCCCCGCCAACGCCATGCGGACGCCAAGGGAAGGGGCGGGATGGGACGGACCCGGCTTCCGGTGGATGCCGGACTCCGCCCACCTCGCTAGCCCCTCCCAGCAGTCAGAGTGGAAGAAAAAATCCAAATCCACTGATCCGCAAAAACGGACAGTGGATGGGCTAAAAGCATGACGCCGATGCTCAGCATGACAGTCTCCGCCCCCCACTCATGCAGAGAAGGAGGGCGGGGTAGCAAGCCGAGCATTGCAACCCCGGAATCAGAGAACCATCTGGGCAGGAAACAAATGAAGGCAATAATATTAATATCTATAAAAAATATTAAAAAAAGCATTTCAGATTGGCTGATAACAAAATAGGACCAGTAAATTTGGAAGAACAGATGCAGGCAGATGTAAAAGGGGCACGCGGGTGTCTTCCACCCAATTTAGGTATTTTAGGAAATAGATCTGCAGCACCACAGCTAAAACCTCCATCCCTGAAATTGTGAAAAGAAAATAGGGGGGCCAGTGGGACTTTGAGTGAGGTGAGCATATTTAGCTGTTAATAAGACAATTGAAAGATTGGTGCCAAATAGGATTTATTTTATAAATGGCTCCATGACGAATAAAAAGTCAGGCAGCAATTAATCAAAAAACATATCAATCAATAAAATAGGATTTAAAACAGCACAAACATGGATATCATGGAGAAAATCGATTGACATGCACATATGTATGTAACATCAAAAAATGAATATATACCATATTGGAAACCATATACATACAAATAATACACATTACATGAATGCTTTAAATCAAAATAAGGAAAATGTCCACATCAACACGCATCTGAGATACGGTCTCATCAACATTCCATGAATGCATGTCGTGATCTGTCATTTTTAGCTCTGCGCGTTTCGTGGAATTTACATCCACTCTTCAGGAGCTTTGTAAAAATACCTATAAGTAAACATTATTTGTCACAGATATATTAGTAATAAAAAACAAATATACCAGAAAGTCCAACTTGAAAGCAGCCAAAGTCTGAAAAGTTTGAATACTTACAGAGACACAATTGTATGAATTGATCGTCCAGAAAATCTACAAGGATGTTCTGGGATTTTAAAGGATATAAAGGAAAAAACATTTCTCATTGCTGGATGCACCAGAATGGATATAGGTCTGATCCGGGGCTGAGGCGGGTTCTCGCCACAAAGGGTCCAAGATGGAAAAGGGGGGAGGAACCAGATGGACCCCACAAAGAAGATAGGTTTTGCCAATATTCTCACACATATGTGACCCAATAATCTGTTCAAAAACAACATTGGCTTGTTTAGTGTAAATAACGTATATAAATATATACTAATAAAGGACAAGGTCCAAATTTGGGTAATTAGTGTGAGGAAGTTCAAAATAAAAGAAGAAATGAATACCATAGGATCCCAAAGAGAAACACCAGAGTGCCCAGCAAGCCATTTAGGCGGATAAGTAGAAAAGGAAAAGAGAGCAAGAAGGACCATGCTTCCAGGATTGGAAGAAAATGTGTGCAAGGGAAAAAATAAAAATAAAAGACAAATGTGAGTTGAAAAGGAAAGATAGATGTTCGGATAATGGTAACTTACAAAGAAGATATCAAGAAGATGATGAATACAACCAAGGTGCAGGCAACACATATTGAAATAGGATCCCAATGATCCATCAGGTTTATATCTCCCCGGACCTGGGCGAGTCCCCGCCAACGCCATGCGGACGCCAAGGGAAGGGGCGGGATGGGACGGACCCGGCTTCCGGGGGATGCCGGACTCCGCCCACCTCGCTAGCCCCTCCCAGCAGTCAGAGTGGAAGAAAAAATCCAAATCCACTGATCCGCAAAAACGGACAGTGGATGGGCTAAAAGCATGACGCCGATGCTCAGCATGACAGTCTCCGCCCCCCACTCATGCAGAGAAGGAGGGCGGGGTAGCAGGCTTATCAGACGTATATCCATTCTGGTGCATCCAGCAAAGAGAAATGTTTTTTCCTTTATATCCTTTAAAATCCCAGAACATCCTTGTAGATTTTCTGGACGATCAATTAATACAATTGTGTCTCTGTAAGTATTCAAACTTTTCAGACTTTGGCTGCTTTCAAGTTGGACTTTCTGGTATATTTGTTTTTTATTACTAATATATCTGTGCCAAATAATGTTTACTTATAGGTATTTTTACAAAGCTCCTGAAGAGTGGATGTAAATTCCACGAAACACGTAGAGCTAAAAATGACAGATCACGACATGCATTCATGGAAAGTTGATGAGACCGTATCTCAGATGCGTGTTGATGTGGACATTTTCCTTATTTTGATTTAAAGCATTCATGTAATGTGTATTATTTGTATGTATATGGTTTCCAATATGGTATATATTCATTTTTTGATTTTACATACATATGTGCATGTCAATCGATTTTCTCCATGATATCCATGTTCGTGCTGTTTTAAATCCTATTTTATTGATTGATATGTTTTTTGATTAATTGCTGCCTGACTTTTTATTCGTCATGGAGCCATTTATAAAATAAATCCTATTTGGCACCAATCTTTCAATTCAAACCGTTAATTATCTGTTTTTAACTTCCATTGACGGTGAATACTGTCACATAGTCTATTCGGCTTCTACAACAGTGAACACAAAGGACACAATATCACAACTATAAAAACATCCCACAAGGGCTAGCAGAGACAATAGGTGTTCCAATTACAGTACTGGGCATGTCCCTTAAAAAAAAGTAATTAGTTATAGTTACTAGTTACTTCTCACAAAAAGTAACTGAGTTAGTAACTGAGTTACATCATTAAAAAAGTAACTAATTACCAGGGAAAGTAACTATTGTGTTAGGAATGCATTGTACAGAGTGCAAGTTTTAGGAATGCGTTGAATGGGGTGCAAGGTTCAGGGATGCGTTGTACAGAGTGCAAGGTTCAGGTATGCGTTGTACGGGGTGCAAGGTTCAGGGATGCGTTGTACAGAGTGCAAAGTTTAGGAATGCCTTGTACGGGGTGCAAGGTTCAGGAATGCGTTGTATGGGGTGCAAGGTTCAGGAATGCGTTGTTTGGGGTGCAAGGTTCAGGAATGTCTTGTACGGGGGTGCAAGGTTCAGGAATGTCTTGTATGGGGTGCAGGGTTAAGGAATGGGTTGTAAGGGATGCAAGGTTCAGGAATGTGTTGTACGAGGTACAAGGTTTAGGAATATGTTGTACGGGGGTGCAAGGTTCAGGAATGCATGTTTGGGGTGCAAGGTTTAGGAATGCATTGTTCGGGGGGCAAGGTTCAGGAATGCGTTGTTCGGGGTGCAAGGTTCAGGAATTAGTTAAACTACAACTACTGTACACCAATTAGTTAAACATAGCACACTTATCTTAAAATCTTGATTAGCAGCACACAGGAGGCAGAAACAATGGTGGCATTAGTTGGAACATAGATAAGTGTCCTGGAATTGTTTCCCTATTAAATATTTTAGCCCGCTGGATGTGCCCTAATATCTACTGTTACAGTACATATTAGGGCACATTCAGCAGGCTAAAATATTAATAATAGAGAAGTTCTGTATTATTAATATTTTAGCCCACTGGATGTGTATACAGTAAGCCTCGGCTACTTACAGAACGTCCCTGTACTGTAATACTCTATGTACCGCGCTAAGCCAATCACGGCAAGTGGTGTATTCTATTAATGCATACAAGGCCTGCTTGGATTGGTAAAGGTTGTATAAGCTCGCCGCTCGGACTCAGCCAATCCAAGCAGGCTTTGTATGCATTAATAGAATACACCGCTTGCCGTGATTGGCTCAGCACGGTACATAGATTATTACAGCACAGTGATGCTCTGTAAGTAGCCGAAGCTTACTGTATACACATCCAGCAGGCACTACTGGACACTGAATAGTAACGCTGCATTTTTTGTCAGTAACGGTAATGGCGTTACTACCGGGGAAAAAGTAATTTGTTTGATTACTAGTTACTGTAAAAAATAATGCCGGTAGTAAGGTCGTTTAATTATTACATTGTTATTCCCATCACTGTCCGATTAAAAATTAACCATGGCGTCCACATCTAAGCAATTCTTTGATTAATCAGAAATTGCAGACGGCATGGCAATGGTCTACAACAGGCTATATAGCAAAGCTCATACAATGTCCCATTTGAAGTAATCCAAACCCCATTGTGTCCATTAAGTAGTTGTCCATCATTTTCCCGGTCACCCTGTTCCCCCAATAGACACAGGGTGACTTACACATAAGAGGGGCATGGGGAGCTGAAACAAGGGTTTTCCAACTTCTCCAGGGAAGCTGGGTTCCACGGGTGCCCCACCCAAAGTGACTCTCGTAACAGGCACCATTTTAAAAAAAAAGGTCTAGAAAATATTTCCCTGTTTTTTTTGCAGGTTGGGAAGCCGATTAAAAAAAATGGACTGCCCTACATGCAGCAGCACAGGTGTGAACCTCTACTTTGGGATGCTCACCTCCATACCCAAAACCTCCCCTCTCTGCTTACCTCCATACCCTGAACCCCTCTCTGCTCACCTCCATACCCTGAACCCCCCTCTGCTCACCTCCACAGCCCCCTCTCTGCTCACCTCCGTACCCTGAACCCCCCTACTCTGCTTACCTCTGTACCCTGAACCCCCACTCTCCCATTGACTTTAAGTCAGCCTCAGGGCAGGGGGACTTGCCAATCTACCGAGAATTTTCCCGGTATCCGGGTAGGCCAGTCCGGCCCTGGTAGTAATAATGTTACAGATTGATGATATTTTGTCATTTTTCTGTCCTAGGACACTGAATTATAATTATCATCAATATATAGACCTGGCACTTAATATGCATCTCTACCTTATGCTGTGATTTCTATACCTCTAACTTTGGTTTTGTGTTGCATATTAGTACTTTTTGCATTGTACCTTGCCTTACTTGAACTTACTGTATTGCGAAAGATGTTATGCCATTGTGTCAACGCCTTCGCTGTGCAACTGATTCCTATTTTCTATGATTTAAAAATTATAAAAGAAAACAATTGTTTTAAACCTTCAAAACATCTTTCTTTCTTTCTTTCTTTCTTTCTTTCTTTCTTTCTTTCTTTCTTTCTTTCTTTCTTTCTTTCTTTCTTTCTTTCTTTCTTTCTTTCTTTCTTTCTTTCTTTCTTTCTTTCTTTCTTTCTTTCTTTCTTTCTTTCTTTCTTTCTTTCTTTCTTTCTTTCTTTCTTTCTTTCTTTCTTTCTTTCTTTCTTTCTTTCTTTCTTTCTTTCTTTCTTTCTTTCTTTCTTTCTTTCTTTCTTTCTTTCTTTCTTTCTTTCTTTCATCAGATATGAAATTCACTTTGTGGATAACTTTGGGGTTTACTGAGTTTGGCTGTATCAATAAATCATACAGTTCTGTGCTGTTGAGGTGGGGAGTAAGATATAATTGTGGTCCCTATTTAACCAGAGCATCATTAGCATTTAGTGCTTTCAACCCAAAGAAAATTACAGCTGTATATTCTGCAAGCGCACATCAATATTTTAAATATTAACTGTCTTGTAATTTCATTTTATTGAACACAGTTTATATTGCTTTTGGTGGAAGCAGAGAAAAAAATCAATTTTATTTTTAACGACATAAATTCAAGTTAACCCCTCAAGGAGAGAACTCATTCTAGTAATACGTTTAAAACAAATAACATGAAGTGTGTATAATGGCAAGGCTAATAGGCTCACTATAACTAAACAAAGCTTTTTCTTTAAGTGGGAAGCAAATCAAAGCAATTTAAGAAAGAAGTCCAGTACTCTAATATGGCTGAAGGTAGTATCATAAGCCGACTACAACACTGAAAGTCAGATGCCACAAGTAGCAATTTAGAAGAGCAAATAATATCACTTCAGAAAAAAATTTGTAAAACAGTCTTTTATTTACTAAAGGCAAATAAGCTTTTCACTTTGCAAAGGAATTTACCCTTAGCCTAGTCACATGCAAGTTTAAAAAAAAAAAAAAAAAAAACAGTGCATTTTCATGCATTATGACTGGATAATGGAAGTCAGGGGAGCTGCACCTCATTCACTGAAATAAGGGTAATTTCCCTTTGATAAGTGAAAAACATGTTTGTCTTTAGTAAATTGACCCCTTTGTATCACAATGCTAAACCTTCTATGACAATGGTAATTTGACATGAAACACACAAAATATTCAGGTACCATCTGCATACCATGGAAAAAAAATGTTGAAAAGAGTGTGTGCCTAATTAATGAGCAAAAATAAGTGTTTGAAAGGGAAGCTGCCAGGGTTAATCAGAATCATCACTGACTTGGCCTAGAATAATGTGGCAAGTAAGCTGATTATCGTGGGCATTGCAATACAGATGATCATTATTTTAAACAGAATTGGTTGGATTCCTTAATGAAACATTTATAATTTCATTGGCAATGTGGGAGATCAGTCGCATAAATGTCCCCTTCTATTTCAAACACTTCTACCATTTTTAATATGAAAAATATAATTTGCAAATAGTTTGCATCTTTTTGCCACTACAAAATTGTATTAAGGCCAGTTTACGCTGGGAATCACATAGGAAAGTGCTGTACGTTCCTGTGAGATTTGCATGCAGTTCTGTGTGGTGCAATTTCAGCCCATTCGTTTTTAATGGGCTGAAATCGCACCGCACCAAAAGTAGGACATGTCCTACTTTTGGAAACTCATTGCAGTTGCATCGCATGGTACTACCTGCATTTGGGTTGTCATTAATATTGACACTCACTGCAGATCAGGCATGTGCAATTTGTTTCGGCCCGAATGTAAATTCTGACACATTTTTGGTTCTTATGAGATTCAGATGTATTCAGATAAATCTCTGAATGAAATAGTAACACATTTGATTGAAATCAGTTTAATTTAATTTTTTTATTTGTTTTTTTTTAACGCATTCCAAATTTTTGGAACAATTTGAATTTGGATCAGTATGAAAAATGATCAACCAATTAAAATACTGTGTGAAAAATAGCTAGTTTTTAAGGAGCGGGCCAGGAAGCCGGCTTCCGCGTTCTTAACAACTGATGACTTTTCAGTTGTCAGCAGGCAACCCTGCTGAGAGCTGAAATGTAAACAAAAGAATGCCGGCAATAGAAAATTCTGAAAGCCCTTCGGGTCTGGAATGGATTTTAAGGGGAACCCTATGCCAAAATGTAAAAAAAAACAGCGTGGGATCCCTCCAAAATCCATACCAGACCCTTATCTGATCATTCAGCCTGGCAGACAAGGAAGGGCGGGGGGGGCGAGTGGGCTTCCAGATTCAGAAAAGCCCCCCACCCACAGACCCTGGGTGGTGGTTGTGGGGAAGAGGCTCTTCTCCCCATCATCATGGGGACAAAGTCATTTGGGATGGGGGCAATGCCCATCCTGCTCCAAAGCACCCTCCTATGTTGAGGGTCGCTTGTCCCATCCTTTCCTGACCAGCCAGGCTGCATGCTCATGTGAGGGTCTGGTATAGGTTGGGGGCTACGCTTTTTTTTCTGAGTTTTCTATTGCCGGCATTATTCTTTTGTTTACAATTCAGCTCTCAGGGGGGAAGCCCGCTGACAGCTAATGAGTCATCAGTTGTTAAGGACACGGAGGCAAGCTTCCCAGCCCACTCCCTAACAACCAGCTATTCTTCACACCGAATTTGAATCGGTAGATTATATTTCGACCAATCCAAATTTGAATCATTCTGAAAATTTTAAATTCATTAGAAAATTTTAGAAAAAAAATAAATTAAATTAAACAAAACAAAGCTAAATGAATTCAGAAATAAATCAATAAAACAAAATAAGTAGCATAACAAGCTTATCCGAAACAAAACCAATTTTTCCGTACTGCAGATAAAAACTGCAATGTGTTTTGAATATGGTGCGAGAAACTTGCATGGAACATTCTGGTATGAACTGGCCCTCAATCAGAAAGAAAACAAGAGATTTTTTTATCAATCAAGTTTATTACGAACATGAAGTACATCACAAAGAAAAAAGCAAAAGTACAATAGCAAAGGATAACAACATGGGAGTATAAAGACTACCCAATAGTAACAGCAGATAAACTGTAAGTTAGTAACAATGAATGTAACATCAGAATAATGCAGAAGCAACATTTATTGCGAATGAGGGTCAAAATAAGAAAAGATATGGACTGAGAAAGAATGTTTTCCTAGTGATGGATTTGGGTGATAAATCAAACTGGAGTGCCTGGATAAAATGTTTGAGGAAAAAAAAAAAAGAAAAAAAAAATCGGGACTGCGATTAAAGAACATTAAAGTATATAAGTATGGTCCAAATATTGTATTAATTAAGTAAGGTATAGTCTATTAGCCCAAGATGGGAAATAAAAAATAAAAATAGCAAGATTTGAGGAAATAGAAAAAAGAGGATGGGAACATAGAAGCGGGGACGTGGTGGCAGCTACCTCAGGGTAATATTAGGGTAATATTGGGAGGTGGGTGGGATAGGCAGGAGAGGCTTGAAAAAGGAACCAGGGCTCCCAGCAAGTAAGGAAGTGGGGGATCCTGTCATGGGCAATTGCGCTAACCCTTTCCATTCCACAAATCTCATGAGTTTTTCTCAGCCAGTCAGAAATGGAGGGTACGGTGCTAGTCTTCCAATGCAGAGGTATGAGTGATTTAGCCGCATTGAGGAGATGAATGAGAAGGGAGTTTTTGTAGTTATGCATTGAAGCAGTGTGTATGTGTAATAAGCAAAGTTCAGGAGAGAGGTGGATGCTTCTGCCCAAAATGGTCGAGGTCAGTTTTTGAACTTGTTGCCAGAAAGTGAAGATAAGGGGGCAAGACCATCAAATGTGGGTCATGGTGCCTGTTTCCTGCCCACATCTCCAGCAAGCTTTGTCCGCGTGTGGGTATCAACGCTTAAGCTTATCGGGTGTAGCATACCATTGTGAGAGAATTTCATAGGCTGTTTCCTGCATTTTAGTGCTCAATGAACATTTGTGAGCGAACAGTCAAGCCCTTTTCCATTGTGAATCAGAAATGGGAACATTTAGTGAGGGGATCCATCTCTCCTGAAATCTGTCTGGTTTTTTATCGATGTGTTTCTGAAGCCAGGAGTATGTCAGAGGAATGGTCCTCTCAACCTTTTCCCTCTGAGCACGTGCTTTCTCAAAATCAGTCAGTGGTCTATAAAAAAAAGGTGCCATCTCTTATGAGAAGTGATGTAACTGCCTGTTTGAAAGAATGACCAGTAGGGCATCTTCCGACCCTGCAAAAGGTCTGTAAAGTCATCTATTTGTCTGAATGAGCCCCTCACAAAACAGTCCGGGGCTAATAATGGAGAAGAGGGGGTCTTCAGGAATGAAGAGTTACGTAAGCTTGGGAGGAATTCTGGGTTGTTCGCTAATGGCGTAAGTGGGCCCAGAATGGATGATAGGCCATATTTCAGGGCTATGAGATAGGATGCCCTTAAGGTGGGCCCAATTAGGGGGGTGACAATAGTGTTTTAGGGCAGTGTGCCAGAGGTATCCAAGGCATGTGTGCCAGGGAGGAGGGAGAGAACAAGTCCTCCACCTCGACCCAATCTTTTGACGTGGCATGGCAATTCCAGTCAATAATCCTGGAAAGATGGACGGTCAGACAGTATTGTTTAAAGGTAGGTAAACCCATGCCACCCATAGATTTGGATTTGATCATAGTGTCAAAGTGTACTCTGGTTTTTTTACGATTCCACACAAATTGTATTTGTAAGGAGCACAGTTTTCTGAAAAAATTTGAGGGTATGGCAATGGGTAAGGCCTGCAGAAGGTATAATAACTTCGGTAATATAGTAATTTTGAGGATAAAGGCTCGTCCGAACCAGGAAAAGTGTTTGGGCATCCAAGCGTGTAAATCCCGAGTTATGTTTGCAAGTAGTGGGAGGAAATTGTGATTGTATAGGTTTTTAGGATATTGTGTGATGAGTATTGAATGGCAGTCGAGTTCCATATAAACGTACAGGATTGTTGAATCATAGAAAAATGTTGTATAGATAAGGTCAGGTTTAAAGCTTCCGATTTATGATAATTTATCATCATGTTTGACCAATAGCCATATATCTCGAACATTTCAAGTAAGTTAGGTATTGAAACAGAGGGATGAGAAATATAAAAAATCTGGGAGAGGAGATCAGCAATAGCCCTCTCTCTCTGTTTCTTGCGGCGAGAGCCCAACTTAATGAACTCGCCACGTATGGTGCATTTATGGGCCTCCTAAATTTTAATTGGGGAAACTGTAGAAGTGGAGTGATCCTGAAAGAAGTGACCTATCTCCGAAGATATGTGTTTGTGTATCGTGGAATCTGCAAGCAAGGACGGGTTAAGACACCAATTGAAGACCGTCCGTATCCCTTGGGAGCATAGGTTAAGCGTCAATGAGATAGGAGAGTGACCGGAAATGGTTTGATGACCAATGTTCGCCGTTCGCAGGTCAGGTAGATCACGTTGGCTAATGAAGAGGAAATCAATTTGAGAGTATGGCATCGGCATGAAGGGTTCTCCATGTGTCAACTAAAGTGAGTGTGTCTAGTAGTGCTTTGAGCCTTTTCAAGGTTCTGTATTTTTTACAAGAGTGTCCATGTGAAGTGTCCAGTAGTGGAATGAGAGGTACATTAAAGTCCCCACCCAGAATGATACATCCGTCAGCGAACCATTTCAACTCATCAATTATCTTCTTACAAAAAGTGACGTGTGAGGAGTTGGTGAAATAAACATTCGCCAGGGTCATTGGCCTGCCCGAAATGGTACCTTTTAGAAAAAATAAATCGTCTGTCAGGGTCACAGAATTGTTGGGTAAGGTCAAATGGGGTCTCCTTATGAATTAGGATGGACACCCCCTTTGCTTTTCTAATTGGCAAGGTAGCGTGGAACACCCTGGGGAAGTGTTTAGTAGATAGGTTAGGAACATATCTAGATTGAAAATGCGTCTCCTGTAGGAAAACAAAGGAAGGCTTAACCTTGCTCAGAGCTCTCAGGATGGAGGACCTTCTCTCGGGAGTATTGAGCCCTCTGCAATTGAAAGAGAGCACCGTAGGGTTCCTCCCAAGTGCAGAGAACATTGTGCTTATATAAAAGGTGATGTATAGTGTAAGGAGGTCAACAGCGTACTCACCACACCTAGCTCTAGATGTACATGTCAGTTCCCAAAAGGAAGTGGGTATAGTAGAGCTGGGTTGTACTGAAATCAATAGATGGAACCAGAGTCGTCGAACAAACATGAAAAAGCTTGAGCATAGATGAGGTGGTCTCCCAAAAAAAAAAAAAAAGTGACACGGCAAATCGTGCAGTCACAAAGACTAGTGGAGCCATAATCACAGATCCGTCTAAAAACTGGTAGGATCAAAACAGGTACCAGCCGAGAACATCCGAAAACATATGGATGCCTAGCATGTGCAGGCCAAAAAACACCAGTTAGGTGATCTTTCAGAAATGGGCTCTGATAGGCCTGGCGACTTGGAGGTCCTGGGAGTAGCCGTCGAGTGTCTTGGAGTGCCATCAGCATGTTTACTCAGCTTCAATTTCTTGTTGCTAGATGGAGTGATGGAGTGAAGGATGTCGAAGGAGAAGAGTGTGAGCTGACAGGTGCATCAGGAATCTTGAAATCTGCATTCTAGTCAGGTACCTCAGTGAGAGGGATCTGTAAAGCCTCACAGAACTATGGCAGGTCAGATGGAGTATGTAGCAGGTAATGTAAGTTTTCCCATGGAAAGTGACACTTAGTGCGAAAGGGAACTTCGTTCTATATGTGTGTCCTTTTGTTCTCAAAGCCTCCAGTAGGGGGCGTAGGGCTCTTCTGTTATGAAGCGTAATGGGGGACAGATCCTAGAAGAGGAGAATGGGCTATTCATTAAATAAAATTAGCTAATTTTGCCGTGCTTTGGAGAGAATCTTCTCCTTGAAGTTGAAATTTTGCAGACAGCAAATGATATCCCTAGGGGGGAGGTTATCAGGACCTTTAGGGGGCGAAGGGCTCTGTGGGCTCTCACAAATCTGATTGGTGACTCATCAGGTCTCTCAAGGAGGTTGTTAAAGATTTTAAGGAGGGCTTGTTTAGTGTCCTCAGGGGGTACAGACTCTGGCACGCCCCTGACTGTGATGTTGTTACGCCTCCCCTGGATGTCCAGGTCTTCGATCTGTATGTTTATGTCGATCAAGTGGGCAGTGTGAGTTTCAGCAGTGTTCTAGTCTCTTAATGGCGGCGTTGCTGGCCTTCCCCTCTCTTTCAGTTCTGTCCAGCTTCTCTGACAGTACAAATATGCTTGCAGTCAGATCAGTAATAGCAGCTGCAAAGGTTTTCTTTATGTCAGCAGCTATTGCAGTCATACGGGCAAAGGTGAGGGGATGGTCGGAAGAGCGGTCCTCTCTTACCGTGTCCTCCGATGCTGACAAAGACTCCTCACTGAAGTTGGCCTCGTAGTGTAGCTGTGCCATCTTGTCGGCCAGTGTGAGGGACCGGGCTGCGGCTTGTGCTTTAAAGAGAGCCGAGATTTTCTTGCTGGATGAGGCTGGCGTGGACCGAAGTTGCCTGTTCCCATTGCCATGTCAGAGGGAGACTGGAGAGCAGATCAGGGCTGTTAGGTTCTCAGAGCTCTGTCAGTGTGCTGCCATCTGCTGCGCCGTCCAAGCCACGCCCCAGAAAACAAGTGATATGTTGTTTAGAGCGGTGCTGTAAAACAAAAACCTAAAACCTGATTGGTTACTACGTACAGCTTCACCAAATTCTGTATACACTCGTTTTAGCAAATCACCCCCCCCCCCCAAGTTTTTATTTTTGCCATTTATTATATAAAATTATGTACCATTATTTAATGTCCTATAATACAATCTAATGACAAGAAACAATCACTACTATGATTGCTTAGTTATATAATAAAGACAAGCAAAACTTGTTACTATTAGGAAAATAAACAAACTGCGTCAATCACTCTTTATTCCAGACTACTTAAGACATGGCCATGGCAGACCTAGATTTTAGTGTACCTTTCTACTTGGAAACAATATATATATATATATATATATATATATATATATATATATATATATATACACTATATTACCAAAAGTGTTGGGACACTTGCTTTTACACACACATGACCTTTATCCCAGTCTTAGGCTGTAGGGTTCAATATTAAGATGGCCCACCCTTTGCCAGGTTCAACTCTTTTGGAAAGGCTTTCCACAAGGTTTAGGAGTGTGCCTATAGGAATGTTTGACCTTTCTTCCAGAATTGCATTTGTAAGGTTAGGCACTGGTGTGGATGAGAAGGTCTGGCTTGTAGTCTGCACTCTAATTCATTCCCAAGATGTTCTGTTGGGTTAAGGTCAGGACTCTGTTCAGGCCAGTCAGGTTCCTACACTCCAAACTCACTCATCCGTGTCTTTATGGACCTTGCTTTGTGCACTGGTCCAAATCTTTAGTTGGAGAGGGTAAGATGGTCTGGGGTTACTTTTCAGGGGTTTTCAGGGGTTGGGCTTGGTCCCTTAGTTCCAATGAGGGGAACTCTTAAGGTGTCAGCATATCAAGACATTTTGGACAATTTTATGCTGCCAACTTTGTGGGAACAGTTTGGAGATGGCCCCTTCCTGTTCCAACATGACTGTGCACTAGTTCCCAAAGCAAGGTCCATAAAGACATGGATGAGCGAGTTTTGGGTGGAGGAAATTTAATGGCTTGCACAGAGTGCTTACCTCAACCCGATAGAACACCTTTGGGATGAATTCAAACAGAGACTGTGAGCCAGGCCTTCTTGTCCACATCAGTGCCTAAACTCACAAATGTGCTTCCGAAGAATAGTCAAACATTCCCATAGACACACTCCTAAACCTTGTGGACAGTCTTCCCAGAAATGCTGAAGCTGTTATAGCTGCAAAGGGTGGGCCAACTCAATATTGAACCCCACAGACTAAGACTGGGATGTCATTAAAGTTCATGTGTGTGTAAAGGCAGGTGTCCCAATACTGTTGGTAATATAGTGTATGTGTGTGTGTGTGTCAACAGAAATGTATTATAAGGTGATACACTAAAATTGAATATTTAATATTTTGTAGTGTAAGTAATAATATAAAAAAATATTTTCCAGCAATGGACACCCCATGGCATACAGACCATTATATTTGCTGGAAAAGAGTTGATAGTGTTTATGTGTTTATGTATACATATTTGCAGTGCTCTGTATATCCTCTATTACTTTTCTGTAACTGTGAGTAGTTTGTATTTGCTGCATTCTCATTTAATAAAAACAATATAATATATTACTTGGAGTTTCTCTTGCTTTAATGCAAATTATTAGATCAACAGTTAGCCAAAAAGATAAAAGCAAAATACCCCCCCCCCCTGGTCACTTGGCTGCTTCTGTTCCCCAGAGCTAAAACTGAGCAGATAATGAGACTCTACCTGTAGACATGGGCATCCGCAGAACTTTTTTCAGGGGGGGGGGGGGGGCATCATTTTAAGGACACCCATGCTACGCCCCTTTTCAACAATGTCATGAAGGGGAGGGGCTTAGTCATTATACTTATTTTGAGTATTTATTTTTAAAGAGCAAACAGCAGCATTTATTTTTAAAGCATTTGTTAACCTAAAAAAAAAATAATTGATCCTGTTCCCTTAACCTCCCTAGCGGTATGATTCTGTCAGGAATTCTGTTCCAAAAGCGGTACAATTCTTTCCATGGAAATTTGGCGTTATGTATTAAAGGCCTACAATTCTTAGTAATTACTGACTTAAAACTTACCAAAACAAGACTCTAGTACACATCCCAGATGTAATGAATTTGAAACACAAACACATGAATTATAATCCAATCAATAATAGAATTTTATTCAAGAAGGCAAGGAAAAATAATGAAATTTGTCAAAGAAATTCAATACACATCCTGAGTGTGAAAAAGTTTAAAGCAGGGCACTAGACAAAGTCCGACATTGCAATCTGGGCAAAAGTACCGTGTTTCCTTTCGGACTTTTCTTCCATTGCCATCCTTTTTAGAACAACAGACGACGCACATCCTGGTAGGCGCCAACTTTTTTGGGGTGGGCGGTACAAAGTCCACAAAATGACGGCCTGTCAGGCGCTCTGGATTGCCAACATCAACAGCACGTCGTCCGGGTCTGTTTGCAGATACTGATGATGGTGTCGGGTGGTTGATGAAAATCTGCTCAGCCACCTTCCAGACAAAGTCCGAATGAACGAGGGGTATGGCAGTGTTGGCTTTGTAAAGAATATAGGCGTTCCAGAGGCACTGTTCTAGGAGATGCCTAAAAATCTTTTTATAATACTTTTTTTGTTGCTTCCGCATCGCCGGGTAAAAGGTCATTGCCTGATCGGCTCGATCAACACCTCCCATCGTGTGATTGTAGTCGATCACGACTTGCGGCCTCAGCATATCTGCTCCCTGTTTTGTGCGGACCATGGCAGTGGTGGTGTTGTGCACGGTGCTCATGAGACACACGTCCTTTTTGTCTCGCCACCACATTGCCATCATTTTACCCTTTTGAAAGGCAACCATCTCTCCTTTTTTTAGCTTTTTCTTGCTAAACATGGATGGCATGTCCCGCCGGTTTGGCCTAACAGTGCCATACACATCTGTTTTGTTTCGGATCAAAACTTCAAATAGTTCCGGAGAGGTATAAAAGTTATCTGTTGTAACACAATATCCCTGGTTCAAAAGGGGGTCCAGCAGTGAAAGGACAGAGGATGTGGCCATCCCATAGCCGCTGTACTTGGGATCGAACTTTGTACCTTTCCCGGTATAAATTACAGCATTCCATATGTATCCTGTGGACGACTCACAGAGCATGTAAGATTTGATCCCGAACCGCGCTCTTTTCGATGCAATATATTGGATCCAGCTCAGGCGTCCCTTGTAGGCCATGAGGCTTTCGTCCACACAAACATCCCTGTCTGGCACATAGGTCTGCTGGAAGTTTTTAACGATCGTTTGGTACACCTCCCAGATTTTCTTGAGTTTGGGCGCAGGATGCGTGGCCTCATCAAACTCCTCGTTGTTTGCAAAATGCAAATTTTTCATAATCAGAGAAAATCGGTACTCGGACATCACTGTGCCAAAAAATGGAGTGGCCAGCATTTTATTCGTGGTCCAATACCATTTTTGGAGTGGTTTTCCCACCACCCCCTGAAGGATGATGAGTCCTAGAAACTTCCAGATGTCCTCGCTACTGACTGGTTCCCATTTTCTGGAACGGGAAAATTTGGCGCGCAGCGTAGCGCACTGCTGCTCCTGGTAACGATTGGTTTCAGCGACTATCTTTAGAATTACCTCCTCCGTTAGGAATAACTTGAGGTACGCCAGGGGGTTGTCTCTCTCCACGTCAACCTTCATCCCCGGAGAACCAGTGAAAGGGAATCTCGGGGGCGCTGCCTGGTCCGCGTCGCTGTCCAAAGGGCACCAAGTGCGCACATCACCTAGGTCAGGTGCGGGATCATCGGCGTCACTTTCGGGATCCGTGTCGGTGCCAGAGTCAGATGACAGATCTCCGCACGACTCACTGTCGCTCTGTTCTGCGAGCAGCTCCGTGTCGCTGCCGCTGTTGCAGTCGCTCAGCTCATCCAAAAGCGCATATGCGGGACAGCGCTTTTTTGATGCCATTTTCCAATTATTTTTATTCACGCAAAGGACAATGGCAAGGGGGCACTGAGAGGGCACTGTGTCTTTTACCACTTTTAGCAAAGTGATACAGTGTAATCCTGTCAGATTACACTGTATCACCTCCCTTTTATATGTTTGTGTTTTGGTGTTACTTTAATTTTTACTCCCAGTTCCGCTCCCATGCAGCACTGCTGCTGCAGGGAACGGAACCAGGAAGTCCTCCTACCGACAGACGAGCGGCGGAGATCTCACTGGCGGTCACAGCAATGAGAGCTCATCGCTGGATCGCCAGGATAAGGTAAGAGAAGCTCCGCTGCGCTGTCTGCACGCTCTGCCATTCACCCCGAGCGTGACTCGGGGATACCGCTAATAGCAGAAAATTCCTACCCCGAGTCACGCTCGGGGATACCGCTAAGGCGGTTAAAGCATGTTATACAGCACAGTGCTTTGCTGTGTAATTTGAACCCTTCTATCACCTAAAATACCTGGCTTATCCGGGCTTTCATTAGCCCCCCCCCGCCCCTACCTATGGATGCCTATGCATGTAGATAATTAATATTTCCATTTCTGTGGGTTTTATATTGGTAATATGGAGTTTTCTCCAGCATTCCTGAAAAATGGGTTATAACTAACTTGGCAGAAGCAGTATTGTTACCGCTTTACCCAATGCTGGTAGGTGCCAGCATTGCTGGGTCCTTAACAACCAGTGATCTCACTGGCCCTTTTCACCTACATGGCTAAGACCACTGAGTCCTGAAAAACCAGTGGCGTCTGGACAGCCACACATCCTCATTCTTGTATTCCATAAAACACCAGGCAGGCACAATAAAGAGAGAGCTGGACAGAGGGCTAATGCATTTCACGCTTAACTAGCACTTGATCAATACAGTAGCAGAACAACCAGGGTCGCAGCAGTCACCATTGCGACTGGGCCCTGGAGTTCCCCCACTGTAGAGAGGCCCGTCCGTTCTGGCTGTGCTACTATGAGGGGCCGCCCGCCTGCCAGCCCGTTCGCTCCACCATGCGGGGAGTGCGGCCGGCCTCTGAGGGAAGGCTGAGCTGAGCACTGGAGTCTCTGGAGTCTGGAGCCCCGTCTATCCTCTCCAGAGAGAGAGAGAATTTGTGTAGGGAGGTGAAGGTGAACACTGGAAAAAAAATGTCAGCTGACACCAATAGAGTAAGGGGGAGAAGCTCTCCACTCTGCAAGGAGACCCCATGATACAGAGGCATCCCTGGAGGCATGTGAATGCTGAGGGGGTTTCGACTGATTGACAAAGTAAGTGACAAATTGCTAGTGTAACTGATACCAACCACCACCACCTCTGCCTCTTACTGATCCCACCCCCCCTTCCTCCACCACCACAGATCTCCCCATCACCTCTACAACAGATAGGAATGAGATCTGTGGTGGTGGGGGTGAGTGGGTGGGAGGATGACACCACCGCTGCCACTAAACTCACACCCCCTCACTACCACCGCAGTCACTAATCCCATTGCCCTCACCACCACCACTGCTGCCAATAATCCCACCCTCCCTCACCACCATCAATACTACTACTGATCCCATCCCCTTCACAACCACTTGTAAGAGAAGTTCAGCTGGACTCAAACAGATGTTGGCACGCAGGCGCAGGCACATTTAACTCTTGTTCCCATTTAAGGAGAAATGATGGTACAAGGGCATCAGGGGTTGTATTAGAAGTTGGCAGGTATGTGAAATAGAATGACATGGTGGGCCAGCCTCCATGCACAGCCTTTCAAGCTGCTTAGTTTTTGAAATGTGTATACCTTTTTGTGGATGACAGTAAGCAAATTAAGGAGCTATTGGAGTCTCGAGTCATCTAGTTGGGGGTCAATCATGATTTAGATGTCCTCAGGGGCCTTAAGTCATGTGCCAGTGAGGAAGTCCCCAAGTTTAAAAGTTTTGGTAGTGAAGTAGCGGGAGCATTTTCTTTCATTTAGTCCAGGGGGAAATCAGGATTGCCTGTAACAGGGGTCATAGTGGTGGTCTTGATGTCAGATTTAGGTTGGCCATGAACAGCTGTAAATACTTTTAAGGTGGGGCCAATGGTAGGGGGACTAAGGTAAGTTAATATAGGTGTACTTTAGCCATCGCTTGTTCCAGGGCAGAAGATGAACTCTGCCAACAGTCTAAGATGTGAGAGAGGTGCCTTGTAGTAACACACAATGTCAGGAAAAGCGACTCCCCAATGAATCCTGGGCAGTAGAAGTCAATATAATAGTCAATGGTGTTTTTGAGACCTTATAAAGTGTAGGAATTTGCATTGTAGTGATTTCAGGAAGGCAATAGCTATTGGAATTGAGAAGGAGGGGGGGGGGTGTCTCCAATAGATAGAGGACATGGGATACAGGGTATCTTGTTCATTTTTAGGATAGTTATCTTTTCAAACCATGTGTGGGTCAGTTTATGCCAGAGCTTAAGGTTATGTTGGATCACACAGAGTTTGGGTTGAAAGTCAAAGATTTTATCTAACAATGGGATGATTTTAGTTTCCAGATAGGATATGAAAATTTGTTATCTTTTATCTAACTGCAAAATTATATTTTGATAATGCACACAAAGCTTAAACATACCTCTGTGGTTTGCAAGTAATTTGTTAATTAAAATTCTGCTATTTACAAGATAGTAATGGATGGTATTATTACATGCATTTTATGTTCAGTAATGTTGCAGTATTAATATTTAAGCCCCATGTAAAAGTTTAAAAATCTGGGTATAACAGAGCTGTTAAATTATCTTTGGTCTTTTCATGGGAATCATAAGGCTAGCTAGCACAGCATAATGTTCTTGCCCTCAAATGCTTGTTTTTAAATTATTGAAGGTAATTGCCTGTTCATTAGGCAGCCATTTTATTCACTTTTCTAGAAAGCACTGCATTACAGAAATGTTTTTCTAAATTATAAATATCAACAAACGAAAGCATTTTGATGGCCACTATACATTTTTAGTAATGCAAGCCTCAGATCAAAATTCTACTCCTAAATTCCCCCTGCAGAAGAATTTCAGTGTCAATGTGAAATGACATGTCAGCAACTCCATCCAAGTTTTACTTTAACCTAATTTCATATTTTGTTTACACATCTACGCTGTAGTAAAAACTGATATTACAAATTAAACATATTTTGACTCTATACAGCATGTTAAGCAATATTTTTCATTGTGGGGTGTGTGTGTGGAAGGCTGGACTGGGCTGCTGAAGAACCAGGATATCTTCAATAAAAAAAAAAAAAATATATATATTTATATATGTAACTATAAGTAACAAAAAACCCTCATACCTGGTGTTACAAATAATAAAAAGGATTTACTACTGACAGGATTGAAATACCTCCCCTTTGATGATATGCAGGTAACAAGGGCATTTATTCTTACCACACCTTTAAAATACAGTATAATCAATTACTGGCCATTTAGCCAGCTAATAAACAGACTAGGGGACAAATAATTACCCAAAGTAGGTTCCCAATGGGACACAGTTCTTATGCCCTTATCCAAGATTTGTGCATACATGTCATCTTTCAAAAACACAGGAAGACCCCTTTAAGGTTCTGCTTGTGGATTTACTTCATCCATTAAATCCTGGGAATTTGTTGCTACTTATATTTACATTGTTTTTAATTATTTAATATTTTTTTTAATTGATTGTTTATTTTTGTGATAGTTTTTTTCTGCCCCCTCATACCTGTGTGTGGGTCTTTCTTAACACATATACTGTATGTGTGAAGGTGAAAATCCTGGCCATGCAAGCAAAGGGATGGAATCATAGTGACATTGTCCATATATGGTCAATTATATCATTAAGAGGCCCCTCCACCAGAATTTCCATCTGGTGGGTAACAAGAGAATGAGCTACTCATCGGTGCCATTTTTTTTTTCTTTTTTAGTTTGGTGGGTTGTTGGGTATCATGATTGGATGATGAAATCAACAATGGATTTACAACAAGTGATATTTTGTTTTTTGTTTTTTTGTTTTCAATAAAGGACGTGTCAAATGTCTGGGTATCATTATTTCTTAGGTTTACAACTTTTTTTGTAAATCTTTCAGATGGGGGGGGGGGGGCAGTATCTGGGTGCCCCCTTATTTTTAAAGAAGGCTTCCAGATTTCAACAATGTAGAGGTCTTTGTCCTCATCAACATGTCATGCTCGAATTAGGGGTCTGTTATGGATTTTTAGGGGTAAGGGGTACCTTACCCATTTATATGCATGATGTACCCCCTTAAAATCCATACAGAGGGTTTGGTATAATTTTGGGGAAATCTATGCATCTCTTCTTTCAATTGTAGCTGTAGTATGTGTTATAAAAAAAAATTGTATTTACAAAGGAAAACAATGGTACAGTTGAAAATGATGAAAAACTTTCATTCAATGAGCACATACTGTAAACGCCCCCCAAAGTTCCCCCAAAATTAATACCAGATCCTTGGAGGGGAAGGAAAGAGTTTGTGTGCTGTTTTTGTAAGAGAACACAAATGCCGGCAATGACCGCTCTCTCAGCTATTTTCTGGTAATTTTACAGCTTTTTTATTTGTGTCAGTCTTTCTGTATGTCAGTGCTAAATAATCACCGCTCATGACTGCATGCTTTTTTTATTTTTGCATCGGATATGTTCCTCAGGGCAGTATCCACCCACCCAATGATATTTATTGTCACTCCCTTGCCTATTAGTCCAGAAAATGGATTGTCACCCCCTTGCCTGTTAGTTCAGAAAATGCATATTTGACACTTTCCAACTGATTTTAATTATATATATATATATATATATATATATATATATATATATATATATATACACACACTATATTTTCAAAAGTATTGGGACACCTGCCTTTACATGCACGGGGACCTTAATGCCATCCTAATCTTAGTCCGTAGGGTTCAGTATTGATTCGGCACACCCTTTGCAGCTAAAGTAGCTTCAACTCTTCTGGGAAGGCTGTCCACAAGGTTTAGGATTGTCTATGAGAATGTCTGACTATTCTTCCAGAGGTCAAGCACTGATAATGGATGAGAAGGCCTGGCTCGCAGTCTCCACTCTAATTTATCCCAAAGGTGTTCTATAGGGTTGAGGTCAGGACTCGCTGCAAGACAGTCAAGTTCCTCCACCCCAATATCGCTCATCTAGATCTTTTATGGAAAACAATTATCCAAAATGTCTTAATATGCTTACTCTTTAAGAGTTCTCTTTACTGGAATGAAGGGGCCAAGCCCAACCCCCGAAAAACAACCCCACACCATAATGCCCCCTCAACCAAATGATTTGGACCAGTGCACAAACAAAGGTCCTTAACCACTTAAGCCCCAGCCCTATTTCGGACACTTTTTGTTTACAAGTTAAAATCAGTATTTTTTCCTAGAAAACTACTTAGAACCCCCAAATATTATATATATTTTTTTAGCAAAGACTCTTGAGAATAAAATTTCAGTCATTGCAATATTTTTTGTCACGCAGTATTTGCGCAGCGGTCTTTAAAACGCCATTTTTTTGGAAAAATTAAGAAAAATCACATTTCACTGCATTTAAAAAAATACTAAACAGTAAAGATAGCCTATTTTTTTTGTATATTGTGAAAGATGATGTCACGCCGAGTAAATATATACCCAACATGTTACGGTTTAAAATTGCGCACACCCGTGGAATGGCGACAAACTACGATCAATAGAGATCTCAATAGGTGACGCTTTAAAAAATGTTTAACGGTTACCAGTTTAGAGTTAGAGTGTAGCTCTTTTTTTTAAATTATTGCTCATGCTCTGGCGTTCGCAGCGATACCTCACATTATTTTTTTTTACCTATTTATTTTATTTTTTTTTTAACTTTATTACAGGTTTTTTTTTTTTTTAAATCTGATCACTTTTATTGCTGTCACAAGCAATGTAAACATCCCTTGTGACACCAATATGCAGTGACAGGTACTCTTTATGGACGGATCGAGGGTCTAAAGGACCCTAGACCCCTCCACTGCACTTCCATGTATTCAAAACGCTGCAAACGGCATTTTTGAATACAGTCGTTTTTTAAATCTGCCGCCTTTTGCAGCGTAACCCGGAAGTGACGTCATGGACGCCGCCTCCGGGTTACGCCATCGGAGACCCGATCTAAGCCGCTTCCGGCTTAGATCGGGACTCCATCCAGCCGGCAGACGCGCTGGCTGGGTGCTCGGGTCTCCCGGTGGGATGGGAGGCCCGGGCAAAGTCACAGCCCTCCCGCTCACCCGAGTAACGATTGAGTGGCTCCCGAGCCGCATCAGTCGTCACCGACGGAAAGCTGACCATCGGCTCTAAACCACGGTACCTGGATGGTGCCTCAAGCTAGAGGCATCATCCCGGTATAACACCGCAAAGCCAACGTAGCCCTACGTCACTTTGCGGTAAGTGGTTAAAGACACAGCCTGCGCAGAGTCCTGACCTCAACCCGATAGAACACATTTGGGATGAATTAGAGCAGAGACTGCGAACCAGGCCTTCTTGTCATCATAAGTACCTGACCTAACAAATGTGCTTTTGGAAGAATGGTCAAACATTCCCATAGACACACTCCTAAACCTAATGGACAGCTTTCCCAGAAGAGTTGAAGCTGTTATAGCTGCAAAGGGTGGGCAAACTAAATATTGAACCCCACAGACTAAGACTGGGATGCCATTAAAGTTCATGTGTGTGTAAAGGCAGGCATCCCAATACTGTTGGTAATATAGTGTATGTGTGTAAACAGAAATGTATTATAAGGTACACTATATTATTAATTATTATTATTATTTATATGTTGTTGTTCAATTTATATTAGTTTATAACATTTCCTGCGTGCACCTGGTCACTATTCTGCTAAGAATGCCATGTGCATGCACATTTGTGTGAGTTAAATGTCTGATAGGCCTTCTCTGACACCGACTAACAGAACCAGAAACTCATAAACTTCTCTTGCAGTGTTCTAGGGATACTATAAGGTTTTCCATGTGTCTAAAATAAGTTATTTTTGAAAACCATAATGCAAGAGGAGTTGAGTCTTGCTTCTACGTGTCTGGGATGCATGAGCTGGCTGTGTGGAGAATGTGGATCAAGAGGTAATACTTGTATCTGTTTCTAGAAAGTCTTGGGTGGTGAAGGAGAAAGGCAGCTGGATTTTGGCCAAGATCTATTTCCTTAAGCTTTTTGATGATCTCACCTACATTCATCCTGAAAGGTCTAAATTTAATGCAGACGATATGTAGCAAAGTCCCTTCAGTTTTGCCACATCTCAAACATAGATGGGAGGTTTGTGAGTAGATCTTTTGGAGGACTACAGTTACCTTGTACCATTTTGTCAAGATCTTGTAGCCAGATTTCTAGAATCTACTAGCTATGGAGGAGTAATGGGAAAGGTAGAGAATATCTTCTCTTTGCTTTGAAAAAAAGTGTAATTTAACTCCTGTTCCCATTTAAGGAGAAACGGTGGTACAAGGGCATCAGGGGTTGTATTAGAAGTTGGCAGGTATGTGAAATAGAATGACTTGGTGGGCCAGCCTCCATGCACAGCTTTTCAAGCAGCTGAGTTTTTGAAATGTGTATGCCTTTTTGTGGATGACAGTAAGCAAGTGAAGGAGCTATTGGAGTCTCGAGTCATCTAGTTGGGGGTCAATCATGATTTAGATGTCCTCAGGGGCCTTAAGTCATGTGCCAGTGAGGAAGTCCCCAAGTTTAAAAGTTTTGGTAGTGAAGTAGCGGGAGAATTATTTGTCATTTAGTCCAGGGGGGAAATCAGGATTGCCTATAACAGGGGTCATAGTGGTGGTCTTGATGTCAGATTTAGGTTGGCCATGAACAGCTGTAAATACTTTTAAGGTGGGGCCAATGGTAGGGGGACTAAGGTAAGTTATTATAGGTGTACTTTAGCCATCGCTTGTTCCAGGGCAGAAGAGGAACTCTGCCAACAGTCTAAGATGTGAGAGAGGTGCCTTGTAGTAGCACACAATGTCAGAAAAAGCTACTCTCCCATGAATCCTGGGCAGTAGAAGTCAATATAATAGTCAATGGTGTTTTTGAGACCATATAAAGTGTAGGAATTTGCATTGTAGTGATTTCAGGAAGACAATAGCTATTGGAATTGAGAAAGGGGGGGGGGGGGTCTCCAATTGATAGAGAATACTGGATACAGGGTATCTTATTCATTTTTAGGATAGTTGTCTTTTCAAATGTGTGGGTCAGTTTATGCCAGAGCTTAAGGTTATGTTGGATCACACAGAGTTTGGGTTGAAAGTTTGAGTCAAAGATTTTATCTAACAATGGGATGATTTTAGTTCCCAGATAGGATATGAAAATTTGTAATCTTTTATCTAACTGCAAAATGATATTTTGATAATACACACCAAGCTTAAACATACCTCTGTGGTTTGCAAGTAAATTGTTAATTAAAATTATGCTATTTACAAGATAGTAATGGATGGTATTATTACATGCATTTTATGTTCAGTAATGTTGCAGTATTAATATTTAAGCATCATGTAAAAGTTTAAAGATCTGGGTATAACAGAGCTGTTAAATTATCTTTGGTCTCTTTCATGGGAATCATAAGGCTAACTAGCACAGAATAATGTTTTTATTGGAAATCTAATATCTACACAAAGTTCTTGCCCTCAAATGCTTGTTTTTAAATTATTGAAGGTAATTGCCTGTTAATTAGGCAGCCATTTTTTCCACTTTTCTAGAAAGCACTGCATTACAGAAATGTTTTTCTAAGTTATAAATATCAACAAACAAAAGCGTTTTGAATAGCCAATGTACATTTTTAGTAATGCAAGCCTCAGATCAAAATGCTACATTTAAATTCCCCCTGCAGAAGAATTTCAGTGTCAATGTGAAACGACATGTCAGCAACTCCATCCAAGTTTTACTTTAACCTAATTTCATATTTTGTTCACACATCTACGCTGTAGTAAAAACCGATATTACAATCTAAACATATTTTGACTCTATACAGCATGTTAAGCAGTATTTTTTATTGTGGGGTGTGTGTGTGGAAGGCTGGACTGGCCTGCTGAAGAACCAGGATATCTTATATATATATATAATATGGGATGCTACTTCCAATGAATGAAAACTCCCTTCACTTGTAATCCAAGTGCAATACAAATTATATCATGATTCAGGTGAGAGTACCACCAGGGCCATAGATCATTTTTTTTTCCTGGGGGGGGGGGGTTCAGCCTTGAGTACCCAGAGAACAATAATTATCACGCCTGCCACACTGTGACAAATTGTGGTGTGTAAATATATACAGTATATACAGTGCCCCCAGCAGACACATCTGTTAGTGAAGCAAATAGTAAACATGGCTTCAATGTAACCCGGGCCCCACCTGTCAGCCTCGTGGATGAGACAGGTGGTCTTTTCAGTGGCAGTGCGGCTTCAAAAGCTGATAGGTTACACTAGCCTAGCTGCTGTGGAATTGACCAATGCTCTGGGGGAGGGGGGGATTTGGACCCCCCTGACCCCCCCCCCCCTTATCTACGCCCCTGCGTACCACTCTTCTTTTCAAGCTTCATTGTGAATAGGACAGGTGAAAGACGTCACCTGTCCTTGATGTCTTTCACCTGTCCTATTCACATTGTATATTGAAAAAGAGAGTAGTGTTCTAGAAACCGTTACTCAGCTGAAATGTGATATGTTTTCTATTGCATTTAGAATACAAGTAAATTTAATGTGTATTTAATGGATGTTGCATTCCTGTGTTTGATGTAGAATAGTGGATGAAGTGGAGCCCAATTTATGTGGATCGTCTATTTTCATGGTTTTTGAAATTAGAGTTTAAGTAACATTGCTATGTGCACTGGTCCAAATCAATTGATGGAGTAGGGTTATGGTGCGGGGTTGTATTTCAAGGGTTGGGCTTGGCCCCTTAGTTCCAGTGTCAGAATACCAAGGCATTTTGTACAATTTCATGCTCCCAACTTTGTGGGAACAGTTTGGGGATGGTCCCTTCCTGTTCCAACATACCTATGCACCAGTGTAAAAAGAAGGTCCATAAAGACATGGATGAGGGATGTCGGGGGTGGAGGAACTTGACTGGTCTGCAAAGAGTCCTGATGGCAACCCAACAGAACATCTTTGAGATGAATTAGAGTGAAGACTGCGAGCCAGGCCTTCTCATCCACATCAGTGCCTGATACCACAAATTTGCTTCTGAAAGAATAGTCAAATATTCCCATAGACACACTCCTAAACCTTGTGGACAGCCTTCCCAGAAGAGTTTAATCTGTTTTTGCAAAGGGTGATCATTTTTTTTCCTGGGGGGTGTGACGTGAGTCACTTTGGTTGGGGGGCTTGTGGAACCCAGATTGCTTTAGGGAGGTTGGGAGACTCCTTGTCCAGCTTCCCTGGCGCCTCTTATGTGTAAGTCACCCTGTGTCTATTAGGGGCACAGGGTGACCAAGAACCCCAGTCAGGTCTGCTCTGCACTAATCAGACTCTTGCTAGAGGTGTGGGGTTTGTTGTTGTTGAATATCTGCATTCCATTGTTCTATTGTTCCGGTCTGCCTTGTTTGTGTGGCTAAGGGGGAGGGGTTGTCAGAAGTGTTCATCTCCTTGTGCTTTGTGTTTGAATATACAGTTTGATTCTGGATGACTCCAAAACTTTTACTGTCTAGTTCTTGGGGTAACTATAGCCAGATTCACGGATCCTGTGTTCCAGAGCTTAGGAAGCAGGTTACTGGCGGAGATACCCAGTCGCGGTGTGCGGATTCCGTCACATTGGTGGCAAGCGGTGGGATGCTTCCTGCAGTCTGGGACATCCAAACCTCCACCGGGATCCAAGATCTGGATAGCAGACTTTGGTCGCTACAACGGAGATATGGACCTGGCATCAGAGTTCGAGGGGCTGCTACGGATCGCCCTTTCAGTATACCCCAGGACGGTGTCTGTGGATCAATACCTGGAGCTCAGGCATTGGAGCCCTCCAGCTTGCTGGTATATACCAAGGCAAGTGCTTTCCAACCCCAGGGGAACAGGCCAGTGATCAATGGAAATTGCGGATGGCATTCCTGGGAGAGCGGCCCCAGGAGCAATTGGTATCTGATTTGGACAGGCTACTCCAGCAGGAGATAGAGCTGGACAATCAGTATCGGGCTCTGCAATGGCGCGCAGAGCAGAAATATTTAGGAGAGACATCAGAATGCTCTCCAGAGGGATATGACTTTGGTGGCCCTGGATTGCTGTGGGAGAGCCTTACAGATGCGTTTGTGTTTGGGGATGAAGGGGAACCTACCCTTGAGGACCTGTGAGAATACAGAGAGGCTATGCTCCATCTCACAGGGGTCTCAGAGCTTGAACCTGATCTAGAACATTTGCTAAGGAAAGAACAGCATCTGGAAAGGGCATATAGGAAACTGCTAGAACACATTCAGCAGCATGCCTATGAGTCGGCAGTGGAAACTCCGGAGATTGCTGTTCCCAAAGCTAAAGTGCTGACAACAGGGCAGAGCTCTGCTAGCCTCTGCCCAGCACCAGTAACATCTTCTGGAGTCCACAGACAGGAGATGGTGAATCTCGATCCCCAGATACCACCAGAGACTGGGGATTTAATAGATTTTTCTATTGAGGAAGAAAAACCTGATTAGCCTCCTGCAGAAGAGCTGACTTCAAAGCATGGTGCTGTGGACCCCTGCATACAACAATCGGCAGCCCTGAAGGATTGGTGCAAGGCCACTGATGTTTCACTTTACTGCCCAGTGGAACAGCTGGCAGTTAGGCAGAACGCTACTGGCCTCTGCCCACAACAATCAATTCCACAGGAGCTCCAGTGTGTGTCCACACACTGTATATGTGTGTGTTTGCCACATGATCCAGAAGTGCAGGCGTTTTCTCTGGGACAAGACTCATATAAAATGGACTGTGGCAAAGTGGAAAACTGTTCTGTGGTCAGACAAATCAAAATTTGAAGTTGTTTTTGGAAAACTGGGATGCCATGTCATCCGGACAAAAGAGGACAAGGACAACCCAAGTTGTTCTCAGCGCTCAGTTCAGAAGCCTGCATCTCTGATGGTATGGGGTTGCATGAATGTGTGTGGCATGGGCAGCTTAACATCTGGAAAGGTATATCCAAGTTCTAGAACAACATATGCTCCCATCCAGATGTCGTCTCTTTCAGGGAAGACCTTGCATTTTCCAACATGACAATGCCAGACCACATACTGCATCAATTACAACATCATGGCTGCGTAGAAGAAGGATCCGGTTACTGAAATGGCCAACCTGCAGTCCAGATCTTTCACCCATAGAAAACATTTGGTGCATCATAAAGAGGAAGATGCGACAAAGAAGACCTAAGACAGTTGAGCAACTAGAAGCCGGTATTAGACAAGAATGGGACAACATTCCTATTCCTAAACTTGAGCAACTTGTCTCCTCAGTCCCCAGATGTTTGCAGACTGTTATAGAAGTTAAGAAGAGAGGATGCCACAAAGTGGTAAACACGGCCTGTCCCAACTTTTTTGAGATGTGTTGATGCCATGGAATTTAAAATCAACTTATTTTTCCCTTAAAATTATACATTTTCTCAGTTTAAACATTTGATATGTCATCTATATTGTATTCTGAAAAAAAAAAATATTGAAATTGGGTTTGCGTATATATATATATATATATATATATATATATATATATATATATATATAATTTAAGTACATTTAAAAAAAGAGAGATGCAGACTGGGTACTAGAGTACAAATATATAATACAGCACAGCAAGACCAAAAGGTGGATTTGGTTGTACCCAGTTGGGCTTTGCTTTATTAATTACATAATGTTCTATATTATGGGAAAAGTGATCTAAAATGTATAGAGGTACATCTGTACCTTTTTCACACTTGCGTAAAGGTGCTATCAATGTATGCTAAGTGCAGACTGACTTACTGGTACAATTAAAAATGCTACCATTTTAATAATCACTGAGAACTCAGAGAACGTTGGTAACTGAGAATATTGTAGTAAATTAAAAATAGACTGTGTTGTAGCAACATTAATTGGTTACTTTATTAGGTAGCACATAAAATATCCTGCTACCGAAAAAACAAATGGAAATTTATGGAATCAAAAAACATTTTCCTCAAACTGGCCCTTCTTACTATACCAGATTACAGTAATCAGCCACAACTAAAGCTGAACTGAGGATGCTGTATATCATTGTAGTAGTCCATGCTGCATACAGTGAGAGCCATGATCTTCTGGGTTCTCTATGAGAAGCTTTCTCTTTGCAGAGTGAACACAGGGGGTCACTTGCTCAGCACCTCCACCATTCTCCATGAATACATGGGTGAGATAGAGGGCATAAGCAGTGACATCACTGTACTAGCACAGACTTTTATAGTAATTTACAGCATTTCCAGAGGACCTCTAGATATCAGATATGGATACTTGCATCAAGCCAAGGTGGCCCAATGTATGTATGTAAAAAAATATAATTCCTGGAGTTCGTCTTTATTAAACCATGTCTTTCACAGTAAGCCACACTCACTTCCATTTGATGGTTATCCTAAAGTCTTGGTTATCCTAAAGTTCTCTCAGGTGGCCGCAGCCATGCCAGTCCAGCACTATGCTGTGCTAATCCAAGGTACAGTGAGATTCTCTACAAAAGTATTTCATTATATTGTACCCTGTCTTATAAGCCTATAATGTTGAAGGGGAATCACATAACTGATTAGGTATATTCTGTGCTCTTCTGTGAACTCAAGCCTAAATATTGCATTTTTGGCTGATTAAAATGCATTACTAATTTGAAATCTTATTCATAACACATTAACTGTAGTTGCCATTATTAATGATTATGCTCTCTGACAGATAAAGCTATTAGCTTTGAAGGAAAAGAAAAAGTTCAGGTGTAAGAAAGTATTTTAATACATATGGTGAATGATGAGATATTTTGAAATTGACATGCCATCCATAATTCCTAACATTGCAACACTTTTTTTTTCAAATTTCTTTTATTGATCAAATGTAATATAACCATCATACAAAGTATGCATTAGAACACAAGTCCAATATGTAGGTTACATGAAGGATCAGAGGTTAACATCAACAACCACATCATCAAAACACACATACATAAGTAGAGCTCCATAACAATGACTTGGTGTAAACTGGTATAACTATAAGTCCCATGATGGCCAACCACAAGGTAAGTGACACATAAAAAGAAAAAAGGAGTAATGCACACTTATGCAATAGGGGTAACCACTTCATAAGTACCAGACAGAGACGCTTAAGTAAAACCCAGATCAGATAGGGGAGGCGGGTGGGACAAGGGGGGGGGAGACAGGAGGGAGGGGGCTCACGAAGGGGTGGGAGGAGACAGAGGAGCAGAGGAGAGAATGGAGTAGTAAACAGATGTAGTAGAGGGTGGTGGTAAAGGAGGAGGAGGAGGAAGCTCGGCCTGTAGGAAACGGGTAGAGTCGTCCCGCGCGGGTGACCACCGCACCGGTCAGTCCGCGGGCGGACCTGCATCCCCGCCCAGGGCCATGCCCTCCGCAGACATGATAAAAGAATTCCAGCAAGCCCAGGTTTTGGAGTATTGCTCCTTCCTGCCCTGAGCCGTAAGAACCAGATCCTCTAATTCATTAAGCCATTTGACTCTACGCAGCCAGAGAGGGATCGTAGGAGGGGACGTGCTCTTCCAGCAGAGGGCTACACAGGATTTAGCCGCATCTGCCAGGTGTCTAAGCACTGAGCGCTTATAGCGCTTAGGGGCAATGCCAGTGCAGTGCAGCAGGAAAAAGGCCGGATCATCTGGGATGGTGCGTTCCGTCATCAGCTGGGAGATCCTACGGACCTCCGACCAGAAACCCCGTATCAGGGGGCAGTTCCAGAAAACGTGGTATAGGGTGCCCCTGTCCTGTAGACAACGCCAACACCTATCCGTCGCCTCCGGGAAGATGCGGCACAGTTTGTCTGGAGTATAGTACCAGTGCATGAGAACTTTGTAGTTGCTTTCCTGGATGCGGGTGCAGATTGATGACTTGAGAGAAAACCTGATAATGTTGCGCCTCTCCGATTCAGTAAATGTCTTCTGAAGCTCTCTTTCCCATTTGGAAATGCCCGGGAGGACAAAGCCCTCCGGCGGCACGGAGAGAAGTTCATACATCTGGGAGAGGGCATGGGGCAGAGCTCCCGCAGTTACCAGTAAATGTTCCAACGAGGTAAGGTCCCTCCCGAACCGCGTCGGGGGCCCCAGTTCCCGCAGAAAGTGCAGAAGTTGTAACGCCTGCCACCGAGTCAAGCGATAGCGTCCCGTCATCGACGTCAGCTGGGAGAGAGACATCCACTCGTGGCCCTCCCTGAAGTGGGAGACCTGGAAGACTCCCTCCGCCAGTAGTGCAGCAAATCTATCCCCTGCGCAGCCCGGGGGGAACCGCGGGTTCCCCAACACCGGGAACAGCTGGGAGTGACTGTCCACCAGACCCCTGGAGGCCACCACCACGGCACACGACCGAAGAGTCGGGCCCAAGGTGGGATGTCGTCTAACTTCGGCCGGGAGGTCCTTCAGAATCAGGGGAGCCCTGGACAGACATAATGGAAACAAGGAGGCCTCCAGACTCACCCACTGTTTCAGGTCGGCGTGTCTTGCCCAGTCCACCCACCGTGCCAGATGTGCCGCCTGATAATAGCGGCGGACATCGGGGAGGGCAACACCGCCGTGCCTCTTGGGAAGGACCAGGAGTCTGCGGGCCAATCGGGGCCTCTTACCGGCCCAGACAAAACGCGTGAAGGCGGAGTCAACCTTGCCGAAGAAGGAAGCCGGGATGTGAACCGGGAGTGTCTGAAATAAGTAGAGGAGTTTCGGTAGGACTGACATTTTCAAGATGTTGCACCGGCCAAACCACGAGTGGAGACCCTTAGACCATGTGTCAAGCAGAGAGCGAATCATCGAAAGGAGAGGCGGGAAGTTCAATCTGAACAAATCCGCCGGATCCGGGGAGAGCCAGGTGCCCAAGTACCGGAGTCCCTCCGAGGCCCAGCGGAATGGAAAGTCTTTGGCTAACAAATCCCGTAGATCCGGTGGCAGGGCCACCCCCATGATCTCTGACTTGGAAAAATTGATTTTCAAGTTGGACAAGGCCCCGTACGTCTCAAATTCCTTCAGGAGACAGGGCAACGAAATCAAGGGTTGGGCGAGTGAGAAGAGGAGGTCATCCGCGTAGGCGGATACCTTGCAAGTGGAGGTTCCAACCCGTATCCCGGAGATGTTCGGGTTTGCGCGCACCCGGGCCAGGAAGGGCTCAAGGGAGAGGGCAAATAGCAAGGGTGAAAGGGGACAACCCTGACGGGTACCGTTGAAGATGCGGATCGGATCCGAAAGGATCCCGTTCGCCTTTACCCTCGCCCCCAGATTGGTATAGACCCCCCGAATCCAGGCCATCATCTGCTGACCAATGCCGAAACGGCGCAGGACCTCGAACATGTAGGGCCAACTAACCCTATCGAACGCCTTCTCGGCGTCGGTACTTAGAAAAATAGAAGGCGTGTGGCTAACACGGGCCCGATGGATCAGGTCAATGACCTTGGTCGTGTTGTCCCTCGCCTCACGGGTGGGAACAAAGCCCACTTGGTCCCAGTGAATCAGGCTCGGCAAAAAGGACTGGAGGCGGAGGGCAAGAAGTTTTGTGAAAAACTTCAAGTCCGCATTGAGCAGCGAGATCGGGCGGTAGCTGCCGCACGCCGAGGGGTCCTTCCCTTCTTTGGGAATGACCGAGATGTGAGCACTCAACGTTTCCTCACGGAACTCACAGGTGCGTCCCACCGCGTTAAAAAGCCGTAACAGGTGGGGCGCCAACAAGGGATGAAGTGTCTGGTAGTAGGCGACTGTAAAGCCGTCCGGCCCAGGCGCCTTGCCCTTTTTCGCCGAGGATATGACCGCCACCAGTTCTTCTTGAGTGAAAGAGGAGTCCAGTGCCTCTCTGTCCGAAGAGGAGAGTTGCGGCAGGGAAATCTCATCCAAATAAGAGGAGAGCGGGATCAGGCGGGACGGCTGCTGAGGTAAGCCATAAAGAGTAGCGTAGAAAGTCCCGAAGCACTGTGCTATGTCTGCAGGCAGGTGCACCCTAGAGCCAGTAGCATCGATCAGATGGGGGACGTACGACACAGCCTGTCGCTCTCGGAGGGACCGAGCCAGCACCTTGCCGCACTTGTCCCCAGATTCATAGCTAATCTTTCCACCGCGCTGGATCGCCGCCTTGGCCCGATAGCGCAGAAGGTCAGCAATCTGATCCCTGAGGCGCGTCAGTTCCGTTCCCAGCACAGGGTCAAGATCCCTCTTGTGACGAGCCTCCAGACTCGCCACCTTCGCCAACAGGTCTGTCAGTGTGGCTTCCCTCTCCCTCTTGAGGCGTGCTCCATGGTGGATGAGGACCCCCCGGATCACCGCCTTATGCGCTTCCCACAGCACACTTGGGTCGCTGTCCGGTTCCACGTTCGTCTGAAAATACATTCGCAGAGTTTGAGTGACGTCAGCAAGCACCTCCGGCACTTGCAGAAGGCTCTCGTTTAGTCTCCAATGCCAGTCTGAAACCCTGTTCGTGCCACTGAGGTTGACCGTCAGGGTCACCGGGGCATGGTCCGACCAGGTAATAGTGCCCAGCTCCACCCCCACGACCGACTGAAGCAGTCTGTGCGGAAGGAGGAATAGGTCAATGCGTGAGTAAACCTGGTGTGGCACGGAGAAATACGAGTAATCTCTCTCACCAGCGTGAAGAATCCGCCACACGTCAACTAGTTGAAGGTCGTGCAGTAGGGTATGGATCTGTCTGCGCGTACCCCTAGGGACCGACGAGAGGCCCGTTGAGGTGTCTAAGCGAGGATCCAGCGGGATATTGCAATCTCCGCCCAGGATGAGTTTGCCCTCCGCGAAATCCAACAAGGACTTCAGCGACCTGCAGGGGAAAACCTCCTGATGAACATTAGGGGCGTAAATCGTGGCAATTGTGACCTTGACCTCGCCCAGGAGTCCCTTCAGGAACAGAAAACTGCCCCGAGGGTCCACCTCACGGGCCCGCAAGGTCCAAGGGAGCCGGTTAGAAATCATAATGGAAACCCCTCGAGACTTGGCCTCGGCATTAGGGGCATGATATACGCATGGGTAGAACCTGTTCTGCAGGAGGGGGAACGCACCCTCCCTAAAGTGCGTCTCCTGTATGAAAGCAACGTCTGCACGTAGTCGCTTAAGCTCTCCCAACAGGACACGCCGCTTCTCGGGCACGTTAAGCCCCCTGGCATTGAGCGTGGTCACCCGCACGGGATCCATGAGGCCAGACGGAAGGACAAGAGACCCAGGAGTAGAGAAGGGGGAGGACCAGGGGATAAGAGAGATAGGGTAGGTGACCCGAGCAGAGACTTGTGGTAGAAGGGGGGTGGAGGGGGGATAAGGGGGAAGGAGGGAGGGAAGCAGGTAGAAGTGGAAGAAGGACAAGAGCCGGTAGGGCAAGGCAGGGGGAACAGTGGGGAGAAGAAAAAGACAGAGAACAGGAGAGGATACGTAGAAGTGGTAGTGGATAAGATACAAACTTTAAGACGTCCTGGGACCCCTCCTCTAAGAGGGCAGAGTCACACCTAGGGACGCAGGCCTATTGGGGACGAAGACCTGAGAACTAAAAACGGAAGCGGGAGAGACGAGCCCATGAGCCAGAACTCTCCCCATCCATTGATACGTACCAGAAAAGGGGACACACGGGAGAGGGGGACGTAAACCCTCCCCTCCGCCCGCCGCCCCAACACAAAAAAGAAAAAGACTGCCAAGTAGTAAAGTGCAAAATCACAAAAAAAAAAACAGTAGGAAGGTAGAACACTCTAAACTGAACTGTAGTGCAATGAGCACAGCCCACGACAGCCACCCTCCGCCCTGAAAAAACCCCAGGAAAGGGCAAGGACAGCGGCCATCGAATGGGCCCGGGGGCCAATCGCACAGAACCACACTCTCCAAGCCACCGGAGCCAGAGGGGAAGGCCCCCGCCGGTCAAACCCTAAAAAAGCCTTGCCCCCAAAAGAGGGCCGGCGTCTCCATTATAGTGGGCTCGGAGGTGCGGGGCTGCTGATCATATGCCCCCCCCAAGATATAAGCCAAACAACAACAACCCAGAGATACATGAGCCAGACCCCCCATTGCAACACTTTTTAACAGTCAATGTGCAATATCATTTGCATAATGTAAATATTTGTGTGAGTCTTGAAGTTACTGTACTTCAATTTCTTCGTGATACGGATTTTTTTTTTTTTCGCAGGTCAAAAGTTCTACTTTTTGTAAATGTTTTAGGATTTTGATGTATAAAAACAGAAAACAATGCTTTCAAATACTGAATTTGTAAACAAAAAAATAAATAAATAAATAACTAAAAATACGATAAGCAATCTGCATTTTAGCAAAATGGACGGTGGTCACTATTATGGGAGTGAAATCCAGGACAGAATCACATTAATAATGTGGTAAAAGTGTTAACAGTTTATTGTCTTATAATGGATAAAACCTGAGGTAGGGTAAAACAGCCAATGATACCCCTGCATGGAATCCCTGGGCATTGAAATGAGGGTCATCCATTGTCACAGATAGGGCTGACAGAGGGGTACCAATACAAAAGCCCTGGTGAATACGGCGTGACCGCTCAGGAGGCCAGACGAAGCACGCACAGTCAGGTGACGTCACGACTGGCCAGCGAGTGGAAGCAGGAAGAGCCAAGAGCGTGGAACACAGGCTGGATCAGTTGCCATGACAACGCATTTCACACGCATTCACTTTATCAAGTTGCCCCCTAGCACCCAGTCTGCATCTCTCTTTTTTGAAATTTACTTTAATAATATTTGTATGATAAATATATACAGGTGTGTCTCATAAAATTAGAATATCATCAAAAAGTTCATTTATTTCAGTAATTTATTTCAAAAAGTGAAACTGCATGCTCAGGTGACGTAATGGCCAGCAAGTGGGCAGAAGCAGAAAGAGCCAGGGGAAGCCTCGAGGAACCAGTGTGGAACGCAGGTTGGGTCAACTTGATCAAGTTTTCAACTTGATAAAGCGCATGCGTGTGAAACGGCAACTGACCCAGCCTGCATTCCATGCTGGTTCCACATAGGCTTCCCTTGGTTCTTCCTGCTTCCGCCTGCTGGCCGGCCGTGATGTCACCCGAGTGCACCACGCTCTGTATGGCCTCCCAATTGGTCACACCGTATCCACTGTGGCTTTTTTATTGGTGTTCCCCAGTCAGCCCTATCTGCAGTGCTGGATGACCCTCTCTTCCATTCCCAGAGATTCAATGCAGTGGTATCGTTGACTGTTTTCCCTTACCTCAGGTTTTCTCCATTATAAGACATCACACTGTTAACCACTTAAGCCCCGGAAGATTTTACCCCCTTCCTGACCAGGGGGTTTTTTGCGATTTTTTACTGCATGACTTTAACGGACAATTGCGCAGTCGTGCGACGCTGTACCTAAACGAATTTCACGTCCTTTTTTTCCCACAAACAGAGATTTCTTTTGGTGGTATTTGATCACCTGTGCGATTTTTTGATCATAATGCGCTATAAACAAAAAAAGAGCGTAATTTTTGCAAAAATAACAATATTTTTCACTTTTTTTATATGAAATTCCCCCAAAAAATAATGTAAAAATCAAAATTTTTTAACATTTTCGGCCAAATTGTTTTATGCTACATATGTTTGGTAAAAAAAATTGCAAAAAGCGTATTTTGATTGGTTTGCGCAAAAGTTATTGCGTTTACTAACAAAGGGAAAATTTTTTGTCATTTTTGGTGTTTTTTTTCAACGAGTAATGGCGGCGATCTGCGATTTTTTTTGCGGTACTGGGACATTGCGGCGGACAGATCGGACCCTTGACTGACATTTTTGACACTTTTGGGGGTACCAGTGACATTACTGCAGTAATCAGTGCTATATATATGCACTGTTACTGCAAAAATTACACTGGCAGGGAAGGGGTTAACTGTATTGGACAGGGAGGGGTTAAGTGTGTCCTAGGGGCGTGATTCTAACTGTAGTGGGACAATGCTATTGGTGTAAAAACAAAGATCAATGGTTCTACATAGTAGAACCGTCTGATCTGCATTTTTACACAGGGAGAATGACAGGCGGCTTGTTTACATAAGCCGCTCTGTCTTTCCCCTGCTGTACCGGCGATCGTAGTGTGACCGGCGGACATCGGGTCCGCCGGTCACACGCCCGCACTCCTCCCTGAACGAGCCTCATCGGGCGCGCACCTCAGCGGGCGCGCGCTCGCCCGCTATTGGCTCTAATAGCAGTGACAGGCGAGTGACGTAGATCTACGTCACTCTGCCTGGCCGGGGCCGACTGCCGCAGTAAATATACTGTGCGCAGTCGGCAACCGGTTAATGCTTTTACCTCCTTTAGGCCCTCTTGATGTGATTCTGTCCTGCATTTCACTCCCATCATAGTAACCACGATGGGCAATGAGCTCAGTCCTTTTTGTTTATTTCTATAGGAAAGTAGGGGGATAGAAACATTCAATCTCCCTGGAAAAAGTAGGACTTTGTAGGCATACACAGATTCATCTCATAAAAAATGTACAATCTCAAGTAGTATAAATATAGACAAATTTTATTGTTTAAAAGTGATCATAACACCAGATCATAAAAACCATCACACAGATGCATATAAATAGCCGTGCAACAATATTCTCCAAAGCCTTAAGAACCCATGTGCATTTCAACATGTCATAATCTCTATTTGAAGGCCATGAATATGGTCGGCCTTTTTGTTCCTGGATAGACGGGGTTCGGATGTGCAACAATGTGTTAGAGGAATCACTGCTTATTTATGATTACACCTTGCACCATCCAAAGTGCATACTGACAGCTGCATAGGTTAGGCCCAGTCTCTCCACCACTCCATCCGTGGTCTGTGCCTCTAGCGCTCGGGATACATGTGTGCTTACTTAGCATTTGGAACTTTCACTTATTGTAAACTAAAAATTAGCATGTGATATTGCTCCTTTTTGTAATAATCTGAAAGGGAAATTGTGAAAATATAGAAACAAGCCCCTGCTTTGCATATTAGTCATTAATTATTTGAGGCCTTTGTACAATTTTTTACACAAATATTATTTATTTTTTATTGATCTGTTATTGTGACTTTGATGACAGATATCATCTGTGGTATTTTATGCAGCGTTCATCTAAGAGTTTATTCAGACCCATCCTGCGTGCAGGCTCCTTTTAATATTGCACCTACACCTGCCATGGGCTGCGTGCAAGCAGCCTATATGGGTGAATGTAGCAGCTATATGGACACAGCCACATGTCGATCCATGCACCTGCTCCTGCACACATGTCAAATTTTGTTGCTATATCTATGCAGCTGATGCATTGGCATTCACCTCTATAGGGTGCCTGCGTACAGCCCAGGGTGAATGCAGGCACAATTACAAAGGGAGCACCTAAATGAAGCCTATTAGAAATGTAAGATGTAACCAATTTTTTCTACTTAAGACAAAAACATAATGCTTTCATGGCTTACCTGAGCTTAGTCCCAGACCACATTCAGGTAACCCTTTAATTGTTAACAACAACATGCTAAAATAGAAAAAAAAAAAAAAATATATATAAAATTATAGTTGCGCAGTGCATTAAACCAGACTCTTTGGGATCTACAGTTGTGCTTAAAATTTTGCATACTCTGGCAGAAATTGTGAAATTTTGGCAATGACATTGAAAATATGACTGAATGGCAAAAACTGTCTTATTTATGGATATTGATCATATGAAGCCATTCATTATCACATAGTTATTTGTCTCCATATTAAATCATAAAAACAGAAATCACCCAAATTACCCAGATCAAATGTTTCCATATCCTGGAATGTGTGGCCTTGGTACGGACACACAAGGTGACACACATATTAAAATGGCAGTTAAAGGTTCATTTCCCACATCTGTGGCTTTTTAAATTGCAATTAGTGTCTGTGTATAAATAATCAATGTGTTTGTTAGCTCTCATGTGGATGCCCTGAGCAGGCTAGACACTAAGCTATGGGGAGCAGAACAAACTGTCAAAAGACCTGCATAACAAGGTAATGGAACTTTATAAAGATGGAAAAGGATATAGAAAGATATCCAAAGCCTTGACTATTCCAGTCAGTACTGTTCAATCACTTATTAAGAAGAAGACCATTTTGGAATCCAAGGTCAGGTAGACTAAGAATGATTGCAGCCACAACTACCAGAACAATTGTTCAGGATACAAAGAAAAACCCACGGTAAACCTGTTCTGGAAAAAGACAGTGTGGTTGTTTCAAGGAGCACAGGATGACAATACTTGAACAAAAGTGAGTTGCATGGTTATGTTGCCAGAAAGAAGCCTTTACTGAGCCAGTGCCACAAAAAAGCCTGACAATACCTTGACACAAATCATAGCTTCTGGCGCACTGTAACCTGGAGTGATGAGACCAAAATAAAGGGGTAGCTAAAGGGATAAAGTATTAAAATCTTACAATTAATAAGTGTTGTATATCTCTTAATAAGTTTATGTATTTTTTTGGAATCTTTCTTTTTTGGAAAATGTTATTTATTTTTTCTTTTTATATGTGAGATATATGTAAATTTTATATGCAAACAAAATAAAAAAATGTTAAATACAAAAAAAAATGAGACCAAAATAAAGCTTTATGGGCACAACCATAAGCACTATGTTTGGAGATGGGTCAACAAGGCCTAAAGCAACAAGAATACCATCCCCACTGTGAAACATGATGGTTAGACATGTGCACTACCAAAAAATGTATCTTCTTGTGGTTTTATTTATTTATTTATTTATTTTTTCCGGTTATTGGATCATTTGTTGAGATCGGCATTTGTTACTTCGGATTATTTCTTATTTTGGATGCATTGGTATTCGGACTCAGGCCATTCGTTCATTCTGACATTGGTTGTATTTGTAACCTATGTTAGTTCGGTTTTTTCAGTTTTATATGCTTATTTCATCATTCGTTATTTTGAATTTATTTGTTGTATATGTGGAAATATTTGTTATTTACAAGTCAGACTCAGCGTGCGGCGCTGGGATTAATTTAGTAGGCCTCAGCTACCTACTAGCAAATGTATTTAAAGAACAAAACGACAATTAACAATTATTAATTGTATTAGACTTGGAAACTGTGTATAATAATAATAATATATAATAATAATAATAAATTAGAATCACATAATTCATTTTACACAGTCATATACAATTTACTGCAGTGCAGCCAATCAGGTAGCATGACCAGCATGCATCACTCCCTTAACCACTTGCCTACAGTGCACTTTCACCCCCTTCCTGCCCAGACTGATTTTCAGCTTTCAGCGCTCTCACACTTTGAATGACAATTACTCAGTCATGCAACACTGTACCCATAAAAAATTTGCGTCCTTTTTTTCACACAAATAGAGCTTTCTTTTGATGGTATTTAATCACTACTGGGTATTTTATTTTTTGTGCTTATAATAAAAAAAGACTGAAAATATTGTGAAAAAACGCATTTTTCTTTGTTTCTGTCATAAAATTTAGCAAATGAGTAATTTTTCTTCACAAATTTTGGCCAAAATTTATACTGCTACTTATCTTTTTTTTTTTTTTTTTTAGCAGAGACCCTAGATAATAAAATGGAGATCGTTGCAATATTTTTTATCACACCATATTTGCGCAGCAGTCTTCCAAATGCAATTTTTTTGAAAAAAATTAACTTTTTTGAACTAAAAAATAAGAAAACAGTAAATTTAGCCCAATTTTTTTCCATAATGTGAAAGATAATGTTACGCCGAGTAATTAGATACCCAACATGTCATGCTTCAAAATTGCGCATGCTCACAGAATGGCACCAAACATTGGTACTTAAAAATCCCCATAGGCAACATTTTAAAAATTTCTGCAGGTTACTAGCTTAGAGTTACAGAGGAGGTCCAGGGCTCAAATTATTGCTCTCGCTCTAACGATCGCGGCGATACCTCACATGTATGGTTTGAACACCGTTTACATATGTGGGCGGGACTTGCGTATGCGTTTGCTTCTGCGCGCGAGCTAACGGGGACAGGGCGCTTTAATTTTTTTTTCCTATTTATTTTATTTATTATTTTTTTATTTTTACACAGTTTAAAAAAATGTTTTGATCACTTTTAATTCCTATTGCAAGGAATGTAAACATCCCTTGTAATAGAAATAGGCATGACAGGTCCTCTTTATTGTGAGATCTGGGGTCAAAAAGACCTCACACCTCACAACTACACTTAAAAAGAAAAAAAAAAAAATTGTTGAAAAAGGAAAAAAAAGAAAAAAGAAAAAAAAAAGCGGCCCTTTAAACCGTTTGCTAGGCAACGTCTTTTGACGTAGCTCCGGTCCTCCAAGACCATAGAGTCGAGTGAGGGCCATCTTGCCCTCACTCGACTTCCTGTCTCTGAGGATCCGGGACCGGATAGTTTTCCCCCCTGCCGGCGGGTCCGGTAAGCTGGGAAAACGTCTTGGACGCGGCAGGAGGGGGGGGGGGCACCTCTTCCCCTACACCGTAAGGGTAATTCCGCGGCGAATCCGCCACTGGGACCACCCTTATCTAAAAGCCGACCGCCCGCCGTTTCAAAAAATACCGGGGTTATGGGGGCTATCTGCTGCCATAACCCCAGTATTTAGCTTTTAATGGCCGACACATATATTCATTAGGCGGTCAGTAAGTTATTGCATGTACAGTGGGTACGGAAAGTATTCAGACCCCCTTAAATTTTTCACTCTTTGTTATATTGCAGCCATTTGCTAAAATCATTTAGGTTCATTCTTCTTCCTCATGAATGTACACATTGCACCCCATACTGACAGAAAAACACAGAATTGTTGACATTGTTGCAGATTTATTAAAAAAGAAAAACTGAAATATCACATGGTCCTAAGTATTCAGACCCTTTGCTGTGACACTCATATTTAACTCAGGTGCTTTCCATTTCTTCTGATCATCCTTGAGATGGTTCTACACCTTCATTTGAGTCCAGCTGTGTTTGATTATACTGATTGGACTTGATTAGGAAAGCCACACACCTGTCTATATAAGACCTTCCAGATCACAATGCATGTCAGAGCAAATGAGAATCATGAGGTCAAAGGAACTGCCTGAAGAGCTCAGAGACAGAATTGTGGCAAGGCACAGATCTGGCCAAGGTTACAAAAAGATTTCTGCTGCACTTAAGGTTCCTAAGAGCACAGTGGCCTCCATAATCCTCAAATGGAAGACGTTTGGGACGACCAGAACCCTTCCTAGAGCTGGCCGTCCGGCCAAACTGAGCTATCGGGGGAGAAGAGCCTTGGTGAGAGAGGTAAAGAAGAACCCAAAGATCACTGTGGCTGAGCTCCAGAGATGCAGTCAGGAGATGGGAGAAAGTTGTAGAAAGTCAACCATCACTGCAGCCCTCCACCAGTCGGGGCTTTATGGCAGAGTGGCCCGACGGAAGCCTCTCCTCAGTGTAAGACACATGAAAGCCTGCATGGAGTTTGCTAAAAAACACCTGAAGGACTCCAAGATGGTGAGAAATAAGATTCTCTGGTCTGATGAGACCAAAATAGAACTTTTTGGCCTTAATTCTAAGCGGTATGTGTGGAGAAAACCAGGCACTGCTCATCACCTGTCCAATACAGTCCCAACAGTGAAGCATGGTGGTGGCAGCATCATGCTGTGGGGGTGTTTTTCAGCTGCAGGGACAGGACGACTGGTTGCAATCGAGGGAAAGATGAATGCGGCCAAGTAAAGGGATATCCTGGACAAAAACCTTCTCCAGAGTGCTCTGGACTTCAGACTGGGCCGAAGGTTTACCTTCCAACAAGACAATGACCCTAAGCACACAGCTAAAATAACGATGGAGTGGCTTCACAACAACTCTGTGACTGTTCTTGAATGGCCCAGCCAGAGCCCTGACTTAAACCCAATTGAGCATCTCTGGAGAGACCTAAAAATGGCTGTCCACCAACGTTTACCATCCAACCTGACAGAACTGGAGAGGATCTGCAAGGAGGAATGGCAGAGGATCCCCAAATCCAGGTGTGAAAGACTTGTTGCATCTTTCCCAAAAAGACTCCTGGCTGTATTAGATCAAAAGGGGGCTTCTACTAAATACTGAGCAAAGGGTCTGAATACTTAGGACCATGTGATATTTCAGTTTTTCTTTTTTAATAAATCTGCAACAATGTCAACAATTCTGTGTTTTTCTGTCAGTATGGGGTGCTATGTGTACATTCATGAGGAAGAAGAATGAACCTAAATGATTTTAGCAAATGGCTGCAATATAACAAAGAGTGAAAAATTTTAAGGGGGTCTGAATACTTTCCGTACCCACTGTATATGGCAAACAGGTGACGATGACTGATGGGGTGACAGGTGACGATGACTGATGGGGTGACAGGTGACAATGACTGATGGGGTGACAGGTGACAATGACTGATGGGGTGACAGGTGACGATGACTGATGGGGTGACAGGTGATGATGATTGATGAGGTGACAGGTGATGATGATTGATGAGGTGACAGGTGATGATGATTGATGAGGTGACAAGTGACGATGATTGATGAGGTGACAAGTGACGATGATTGATGGGGTGACAGATGACAATCACTGACGGGGTGACATGTGACGATGATTGATGGGGTGACAAGTGACGATCACTGATGGGGTGACAAGTGACGATGATTGATAGGGTGACAGATGACGATGACTGATGGGGTGACAGGTGACGGTGATTGATGGGGTGACAGGTGACGGGCGATGGCCACTGATGGGTGACAGGTGACGGGCGATGGTGCACGGCGGTACTGATGGCAGTCTCTGGTGACCGGTGAACTTTAGGCTACGTTCACATGTGAGCGTAGCGATCATGGGCAGAATCACTGCGATTCCGCCCGCGATCCAGAAATCATTGGAAATTGCGGGACGCCTGTGCGTTGCCCGTGATTTGCAATAGCACCCCAAACGCTGTGCGATGTTGCTGCGATTTCCGCCTGCCGAATCGAGGTAACATCACGCAAACAACGCATGACGCCCCAAAGAAGCTCTTGTACCTTTTTTGGGCATCATGCGTTGTTTACGCGATGTTACCGCGATTCGGCAGCACAGCGTTTGGGGTGCTATTGCAAAAAACGGGCAACGCACAGGCGTCCCGCAATTTGCAATGATTTCCGGATCGCGGCAGAATCGCTGTGATTCTGCCCGCGATCGCTACGCTCACATGTGAACGTTATGGGTGTCAATTTCTGGGCACTGATGAGGTGACTGTTGGGTGACAGGTGACATTGGGGGGGCTGAGGACTGTGTGGGGGGACCTTTATTTGTGTGATTTTACTTTTGACATGTGTACAGAGCAGTAACTCACTATTTCTAGCTCTGCTCTCCTCACACTGGAAGCTGTATGAGGGGAGAAGAGCTAGTAACAGTGAGTTACTGCTCTTTGTTTACATTTTGTGATCGGCTGTGAATGGATTCACAGCCGATCACATAGTAAACAGTCACTGTCAGTGACTGTTTACTACTGCCGGTGACAGCTGTGTTCCTACGGAACACAGCGCCACCGACATGACCGCGCTGCGCGCTCCCGATCGCGCATGCGCGGTCTTCATCCGGCATCTACTGTTGTGATCGGCTATGTCATTGCAACATAACGGATCACGTGGGAAACAGCCATGCCTATTGGCTGTTTCCCCCCTGCCGGTGACCGGCTGTGTCCCGGGGATACGCCGACACCGGCAGTGCACGGCGGCGCGCCCGCGATCGCGCGCCTGCCCTGCATTTCCTGCGGACGTCATATGACGTCCGCCCAGGATAATAGCCGCACCGTCCCGCCGTCATATGACGGCGGGCGGGCGGTAAGTGGTTAAATAACCCCACCCATGTAACTATTCTTTGTGGGAGTTTAGGAGCAGAGAAGAGATAATTTAAACTATTTTAAAATAGTACTAATAAGTTAAAAAACAAAATTCTAACAAATAACAAAATTAATAAATAAATAAATTGTACCAGGAAAAGAAAGGGATAGAGAAGTAAAACTAAGATCTATCAATATCATTATCTAGTACAGGCATGTCCAACCTGTGGCCCAGAGGCCACATGCGGCCTGGAACCCCAGGCAATGCGGCCCACTGCCACCTGACAATTTTTTTTTTTTCTGGGGAGGAAGGAAGTCAGGTCGGGGGCATGGCCACAGCGGCTTCCAACTAACGGTAGGCAGAGGCTGCCTCGGAGGGGAGAGGGGGGGCGAGCATGTGCAGTGTTTCTGACTTCTACCACCATGACCACTTCTTCAAATCACTGAAGTGGTCATGGTGGTTACAGTGTTCCCTTAATATTTCTCAGAAGAATTAAATCTCTGTATACTGATTCCATTTCATTTGATCATCCTCTAGTTGTGTTAAATTAGTGCGGGGGGTGCAGCGGCATTTTATTACTTCTATACCTTAACTATAGTATATATTTTAGATGCGGCCCGAGAAAATTTCTCTACACTCAATGTGGCCCAGAGAAGCCAAAAGGTTGGACACCCATGATCTAGTAGATGGCTAACAACAACAAAAAAATATTCTGACCATTGAAATTAAAACAAATTCTACAGTGCAGACAGACAGCAAAATAATAAAACCCACACTGTCTCACTAAAGGAAAATGCAGGAAAAAAAGAAAATCTTTTTGTTTTTTTTTTACTATAAAAAAATTAAATCTGCAGTACAGACACTTAGCAAGATAATAAAACCCACACTGTCTCACATAAGGAGAAAAAAAATAGAACTGTAGGATATCCCATTTTACTACTATGAAGAAATAATAGTAAGCTTAATTAGAAATAAATAATATCTCTCTCACTCCACAACTCACAAGACACTGGCACTGCATTGCAGTGCAGACTGCTGCAGACAGAAGGGAATAAGTAATAAGCTCATTCCTCAGAGATAACACATGGCATCACTAACAATGCCCATCCAGAAATCAAATGAATCTGAATAAATCCAAAAGAAATATGAATGCATTCATTATTTCTTTATATTCAGCGATAATGAATAGTTGGAAAAAAACAAAAAATAGGAAAATAAAATTATCCAAATGTAATCAATTAGTTAAACTCGTAGGCTGAATAGTTTTTCATACTTTCGGATTTTCATATTTTGCATTCTTTCTGATTTTCGTTCTTTCTAACAATTCATTTTCGTACACATTCATCAAAGAGTCATTTGTTTATTCAGATGCTCCCGAATAAATGAATATGCCGAATTTAGTCCAAAAACAAATTTGTAACAAAACAAATTGCATATCTGATCATGGTGGCTCACTGATGTTTTGGGGGGTATGTGAGCTCTAAAGGCACAGGGAATCTTGTGAAAACTGATGTCAAGATGAATGCAGCATGTTATCAGAAAATACTGGCAGACAATTTGCATTCTTCTGCAGAAAAGCTGTGCATGAGATGCTCTTGGACTTTCCAGCAAGGCACAGGCACTCTAAGCACAAGGCCAAGTTGACCCCCAGAGATTACAGCAGAAAAAGGTGAAGGTTCTGGAGTGGTCATTACAGTCTCCTGACCTTAATATCATCAAGCCACTTTGGGGAGATCTCAAATGTTGGGTAATGCAAGAAGACCAATATACCACCTGCAAGAATCCCGGGCTTAATAGACAACTATTTCAAAAGACTGCAAGTTATCATTGATGCTAAAGGGGGCAATACACAATATTAAACACAAAGGAGATACAGACTTGCCATGTTTTATGATTGTGCCATTTTGTTATGACCTACAGTTGAATATGAATACCATAAGAAATACAAGAAATGTGTTTTGTCAGCTAACTCATGTTTTCATTAAAAATGGTGCTGTATACTACCAATTCTCCAAGGGGATGCAAATTTTTGAGCACGACTTTATGTATAAGACATTTTTTGTGCAGTCACAAAGTGAGAAAGAAAATTCACAGAATTTTCTCAAATATGATTAGCTCCTATACTGTCAGAACTTTCTTTTGACCTTAATGTGTTTCTTTTTTTTTTTTTTTATCTGATTGAGGTGTTTTTGGAAAAAAAATGCATTATGGGCAGTAGATGGCACTGATGATATATGAACTACTTGTATTTGAGGAAATATGTCAATTTTCATTCTCACTAAGTGGATATCTCTTGCATCTGCACAGCATGAGTTTTATACATAGACCCTTAAGTGTTGTCTGTTATCAGGCAGACTGCCGGCTATCTTAAGAAACATCTTTTATCATGCATTTGATTTTCTGTATAGAAAAAATTCAGTGCTTGAAAGTGTTGACAGCTAGCAACCAAGGTCAATATACAAAAAACGTTCACAATAAATACATATCAAATGTACAGTGCCATACAAAAGTAATAATATATTAAATATGTAAATAGTGTCAATAGCATAAATGTGCTGTACCAATGTGTATGTCAATGTGCAAATAAATAAATAAAACAAAACATAAAATCCAAACATTTCAACTATGTGTCTATCAAATAAAAATTCAATATCTCCTTAATTAGTGTCCATTTGTGTCTTCCACCAAACACACATGAATTGTGACATATGAAAATATCTCTACTAGTATTCACTCCTCTATCAATATGCACTCACCAAACGATAGGCTGCAACCATAAGCAGCAAACTGCGTATATATATATATATATATATATTGAAATCTTGTGAACTCTTCCAGCTCCAATCTCCTTCAGGCACATTAAGTTCATCACACTCCTCACCACCAGGGGGCAGTCACCGATGTGAAGATAATGTGTAATAAATGCTCACCACATGGAGCCACAAAGTTTAAATATAATGCAGTATTTACTAAATATTGGGAATAATAGTAAAAGTCTAATATCCTCCTAAATTGTGTCCACCAAACACACAATTAATGTGTTAAGTAAAGGTATCACCACCAGTGCCACCAATCCTCCACCACTTTGCACTCACCAGACTGTAAGCTGCAACCATAAACAGCAACCTGCATATGATCTGGTCTTATGATCACATATTATACTCCAGCTGCAATCTCCTTCAGGCAGTTACAGGCCATCACACTCCTCACCACCAGGGGGCAATTACCAATGCAAAGTTATAGTATGGTGGCCATTCTGAAAGTGGCAGTGTGGCATCAGCACATAAGGTTTGACCAACAGGTTTCATTTGAAGGGCACTCTCTATCACAATACATTTATTTTTGCTTTTAGGCTTACGTGCAAAACACTTTCTTACCGTTTGTAGTCGTGTAGTGACAATATTCAAAATAATTTCTGTCAGCAAGTTATTTACACTCTCTGCCCTGTGCAGTAAAATCCAGAGGCTAAACTAGAACCTTCGGGGCCCCGGTGCAAGAAACCATGAAGGGCCCCCCTGACCCCTCCTTCCATCTGAGCTCTGGGCTTCCCATTCCTGCCTCCCACATGCCACCTGGGGGACGCATCCAGCATGCTCTGTGACTGCTGTGTCCCTCAGACTATTACAGTGGCCCTTTTCTATGTGATCAGCTGATCACATGTAAACAGACTTTTTGTCTGTCTGAGTAAAGGAGGAAAGGAGAGCCAATAACCAGCAAGACTGTCAGTACATTGTTTACACTGATAATCAGAGTACTGATCATCAGTGTCCTGATTATCAGTGCAGCTCCATCAGTGCTGCCTATCAGTGTTACCTATCAGTGCTCATGAATGCCGCCTATTACTGCTGATCAGTGCTGCCTATCAGTGCCCCCAATACCACAGATTGAAGCGGAGTGTTATCTGAGTATACTTTTACAAGTGTATTTGTGTCCTGCAACAATATTGCCTCTTTTGCTGTGTTAACTCTGATACACACAGCCAAACAGCCTGGCCAATTTTTTAACAACTGGTGTGATAAACCAGTGGCCCCCCAATACCACATATTGAAGTGGGGTGTCATCTGAGAATACTTTCATAAGTGTATTTGTGTCCTGCAACAATATTGCCTCTTTTGCTGTGTTAACTCTGATACTTTGCTTTGCTTGGGACTCCCGTCCCACCGGGAGCCCTCCGAACACCCAGACGGCATGTCCGCCGGCTGGATGGAGTCCCGATCAAAGCCGGAAATGGCTTCGATCAGGTCTCCCATGTCGTAACCCAGAGGCGGCGTCCATGACGTCACTTCCGGGTTACTCTGTTGCAAAAGGCGGCAGATTTAAAAAACGGCTGTATGCAAAAACGCAGTTGCATACATGAAAGTGTAGTGGAGAGGTTAAGGGTCTTTTAGAGCCTCGATCCCTTCATAAAGAGTACCTGTCACTGCATATTGGTGTCACAAGGGATGTTTACATTGCTTGTGACAGCAATAAAAGTGATCAGATTTAAAAAAAAAAAAAACCTGTAATAAAGTTCAAAAAAAAATAAAATAAATAGGAAAAAAAAATTTTTTAGCCGCCCCCGTCACCGTTAGCTCGCGCACAAAAAAAACGTATACGGAAGTCGAGCCGTGAATAAAATCGCTGTTCAAACCACACATGAGGTATTGCCACGATCGCCAGAGCGTGAGCAATAATTAAAAAAAAAGGGCTACACTCTAACTCTAAACTGGTAACCGTTAAAAAATTTAAAGCGTCACCTATTGAGATCTCTATTGACCGTAGTTTGTCGCCATCCCATGGGTGTGCGCAATTTTAAACCGTAACATGTTGGGTATCTATTTACTCTGCGTGACATCATCTTTCACAATATATAAAAATGGGCTAACTTTACTGTTTAGTATTTTTTAAATGCAGTGAAATGTGATTTTTCAAAAATTTTCCAAAAAAATGGCGTTTTAAAGACCGCTGCGCAAATACCGCGTGACAAAAAATATTGCAATGACCTAAATTTTTTTCTACAGAGCCTTTGCTAAAAAAATATATATAATGTTTGGGGGTTCTAAGTAGTTTTCTAGGAAAAAATACTGATTTTAACTTGTAAACAAAAAGTGTCTGAGATAGGGCTGGGGCTTAAGTGGTTAAAAACATGACAGGCAGAGGAAGAGGCGGACACTTACGCAGGGGTGGTAGGGGTAGGGCAGGAGCAGTAGGCCGGAGCCAAAGTGTGATGTTTCAGAAGGCGTGTTCAATTACGTCAAGGGACACACCAGACTTGGTTGAGTGGCTCACTCAGCCTTCCTCCTCTGCACCCTCCTCATCCTCTTTATCTGCACCCTCTTCATTCTCTGCTGTGTGCACCCCCAAAGACACCACCGCAAACACCACCACCACCACCACATACCCTCTGCTTGAGTCACTGGAATTATTTTCCGATCCATCACAAGACATTTGCGATGCGCAGCCATCGTTGGCATCGGATCAGGAAGAGGAGGTAGCAACAGCCGCCACTCAGCAGTCTGACGACAGTACCCAGATCAGCCCAAGGAGGTTGGTCCCCGCTGTTGCTGCCTACCCTTGAGATCTCGATTGTTAGTGGTGGGGAAGGTGACGTGGATGATGACGTGTCTATGGACGTCACGTGGGTGCCCACAAGAGAGGAAGAGGAGGGGAATTCAGAGGGAGAGACGGACCGGCAGATAGGGAGTAGAGGCAGGCAGAACTTGCATTGCAAGAGGTACAAAGCAGACTGCAAATGTATCAGGAGCGAGCCAACAACCATGTACAGTCACATCTGGCACTTCTGTATCCTGTGAATGCCTAATGTACCTTCAGCCACAGAATACTACGTTCTTAGCTGTCAGGTAAACCCATGTGGGCTAATTTTTGGGGCCTATACTGGCCGATACTTACTTCTATATCCAGTGAATGCCTAATGTACCTCCAGCCACCAAATACTACGTTCTTAGCTGTCAGGTAAACCCCTTGGTCTAATTTTTGGGGCCTATACTGGCCGACACTTACTTCTGTTACCTGTGAATGCCTAATGTACCTCCAGCCTCCATGCCTAATGTACCTCCAGCCATCAAATACTACGTTCTTAGCTGTCAGGTAAACCCATGTGGGCTAATTTTTGGGGCCTATACTGGCCGACACTTACTTCTGTTACCTGTGAATGCCTAATGTACCTTCAGCCACAGAATCCTATGTTCTTAGCTGTCAGGTAAACCCATATGGGATAATTTTTGGGGCCAATACTGGCCGACACTTACTTCTGTATCCAGTGAATGCCTAATGTACCTCCAGCCACCAAATACTACGTTCTTAGCTGTCAAGTAAACCCATGTGGGCTAATTTTTGGGGCCAATATTGGCCGACACTTACTTCTGTATCCTGTGACTGCCTAATGTACCTTCAGTCACAGAATACAACGTTCTTAGCTGTCAGGTAAACGCATGTGTGCTAATTTTTGGGGCCTGGAATGGCCGAGACTTACTTCTGTATCCTGTGAATGCCTAATGTACCTCCAGCCACAGAATACAACGTTCTTAGCTGTCAGGTAAACGCATGTGGGCTAATTTTTGGGGCCTGGAATGGCCGACACTTACTTCTGTATCCTGTGAATGCCTATTTTTTCAGACTGGAATTGAAAATCAATGGGTCTGTAAAGGTTACGCCAAATTGTGGAATGGATGCGGACCCATTTAACAGATATGTGAATGGACCCTATATGTATTTGACATGTATTTAGCGGCTGCTGTCAGTTCTGGCTGATTTATATAAAAAAAAAAAATTATGTAAAATAAATAAATTTTAGGGCAACTTTTCCAATTGCAATACTTCTGTTATGACATTGTCCATGTGCTGGGATTTTTTGTGCACAGCTAGTACATCTTTTGTTGCTGCAAATATGACCTAAAGGTTTTTAAAGTTTGCCTCCCATTAAAGTCAATGGGGCCCTCTGCAAACTTGCGGTTCGCGGACTTTCTGAAAATGTGCGGCTGACGTTCGCGAACCCCCCCCCCCGGCCGATGTTCATGTATCACTAGCCTCTAATCCATAAATTGCATTTTTAAAGCTTGGCAAGAAGCTGTGGTACAGCCATTCACTTAGTCAGCCATCTGCACATGTTTATATAGGTTAGTGCTAAACAAAGAAAATCAGCAGGCAACACATTAGTAAAGCTGGGACAGCAGGGGAAGGTGAAAGTACAGAGAGCATACATAGGCAGTCCACGCAAGATATATAATGTACATGGACAGGAAATCCTATTGTGTATGGCTTCTGCTGGGAGAGCCCTTCCTATTGGCAATCTTACCCACAGCAAGGACAGGGTCTGCAGGTCACTCCAATGTGTGCCCCTTCTATGTCTGCTGAGTCCCCCTTGGTTGCTGCTGAAGTAAAGCCAGCTGGCTCAGTGTTCTCCCGATGGAAGGGATTCATGCTGCCAGGATGTACTGTTCAGTGTGGGGCAGCAGCTCGAACCTTTGCCAAAGGGGTCCTCAGATCCCCCACCGCCCCATTTTGATTGAGTAGGGATACATTGCACCCCTACTCATTCACCAATAAAAGTGTTAACAATAAAGAAAAACAGTAGACACTTTTTGACAAATCCCTTATTAAAAAATGTAAACAATAATAAAAAAAATGTCCCCCATTGTAGATCCACTACACCTAGCAGCTGGTCCACCTAATGCCTACTTCACCGAGTGACAGTTCTTAAATAGGTAAGGGCCGGGCCCCCTTGTGACGTCACCTGGTGGCTCCACCCCCTTGTAACATCACTGACCCAGCATGCCCCATTCAGCGATGTCACAAATGGGTGGGGTCATCCCCTGATGTCATCATGTAACTCTGCTTCTTAGCTATTTAAGAAATGTCAGGTGGAGGGGCAGGCCTTCAGCGGGGAGCTTTAACAAGGCAGGAGGTTTTTTTGTTTTTGGGTCTGATGGTGAGAGTGATTGATGATGGATATACACCCGGCGACTTGTGTTTTATTTTTTAATAAAGGAATTGTCAAAAACTTGTGTACTGTCTTTATTAACATTTTACACTTTTTCGGGGAATGGGTAGGGGTACTATGTACCCCATTCTCATTCATAGGGATGGGCGAATGGTTTTGCCCGAGCATGAGAGTTTGGGCCCAACACTTGCCTGTTCAGCCATTCGCTGAACACCCGAATTTGCAGGGTGTTCACCTCGACGAACACCCTGCAATGCTGTGCCCAATCAGGGTGCGTATAAGCTTGTTGTTAAGGAGCGGGGCCGGGAAACTGGCAGCAGCACCCCTAACAACTGATGAGTCATCAGCTGTTAATAGGTTTCCCCGCTAACAGCTGAAAAAAAAAAATGTGCTGGTTAAAATAAATATCCTTTAAATATAGTGCCTGGGGGGTCCCCTAAGTCTTCCAGTGTTAACTGCCTGTTCTGCGGATGTGATGCGGGAACACGCAGTATATTCGCAGTGTTCCCGCATCGCAATAGTGTTAACCGGCACTAAGCATCATTAAATTACTGCTCCTGAAAAAAACAATCATTTTTACAATCTTTTTTTTTTTTTTAATTGATCCATGTCCTCCAGTTAAGTACCCAGACCCTCATACCATGTTTTATGGCCAATTACTTGCATATAAGTCTTGCATATAAGTAAAAAGGGAATTTTTGAATTTTCCTGTTCGGCTCCCATGTACTTCAATGGGGTTCGCCGCTCGGGTTAGAAAATGTCCCCTGTTCGGGAGTTCTGCTGCAAACTGAACTGGGGGTTGTTCCGCCCATCCTTACTGATTCACATAGAGGGGCTGTGATCTGGAAGTCACCTTTTTAAAGGGGGCTTCCAGATTCCTATAACCCCCCCTGCCCTCAGACCCCCACAACCACAGCCCAGGTTTGTGGGGAAGAGGTTCTTGTCCCCATCAACATGGTGACAAGGTGCTTTGGGGTATGAGGGCATGTGGTCTGGTATGATTTGAGAGGGGGCGCTCGCTTGTCCCTTCCCAGGCTTCCCGGTCCACTGCTTAACAAATAGCTATTCTTCACACAGAATTTAAGCTGGTCAACCATTTTTCAAAGGCCTTGAATTAGAATCGTTTCAAAAATTTGGAATTTGTTAGAAATAATAAATGGTAAACAAATTGGTGTCAACAGGAGGAATAATATCACACTCTTAGTGTCAATAAATGGTGTCAGAGGGAGAAATAGAGGCCCAAGAGCCAAATAAAGGGAAGAAAAGTGCCTCATCTGTCCTGCGGTCCACAGATTGGAGACCTACCTGCTTTAGTAAATTAACCCCATTCACTTAATAAGTGAACAATCACTTTTTTAGTAAATAAACTCCCATGTGGTTGTTTACCACTACAACAGCATGTATGGCGGGAAGATATCTCAAAACAAAGCAGATATATCACAAAAACACAAAACCTGCAAGCTGGGAGCATGGGCTTTTCATATTTAATTCTGATGGATGTTAGAATTACTTCCTTGATAAAAACAGATATGAGAAAGATATTGAATGTTCTTTAGTATTGCCAAATCATTATAAGGGCAGCTTCACACTGACCTGGTGTTGTCCCACTGTGCTTTGGGCAAAGTGCTGCTAACCTATTGGTTTTGTGTGAGTTAGCTGTACCAAAATTACAGGACCTTAGACGTCTATGGGAAAGTGAAGCAACCCAGATGAAAACCATGGGTTTTCTGCATATTAGCAAAAGAGGGGCAATGTAAAGCTGCCCTAAGGTGTCATACACAGCCTATTGTCATAGCCGTGGGGCTTGAAATACCAAACAATAGAAATCAATTTGTTATGCTACTGGGCTATGGCAAATATCCTGGATCACGACTGGCCTTCATGTAGTGTTGCAGGACCACAAAAAGTTGGATTAAGTATTAATTAAAATATCTGTGGTTTAACAAAACTGCCATCAGTATGTTTTTTAATTTGCAAATATATTACTTCCAGAAAATAAGAACTTTTTACGTTATGCAACTTTTGGACATCTAAGCACAGTAATCACACTGATGTCTACAGACAAAATCTAATTTTGTCTTTGCAGTTTGTAATTAGTTTTTACAAATAAATTACAGCAACTGCTGTGTTTTAATTTAGGGTTGCTGGAATATTCAGGCAACATGTGTATAAAGTGACAAAATATATTTCACTAAAGACTCATTTCAAATTATTTCTATATTATAATATAAGCTATTGTCTCTTTTGTTGCAAGTAATAACAAATTCACTAGAGCAAATCTTACTGTAGTTGTTGGTCTATGATTGTTAATTAGTTTCCGACAATCTTTTGTCCTCCCCCACCATTTTTATAGGGTAATACAAAACAGTTTGACGTGAAAAGCTGAGATAGCTGGCAGCTGTTGAAATAAAAATGTCATTCTTTCTGAAACATATTTTACCAAAAGCATCTGGGTTTCTATATTTTTGTGCACGCTTGTCAGATGTGACATATTTTCAGAGGCCAGTGGTTTATTATGAAGTTGTAGTTTTATGATTTTTAAAATTTAACTTTTACCAAAATGAAAGAAACAATGTACAACTTTTTTGTTGCATCATTTCAGAAGGTCATTTGTACATACTGATTCCAGTATTAAGCATTTTTGGTTAGTGAAAACAATGATAATAGGAATACCTACGTATTACTTATACGAATAGTAATACTACTGCTTAAAATAATCATAATCACAACAAGTTAGGTAATACTTGAATGCAGGTCATACAGTACCCATGCCAGAGAAAATGGATCCCTAGGATTATCACACCCTTTGAAATTGCCGTCCCAGGGAAAACATGTACAAAAAAAAAAAAAAAAAGTTGTTTAAAAATTGTTTGGCTGGGAGCAGCTACCGTAAAAAGACTTGAAGGGCAACATTAAAAATACACAATTCTTTTAAATATCATGCTTGTGGGATGCTTTAAACTTAGCAATGAAGTGCTGCACCTGTATGATGTACTAAAGCAATAACATTTACAAAGAAAAAAAAATACCAATTGAGTTGCTGCAAAATTACATTTCCTGGCTGTTTTTTTCTGTTTCTAAACAAAACTACCTGGGATTCCCTTCAACAAGTGTAAGGAGAGACCCCACAAAAAAATCCTTCTAAAAATCCATACCAGGCCTTTATCTTTGATGAGAGTCTAGTGTGGATTAGAAGGGGGACCCTTATCTAAGCATGCACCCTGGCTGCCAAACAAAGGTGTGGGCAATGAGCATGTACCCCTGCACCTAAACCACACCAGGCCAAATGCCCTTAACATTGGGAAAGTAACATGCTGGGGGGGGGGGGGGGCAACCCATATAAAGCACCTTTTCCCAATGATTCTGGGGCACAGGCCTCTTTCCCATGGGGGCCTGCATGGGGGAACTTATTGGAAATTTGAACCCCCTTTAAGGTATGTAAATAGGTAAGGGGGACATAGTATTCTTGTTACTCATTCACAAAAAAACACCCAGGAGTTGGAAACAAGTAAGGTTTTCTGCAATCCTTGCATCACAGTGAAACTGAACCTCATCACTATTGACTATTACATAAAAGGCTTAGACCAGGGGTAGGCAACCTGAGAAATCCACCTATGGTGTAACTACAAATCCCCTTATGCCTCTGGCTGTCATTCTACTTGTAGCTCCATAACAGCTGGAGTGCTGAGATTGCCTACCGCAATTTTATCTAATTGTGTCCAACATTCAGATAAGTCCCTTCAGTGTCAGGGCTTGAAGTTGAACCTGGGACCTCTGATGTGCCAGGCGATGACTCTTCTCACTAAGCTACCTGAAATGTTGAAAATGGCCCTGTCTAATCCTTTGGACAACCCCGCCTTGTGCCTTGACTTCTTCTGAACCTTGCACTCTTAGCTTCTCCCATGAACTTCCTGATTTAAGCCATGTCTCTGCACTTCCTGTTTGACACAGTATTGTGCTCTCTTAATCCAGTATCTCACTCTTGTCTTCCCTGCTGCCTTCCATATTGTGCTACAACTTGTTAGGGACCCACGGCTTGTTCCTCGACTAAGCTTCTGCCTGATACTAACCAGCAACTACTCGTTACTGACCTTTGGCATGTTTTACTGACTACTCTTCTGTTTGACCCTTACCTGCTTATCTGCTTCTGGATCCTGACTTGCTTCTCCTGGTAAAGCAATCCTGAGGACCGCAACATGGTATTAACATGAAGCATAATCCATCTCTACCATCAGTAGCTCTAGTGAACACCAGTTAGTACTTAGATTCCACACCTCGGATGAGCCTGCATCATCAAACCGGGTGACTGCCTGTGTTCCCATCCTGCTGGTCAGTGGTAGTTCCACTACTGCTTTAACAACTGGACTTCTAGCCTAACCCTGATCGTGACATTCAAGGGTGTACATTGAGATCCAATAGGACCTAGTATAATACCTGTTTTATTTTTGGACACGGCATCCAGCACTTGTGTCTGTTTTAGTTACAGGAATAGTATCAATAGCCAGTCTCCTTATTTCCTCAAGAAAAAGTCAGTGAGAAGCGCCATGATTTTTAATTAACCCTTTTACTTCCACTATCATAGCTATTATGGTGATTCATTTAAAAGGTTGAAAATAAGTTCACAACTGCAATACTGGCCATGAGTTTGTTTTATAATATTTCAGCCCTGTTTACCATTTAAGTTTTGTGGGCAACAGGAAAGTCACTCTGTCATATCTGCAGCCTTCTAAAGGCTGCAATTCCAGTAAACAGCCTTTTTGATATATTTTTAAAGATAAAAATGAAAAGACATTAGATTGATAGCATACAGTATAATCTAATAAAATAATAATATTGAAGTGTATTTATAGCCAAAACTTTTTTACTTAGTTTGTATAAAGTGTAGAAAGATTGGGGAAAGAGTAGAGCACTTATCAGGTTTTACTGCTTTACTGCTGTGGGGGGCTCTGTTAGAGAGCCAGAGGTAAAGTAAACTTCCGAATAGAAATACAGACAAAATTAGAAATTCCTCTTTTTTTTTTTTTTTTTTAAGTCAAGTAGGAACCCCTAGCAGCTTTTAAATCAACTCAAAAAATTAAAAAAAAAAAAAAGTTTGGCTATAGATACATTTTATTAAAAAAAAATATATATATATTTGTATCAATATCTGTACATTGCGGGAGCCATTTCTACTCATTATACATCTAGGCTCTGTTTTCTCTCTCTGTCTTTACTCTTTACTTTTTGAGGGTGGTTGACTTTTAGTGTTACTTCTTACAATAAAGGTCTTTGGAGAGGATTTAGTAAAGAAGTAGAGGCTGTTCACTTCGTAATGTAAAGGTCCACAGAGCTTAGCAAATAAGGTTAGGTTGTGCTCGCTTCAATCATTGAGTCATAAAAGAAAAATACTTTTTTTTATATCCTCTGCATATGAGTGAGCAAAAATTGGGTTTATTTACCTACCAATTTTAGTGAACATTAATTTTTCTAAGCAGTCTACACTTATTTATAACATTAGCCCTATGTTTCATCCAATTCATTGTAAACATTGCATTCCTTATGCTATCTTATTTCAAAAGCTACAATTGGGCTGAGCCACTGAGAGCTTAATTTAGTGGCTAATTTACAAATCTGTATATGTAATGCAGTAACAAAATTATGGAAAAGAAAGCATTTAAAACTATGAAAAGGATACCATGAATTATCTAAAGGTAAACACTGAAAGATTAACTTAAAGCATTAAATAATTTACTGTAAATATATTATGCTTTAATTTTATTGGAAATAAAAATGAAACAGGAAAAATAAAAATCCGCAATACATGTTCTACTATAAAATTTTGTTTGAAAGAATGAGTTAAAACATTGGAAGGAGAAACTGAAGGGCAGAAACTAAGAGACAAAATACATCTGATGTAGAAATCAGAAGCAATAAAAGAAACCCAGGGGAACTGGATCAGAGAACTTCAAGACAAGTGTGGTGAGAATTTGTAAAGCATAGTAAGTGGATAACATAGGAAATCACAGAAAAAAAAGTGCAACATAAGTTAAAAGAGCAAGAAAAAGAGTGGCATGGAACGACTATAAATTTACTTCTAAAAGATATAAAGTGATTGATCATTAAAGGATAATCATGCAACCTGCTGTATCAAAACCTTTGTGGATATCATTTTGTTTCCTGACTGCCTTCTTTATGCACAGAAATCATTGTTGTGAAGGTGGTCATTTTATTGGTATTGCCAGCCTGTAGTGTTACATTTTCACTCCATAGGCAGCATTGCTGTTCTCAGCAGTATGCCAGCTGTACAAGCTGTAATAGCCTAAGAAAGACACGGTGAGAGATTTTAATGGTACCAGCAGCATGGGATTTTCATTTCACATACCAACCATGGTATGAGAGTACTTAGTATTTATGGATGCTCAGATAACAAAATTCAATAAAACCGTCTAGTGGTTATTTGATTATAGTCAACTAGCTAATTATTTTCAGTGATGTTATTTTGAGTAATAAATGTGCTACTGCCATATGTTTTAATTTATATTATAGAATATACATTCCATCAAATTTCTAATCAGTAGAAATAGGTTCCAATCTAATAATATGTACTACATTACAAGCACAAAAGCAAATAGATACTGTATTCAATTATCAAGCTACATTTGAGATTCAGTATATCAACTGTATAGACTCACTTATAGGGATGAGTAGAAATATTTCAGCGAAAAATGACTTTGCTGTATGATTACTGAACTCACCTTCACAGAATTATAGACTCTGTGGAGCTTCATTGGCCTCACGTTATGGCTTTATGTTTGGGATGGTCTGCAATGTGTGTAGATCAGCAATGCATAGCAGATAGGGATATCCACCCTCTTTTGTAAATTAGCCCATAAGTGTGAAGACCATCACAAAAATAATGTCCTGTATGGGATGGGGGAGACAAGTTTAACTAGTTTTCTGATGTTTTAAGACAAATGGGAAGGCGGAGTCTGGAGTTGTGGGAGGGGGGGAGCGGCCTATTTAAGGTCGGGCCCCCAGCCTCTTCTGGAATGGTGCAGGGATTGCTTATTTTTTGGGTCACTACTTGGAGTCTGCCGTACGCCGCCATTCACCAGCAGCAGCACCACCTAGGAGGACACTTCTGGGTCAGCCAGCAGGCACCCGGCTTCCCGCTCAGTCTCCCCCCCTCCGTTCCCCCTCTACCAGCTACACAGCCTCCCTCCTTTACTCACGCAGTGTGGACTGCAGCTTCCCTCCCCGGACCTCCCCACTATCATGAGCTGCTGCAGGCGGGGGTCTCGCTCCTGCTGATCCTGCCCTTTCTGTGTTGTGATCATATCCGCACTCCCTGCGCTGCCTGAAAGCGGCCTCCCTCCTCTCTCCTCCCCGTCATCCATGGGGTTTGAGCAAGCCCGCACATTCACCTCCCGGCCATCCGTCTTCACCAAGTCAGTTCTGTGCTGCAACTGCCAAACACTGTGTCACACGTTCCCACCATTCACATGCACGTTCATATATTCATTCATCCTCTGTCTCTGCCATGGTTGTCCATCTCAGTCTGTCCCCTTACTCTCTCGCCGTACCGGCTGTGTGACAGCCTTCACATCACCCGCTCCAACAGGATCATCCTCCGGGTCAAGTTTCCCTAAACTTCCATACAAACTTTCACAGCAGTTCCCCTCTTTCTTTAGTGTTAATAGACTGTGTTTTACGGGTACTGGTGACACCTAGTGTACTTGTAAAAAATTACACCATGCTGCAGCCTGTTTACTTTTGTCATTATTCTGCAAGCCTGTTTTAGGAACCTTTTTTTTTGGCAATTTGTTTCTTCCTTTGTTTCATATTTCCAATAACCTTATTTCCTGAAACAGGTCACATACACATGCTTTGACGGGTAGGGTTCAGGAACTCGGCTTTCACAAAGTACTTGGGGGGCAAGTTCTTCAGTTACATTACCTAGATACTAAATTTCCAAATCATCAGTCCTTTCAAATTCCTCCGCCATTCTGCCTGCCCCCCCAGTTTGGCACATCTCAGATGACATCCCTGATTGCCATCCAGATGGTTGGTTGCTGCATCAAAAGAAAAAAATTATAAATATCTCATGGGTTTCAACTTTTCTTTGCCACTTAATCGCACCTTGGTTGCACCAGCTCTCATTCTGCACAGGCAGCCCCCTGGCTGTGTCACCCTCCCGCCATCCAGTCTCACTCTAACATCCGCCGGGGGGGGGGGTTTACCAGCACAGACTTTCATGCAAATTCTTTATTTGTTTTCTTTGCTATCATGTTGAGTTACATGGTCATTATTGTTTGTAACATATGTCTTGTCTTGACGTTTCCCGCAGGTACCACATCTCAAAAAAGGAAAAAAAAAAAAAAAAGTTTTCTCAGTCGCAACTTTCGGGCGGTTCGGCCATAGCTCCCGCCCCCCTCGCCCGGCTTCCTGCCTATCGCCCAGGGCCTTGACACGCAAGTACATGCTCCAACCACGCTCCTGGTTCACATCCTGACGAATACATACTTTTGGGGGGTGGGCCTTGTCCGACTCTCTCCCCCCCTTAGTCGCAGGTTCTGGTGGGCATTTCAGTACAGCCCCTCTCGGCACGTATAGGGTTGGCGTTCGCAGGGCACGTCAGTTGTTGAGTCAGGCGCTTATGTCATCTCACTTCAGGCGCCAACCGTTCTTGTTTCACCCATACAGGCGGAACGCACGAGCATTATCAGACGTACGGCCAAGTCTTTTCAGACCCCTCACAGGTTATCGCAGGCATGCTGTGTCTCACTTGGTCATACTCTTACATGGTTACCTGGGTTTGGGGGGGGGGGGGGGTAGTTAGGTAGGTCAATTACAGTTAGCCCGAGACCAACACCCATCCTCACGCGGAGGTTTTCGTCCATCGGTCCAAATCATAACTAGTGTCTCGGTTACCCCGCTAGTGTAGAGAGGGCGTCACCTTCACAGAGGCCTAAACCCCGCCATTTCATTACTTGGCATAGCGCAGGGCCAACTCATAGACAGCGCCTTTACCTGCCGCTGGGTTAGTTAGGGCCTCAAGTCCCGCTCTCTAGTACTGGTCTCCTCCCGGGAAACCTTGGGGGGAGGGAACACGCCAGTCAAACGTGTTCATCCGCTTATGTTTCATGACCTTTGCCTTCATGTTTTCCAGGTTGCCCCATGCGTCAGACATAGGGGATCGCTTCTCCCTACCTAGTACGCCAGTCAGGCCTCATGAGTCGGTTCCAGTCCCCACCACAGGAGGAAGCCAAGGCTTGACGAGCCCTGGCCCGTTGAGCTCTTGGACCATCCCAATGATCACCACAGAAATAAGATGGAGAGGAATTCCGTTTCTGGCCACCGTCAGGAAGGCTGAACTTTTCAGGTTTTGTCGACCTATACAGTTCCGCAGTCGGGGTCCGGCTCACAGGACAATGTGCACGATACCTTAGTCAGGATCTAGGCCATTATGGCATCCGCCTTATCCTCCATCAACAGCCTGAATCGAAGGATGGAGAAATCTAGAAACCCGACTCCTGCCCCCTCATCCCCGGGTATCCCACCCTCCCAGGTTGCTGCCTCAACGGTCTCAGAGTGTCGTCGCAGGTACTCCTACCTCCCTGGCCGCTATTGCACATATCATCACACCAGCTCACATGGTCACACCCAGCATCAAGAAAGACATCCTGGAGAACAAAGACGTTTACTTCATGTCCCTGTTGTTAGCATCCTAGTACGTCGTAGGAAGTAAGACCAATAACCACCCCGATCCTTTCTTAGGTGCTCAAGGTCAAAAAGCCCAGGTTGAACAAGGATTTGTCCATCCCAGAGTTTGTGTTGTATTTTGGTCTGGTTAGGGATTGTGATGTGCTTTAATTTCCCAAACCACAGGGGGGGGGGATTCGGATTTGCACAGGGTGGTTGATTTGGGGTACAAGTACGGCGGCTCAGCATTCTACGTTACCATTGCTTTTTTTTTTTTTTTTTCAGCCAAGGCGGCCGCTGCCTTAGCCCAGTTCAACGTTCAGGCAGACTGGGGCCAGTTGGACATGGACTTGTTCTGCCACCACTTTGCGAGCTCGCTCCTCCAGCCTGTGCCAACTGTGCCTTCCCATCCCACCAACTTGTGTTCCTCCAATCCAATTCCACCGCCATCAGCGACGTCAACCCTGGTACCAGCAGAGTCGATCACAGAGCTTCCAGAGACAGGCTAGACAGGTATCGTGTTCCTGGGCAAGACGCAGGTTGCAACAACTTCAATGCAGGAGGTTGTAGGTTCAACGCCGCAAGTTGTTGCACGTCTGCTCTACCTGTTTCCAGGTGCACGCTAAGACCATGTGCCCCAACCGACTCTTTCCGAATGAACCAAATGACACGTTGACACCCGGGATTTCTTCTTGGAGTTCCACCCTTCTCAAAGATTTAGTCAAGTTTCTTACAGGGCTTTCCAGAAGGGTTTCAGTCGGGGCCAGTCGCTCTACCGGCAACTACGGTGGAGGGTAACAATTTACAGTCGGCCTTATCCGATCCTTCCGCAGTCAACACCGTTGTCACAGTCGGAGGTTGACAAAGGTTTATTTTTGGGCCTTTTGGCACACCGCGTTTTTTTTTTTTTTTTTTCTTGTTGTCGTACCAACCCTTTGGGCTCACCACCAATAAAAATGCATGATTATTGACCTTTCGGCGGCTCATTCGGTTATCATGCCTAGCCTCAATTTTCTCCTCCCCGCTGAGGAATTTTTTCTCTACAGTACACCTCTGTGGACAATCTTGTAGGTGATCTTGCAGGCCAGTGATGCTGCCTGGCTCAACTGGACGGACATATCCGATGCCATCAAACTACGGCCATTCACCAGTCGTTGTGGCACCTGCATGGTGTCAGGTGGGAAGTGAAGGGGAATGACAGAACCTCTTTCTAGTTGCTTGCAACCATTTTCTAGTGCTTGACCTGTGTCACGCCATTTTCTTAAATACAGCTCTGACTTGTAATGACTTATTTCATTTAAGGTTACTTTAAGTCTTTAGTCGAACAATGAACTAAGTAAATCACCCTATGTTTTTTTAGTGTCTTGACACCTTAAGATAAAGATACATTCCATTTCCTTTGTCCTTAACACATTTACTTCCTCTTTAGTCTACTTTGAGTTATAGGGTCTAGACAAGGCATATTTTGCAATTTCTAACGAACATTCTGTATTAACCCATTGTTTGACTTTTGAGAGACTTGACTCTTCCTGAGAGCACTCACTCCCCCTTCCAACTGTATTTCCTGTTCAATTCTGTGTATAATAGTTACCCCGCTTGGCTGAATAAACTTGTTTTAGACTGAACACTGGTTGCATGTGTCTCCTTTAACAGGATAAAGCATTCTCCAGAGCTCTGCTTTATTTTACATAGAACAGACTAGATTTTGCTAATAAGTCAGGGACTTATCTTTTACATATACATTTAAGGTATCTAGGGTGAATAGAAAGAGGAATCACCTTCAGGAAGGGTCTTACTTTTCGCTGTCCACTTGACCTTTGGGGCCAAGAACAGCCCATTAATGTTTGACATGTTAGCAGAAACTCTGTGCTGGCTCCTTTGAATGTCAGGCGCCGTCCAGTGGTAATTCATTACCTAGATGATTTCCTGACCATGGAAGTCGCACCTTCAACATCAACTTTCAAGCGCTTTTGTGTACCGACTTCTCAGTCTGCCCCCGGGTCTTCAGCGCGAGGGCAGCTTTATCTCACAGGACGGTCAGGCCAGGACGGACTTGTCTATGTGGGATGAGTTCCTGGCCCACTGGTAAGGCATGAACATGGTCATTGCCATAGTTCAGACTGCTCTCCAGTGTTATGGACTGACGCGGCAGGCCGTGCCGGGTTTGTGGCCATTGTTGGGACAACAGGTGGTTCAGGGATAATTGTCCACCAGAAACGTTAAATCTCCCATCTTTAAATTCCACCTTGGCCCTTTTCGAATATTACCCCTCAATGGCTGCTGCTAGAAAGGGGGGGGGGCTCCTTTTGGGCGAGCCAAACTGCAAGTACTTTACCGGCAACGGGGCAGCAGGCACCTTCATCAACGGGGGGGGCAGTCCTCCTCCCTCGCCATCAGGAGTTTAGACAGAAGGCTTACTTGGTTGGCCGACACATTGCACTTCCACCTGGTTGGTGAGCATGTGCCAGGTGTTCTTAACACAGCAGCCGATGATGCCCTTTCTCGCTCCAAACTTACAGGTCTTCCTCCGGGCACGTCCCAGGGAAGAGGAAATCCAGGACGAACCACCACCATCCCAGGAACTCATCCTGGATTAGCTGTTTTCATGGCCCATGGGTTTATGCTAGCCCAGTCAGCACTCTCATCCAACACCAGACACTCCTACGCACGAGCTCTGATCGTCTTCATCAGGTTCATATCAGAGTTCAATATTTCTGTCTGGACCCGTTGTCAGTAGAAACCATCGGGGCGTTTTCTTCCTTTTGCCATTTAAACTTGGAACTGGTGCACAGTACAATTAAACTCTACCTCTTGGGAGTTCAGTTTTACATCAACACGTACCCAAGTTGCAGGTACCTTCATGGCATCAAGGCCCATCAAGAACATTCCAAAAGGCACCCTTCGGTTGGAAGGCTGCAAGCCTAAGTTTCATCAACCAATCGACGACTGCAGGTTCTGGGCTTTGTCCGACTTGTTGGACACTAAGCCATTTGAGGCAGCGTCCTATGATGCCATCAAGACAGCCATGTACCTGGCCTTCTGCCAAACGAGTTCACCGTTGGGACTCGCTCAGTACTGCCACATGTCAAGGAGGGCAGATCTAGTTAAGGTGGACGTTCATTGTCCTGACACTCCAACAGTCCAAGACCAATCAACTGGGGCCACCAGTTGACATACCACTGTATGCTTCTTTCAACAGATGGTGCCCTGTTCAGTTGCTGAATCGTCTTATCCAGGTGGGGCAGGTTAGTGATGCTCCCCTGCTGAGCCTCTATGGCAGGCCTCTCGCCACGCCCAGGTTCGTCAAGTACTTTAGAACCCTGCTGGGTAAGTTAGGGTGCGATCCTGCCTCCCTCTCCGGTCAATCCTTTCGCTTAGGGACAGCCACGGCGGCCTCCAGCCTTAGCATTCCTGTGCATATCTTCAAGAGACCAGGGCAGTGGGAATCCCCCGCCTACTACAGTTTCATACCCCAATGCGAAGGCGAGCTCAGACAGGAGTTACCGAGTTAGCCAGATGAGTTTGGTTTGTTTCTTTCCTTTTGCATACAATGCACTTGTATTAAAGTTACTCGCATGCTCTCTTTTTGCCCTCTTTATTTTACAGGCCTGCCCGAATGACGGTTTTGGCACGCTACTACCGTAGTTATTTTATTATTGTCATGTTCTCCATCTCGGCTCATTTCCCTGACCACAAATGGGAAGGCGGAGCCTGGAGTTGTGGGAGGGGAGGAGCCGCCTATTTAAGGTCGGGCCCCCCGCCTCTTCTGGGCTGGTGCAGGGATCGCTTATCCCTCCGACCACTACCCTTTTTCTACAACATTCCCTTCTTCTTCCTTCCTTCCTTCTTGGCGGGCCCTCTTTATTTTACAGGCCTGCCCGAACAACGGTTTTGGCACGCTACTACCGTAGTTATTTAATTATTGTCATGTTCTCCATCTCGGCTCATTTCCCTGACCACAAATAAAGATATGGACACCTTTTGAGAATGTACTTAACTTTTATATTTTTTATTCAAAAGAAATGCTGACTAACATAACAATATTTGTTGTACTTCCAAATCAAAAAGCCTAGCAAAAAGGATTTAGATACAATATGGTCTATTGACTTAACAATACTTAGGCAGGAAATGGCAATTCTGAAAATACATGGGCAACAAATGGGCAAGTTTTATAATATAAGGGTTACAAGCCAGCAATTATGACAATCTGCAAACAAGAAACAAGCATCCCTTTGACATAAAATAATTATTTCTGGATAGTAGAGCACTGGACAATGTCAGAATTCCAGCAGTGGGAATTGATAATGTCAGCAGCATATTTTACATTTGTGAAATGGCATGATAGCAAAAAGAAAACAAAAGACAGTCGGTACCTGGTGCAGATGCTTCCTATTCTTTCCTTGCTCTGGACATCCCTGTTTTATCAAGTTGTCTTGCCGTTAGTACCTGCCACAGAGGGTCCTTTGTTAGGGCTAATTCCCCCTTATAGTGGGCGCTCCTAGTGCCGGAGTGGGGCACAAGCATAAATGCTGTAAGTCACATATATGTCAGCCATCCCGGGTTTCTATGCCTTAACTTTTCTTTTTCATCTCTCTCTGGCCCTGTTAGCCTTTCTCAATGCTCTCTCAGCTATCCTGTTGTACAGAGCGGCGTGCGTGTCAGGCTGGTCTGTGACATCATGCCCAGCTCCAGTATTTTCCCAGGTGCCCCGTGTCCCATCTGCGTTTCCGCAGCAGCAGCCCTGGTGGTCGATGTCATGGCACCCATCCAGAATAGCTATTGGGCATTGCCATTGAATAGTGCTCCATCCAACATTTTAGATTGTCCGAGAGTGGAGGCACAGCCTTTTTAAAGCTCCAGAGCTGCATGGAGATGCTGGGGCATCCATAATTGATCTCTGTTGGCCAGCAGGTGAGCAGCGGGGGGGGGGGGATCCCTTCTACATCACGTTCTTTCTTCCCTATGCAGATTTTGGCTTGTGCTATCCATTTTTGTGCAGCTTCTGCTGGCGGTCTCTTTGGAGGATCTGATCTCCACTCTCTGCTTGCCTAGCCGGGGAGTGGATACTTGTTCAGCCTGCTGAAAAAAGAAAGGGGGGAATATGTGTGCTTATACTTTCTTTTCTATTCACTGCACTTTATTTCAGCCCAGGATGAGTTCACCGGTTTCTATACAAGTGGCAGTGAAAAATCCTGAAAGATCAAGGACTCCTGGTGGGTCTGAGATTTCTTATCCTCCTGGATACTAATGGTTCCTCCTTATTGCAGGGGGAGAGCTCCTTCACTCAGAAGCCGTAAGAGATTGATTTCTTCTTCAAGCAGTCACTGTTCTCCATCTCCTCGGGCTCCCTACTAAAAAGCAAAGTCAAAGCGCCACCATGTTCAGTGCAGCCCATCATTAGCTTCTGCGGGCCCATCTTCTGGGCATCATTATCGGTCACCCACCAACCAAGGTCCAGCTTTTTCTCCTGATGTGGTCGCCAGCACATACTGGGCTTGCAATGCGGTACCGTCACCTTATTAATGCCTTTGCAAATTATGCTTCAGGGAAGCTTTTCAGACCAGCCAAATTGTTGAATAAGACATTAAGTTGTACATTAAAAAAGTGGTGGAAGAAGGGGTAAAGGCCCGGTTACCAGACCTCTGGTGGAAGAGGACCTATTCACCAAAGAAGCAGGGAAGAAGGGTCACCTGAGCCTGGAGCTATTAGTTCTGGTTCCGAGATGGAGTCAGAGTTCAGCAGAGATGACTTAGATACTTATTCTTTTGACTTTTCTCTAGTGCCCTCATTCATATTTGCGGTCAAACAAAGGAGAATGAATAGTCCAAGCCAGACAGGAAACCAGCAGTGCAAAATAGAGTTAACACATTATATCCATTCCATCAGTCAGATGTGGAATCTTGGGATACCCCTTCTAAAGCAGATGCATCTTTATAGCGCCTCCCAAACATATCACCTTGCCACTGAAGAAAACGGTATCCTTTAAGAATTCTACAAAAAGGAAGGCTGAATCGGAACTGAAGAAAGTCTTCGCCATGGCAGGGATTGCCTGAAGGCCGGCAGTGGCCGTGACCTCAATTGTTAAAGCCATTAGACTCTGTGGATTTGTCAGAAGAGGAGTTATTGTCAAGTCTTCAGGGCCTAAAGTTGTTGGCAAAATTAATTGAAGAAGCGGCAGTAGACTTGGTCACGGCTAGATGAGCTCTTTGGCTTAAACACTGGTCAGTAGACTCTGCCTCAAAACAGGCCGTATGTTTATCCCCTCTCTCAGGGGGCATTTTCTTTGGTAAGACATTAGAAGAGGCAATTCGCCAGTTGACTGGAGGGAAATATGGCCAGGATCGGAAGAGTAATCTTCAGTCATTTTGGACTAACAGAAGACAAAGTGTTCAATTCAAGGATGCCCAATCCTATCATCCCGGTAGGGAGTTCTCCTCTTTTCATGGCGATCTCGCAGCACCGTAGTCAATCATTCTAAATCCAAAGGCCCTCGGGCTTCCAAGTTCTTCTGAAAGTCTGCTGGTCTAGGAATCGCTGGTAGGTTCTCTATCTTTAGTGGTATCTGAAGGTATCTAAGGATAACAGATTCCTGGGTCTTGGAGGTGGTTCCGAACAACCTTCATCTTCAGCTTTAAAATTTGCCTCCAGGAAGATACTTTGTTTCAATGAAAGTTTCATCTTCAGCAGAAAAGCAAGCATTGCTAAATACATACATTGCAGAATTACTCCTGCTTCAGGCTGTTGTACCAGTGCCAGAAGAAGAACAAGGAAATTGTCAGGCAAGCGGCGCCCTGTCTTAGATCTAAGGAACCTAAACTTCTTTCTGAATCTACAGTCTTTTTGAATGGAATACCTCAAGACCATCACAGTGGTAATCCACTGGGGTGATTAGATGATTTTTGTGGACCTCGAGAATGCTTATTTCCATATCCCGGTGGCCAAAGTTCATCAAGACTTTCTACGATTTCCAATTCAGGTGTCCTCTGTTTGGCCTCAGTTCAGCTCTAAGGACTTTTACGAAAATTCTAGTCACAGTGATCACTTACATTCCGCAAAAGGGCGTACGAATATTTCATTACTTGGACGATGTCCTGGTTCTTGCTCAATCCAAGGATCTTTTGCTACAGCAATGGGACCAGGTCCTGGCCACCTTAATGGAATTTGGATGGATGATAAATACAGAAAAAAGCCAGCTCATTCCGTGACAAACCCTTGTTTATTTGGGCATGCTCCAATACGCTCCAATACAGAGTATTCCTTCCCGAGGACAAGATAGTCTGAATCTCATCATAAGGTTGGAGCTGAAGTCCATTCTGCAGACATATTTGGAGAGGACAGAAGTGTTCCGAAAGACTGTAGCTCTCTTTGTGTATCGAAAAGGTCCCAGAGTGGGCATGCTGACCTCCCCGAGGGTCATCTCAACATGGGTGGTAGAAGCGATTCAAGCAACTTACTCAGTGGAAGGCCCCTCCAGGAAATCAGGGCAAATTCAACCAGGGCAGTTTCTTTGTCCTGGGCCGCCTGGTCCAAAATATCAGTGGACATGGTCTGTAAGACGGCATGCTGGAGCTCTCCCAATGCTTTCATCAAACATTACAAGTAAAAATGTCCAAACTGGGCCCAATTAGCCATTTTCCCTCCCCAATGTCATCTCAATCAAATCTCATGGGAACTTCTGTATTGTCTTATGCTTTGTCTAGATGGTAATAAATTTACCTTTTGAAAGCACCTGGTATCTGGTTTTCTCCCTCCCGGGTGTGCAGCTAGTTAGGTCCTGTTAGGTCCTGAAGTCATGCTGGCATGAGGCTGAGCCAGGAAAAAGGAAAATTGTTACCAATACTTATTGTAATTTTTCTTTCCTGGCTCTGCCTCATGCCAGCACACGCCCTCCCTTATCCGTCGTGGGCTATTTCCAGAACATCTGAGCAAGGTACTGGCTGTCTTTTATTTTGTCTATTCAGGGATGTTCTACATGAGGTCAAGGGGCAGAGTTGACCCTCAGTAGGTCATGCTGGCATGAGGCAGAGCCAGAAAAGGAAAAACACAATAAGTATTGGTAACAATTTTCCCTTATGATGGCTTCTTTTACTGGATGAGAACTGATGATTTTAAATGTGTACCTAGATGGTTTTGGTACATCTTCCTCTTAAATATATCATTTACAGTATCTCTTACAAAAGTGGGTACACCCCTCACATTTTTGTAAATATTTTATTATATCTTTTCATGTGACAACACTGAATAAATAGTGATACAAATGTGGGTGCGCTGATAGGGGTAAAGCTGCTACCTGAACTAAACCTAGTGAAAATAATGTTGAAAAAATAGGTGCGCTAAACAAAAGTGCTGAATAAATTGCCATATAGGCACATACAGTGGGTACGGAAAGTATTCAGACCCCCTTAAATTTTTCACTCTTTGTTATATTGCAGCCATTTGCTAAAATCATTTAAGTTCATTCTTCTTCCTCATGAATGTACACATAGCACCCCATACTGACAGAAAAACACAGAATTGTTGACATTGTTGCAGATTTATTAAAAAAGAAAAACTGAAATATCACATGGTCCTAAGTATTCAGACCCTTTGCTGTGACACTCATATATTTAACTCAGGTGCTTTCCATTTCTTCTGATCATCCTTGAGATGGTTCTACACCTTCATTTGAGTCCAGCTGTGTTTGATTATACTGATTGGACTTGATTAGGAAAGCCACACACCTGTCTATATAAGACCTTCCAGATCACAATTCATGTCAGAGCAAATGAGAATCATGAGGTCAAAGGAACTGCCTGAAGAGCTCAGAGACAGAATTGTGGCAAGGCACAGATCTGGCCAAGGTTACAAAAATATTTCTGCTGCACTTAAGGTTCCTAAGAGCACAGTGGCCTCCATAATCCTCAAATGGAAGACGTTTGGGACGACCAGAACCCTTCCTAGAGCTGGCCGTCCGGCCAAACTGAGCTATCGGGGGAGAAGAGCCTTGGTGAGAGAGGTAAAGAAGAACCCAAAGATCACTGTGGCTGAGCTCCAGAGATGCAGTCAGGAGATGGGAGAAAGTTGTAGAAAGTCAACCATCACTGCAGCCCTCCACCAGTCGGGGCTTTATGGCAGAGTGGCCCGACGGAAGCCTCTCCTCAGTGTAAGACACATGAAAGCCCGCATGGAGTTTGCTAAAAAACACCTGAAGGACTCCAAGATGGTGAGAAATAAGATTCTCTGGTCTGATGAGACCAAAATAGAACTTTTTGGCCTTAATTCTAAGCGGTATGTGTGGAGAAAACCAGGCACTGCTCATCACCTGTCCAATATAGTCCCAACAGTGAAGCATGGTGGTGGCAGCATCATGCTGTGGGGGTGTTTTTCAGCTGCAGGGACAGGACGACTGGTTGCAATCGAGGGAAAGATGAATGCGGCCAAGTACAGGGATATCCTGGACAAAAACCTTCTCCAGAGTGCTCTGGACCTCAGACTGGGCCGAAGGTTTACCTTCCAACAAAACAATGACCCTAAGCACACAGCTAAAATAACGAAGGAGTGGCTTCACAACAACTCCGTGACTGTTCTTGAATGGCCCAGCCAGAGCCCTGACTTAAACCCAATTGAGCATCTCTGGAGAGACCTAAAAATGGCTGTCCACCAACGTTTACCATCCAACCTGACAGAACTGGAGAGGATCTGCAAGGAGGAATGGCAGAGGATCCCCAAATCCAGGTGTGAAAGACTTGTTGCATCTTTCCCAAAAAGACTCCTGGCTGTATTAGATCAAAAGGGGGCTTCTACTAAATACTGAGCAAAGGGTCTGAATACTTAGGACCATGTGATATTTCAGTTTTTCTTTTTTAATAAATCTGCAACAATGTCAACAATTCTGTGTTTTTCTGTCAGTATGGGGTGCTATGTGTACATTCATGAGGAAGAAGAATGAACCTAAATGATTTTAGCAAATGGCTGCAATATAACAAAGAGTGAAAAATGTAAGGGGGTCTGAATACTTTCCGTACCCACTGTATATACACAATGAAAACAATCAAATCACATGAATGGTTGTGAAAAATCAATAAACCAAGGTGAACATGATCCAGTTGAAAATGGGAAACCCAAAATGAGTGCAAAAACTAATATGAGTCCACAAAGTCCAATTGATATAGTCTTCACCAAACGTGTGTTGTGAAAAAATGTGAGAAATCAACTTCGAGTGATATTTCCAGTGCTGTAAATAGTGGTTCCCACCACCGACAGGCTTTCCTCCTTACCAGATTAAATAAGATAAGGTGCAGAGTGAAAACTCAAATTAGCCGGTTGGAAAGGAGGAAAACTTCCACTGCAATTCCACCCTGTGACATGGCGCAAATTGGCCTCTTACCAGATGGTAGATATCAAAGGCACAGGAAAACCTCCTAAGTGGATGTCCTTCCTATCTCAGCAGAAGCCTTGTCAGAGGAAACCACGCCAGAGAGGAGGCGTGTCGATACTCTTTTCGTTTCCCCGCATAGCCATGTAAGTGCATGACCATCTTTTTAATAAATATCTCGGGGGTATTACACTATCGTCTGCTTATTCCTTGTTCCTCACATGACATCTTGGGGAGTTTAAATAAGAAAACGGACGTATGTGGTTAGCGGAGGGGACTACCGGTATCCGATCAGCAGAAGGGACATCCACTTAGGAGGTTTTCCTGTGCCTTTGATATCTACCATCTGGTAAGTAGTGATGTCGCGAACCTAAAATTCGCGGTTCGCGAACGGCGAACGCGAACATCTGCAAATGTTCGCGAACCGGCGAACCGGCGAACCGGGCGAACCGCCATAGACTTCAATAGGCAGGCGAATTTTAAAACACACAGGGACTCTTTCTGGCCACAATAGTGATGGAAAAGTTGGGACTAAGTAGGGGACTAACACCTGGACTGTGGCATGCCGGAGAGGGATCACGCAAAAAAAAGTTCTTAAAAATTATAATTTTTTGATAGAGAGCCAATTATTGGAAAAATTAAAAAAAAATAAAAATAAAAAATTTCTTTGGATTTAGCATCTGGGGGGTCTAAAAAGTGTACCTGTGAAGTTTCAGCTCTGTAGCATGTCCAGAACCCCTAAAAAACAGCATTTTTCTTATATTTTCAGGAATATGGCTTCTCTGCGGCTGGCTTTTTCTCTTGCAGGCATTTATCGGGCATTTTTTTAGGCAGGCATGTCATTTTTTGTATTTAGTGTCTGGGGGGTCACAAAAGTGTACCTGTCAAGTTTCAGCTCTGTAGCATGTCCAGAACCCCTAAAAAACAGCATTTTTCTTATATTTTCAGGAATACGGCTTCTCTGCGGCTGGCTTTTTCTCTTGCAGGCATTTATCGGGCATTTTTTTAGGCAGGCATGTCATTTTTTGTATTTAGTGTCTGGGGGGTCACAAAAGTGTACCTGTCAAGTTTCAGCTCTGTAGCATGTCCAGAACCCCTAAAAAACAGCATTTTTCTTATATTTTCAGGAATACGGCTTCTCTGCGGCTGTCTTTTTCTCTTGCAGGCATTTATCGGGCATTTTTATAGGCAGGCATGTCATTTTTTGTATTTAGTGTCTGGGGGGTCACAAAAGTGTACCTGTCAAGTTTCAGCTCTGTAGCATGTCCAGAACCCCTAAAAAACAGCATTTTTCTTATATTTTCAGGAATACGGCTTCTCTGCGGCTGGCTTTTTCTCTTGCAGGCATTTATCGGGCATTTTTTTAGGCAGGCATGTCATTTTTTGTATTTAGTGTCTGGGGGGTCTAAAAAGTGTACCTGTCAAGTTTCAGCTCTGTAGCATGTCCAGAACCCCTAAAAAAACAGCATTTTTCTTATATTTTCAGGAATACGGCTTCTCTGCGGCTGGCTTTTTCTCTTGCAGGCATTTATCGGGCATTTTTTTAGGCAGGCATGTCATTTTTTGTATTTAGTGTCTGGGGGGTCACAAAAGTGTACCTGTCAAGTTTCAGCTCTGTAGCATGTCCAGAACCCCTAAAAAACAGCATTTTTCTTATATTTTCAGGAATACGGCTTCTCTGCGGCTGGCTTTTTCTCTTGCAGGCATTTATCGGGCATTTTTTTAGGCAGGCATGTCATTTTTTGTATTTAGTGTCTGGGGGGTCACAAAAGTGTACCTGTCAAGTTTCAGCTCTGTAGCATGTCCAGAACCCCTAAAAAACAGCATTTTTCTTATATTTTCAGGAATACGGCTTCTCTGCGGCTGTCTTTTTCTCTTGCAGGCATTTATCGGGCATTTTTTTAGGCAGGCATGTCATTTTTTGTATTTAGTGTCTGGGGGGTCACAAAAGTGTACCTGTCAAGTTTCAGATCTGTAGCATGTCCAGAACCCCTAAAAAACAGCATTTTTCTTATATTTTCAGGAATACGGCTTCTCTGCGGCTGTCTTTTTCTCTTGCAGGCATTTATCGGGCATTTTTTTAGGCAGGCATGTCATTTTTTGTATTTAGTGTCTGGGGGGTCACAAAAGTGTACCTGTCAAGTTTCAGCTCTGTAGCATGTCCAGAACCCCTAAAAAACAGCATTTTTCTTATATTTTCAGGAATACGGCTTCTCTGCGGCTGTCTTTTTCTCTTGCAGGCATTTATCGGGCATTTTTTTAGGCAGGCATGTCATTTTTTGTATTTAGTGTCTGGGGGGTCACAAAAGTGTACCTGTCAAGTTTCAGATCTGTAGCATGTCCAGAACCCCTAAAAAACAGCATTTTTCTTATATTTTCAGGAATACGGCTTCTCTGCGGCTGTCTTTTTCTCTTGCAGGCATTTATCGGGCATTTTTTTAGGCAGGCATGTCATTTTTTGTATTTAGTGTCTGGGGGGTCACAAAAGTGTACCTGTCAAGTTTCAGATCTGTAGCATGTCCAGAACCCCTAAAAAACAGCATTTTTCTTATATTTTCAGGAATACGGCTTCTCTGCGGCTGTCTTTTTCTCTTGCAGGCATTTATTGGGCATTTTTTTAGGCAGGCATGTCATTTTTTGTATTTAGTCTCTGGGGGGTCTAAAAAGTGTACCTGTCAAGTTTCAGCTCTGTAGTATGTCCACAACCCAAAAAAAACAGCATTTTTCTTATGATTTTTAGTAGAAAACTAATGCAGTGTCTTTCCAGCTGTCTTTTTTTCTTTCTGGCAAGCTGAAATATGATATGCCAAGGCAAACATGCCTATCAGTTGAGCTATGACACAGACAACACTGCACACATGGGGAAATATGTAAAACAAAAAACAGGAAAAGGAAATTAGGTGACGGTAACAAAACATGATATTGTGATTGGCCAAATAAAAAGTCACCTCGCGATGAGGTCGCGCCAAAGTCGCGCTAAGTCGCGCCAAAGTCGCACTGGAAGCGACGCTACTTTAGTGGTAGCGGCAGTGTAAACCAGCACTAAAACATCCAGTGTGTGAATACGATCAGGTATGATGTTTTATCGGTCAAGTAGTGTAAGGGTTACGCCCGTTGCCCGCTTCACAGTGACAGACCAAACTCTGACAGACCAAACTCCCCGTTTAACAGTCAGTCAGTCCATTTGCACAACCGCAAACTCCCAATTTGCACAAGGTTGGATACCAAGCTAGCCATGTCCCGTTCCTTGTCCTCACTGACATCATTGAAGGTCTCTTCCTCCACCCAGCCACATACAACACCAAGGGTCCCCGAAAGGTGAGAACAAGCCCCCTGGGACGCCTGCTGTGGCTGGTATTCCACCTCCTCAAAGCCACCTTCCTCCTCTGACTTCTCTTCTTCAGACTCCTCTCTCTGCGTTGCCACAGGTCCAGCAATTGACAACGACAAGGCTGCTTCTGGTGGTGATGAGGACCACAACTCTTCCTCTTCATGCTCATCTACAGCCTGATCCAGTACTCTTCGCAGGGCACGCTCCAGAAAAAACGCATATGGGATGAGGTCGATGATGTTGCCTTGGGTTCGACTGACCACCAGGGTTGTCATCTCCGCAAAAGGACGCATGAGCCTACAGCCATTGTTCATGAGCATTCAGTAACGCGGCCAAAAAATACCCAGCTCCGCAGAAAGAATGAAAGAAAATGAATGTTTTTTTTTATGAAAAATTATCCTGCGGATCGCTTTTGGTCTGTACACAATGAAGCAACGACCTTATCATCTGGGGTGTGCCAACACAATCCTAGAGGTGATCGCTTCATTGTGATACGCAAGCCCCTTCACCACGACAAGGTAACGATCACGAAGGGGAATTGACACATGTATGTGCCTTTTTTTTTGTTTTTTGTTTTTTTGCAGCCACAGTGTAGCACCAGAGGCCAGAAAAATTAGGCATGTACACATGCATGAAAAAGTAGGTATTGTTGCAGCCGCTGCTGTAGCAGCGGCCTGAAAAATTGAGGTTTTAAGGCAGAAAGTGCACTAAAACATTGCTGCTTGAACCGTAGTTGGTGGCGGAGACGTCACGTAAGTCATCCGGCATGCAGAGAATGATTATATACAGCAGCGTGTGGACCATTTTTAGGCCAAGGCATCTCAGTCATCACCAGGCCTTTTTTAGTCAAATGCATCCCCCACTGTCAGTCCCTTCGGGATCCATGCCTCATTCATCTTAATAAACGTGAGGTAATCAAGACTTTTTTGACCTAGGCGACTTCTCTTCTCAGTGACAATACCTCCTGCTGCGCTGAAGGTCCTTTCTGACAGCACACTTGAAGCGGGGCAGGCCAGAAGTTCAATGGCAAATTGGGATAGCTCAGGCCACAGGTCAAGCCTGCACACCCAGTAGTCAAGGGGTTCATCGCTCCTCAGAGTGTCGATATCTGCAGTTAAGGCAAGGTAGTCTGCTACCTGTCGGTCGAGTCGTTCTCTGAGGGTGGACCCCGAAGGGCTGTGGCGATGCATAGGACTAAAAAAGCTCTGCATGTCCTCCATCAACAAGACGTCTGTAAAGCGTCCTGTCCTTGCCGGCGTGGTTGTGGTGGTAGGAGGAGGATTACTTTCACCTCTTCCCCTGTTGGATTCCCGTTGTGCTGTGACATCACCCTTATACGCTGTGTAGAGCATAGTTTTTAACTTATTTTGTAGCTGCTGCATCCTTTGCGACTGCCGGTAATTGGGTAACATGTCACAGACTTTCTGCTTATACCGGGGGTCTAGTAGCGTGGCCACCCAGTACAGGTCGTTCTCCTTCAGCCTTTTTATACGAGGGTCTCTCAACAGGCATGACAGCATGAAAGACCCCATTTGGACAAGGTTGGATGCCGAGCTACTCATGTCCAATTCCTCGTCCTCACTGATGTCATTGAAGGTGTGTTCTTCCCCCCAGCCACGTACAACACCACGGGTACCAGATAGGTGACAACGAGCACCCTGGGATGCCTGCTGTGGTTGGTGTTCCTCCTCCTCAAAGCCACATTCCTCCTCTGACTCCTCTTCCTCACACTCCTCTTCCAGTGTTGCCGCAGGTCCAGCAATCGATGGTAAGGCTGTTTCTGGTGGTGGTGATGGTGACCACAACTCTTCCTCTTCCTCTTCACGCTCATCTACGGCCTGATCCAGCACTCTTCGCAGGGCACGCTCCAGGAAAAAAACATATGGGATGATGTCGCTGATGGTGCCTTCAGTGCGACTCACTAGGTTTGTCACCTCCTCAAAAGGACGCATGAGCCTACAGGCATTGCGCATGAGCGTCCAGTAGCGTGGCAAAAAAATACCCAGCTCCGCAGAGGCTGTCCTAGCACCCCGGTCATACAAATACTCGTTGACCGCTTTTTCTTGTTGGAGCAGGCGGTCGAACATTAGCAGTGTTGAATTCCAACGTGTCGGGCTGTCGCAAATCAAGCGCCTCACTGGCATGTTGTTTCGCCGCTGAATATCTGCAAAGTGCGCCATGGCCGTGTAGGAACGCCTGAAATGGCCACACACCTTCCTGGCCTGCTTGAGGACGTCCTGTAAGCCTGGGTACTTCTGCACAAAACGTTGCACAATCAGATTCAACACATGTGCCATGCACGGCACATGTGTCAACTTGCCCAAATTCAATGCCGCCAACAAATTGCTCCCGTTGTCACACACCACTTTGCCGATCTCCAGTTGGTGCGGGGTCAGCCACTGATCCACCTGTGCATTCAGGGCGGACAGTAGTGCTGGTCCGGTGTGACTCTCTGCTTTCAGGCAAGTCAACCCCAAGACAGCGTGACACTGTCGTATCCGGCATGTGGAATAGCCCCTGGGGAGCTGGGGGGGTGCAGTTGGTGTGGAGCAAGACGCAACAGCAGAAGAGGACTCAGCCGAGGAGGTTAGCATAGAGGATGGAGTAGGAGGAGTAGAGGAGGTGGCAGCAGGCCTGCCTGCAAGTCGTGGCGGTGTCACCAACTCCTCTGCAGCAGAGCCACGCATTCCATGCTTGGCAGCCGCCAGCAGGTTTACCCAATGCGCAGTGTACGTTATATACCTGCCCTGACCGTGCTTTGCAGACCAGCTATCAGTGGTCAGATGGACCCTTGCCCCAACACTGTGTGCCAGACGTGACATGATTTCTTTTTCCACAATAGAGTACAGGTTGGGGATTGCCTTTTGTGAAAAATAATTTCGGCCGGGTACCTTCCACTGCGGTGTCCCAATAGCGACAAATTTTTTGAAGGCCTCAGACTCCACCAGCTTGTATGGTAAAAGCTGGCGGGCTAAGAGTTCCGACAAGCCAGCTGTCAGACGCCGGGCAAGGGGGTGACTCTGCGAGATTGGCTTTTTGCGCTCAAACATTTCCTTCACAGACACCTGACTGTGGGCAGGTGACGAGCAGGAACTGCTGAAGGTGAGAGGCGGAGGGGCGGGTTGTTGATAGGGGGCATGGAGGACAGCAGTGGTTGACGTGGCTGAAGATGCTGGACCAGGAGGAGGATGGTGGCTTTCAGTTTGTGTGCTGCTTTTACTCATGTGTTGATCCCATAGGCGTTTGTGATGTGAGATCATGTGCCTTCGCAAAGCAGTTGTACCTAGGTGGGTGTTGGACTTCCCACGACTCAGTTTCTTTTGGCACAGGTTACAAATGGCATCGCTGATATCAGAGGCAGACACACAAAAAAAATGCCACACTGCTGAGCTTTGCAAGGACGGCATTCTGGTGGTGGCAACAGCTTGCGTTGATTGGCGTGCTGTCTGGCTGACCCCGGGTGCCGAATCTACATGCTGTCTGACTGCGCCACTAGCTCCTTGCGATGACCTCCTCCCCCTGCTTCCAACTCGTCTCCTCCTCCTCTCTGTCTCCCCATCTGAACTTTCCCCCTCTTCTTCTGCTCTTCGAGCAGGCACCCAGGTGACATCCACAGACACATCGTCATCATCAGCCGCTTCACTTGACAACTCAGCAAAGGCAGCAGCAGCAGGTACAACATCATCATCATCACAATGTACGTCCATGTGTATAATGCTGCCTGACTGAGACATATCCCCATTATCTACATCCTCTGGCACTAATAGTTGCGCATCACTTATTTCTTCAAACTGATGTGAAAATAACTCCTCTGACGGATCAAGTGAAGCGGCTGTGGTGCTAGTGTTGGTGGTGGTGCCGGCGGGCTGGCCAGTGGTAAATTGAGAGGTGCCCGAAGCTGAGCTGGAGGAGGATGGTGCATTAAGGTTCCGAGCGGAAGCTGTAGACGATTGGGTGTCCTGTGTAAGCCAGTCAACTATGGCCTCAGAATTTTTTGAGTTCAGGGGCTGTGGTGGCCTCTGAACACTGGGCATTATTCTAGAGCCTAAGGAAATCACAGCACCACGACCACGACGGCCCTTGCGGGGTGGCCTGCCTCTGCCTGTCATTTTTTTTTTAATGTGTTGTTACTGTTGTACTATGAGTGCAAGCTGCTGTGCCACCTTATATATCAGTGGTGGGTGGGCAGTGGCACAGTACACTCTCTGTGGACCTGACAGCAGTCACTGGCACCCAGGCAACTGCAATTTAAAAAATATATATATTTTTTTTTTACTTTGCAAGCTGCTGTGCCACCTTATATATCAGTGGTGGGTGGGCAGTGGCACAGTACACTCTCTGTGGACCTGACAGCAGTCACTGGCACCCAGACAACTGCAATTTAAAAAATATATATATATTTTTTTACTTTGCAAGCTGCTGTGCCACCTTATATATCAGTGGTGGGTGGGCAGTGGCACAGTACACTCTCTGTGGACCTGACAGCAGTCACTGGCACCCAGGCAACTGCAATTTAAAAAAATATATATATATTTTTTACTTTGCAAGCTGCTGTGCCACCTTATATATCAGTGGTGGGTGGGTGGGCAGTGGCACAGTACACTCTCTGTGGACCTGACAGCAGTCACTGGCACCCAGGCAACTGCAATTTAAAAAAATATATATATTTTTTTTACTTTGCAAGCTGCTGTGCCACCTTATATATCAGTGGTGGGTGGGCAGTGGCACAGTACACTCTCTGTGGACCTGACAGCAGTCACTGGCACCCAGGCAACTGCAATTTAAAAAAATATATATTTTTTTTTTACTTTGCAAGCTGCTGTGCCACCTTATATATCAGTGGTGGGTGGGCACACAGTGGCACTGCAGTGGGCACAGTACACTCTGTGGACCTGACAGTCACTGGCAGCCCAGGCAACTGCAATAATAAAAAATATTTTTTTTTTCAATTTATTGCAACAAGATGCTGTGCCAACGTATATATATCAGTGGTGGGCAGTGCACTGCAGTGGGTACAGTGCACTCTGTGGACCTGACACAGCACTCACTGCAATTATGACAGAGAAAAAAAAAATATTTTTTAAAATGCCAGGTACTGTGCCTGTGCCACCCGAAATGAGTGTGGTGTGCACACAGTACAGTCTGTGGTAGGTCTGTGGCCTCTCACACACAGCGGGCAGGCAACTGCAGTGTACAATAGATATATATATATATATATATATATATAAAGGAAAAAATCTATTACCTTACCAGCCCTTGAAAGGGCTTTTGGGGACACTATATATATATATATATATGTATATATATAAAAATAAAAAAATCCTCAATTACCAGCCCTTAAAAGGGCTTTTGGGGACACTAGATAGATATAGATATATATATATATATGAAGAAACAACTCAATTACCAGCCCTTAAAAGGGCTTTTGGGGACGCTAGGTATATATATATATATATATATAAAAAAAAAAAAACCACAAATACCAGCCCTTAGAAGGGCTTTTTGGGGTGCTGATATTACAGCAGTAGTGGACCAAGAACACTGCAAGACCAGGAACACTGACTAACTGTCCCTAGCTTAACAGCAGCAGCAGCAGCAGCAGCTCTCTCCCTATTCTCACTACACACACTGCTTCAGAATGATCTAAGATGGATGCTGCCCTTGCTTATTTATAGGAGGTGGGAGGGTGTGGGAGGGAGGTACGCTGATTGGCTGGAAATGTGTCTGCTGACTGTAAAGTTCAGGGTCAAAGTTTGCCTCAATGATGTCTTATGGGGGGCGGACCGAACATCGCATATGTTCGCCGGCAGCGGCGAACGCGAACATGCTAAGTTCGCCGGGAACTGTTCGCCGGCGAACAGTTCTATACATCTCTACTGGTAAGAGGCCAATTTGTGCCATCTCACAGGGTGGAATTGCAGTGGAAGTTTTCCTCCTTTCCAACCGGCTAATTTGAGTTTTCACTCTGCACCTTATCTTATTTAATCTGGTAAGGAGGAAAGCCTGTCGGTGGTGGGAACCACAATTTACAGCACTGGAAATATCACTCTAAGTTGATTTCTCACATTTTTTAACAACACACGTTTGGTGAAGACTATAACACTGAATAAATGGCACTACAATCTAAAGTAGTGAGTGTACAGCTTGTATAACAGTGTAAATTTGCTGTCCCCTCAAAATAACTCAACACACAGCCATTAATGTCTAAACCACTGGCAACAAAAGTTGAGTACACCCCTAAGTGAAAATGTCCAAACTAGGCCCAATTAGCCATTTTCTCTCCCCGATGTCATGTGAGGTTGAAGGGGTGGAGGGTCAGCCTGTCAATGCTCAGACCATATGCCGCACACTGCATCAAACTGGTCTGCATGGCTGTCATCCCAGAAAGAAGCCTCTTCTAAAGATGATGCACAAGAAAGCCTGCAAACAGTTTGCTGAAGACAAGCAGACTAAGTACCCGGATTACTGGAACCATGTCCTGTGGTTTGATGAGACCAAGATAAACTTATTTGGTTCAGATGGTGTCAAACATGTGTGGCGGCTACCAGGTGAGGAGTACAAAGACAAGTGTGTCTTGCCTATAGTCAAGCATGGTGGTGGGAGTGTCATGGTCTGGGGCTGCATGAATGCTGCCGGCACTGGGGAGCTACAGTTCATTGAGGGAATCATGAATGCCAACATGTACTGTGACATGCTGAAGCAAAGCATGATCCCCTCACTTTGGAGACTGGGCCGCAGGGCAGTATTCCAAAATGATAACGGCCCCAAACACACCTCCAAGATGACCACTGCCTTGCTAAAGAAGCTGAGGATAAAGGTGATGGACTGGCCAAGCATGTCTCCAGACCTAAACCCTATTGAGCATCTGTGGGACATCCTCAAATGGAAGGTGGAGGAACGCAAGGTCTCTAACATCCACCAGCTCTGTGATGTTGTCATGAAGGAGTGGAAGAGGACTCCAGTGGCAACCTGTGAAGCTCTGGTGAACTCCATGCCCAAGAGAGTTAAGGGAGTTTTGTAAATTAATGGTGGTTACACAAAATATTTACACTTTGGGCCCAATTTGGACATTTCCACCTACGGGTGTATTGTAGCAAAGTGTCATTTATTCTGTGTTGTCAACTTGTCAGTTGTCACATGAAAAGATATAATAAAATATTTACAAAAATGTGAAGGGTGTACTCACTTTTTTGAGATACTGTACATATATCACCCAGTATCCTGAAGTAAAATGTCAAGACTGGAGCTGTGCAAGCAGAATTGCAACTTTGGCTCCCCTAGCTCAAAAAGGTTGAGATTTCACATCATTGACGACTGCCTCAGATACAAAAAAATCCATAAAAAATGTGGCTTCAGAAGCTCCTAATCCATATTCATCTTTTTCATTTTTGATAGACATCGCCACCTTCACCACTACCTCAACTGCATATGATAACTGTTCTACTGTTGGCATCCTCCTTACAATCTTTCTACAAACATTGCACATTCTCAAACAACAAAACAGATAGTTTGGCATCACTTTAGAAGAACATGGAAGAATTTTGACATGGGCACCTTTCACACATACGGACCGTTTGTTCGTTTTTCATCCACCCGTTGACAGATGAAAAACTGACATGAATGCATTCCTACGGAAAAACGGATGACAACGGATGATCATTCATTTACAACCGTTTTCATCCGCTTAGGTCAACATACGTTTTTTTTTAAACAAATGAAAGCCCTATTTTTCATCCGTAAAAAACAGATCGGACATAAATCGGATGAAAAAACCAATGGCAACGGATGACAATGCATAAAAAATGGATGAAAAGCTGATGACAAAGGATGAAAAACTGATGCCAACAGATGAAAAACGGATGAAAAATTGATGACAAAGGATGAAAACTGATGTGAAACTAATATTGACTGAAAAAAAAAAAATTATGACAAAAAAAACATTTGTATGGCTGAATTCGCACCGCATCCGCACTAAACTCGCACATGAGGCTTTTTTTTATCCGTAGCAGAATCGGATCGCATAGTGGTTCACACTAGTGCGATCCAATTCTGTGCAAACTTGCAGATCGCACTGCGATATGCAATCACAACTGGGGGTGTCGTTAACTTTTAATTGACACCCCCTGCATATCGCATATGGCAGTGTGAACTGCCAGAGGTGTGGATGCTATGCGGGATCACGCTGCATATTTGCAGCGTTCCCGCGTCGCACAAATGTGAACCGGCACTGAACTGATGAAATGAATGGTCCGTATGTGTGAAAGGGGCCAATAGGTTATTAGAGATTAGGAAAAAATCCTATTAAGATTGTGAAGGAGAAAGACAAGCCAGTATTCTAGATACAACTCAATCTTCTGATCTTCTGAAAGCCTATAAAAATGAAAGATCCATCCTAATGACAATGTTGATGCTTGGTGTGGACTAATTGGTTTGTTGGTACTTTGCAAAAGATTATTTTAAAAAAAAAAAGGCATTTGCTGCAGCCACTGCCAAGGCACTTGCTGCTTTGGGTGCTCTTTTTCTTTGGTCCTTGAAGATTATTATTGGCTTCTCTTCTACAATTTTTTTTTTTTTTTTATAAATTAAGTGTTATGAAGTGGTCTTTTGTTAGTACCACTTTTATTATAACCCTAGTTTGTGGTGTAAAAAACAGTACAGCTTCCACATAAAAAAAAAAAAATGTTCTGACAAGAATTCTATTAAAAGGAAAAAAGTAACATACTATGGCCTATACAACCGTATATAGGTCTTTTTATTTTCATTCACTTTTCTATATCAAATATGTATGTGTAGCTCAAAAAAAGAAAATGCACGACACACTACTAAATGCTGGAACCAGTGTTCTCAGTTCTACAAAAAAGCATACTTTCTTAAAAGAACGGCAATAATTTATTTTCAAGTAAACAAAGGGGTCTTTTTATAAAAATTTTGTTGGGTGAATTTTGACTGTATTTTTCTTAACGTCCCCATTTTTTTATGGTCGTCAGCTCCATCTAGTTGTCATAAAATGCAGTATATTCCCTGATTGCGGTTTATCCAGGAAAAAAAAAACAAAAACATGATGGCCATTGGATGGAACTGTCAGTTATATAAAATAAATATATTACATAAAATACAGTCACGTTTCATCTCAGCTAGATGAATGCTTGTGACATTTTGTATGTATAGACCTAAGCATGCTACAAGAATATACACTGCAACCACAGGCATATTTTTCTTTTTAGATTTTCTTTTTTATTAAAAGTAGTATGCATCGATACAATAGATATTTGCTATTTTCAGCCAAACCACCAAATGCTTTAAGAGAGCACATGTTGCTTTATAGAAGAACACTACTGTTTAAACAACTACAAAAAGATAAAGTAACATGTTATGACCTTGAGGCCCCTTTCACATGATCGGACCGATCAGGTCCGCCTGTCTGTTTTTCAGGAGACCTTATCGGGGCACCCATTCTCCTCTATGGAGAGGCAGATGTCATCGGAGATGTGTCTGCTGACACCTGTCTGTCATCTGATCCGACAAGATCCGCTTAAAACAGATGGATGGCATGCTGTCTGTTGTCATCCGATCTCCCCATAGAGGAGAGCGCGACTCTAACAGGTTCATCTCTGCACAGTGAGCAAAGAAAGACCTGTTATCCGCCTGCTCAGCGGGGATCAACAGAGCGATCCCCACTATGCTAATGGGGGTCCGCTGAGCAGATCTGCCCATGAGAAAGGGGCCTGATACATGGTTTTTAGCTTTTTCAAGCTATTGTTTCAATTTTAAACATTTCAACATTCTACCTTGCTCCTGTATGTGTTTCGGGCAAAGTAAGTTGTGCACACTTGGTGACCAGTTACTTTAGCCTGTTGCCAACCACCCCAAGTACATTTACTACGGGGTGGCGGCTCCTCTGTGCAGAATCACATACAGGAATGTGATTCTGCATTCCTTGCACATGCCCGCCACCAATCAATATGTCCGGCCAAACGAATGTCCACCGGGACATGCCGATCATTCATAACAGAGGCCGAACGCCGGTTTGCCTATGTAAACAAGGCAGATCTCAGTTCTGTTAGTAGGGAAGATCTTGTGTTTCTGCTAAGCAGGAACATGAATCTCTGTCTTCCCACAAGTGAAGCACCCCTACACAGTTAGCAAGCACTCCCTAGGAACACATTTAGCCCTTTGATTGCCCCTGATGTTAACCTCTTTCCTGCCATCGTCATTAGCACAGTGACAGTGTATATTTTTTTTAGCACTGATCACTATATTGAAGTCACCAAAAAAGTATCAAAAGTGTCACTGTGTGTCCGATTTGTCCATCCCAATGTCACAGTCCCGCTATAAGTCACTGATCACTGCCATTACAAGTAAACATTAATAAATAAATAAATAAAAATTCCATATAAATATCCCACTGTTTGTAGACGCTATAACTTTTGTGCAAACCAATTAATATACACTTATTGGAATATTTTTTTTTATAAAAATCATGTAGCAGAATACGTATTAGTATTCTACATGCATATTGATGAAGAAATTTGATTTTTTTACATTTTTTATTGAATTTGGTTTATAGCAGATAGTAAAAAAACGGAAAATTTATATCAAATACTTACTGTAATTTTCCTTTCCTGATGGACTCCATGGCAGCATACGTATCGGGTTTGGCCCCGCCTCCAAACCTACCCATAGGACCTCACTCCCATAAATCTTTGCTCCTGTTCAGCACACGTGTTCTGTAACTATCCTCCACAGAAATCCGGGAGGGAACTCCTGCTGCCATGGAGTCCATCAGGAAAGGAAAATTACGGTAAGTATTTGATATAAATTTTCCGTTTTCCTGACAGACTCCATGGCAGCATACGTATCGGGAAATAACTCGCCGTACACACAGGGTGGGCAGGTGCTGAACAGAAAAGTTTAATGCATTTTGTCAAACAGACAGGACTTGCAAACCAAAATTCACAGAAGAAAGAGCCGCTGGCTCAACACAGTAATGGGATAAAAAAGTGTTAATAGAGGACCACGACGCTGCTCTGCAGATGACTTCAGGAGCCACATGTCTGGATACTGCCCAGGAGGTAGAGATGCTCCGCGTCGAATGAGCTGTAACTACTGCTGGAGGGGTCAAGCCCTTAGCCCTATAAGCCCACTGGATGGTCTGGATGATCCAAGAGGAAATGGATCTCGTCGAGGCTCTTGAACCTTTGTTTTTTCCATAGAAGGTAACAAAAAGATGTTCTGATTTTCTGAAAGAGGAAGTGGCATCTAAATATTTCTTAATACACTCTCCAACATCCAGCGGATGAACCGAAGATTCTTCCTCTTCCTGTCTAAAGGTTGGTAATACTGTTTCTATGTTTTCATGGAAGACAGAGGTCCTTTTTGGTCTCGCATCCAGCATGGGAATGAGCACCACTCTGTCAGGAAAAAAAGTTAAGAAAGGCTCTTGTGTCCCAAAGGACCCAATTTCCGACACTCTTTTTGCTGAGGTTATAGCTACCAGAAACACTGTTATCAGTGTAAGCTTTCTTATGGTCAAAGAATCAGACATGTCTTGAATCTGACCCGCCAGGAAATCCAGAACTAGTGGCAGATCCCACTTGGGAAACCTGGGTTTTCTCTGAGGTCTGATTCTCACTGCCCCTTGGAAGAACTGACGAATTAGGGCATGAGTGGCCCAGCAGATCCCTGTAAAAGCGGAAATAGCCGAGACCTGGACTCTGAGCGAACTCACTGATAGAGGCAAGTCCAGTCCTGATTGGAGAAAGCTCAATACATCCTGGATCTTAATTGAAGATTGAGGATCAGGCCTTGTAGTCAGCTGTGCAGAAAATTTTTCCCAGATTCTCTGATAAACCCTGTTCGTTGAGCTTCTTCTAGCACTAAGCAATGTCGAGATTGCCGTTTCTGGACAGCCTAAAGCCTGTAACCTCCTCCTCTCAACATCCAGACCCTGAGATGTAGACGGTCTGGGCACGGATGGAGTACAGACCCCTGGGACAACAGATCCGGTCTGAAGGGTAGCGGGATTGGGTCTCGGACACTGAGTAGCGTCAGAAGGGGAAACCATGGCCTGTTCGGCCAGAAGGGAATCACCGCCACTACCTCCACTGGCTCCGACCTGAGTCTCCGAAGAAACTGTAACACAATCGGAATTGGTGGGAAGGCGTATGCCCTGTGGAATCTCCACTGATCCGAGAGTGCATCTATCCCTGATGCTTGTGGATCTCTGAATCTTGAATAGTACCTCGGCAGTTTGTGATTGCAGGGGGAGGCGAAGAGGTCTACCTCTGGAGAGAGCCCCAATGTTAGGATTCAGTCGAACGTTTCCTTGTGAAGGGACCACTCGTTGTTGTCCAGATCCACTCTGGACAAGAAGTCTGCTTTGACATTCTGGACTCCTGGAACATAAACCGCTGAAAGATTCGAGAGATTTCTCTGTGCCCAGGACATAATTGGCTCCACTTCCCTCAATAGGGACCAGCTGCGTGTTCCCCCTTGTTTCCTGATGTATGCCACTGCTGAGGTGTTGTCCAGACGCAGCATGACAGGTTGGTCTTTTGTCAGGTGAGAAAATGCCCGAAGAGCTTGGAATGCTGCTCGGAGTTCTAGTATGTTGGATACTAATCCTCGAGTGGAAAACTCCCACCTGCCCTGTGCCACCTCCGACAGACAGTGGGCACCCCAGCCTATGTTGCTGGCGTCCGAGGTAACCACTACCCATGGAGCTGGCTTCAGAGAGTGGCAGTTCAGCAGGTGGTCTCTGCATAACCACCAGGGGAGACTCGCTCTCATTGAAGGGGTTAAGAAGATGCGTTGATCCAGATGCCACGTATCCCATTGCTGAAGGAATCCCTTCTGAAAGGGTCTCATCCTCCACAGGGCCCACTTCACCATGGGGACTACTGCGACCATAGTCCCGATCACCTTCAGGCATTGACGTGCCTGAAGATGAGAGGATGAGAGGGCAAAGCGAATCCTGTCTCGAAGTGTCCCTATCTTTTCCTCTGGAAGAGAGATAGTCGCCTTCTCTGTGTCGAACAGAGCGCCCAAGTAGATCAGGGACTGAGTTGGAATCAGGTGACTCTTCTCCTTGTTGAGTAACCAACCAAACTTCTGGAGAGTGGACACGACCTGCTCCAGATGAACTAATAGTTGGTCTCTGTCTTGGGACAACAGGAGGAGATCGTCCAAATAGTGGTGAAGACGGATACCTTTCAATCTCAGTAGGGCTACCACGGCCAATAAGATTTTTGAAAAGGTCCGTGGAGATGTTGAGAGCCCGAATGGGAGACAGATAAACTGAAGATGTAATCCTCCCACTTCGAACCGGAGAAACCTTTGAAAATCTTCGTCCACAGGGACATGAAAGTAGGCGTCTTTCAAGTCGATGGACACCATCCAATCTGCCGGCTGGACTGACTGCTGTATGGACAACAGGGTCTCCATTTTGAACCTTTCTTTTTTTATGAATTTGTTCAAGAAGGTCAAATCTATTACTGGTCTCCATGATCCGTTCTTCTTTTGGACCAGAAAGAGCGGAGAATATATTCCTTGGCCTCGCTCGGACTCTGGAACGGAGATGACAGCCCCTTGAGCAATGAAAGCTTCGACGTAAGAAAACAAAATCTGACGCCTTTCTTCTAGGAATGGAATGGCAGTAGGCAGGAACCTTGAGCCTGGCCTCTCCTTGAAGACCCACTTGTGGCCTGAGGACACCGTCCTGACGGCCCAGGGGTCCTGAATCGAAGCCGCCCAGACATGTCGGAAGGAGCGTAGACGCGCACCCACCCGACATGTCTGAGCGGGCCCACCTTCAAAAGGACTTAGTGGGCTCACGGTCCCCCGAGGAGACATTCTTTGTCGTCTTCCTGGAAGACTGTCTGGATCTCCAGTTCCGGTTGAACTCCCGACCAGGTCTATAAGAACAAGCTTCCCTGGCCCGGTCAGGCACAAATTTTCTGGTAGGCTGTCCTTTCTTGACGTTGAACTGGCGCCGATCCTGGGGAAGAAACCCAGACTTACCGCCTGTAGCCCGGGTTATGGCCTCGTCAAGTTTATTCCCGAAAAGGGAGGACCCCTCAAAGGGAATACGGCACCAAACTTGCTTTGATGCCGGATCCGCAACCCAAGGGCGGAGCCAAAGAGCTCTCTTAGCTGTGACCGAGGACAGCATAACTCTTGCCAATAGACGGATCAGGTCTATGGAAGCCTCCCCAAGGAACGACGCGCCCAGCCTAAGCTCCTGGATTGGAGCGCTTCTGGCCACCTCCTCCGAAACCGATCTGACCGATTCGTCTACCACATCAGCCCAAGACTCCATGGCTTTGGATAGAGCGGCTAAAGCCAGGACTGGCTTACAGGCCATACCTGCTGTAAGGTAGATTATTTTCAAATCAGAGTCCATCCTTCGGTCCAACGGGTCTTTAAATGAGACCGTATCCTCTAAGGGAAGGGTCACGTGCTTGACCAGTCTCATGACTGCTGCGTCAACTAGGGGAGGAGACTCAAGATGTTTCACATCATCCTCTTTGAAGGGGTAAAGTTTAGCCATCTTGGATACTAAGGAATTCTTTCGTTCCACCTTTCTCCACTCCTCCAAGATGATTTCACCCAATTCTCCCAGGAAGGGAAAATTAACACGCTCCTTATTGAGCTGTTTAAAGTACTTCTTCTGCTTGGGAGGGGGAACAGCTGACTCTTCCCAATTTAAGGTCTCTCTGACCGCTTTAACCAGGGAAGGCACCAAGGTATATTCAAAACCCAAGCAGGGATCCTCATCTTCAGAGTCGCTACCTGACAAGAGCATCGACTGATGGCTTGTGTGGGCCGACTCGAAATCTTCCTGTACCTGTAGTGCTACAGGGGAAGGGCTTGGGGAAGCCGTTGCAGTGTCTTGAGAACGACTGACACCCAACTCTGCCAAAGAGTCCTTTACCACTCTCTTGACCAAAGCCTCAATGCGTTGATCGGAAGTATCCCTTTCTCCCGCAGCCTGGGAGAAACATCTGTCACAGAAAAGCTTCCTCTCCGGGACGCTAGCGCCACAGCCTCTGCAATCTGCTTTGTCAGGTCTCCGTGCGTGGCTGGCTGAAGTAGACGATTTTCGATGATGTGAGCCCGAACGGGACTTTCCTGTAGAGTGCCGGTGGCGAGAGCTCGAGCGCCTTTCACTTCTTTGAGAAGAGTGCCTAGTCTCTGAACGAGGAGGGCTGTGAACAAGAGAAAAAACAGAAAAAACAGACAGGAAGCTAGGAACACTTGAGTTCCTACCCCCACCCCCTATAACCCACAACCCCACCAAGAAGCCCCAAATACCTGTTAGGGGCGGGCTGACCACCGGAGGGCAAAGTAGCTTCCATTCTGATGCTGACCTACAAGAATGAGCCGGACAGCAATGTCAGAAAACCAGCAAAAGAGGAGGGGGGGGGGAGGGGGGGGCGCTCCCAAACTGGGGCCAGTACTCACCAAGAACCAGAGGTTAGCAGGCAGAGCGGCAGCGAACAGCAGGCGTCCAAAAACCGACCGGATGCGGAGTATAGAACACCCAGTATCAGCAGTGTGTATAAACACAACACTGCTGACAGTTCTGGGGTTTAAATATGGCGCCTGGTGACGTCATCAGCGATCGCCACCGACGCCGACTCACTGCGCATGCGCCGAGCTCCTACTGCGCACGCGCGAGAGCCAAGCCTCGATCTCAAGGCGCCGCACATGCGCAGTAGCGTACCGCACCGGTGGCCGGTCAGGAAGTGAACCGCTGACCGGCCCCGGACCACTAGCCACCAGGGAAGGCAGGAAAGACCAGGTAAGAGACAAATACAAAAAACCAGGCAATACAAGCATATAAAATAGCTGCCATGGAGTGTACTCACGAACCGCAGACCACCAGGGATGGATGCACACCGGACTTATCTCTTCAAGGGTACCGGCCACCAGCAGCAGCTGGGCTTTTGGCCAAGGCTGCTACATCTTCGCCCCTACTCCATACCCCGCAGCAGCTGGGGCTTATTGGAGAGCTCCATACCCGACTGGTAGAGCCATCCATCACCCGGAATCCATCTTCAGGTAGGATATCAGGTAATCCTTTGGAGGACAAAAAAAGAACACGTGTGCTGAACAGGAGCAAAGATTTATGGGAGTGAGGTCCTATGGGTAGGTTTGGAGGCGGGGCCAAACCCGATACGTATGCTGCCATGGAGTCTGTCAGGAAATGTAGTTTTTTATCTGGCTTTTTTGTTTATGTTTATTAGGTAATCAAATACTACAGAAAGAAAGCTCTATTTGTGGGGAAAAAAAGGACATCAATTTTATTTGGGTACAGAGTCACGCAAATGTCAGTTAAAATAACGCAGTGCCGTATTGCAATAAAAGGCCTGGTCATGAAGGAGGGCAAAACTTCCAGAGCTGAAGTGATAAATGGCCGGATACTATAAGGAGTAGGATGACTAACTTTAAAAGACAAGGGACCCTAAACATTGTTGTGGTGCAGTACAGTAACAATCTTTATTTATTTATTTATTTATTTTTAGAGATAATGGATCTGTTAAAGCTTAATAATAGTGAAAACGAATCCCTCCTATCTTCTACAGCCATAAAAAGCTGCCATCTTAGCCTATGTTTGATCTTCAGTTTCTATGGTGCTACACATGTGATCAGTAACTAAGGATGATCGAACTTTTGAAAAGTTCGGTTCAACCAGAACACCCGAATTTTCCAAAAGTTCGGTTCGGATTTCAGAACCCCATTGAAATCAATGGGACCCGAACTTCGGTAATCAAAAAACACCATTTTGAAGCCCTAAAACCCAATAAATGCCCCTAAAAAGTGCCTAGGGTTCTGGGTCATGCCCCATTAACTATTAATCACACAAAAAAAATTTCTTAAAAATTGTCATTTTTGATAAAAAAGCCAATTATTGAAAAAATTCAAAAAAAAAAAGAGATTTTTTGATTTTTACTTTGGATTTAGTATCTGGGGGGGGTCTAAAAGGTGTGCATGTGAAGTTTCAGCTCTGTAGCATGTCCAGAACCATGAAAAAAAAAGATAATTTTTCAGTAGAACAGGGATGTGGGTCGGGACCCTCCTTTAACTTTAACACCTATATGATCTTTTTTTCTGGTTCTCGACATGCTACAGAGCTGAAAATTCACAGGTACACCTTTTAGACCCCCCAGACACAAAATCACACAAAAAAAAAGTTCTTAAAAATTGTCATTTTTGATAAAAAAGCCAATTATTGAAAACATTTTTTTTAAAAAAAGAGATTTTTTGATTTTTACTTTGGATTTAGTATCTGGGGGGTCTAAAAGGTGTGCATGTGAAGTTTCAGCTCTGTAGCATGTCCAGAACCATGAAAAAAAAAATAACTTTTCAGTAGAACAGGGATGTGGGTCGGGACCCTCCTTGAACTTTAACACCTATATGATCTTTTTTTCTGGTTCTGGACATGCTACAGAGCTGAAACTTCACAGGTACACCTTTTAGACCCCCCAGACACAGAATCACACAAAAAAAGTTCTTAAAAATTGTAATTTTTGATAAAAAAAGCCAATTATTGAAAAAATTAAAAAAAAAAAAGAGATTTTTTGATTTTTATTTTGGATTTCAGATCTGGGGGGTCTAAAAGGTGTACATGTGGAGTTTAAGCTATGTAGCATGTCCAGAACCAGAAAAAAAAGATTGTTTGTATTAGAAAACTTTCTGACAGGGGGTTTGCTTCGCTCCTGTAACACCTTGCCGGTTTAATAGAAGGCATTTTTTTGGGATCTTTGCAGTCAGAAACATCAGAACTTGTGCACAGTACCACTATACACAAGTTCAGATGTTTTTTTCTGACTGCAAAGATCCCAAAAATATGCCTTCTATTAAACCGGCAAGGTGTTACAGGAGCGGAGCCAACCCCCTGTCAGAAAGTTTTCTAATACAAACAATCCTTTTTTTTTTTTTCTGGTTCTGGACATGCTACAGAGCTGAAACTTCACAGGTACACCTTTTAGACCCCCCAGACACAAAATCACACAAAAAAAGTTCTTAAAAATTGACATTTTTGATAAAAAAGCCAATTATTGAAAAAAAAAAAAAAAAAGAGATTTTTTGATTTTTACTTTGGATTTCAGATCTGGGGGGTCTAAAAAGTCTTCATGTGAAGTTTCAGCTCTGTAGCATGTCCAGAACCAGAAAAAAAAGATTGTTTGTATTAGAAAACTTTCTGACAGGGGGTTTGCTTCGCTCCTGTAACACCTTGCCGGTTTAATAGAAGGCATTTTTTTTGGGTTCTTTGCAGTCAGGAAAAACATCTGAACTTGTGTATAGTGGTACTGTGCACAAGTTCTGATGTTTTGCCTGCCTCCAAAAACCCCCAAAAAATGCCAGCAAAAACACACCTGGGCATTTTTTTTTTACGCTAGCGTTTTTTTTGGCATTTTTTGGGGTTCTTTTGAGGCAGGCAAAACATCTGAACTTGTGTATATTGGTGTATATACACACATCCATATATTTATATACACACCTAGACATATATAGGTGTGATAGTAGCAGAAATATATGCTTGCGCTAATGAAATCATTTACAGTAATATATTTCTGCTACTATCACACCTATATATGTCTAGGTGTGTATATAAATATATGTATGTGTGTATATATACCAATATACACAAGTTCAGATGTTTTGCCTGCCTCAAAAGAACCCCAAAAAATGCCAAAAAAAACGCTAGCGTAAAAAAAAAATGCCCAGCCTTGTGGCTTCACAGGGGAGTCTCTACTGTGCATGCACGAAGCGCGGTGCGCATTTCTATTGGCTTGGCGGTGGAGGAAGGAGGAGGAGTCCAAACTTCTGAGGGACAGCGCTGCGGCGCCGTATCCCGGAAGTGGGGAAGGGTACCTATCACAAAATTGTACCCGTTCCCTCCTCCCCCTGGAAGGTGCCAAATGTTGCACCGGGCGGGGGCGGATGGGGAAGGAAGCAAATGAGCGGAAGTTTTTTTACACAAAGATGTATGGGGATACCCCATGTGTGAGACTTTTTGTCAGTCTAGCCACATACAGGACCCCAAAAAACAATCACCACCTTCAGAATTTCAAAGGGCGTGAATTGCTCATTTCACTTCCTCACTAACTATCACAGTTTCGCAGGCCCTGAAATGTCAAGATAGCTCAACCCCCCCCCCCCCCCCAAAATGACCCCATTCAGGAAAGTAGACACCCCAATCTATTTTCTGAGAGGCATGTTGAGTCCATGGAATATTTTATATTTTTCCACAAGTTTTGAAAAAATGACAAGAATTGTTTTTTTTTTTTTTTTTTTACACAAAGTTGTCATTTTGCTGCAGTCTATGTGTGTGGGTGGTCCCGAACTGGTTAAAAACAAGTCAAAATTCATACCAATAACTCTTCCCGCGCAGGAGGGTTCTCACCATCATTGTAAATACATAACACTCAACCTTTTGGCTCTCTTGGGGCAGCTTTACTGCTCCAAGTACCTCTGCAGGGTCTTCCTGACCATCAAATACATTCCCGTGGTATGCGCAGACACTGAACTTTAGCTCTACATCTTTCCTTGCAGCTTCATAGCTGCGCTTGTCCCTCCTGGACTACCTCTACAGCCTCATTGCTGCTCCCATCCAACAAAGGAGTGTTGGGTCCTGAGCTCCAATTCTGGCTCTACTATGAAGCCAACACACAACTGATCCATTTGTGTGGTTGCTTCTCCCAAAATCTGTTGTAAACAATCATTTGACTGAGTAGCATATGGTCATCCTGCTACTATCTAATCTATCTATCTATCTATCTATCTATCTATCTATCTATCTATCTATCTATCTATCTATCTATCTATCTATCTATCTATCTATCTATCTATCTATCTATCTATCTATCTATCTATCTATCTATCTATCTATCTATCTATCTATCTATCTATCTATCTATCTATCTATCTATCTATCTATCTATCTATCTATCTATCTATCTATCTATCTATCTATCTATCTATCTATCTATCTATCTATGAAGAAAGATACTCCCAGGATATGGTTGGTATGACTAGGGAGATATCTAAAAATATTGCAAGGTTTATACTTAACATTCTTGCACTATAGGAAGGGAACTGTCAATCTCTTCAAGAGCCAAATGTGTGCTTCATCTCTAAGTGGAAGAGTCTTGCTAAGCCTTATGCATTTACTCCAAACTAGAAGAGGTATTTTTAGTGACTTTTACATGCACTAATATCAGTGGATAAACCTAATTTAAAGTTTATGTATGGGCAAAACCCTGAAACACATTTTCAGCACAGTTATCTAATACATACACATTTCTCCATGTTATGTCAGTTTAAAAACACTGCAAGGTCCTGAAAAATACCTGATGATTCTGCTAAAAATTCAGTCAACTCCTAACTTTCTTTAGTGGGATGACAACAGTGTCAGTGTTTTAGGCCTTGTCTGAGTTCTTCTCTGCTGAACTACTATAGCACATCCCACTATCATCATCTTCATAAGGGATGAGCTTTATATGATGTCCAAATGTAAGTTTCCGGGCCTTTGGGATGAATTAGAGCAGAGACTACGAGCCAGGCCTTCTCCTCCAACATTAGTGCCTGACTTTACAAATTCACTTCTGGAAGAATGATTAAACATTCCCATAGACACACTCCTAAACCTTGTGGACAGCCTTCCCAGAAGAGTTGAAGCTGTTATAGCTGCAAAGGGTGGGCCAACTCAATATTGAACCCTATGGAATAAGACTGGGATGCCATTTAAGTTCATGTGAGTGTAATGTTACATAGTTACATAGTTACATAGTTAGTGAGGTTGAAAAAAGACATCAGTCCATCCAGTTCAACCTATGATGTGTGTGTGTGTGTTTGCTTTTAACCGTACATCGTATACCCCTGTATGTTGTGGTCTCTAAGGTGCCCATCTAATAGTTTTTTGAAACTATCAATGCTCCCTGCTGATACGACTGCTTGTGGAAGAGAATTCCACATCCTTACCGCTCTTACAGTGAAGAACCCCTTACGCACTTTAAGGTTAAACCGCCTTTCCTCTAGTTTTAGTGAGTGGCCACGTGTCTTATTGTATCTCCTTTCTCTGAATAGTTTGTTCCTTATGCTAGGGTCGCCAGTACAGTATTTGTACATTGATATCATATCCCCCCTCATTCGTCTCTTCTCCAGAGAAAATAGGTTCAGTGCTTGTAGCCTTTCCTCATAGCTGATGTCCTCCATTCCCCTAATCATTTTTGTTGCCCTTCTCTGGACTTTCTCCAGTTCCAGCACATCCTTCCTGAGGACCGGTGCCCAGAACTGGACAGCATACTCCAGATGTGGCCGGACCAGAGTCTTGTAGAGTGGGAGAATAATCTCTTTATTTCTGGAGTGAATCCCCTTTTTTATACATCCCAGTATTCTGTTGGCTTTGCTTGCGGCGGCTTGGCATTGCATGCCACTGACAAGCCTGTTGTCTACCAGTACCCCCAAATCCTTTTCCATCCTAGACTCACCCAGAGGTTCCCCCCCTAGTGAGTAGTTTGCTTTCTGGTTTCTGGCCCCCAGGTGCATTACTTTACATTTTTCAACATTAAACCTCATCTGCCATGTAGTTGCCCACCCTGTTATTTTGTTCAGGTCCGCTTTCAAGGTTTCCACATCCTGCATAGAAGATATTGGCAAGCCTAGTTTAGTATCATCTGCAAATACTGAGATTGTACTAGATATGCCCTCCTCTAGATAATTTATGAAAAAATTAAACAGGATTGGTCCCAGGACAGAACCCTGGGGGACCCCATTTTCCACACCTGCCCAATCCGAGTACTCCCCATTAATCACCACCCTCTGGACTCTCCCCTGGAGCCAGTTCTCTATCCAGGTACTCACCTTATGGTCCATACCTACCTTCCTTAGTTTGTACAGTAAGCATTTGTAGGGAACGGTGTCAAAGGCCTTTGCAAAGTCCAGATACACCACATCCACAGGCTTTCCCTTATCTAGGTGGCAGCTCACTTCATCGTAGAAGGTTAATAGATTGGTTTGGCAAGAATGATTTTTCATGAATCCATGCTGATTACTACTTATAATACAGTTTTCATTACTAAAGTCTTGTATGTGGTTCCTTGACATCCCCTCCAAAATTTTGCAGACTACAGATGTTAGGCTGACCGGCCTATAGTTACCCGGGATACATCTCGACCCCTTTTTAACCACTTAAGCCCCGGAAGATTTTACCCCCATTCCGACCAGGGGGTATTTTGAGATTCGGCACTGCGTGACTTTAACGGACAATTGCGCGGTCGTGCGACGCTGTACCTAAACGAATTTGACGTCCTTTTTTTCCCACAAACAGAGCTTTCTTTTGGTGGTATTTGATCACCTGTGCGATTTTTTGATCACGCGCTATAAAAAAAAAAAAAGAGAGTCAATTTTGCAAAAAAAGCAATATTTTTCACATTTTTTATATGAAATTCCCCCCCCCAAAAAAATGTAAAAATCTAAATTTTTTAAAATTTTTGGCCAATTTGTTTTATGCTACCTATGTTTGGTAAAAAAAATTGCAAAAAGCGTATTTTGATTGGTTTGCGCAAAAGTTATCGCGTTTACTAACAAAGGGAAAGATTTTTGTCATTTTTGTTGTTTTTTTTTTTAACGCGTAATGGCGGCGATCTGCAATTTTTTTTGCGGTACTGCGACATTGCGGCGGACAGATCGGACCCTTGACTGACATTTTTGACACTTTTGGGGTTACCAGTGACATTTCTACAGTAATCAGTGCTATACATATGCACTGTTACTGTAAAAATACACTGGTAGTGAAGAGGTTAACTTTATTTGGGAGGGAGGGGCTGTGTGTGTCCCTAGGGGCGTGGTTTCTACTGTGATTGGCTGTGGCTTCAGCTGTAAGGACACTGATCAACGGATCTACATACTAGATCCGAGTGATCAGTGTCTTTACAGCGAGGAGAATGACAGGCAGCTTGTTTACACAAGCTGCCTGACATTCTCCCTCTCCCCCGCCGATCGCCGAGTGGCCGGCGGACATCGGGTCCGCTGGTCACACGCGCGGGGGGGTCCGTGACCACGCGGGAGCGGGAGCGCGCCCCTGGGGGCACGCGCTCGCTCCCTAGACCCTCACAAGCAAGCAACGTAGCCCTACGTTAGTTTGCCTGTGAGGGGCTGACCGCCGACGTAGATAGTCGTGCGGCGGTCGGCAAGTGGTTAAATATTGGTACCACGTTGGCTTTTTTCCAATCAGCTGGCACCATACCCATCTGTAAACTATCCTTAAAGATCAAGAATAATGGTCTGGCAATCACCTGACTGAGCTCATTAAGAACCCTCGGGTGCAAGCCATACGGTCCCGGGGATTTATTTATGTTAAGTTTCTCTAGCTTAGCTCTAAGTCTATCTTCTGTTAGCCATGGCGGCACTTCTTGAGGTGTATTATTTAGTTTGGCCTTACAAGCAAGGTTCGTGTAGCCCCCCGATTCTTTTGTGAAGACTGAAGAGAAGAAATGATTTAACACTTCCGCCTTTTCTCTGTCCTCAGTGGCCATATTTCCTTTATCATCTTTTATGGGGCCAATGTGTTCTGGCCTCACTTTCTGTTTATATACTTGCTGTTTATATACTTAAAGAATTTCTTGGGGTTCTTTTTGCTCTCCTCCGCTATATGTCTCTCGTGTTCTATTTTAGCCGCCCTGATTTCATCTTTACATTTCTTATTACACTCTTTGTAATGCTTAAATGCTGCCAATGACCCCTCAGTCTTGTATTTTTTGAAGGCCTTTTCTTTAGCACTAATATACATTTTTATGTTGGAGTTTAGCCACCCAGGGTTTAGTTTTGCTCTTTTAAATGTATTTCCCTTTGGAATGCACTGGCCAATCCCCTTGTTAAGTATGCTCTTGAAGCATTCCCATTTTTCCTCTGTGTTCTTTGTTCCCAGGGTTCTATCCCATTTGATATTTTCTAGCAGCGAGCGCAGTTTAGGGAAATTGGCTCTTTTGAAATTCAGTGTCCTTATATTACCCTTGTGTTTCCTATTACTGTAATTAATACTGAAACCAATTGACCTATGGTCACTGTTTCCTAAGTTGTCCCGTATTTCTATATCCGTGAGCAGGTCTGTATTGTTGGTAATCAGTAGGTCAAGTACCGCATTGTTTCTTGTCGGTGCATTCACCATCTGACCCATGAAATTGTCCTGCAAAACATTTAGGAACTGCCTAGCCTTGGCTGAGTGCGCGGTTCCTTCTGCCCAGTCTATATCTGGATAATTAAAGTCCTCCATTATAATGACATTTCCCATCCTTGCTGCCAATCCTATCTGTAACATGAGGTCCTCCTCACCCTCCTCCCTCTGGTTGGGGGGCCTATAGCATACGCCCAATATTACCTTCCCCACCGTGCCTTCCCTTTGAAGCTCTACCCATAGGGATTCTGCCTCGTCCTTAGCTCCATTATTAATATCATCCCTCATATTTACCTGTATACTGTTCTTAATATACAGACATACCCCTCCCCCTTTTTTACCTTCTCTATCCCTGCGATAAAGGGAATACCCCTGAATGGTCGCCATCCAGTCATGGGAGCTGTCAAACCAAGTCTCAGTTATCCCCACAAAATCTAAGTCCTCTTCAAACATCAGCAGCTCCAGCTCTCCCATCTTGTTGGCCAGGCTTCTGGCATTGGTATACAAACCTCTTAATTTTGATCGGTTACATATATCCTCATTTGTTGTATTTACATCTATAGAATCTATTTAATTCTACATCTGTACCCTCCCCCCCCGTCACCTAGTTTAAAAGTCCCTCTAACTTTGTGGCCATCCTCTCACCCAGTACGGCTGCACCCTCCCCATTTAGGTGCAATCCGTCCCTACCAAAGAGCCGGTGGCCGACTGAGAAGTCGGCCCAGTTCTCCAGGAACCCGAAACCCTCCTTACTACACCAGCTCCTCAGCCAATCGTTAACTTCCCTAATCTCCCGCTGCCTCTCTGGTGTGGCTCGAGGTGCAGGTAGTATTTCGGAAAATACTACCTTGGAGGTCCTACTCCTCAACTTAGCTCCTAAGTCCCTGAAATTGTTTAGGACTCTCCATCTTCCTCTGCCTATGTCCACGTGTACCATGACAGCTGGGTCTTCCCCAGCCACACCCAATAATCTGTTCACCTGATCCGCGATGTGCAGGTGTCCCAATACTTTTGACAATATAGTGTGTATATCTGATTACAAATTTAAAATTTTTACTTGATTACAATAAATTCTCAGATCTCTGTGAATTTAAATCTCTAACTAGTAAACATAAAAAAGATTGTCCAAATTTCTACCTGCTGGCTATATAATAGTATTTCTTAATATTTAAAGTTGCTTAGTTGCTTTGTTCATCCTGAATCAATGTACTGTAACTATGCATATAAAGCATGTTTGGCCAATGTCCCTAAAAGCTGGAAATCACTAAAGTAGACACCACTTCTCTAGTCATCTCCACTTGCTTTTGGGTCTTACATTAGGCAGCTATTCTGTACAGTGTTCTCTAATTGAACTGAATTGAGTTGCAGAGGCAAGGCGGTAATGCTATCCAATCAGAGAACACTTTGCATTCATACAGAACATAAAAAGCATTCTCTGAAAGACACCAGTGTAGAGTGACCAACCTCTTCAGAATGCAGCAGGACAGTCGCTCAGCTTGGGATTCAGAAGCAAGTGGAGATCACTGGAGTTGCTGTTTCCACTGCAGTAATTTCCAGCTTCCAGGAGCATGAGTCAGGTATGGTATATGCATAGTTAAATTGGCACAAGCTGGACCAATGTGACTACAGTATGTATAAAATATTCATACCTGGAATTTCTCTTTATTATTTACCCAATTAAAAAAAAAGTAAATAATTTCCTTATTCTTATTTATTTTAGCCCTTGGCATCAAAAATAAAGAAGAGATTATGTAAAAACAAAACAAAAAAAGAAAAAAAAACACTAAAGTTTACTTTTATGGAAAATAATCATTAACCACTTGCCGACCAGCCTCTGTAGAACGGCGGCAGGCCGGCAAGTTCCCGCAAATCGCTGTACCTGTATGGCAGTTCGAGGGAGTGATCCTGTGGGCACGTGCATGCCCGCGCCCACTTGCCAGCAGGAAAGGCGAGGTGTGGGGCCAGTGGAAGGGATTGCTGCCAGGCACCCGCAATCGCTCCCCGTAAAGAGTGAACGGCGGTCTGCTGTTGTAAACAGCAGACCGTTGTTCTCTCTGCTATCAACACAGAGATCCTGTGTTCCTGTTATTTAAGAACACAGGTCTCTGTGTTGATATTACATGTCCATCCACCATACAGTTATAAAACACCCCCTAGGCTCACACTTAACCACTTGCCGACTGCTGCAAGTACATATACTGTGGCGGTCAGCCCCTCACAGGCAAAGTGACGTATATATAGTGACGTATATATGCGTCACTAGCCTGTGAGGCTCTGGGGAGCGAACCCGTGCCGCCGGAGGCGCGCTACCGCTCCCGCATGGTCACGGACCCCCCCCGCGCATGTGACCGGCGGACCCGATGTCCGCCGGTCACTCAGCGATCGTCGGTGCAGAGGGAGAAAGGCAGGCGGCTGATGTAAACAAGCCGCCTGTCATTCTCCCCTGTGTAGGAATAGTGATCATACAGTTCTACTATGTAGGACCGTTGATCACTGTTCCTACACCTCAAGCCACAGCCAATCACAGTTAGAATCATGCCCCTAGGGACACACACATAACCCCTCCATCTCAAAAAAGTTAACCCCTTCACTGCCAGTGTAATTTTACAGTAACAGTGCATATGTATAGCACTGATTACTGTAGAAATGTCACTGGTAACCCCAAAAGTGTCAAAAATGTCAGTCAAGGGTCCGATCTGTCCACCGCAAGGTCGCAGTACCGCAAAAAAAATCGCAGATTGCCGCCATTACGCGTTAAAAAAATACAACAAAAATGACAAAAATCTTTCCCTTTGTTAGTAAACGCGATAACTTTTGCGCAAACCAATCAAAATACGCTTTTTGCGATTTTTTTTACCAAACATATGCAGTAGAAAACAAATCGGCCGAAAATGTTAAAAAATTTTGATTTTTACATTTTTTTTTTGGGGGGGGGGGGATTTCATATAAAAAAATGTGAAAAATGTTGTTATTTTTGCAAAATTGAAGCTCTTTTTTTGTTTGTAGTGCATTATCAAAAAATCGCAGCACAGTTGATCAAATACCACCAAAAGAGAGCTCTGTTTGTGGGAAAAAAAGGACGTCAATTTCGTTTGGGTTCAGCGTCGCACGACCGCACAATTGTCCGTTAAAGTCACGCAGTGCTGAATCACAAAATAGGCCCTGGTCAGGAAGGGGGTCAAATCTTCCGGGGCTTAAGTGGTTAAATAGCAGAAAGTCAAAAATATAGTTTTTTTTTCCAGAATTTTCGCTCTTTTTTTGTTTATAGTGCAAAAACTAAAAATCTCACAGGTGATTAAATACCACCAAACGAAAGCTTTATTTGTGGGGAAAAAAAGTACATCAATTTTATTTGGGTACAGCGTTGCACAACCACGTAATTGTCCGTTAAAATAACGCAGTGCAGTATCGCAAAAAATGGCCTGGTCATTAAGGGGGAAAATCTTCCGGTCCAGAAGTGGTTAAAACTTGGTGACAAATCTTGGTACAGTCTCAGAGTTCAAGTGAATTGTTTAGCTAATCTTTAGTCCCTTTTCAATTCCTGTGTGTGCAAACAATTCATCTGATTTGAGATTAGCAGAAGATACCTACATTAATATGCAATGTAATCAGATTAGCATAATGTTAATAAATAGCGCAGTTTGCACAGATTTTATGCTTCTTTAGTGACACATTTACACGTGTTGTATTATAAAGTAGCTGTGAGCATTATTAGTTTAAAGTTTTTCTACAATTCAATGGCTAATTGTAGTCATTGCTCTTTTTTCCCAAAGGTTTGTTTTTTCTGAATAGCAGACTATGTTTGGATACTCTTGATAATCAGTATAATTGTACTAATAATGATGATGGAGAATGCTTTCCAGTAATCACTGCAGTAAACTAGAAAAGAAAAAAAGTTACAAAAAAAAAAATGTGACTGTCTAAAGTGAAGTATTTACTTTTCTTTTGTTATTTTGGCATGGAGCGAATTGTTCCTCAAATTAATCATAGCTTCAAGCATGCCAGTAGGTAGCATCATTAGCTCACCAGATAATATGTTGCTTGACAAATGATGGAGAGCCCATTGCTAAGTATCAGAAATAGACAGCTAACAAGTGTTCAGCAGTGACACAATATTGAAAAGTATCATTTCTGTGGACACCTTCCTACTGTGACTGGCTTGGCTGGGGGGCTGACGGGGGTGAGATCCAAGGTTAACTTTAGACTGTTGGCTGATTGTGGCTGGAGGGCGGGGGGGGGAGGGGGACGGGTGTCCGTGTCTTCGTCCACTGGCGCAGTGCTCCCTTTGGCTTTCTATGTTGGCTGGGGGAGTGGGGCGCTGGGGTCGCGGATGCGGGTGCCTGGGAATGTGCTGTGTTGTGGGGGTTTGGGCGGGACCCGGGAGGGAAGATACGTTGTATATTTGGAAATGTCGGGGGATGTTGTGTGGGGGGCCTGGGGAGCCGGGGGGACTGGATGTCCGTCCCTCCTGGCTGCTGCACGGGGACCTTGAGCGACTGTTTATGTGGCTGTTTCTCTGTGCTGGATGGAGGCCTCGGTCGGGGTTGGCTGACCCTACGGGGCAGTGGGTGTCCCCCTTTCGCCACCTGTGGTTTTGGTTGGTGGCTGAGGGGTACCTCCACCTGGGTTATTCGCCTCTGCTGTGTCCTCTGCTGTGTACACCTGTAAAGCAATGTTATGTTTGAGTTTGCATATTACACTTGCGTCATAATTTCCGTGGCACTGTAGTACCATTACTATGTTTTGAATTGCATTGGCTTGACTGTAATGTTTCAGAGGGGATGGGGTGGGATTGGTTCGGGAGGCTCGTTTACATCCCACCCAGTCTCCGTTTCTCTGTTCTACACCCCCCTCTAGGACTACACCTCGTATCCGGGCTCTCTCCTGTGTGAGAGGTAGGCCCAAGGGGTGTCTCTTTTCTGTTTTGTTTGTTTCCCCTGGTCCTTTCTTTCCTGTGCACCCCTCCCCTCTTTCCCTTTGCGCGGTCCCTGATCGGTGGACACTCTACTGATTGCTCTCTACTGATCCTCCCCCCCATCTCTTTCTCACCTGCTCTCCTTTACCCGTCGGTGCTCTTCCCCCCCTCCTCTGACCCCTCCCCTTACGCCTTACCCTTCTCCCCCCCTCCTTGTTCATTATGGATCCTGTGCGGGTGACCTCCCTTAATGCAAGGGGACTGAACGTGCCTGAGAAACGCCGCATGCTACTTGGGGAGCTGCGGCGCCTCCGTTCTGACGTGGCCTTTATACAAGAGACTCACTTCCGGACGGGAGGCCTTCCCCTCCTACAAAATAGATTCTACCCATGTGTGTACCATGCCTCCAATTCGGAATCCAAGTCCAAAGGGGTCTCTATCTTGATCTCCAACAGACTCCCCTGGACCCTTCTGGAACGTCGGGAGGATCCGGGGGGTAGGTTCCTGTTTCTCAGGGGCCGACTGGGGGATGTTGCGGTGACCCTGGCTACGGTATATGCTCCAAATGTCCACCAGGATGTGTTCCTCCGGAAGGTACTGACGGAGCTTGTCGACTTCGCGAAGGGACGTCTGCTGCTAGGTGGGGATTTTAATCTCCCACTGGACCCGACGTTAGATACCTCCACGGGATCGTCGTCGGTGCCCCGGGGTACGCGCCGACTGGTTCAGTCAGTCCTACATGACCTTCAACTGGTGGACGCGTGGCGGCTCCTGCATGCAGGGGAACGTGATTACACGTGTTTTTCCGCTCCCCATCAGGCCTATTCCAGGATAGACCTGTTTCTGATCCCACACCGCCTCCTCCAGTACGTAGGGGCTGTGGAGATAGGCGCCGTTACCTGGTCCGACCACGCTCCGGTCACGCTGTCTGTCGGCCTCTGCGGAACCCTCCGGGACGCGGATTGGCATTGGAGGTTGAACGAAGGGCTTCTACAGGATGCCGACGTCCTTGCGGACGTCACGCAGCAACTTCAGACTTATTTCCGCTTGAACTCCACGCCGGAGTGTGATCTGGGCGTGTTGTGGGAGGCCCACAAGGCAGTGATCCGTGGGGTGCTTATCCGTCATGGCGCTCGCCTCAAGCGGGAACGGGAGGCTAAATTAGACGCACTCCTGCAGGAGGTGGTCTCGCTGGAAGAGCGACACAAACGGAGACCAGATGGGGAGACCGGCCTGAGGTTGACTCATCTGAGGTCGCAGGTGGCGGATCTCTTGCGTTTCAGAGCCAAGGCCGCACTGCAGCGCTGTAAGCGGGTTTCCTATGAAGCGGGGGACAAGTGCGGGAAGGTGCTGGCGCGCGCACTTCGGGAGCAGCAAAAGGCCTCCTATGTACCTTTCCTGTTGGACGCCAGAGGTTCTAAAGTCCACCTCCCTAGAGAGATATCTAGGTGCTTTGCTGAATTTTATTCGCGTCTATATGATCTTCCCCAACAACCGTCGCATGAGGGCGCCACATTGGCCTATCTTGACTCCGTGGTACTCCCGGGCATCTCCTCCTCGGATCGAGAGGAACTGGAGGCGCCGTTCACGCTGGAGGAACTCACTGTGGTGATCTCCTCTGCGAAGAAAGGTAAAGCCCCCGGGCCGGATGGCTTACCTGTGTCCTACTATCAGACGCTGAAGGAGACCCTTGCCCCCCACTTATTGCGATTCTTCAATGCGGTGGGGACTACCACTGCTTTTCGGGAAGAGGCCCTGGGTGCCCACATCTCTGTGATTCCGAAGGAGGGGAAGGACCCCTCCGCCTGCGGGAGCTACCGCCCGATTTCCCTGTTGAATGCGGACCTGAAGTTTTTTACCAAACTTCTGGCCCTCCGACTTCAGATGCTCTTACCGGCACTGGTGCATCGAGATCAGGTGGGTTTTGTCCCCACCCGCGAAGCCAGGGATAACACCATCAAGGTTATCGATCTTATTCACCAGGCTCGCCACACTAATCTCCCCACGGTATTTTTGAGCACGGACGCGGACAAAGCGTTTGACAGGGTAAATTGGCACTACCTGTTTGCGACGCTCCGCAGGTTTGGCGTGGGAGATCGAATGCTGGCGTGGATTCGGAGTGTATACACCAATCCGAGCGCACATGTGAAGGCGAATGGGGTCCTCTCGGATCAGATCCGCATTCGCAATGGTACCCGTCAGGGGTGCCCCTTGTCGCCTCTCCTCTTCGCGCTTTCCCTGGAACCCTTCCTGAACCGAGTACGGTCGAATGCGAGCATCTCGGGCATCCTTGTGGGGAATACCACATACAAGGTCTCGGCGTACGCCGATGACCTCCTATTTTCCCTCTCCCAGCCCCTTGTCTCCCTCCCGTGCCTATTGCGGGAGTTTGAGGTGTTTGGATCCGTCTCCAACTTGAAGATCAACCTCTCCAAGTCAGAGATCATGGGGGTGGCCCTCCCACGGCCTCTTCAGGATTTGCTGGCTTCGGACTTCCCATTCAGATGGGCCCAAGGGGGGCTTAGATATCTAGGGACCGTGCTCTCCCCCAATCCGGCCGACCTGTTTCGCCTCAACTTCCCTCCCCTCCTGGTGAGCATCCGGACCCTGTTGGAGAGGTGGACAAAGGGGCTCCACTCCTGGTTCGGCAGGTGTAATATTTTGAAGATGTCGATCCTTCCCAAACTGTTATACCTCTTTCAGGCACTGCCGATATCACTCCCGGGGGGGTTCCTGAAGCAGGTTGAGTCGATCTTCACCGATTTTGTGTGGGCAGGCAGGCGACCGCGTTTGGCTCGCCGCTACCTGGTGCTGCCTAAGCGACACGGTGGTGTGGCGCTTCCGGACCCTAGACGATACTACCAGGCGGCCATGCTCACCCGATGGCTAGACTGGGCGCGTCACGCAGATCTGAAACTGTGGGTTGCCCTGGAGGCCTCCCTATTTCCTATATACTTACCGCGGGCCCCGCTTGTCCTCAGGGGAGTTCCTGCGGAGGCAATGCGTCACCCTACTATAGGGCCCACACTTAAGGCGTGCTCTCTGGCGGCCTCGGATAGAGGCCTCTCGAGGGGTAGAGGCCCGCTCTACCCTTTGCTAGGGAATCCGACGTTTGGGCCTGGTTGTGAGGGCGGCAGGTTCGGCGCCCTGATTAGGGAGGGTATCTTCCAGGTATCACACTTCGTCTCGGGTACGGGCTGGCCGACTCTCTGCCAGCTGACTTCCCTGAGTGGGAGATTTCGGTTGCTCAGGTGGCAGGCCCTGCAGCTTCTTCACTTCCTTGGAGGCCTGGGCGAGCCCTCGACATTTGGGCGAGACCTGACGCCCTTTGAGCAGTTCCTGTCCACACAGGGCCACTTGCCGCATGCCCTCTCGCAGATTTATGCCCTGATCTCGGACCCTCCCGCGGACTTTGCCCTACCGGGTATCCTTAAATGGGAAAGGGAACTGAACCAGACATTCTCTGAATCCCAGAGGCGAAATATGATCCGTTTCTCCCTCAAATCTTCCATCTGCACGAAGATACAGGAATCCAACTACAAGGTCCTTACACACTGGTACTTTACTCCGGCCAGACTGCACCGGTTCTTCCCGGAGGCGTCCGACATGTGCTGGCGTTGCCATCAGGAAGTGGGCACCATGTCCCACGTTTTCTGGTACTGCTCTAGGCTTCGGAACTTCTGGGCCGAAGTGCGTCGTATCTCCCAACTGATGACAGACCGGGCTGTCCCCGACGACCCGGCATTCTTCCTGTTGCACTGCACGGGCATGGCTCCTAAACGCTATAAAAGCTCGGTGTTGAGGCATCTTGCCGATGCAGCGAAAGCATGTATCAGCCTCTGCTGGAAGAGCCCCTCTCCCCCGACGATTGCCCTTTGGTTGCAGAGGGTCAAGTGGATAAACGATTTGGAGGACATGGTGCTCACTGCACAGGGCAGAAAGGAACAGTACTCCAAGACTTGGTCCGTCTGGAATGTATTCATATTCTCTGCTGAGGGGATGGCACTTCAGGGACTGACCTCGGGACAGGAGCTGTGATTGTCAGCGGGGTCGCCCGCGCAGGAGGACACTGATGACACCTGACTGGCCTTCCCCCCTTACCCACACCACGATGTGTCTCCCGGTCTCCCGGCATGATGCCGGAGCTTCCCCCACTGCTTTCTTTCCCCCCCACCCTTGTCCCCTACTCACTCCCCCTCCCTTCTTCCTTTTACCCTGGATGTTTGCATTTATCCCTCTATTCTATCGCTCCAGATGTTTAATGGAAACACCTTTGGATGTCTGAGGTCCCGTGTGCGTGAGACTTGTTGCATCCTCCTAGCACATCTTGAGACGATTGCAGTGATTGTCTTGAGCTTAGTTGATTGCACTCTACCGGTCTGGAAAAAACGGGAATGTTTACCTCATATGGATATTTTACGGGTATGCTGTCTTCCCCTATAGATTTTATCTCTGCTGTCATGCACTTTCTGGGATTGCTGTTTACCGATACCGTTTATTGTATCCTGTAGTATTATTCTTTTGTTTGATACTTGTTTTGATCTCTTGTATGACTTATATAAATAAAGAATTTGAAAAGTATCATTTATCTTTTTTCTGCACTCATAAAAAACTGTGTAGCCATTCCGACTGAACGTGAATTCATTCATGCTTTTTTTTTTTTTTTGTATTCACCCATGATAGCACCTATCCATAGAAACTCTATAATTGTCTAACAGTGCCTACTGTTAAATAACGTTCAAAAGTTTCTATTACTCTACAATTGCCTTTATGGTACACTTGAACTATTTTGTTTGTTTGCTTGTTTTTGCACAAACAATTGCTAGGTATATATAAAGCACCTATAAAAAATGTAATAAATACTAAAACTGAAGAATATTCAATATGAATTAAACACAGCAGCACTCAATATGTGTTACCATATTGTAAATCATGAAGTCCTCATAAAACAGGTAAAAACAATCAAAATAGTCTTTGTTTAAAAAAAAACACAAATTTCCAATAAAATGTTGGTACTCCCAGTGTTCAATGTTCTGATCCAATGTGCACCTTCACCACACCAAACGTGTCCTCTGTTGAAGTCCCATGTGACGAAACGCATCAGGACGCAGGCACGCTGTCTCCTTGATGATCGTAGATGTCATGGCTGGAGTCTGGATCTCACCATCAGATTAAGCTGAAAGAAAACCATTCAGCAGCGGTGAGCTGGCCATAACGACTTGATTATCATTTTTAATGCTTGGAACTGTTTTATCTGATGTAAGCAGATTGGATTTGGGGGTTGGCTTTAGTGTGTTGCGTTTAAATAAAAAACTGTAAGACAGTATTACACTATTGTGCCTCCTATTCCAATTTCTTTTTGGTACGGTCTGATCCCTGGGGGATACTCGAGTATATTGGTCATCCGGTGGTAGCAGAGGTGGTCCTGAGTTTCAAGGGTGCAAGCAACCTATGCTTACAGGCGTATGATCATGTTAACTCTGGTGAGTGCCCATTCCTAAGGGGAACACTTTTGGTGTGGTGAAGGTGCACATTGGATCAGAACATTGAACACTGGGAGTACCAACATTTTATTGGAAATTCATGTTTTTTTTAAACAAAGACTCTTTTGATTGTTTTTACCTGTTTTATGAGGACTTCATGATTTACAATATGGTAACACATATTGAGCGCTGCTGTGTGTAATTCATATTGAATATTCTTCAGTTTTAGTATTTATTACATTTTTTATAGATTGTTTATTCTTACAGTAGCTGCTATCAAGAAATTGTATGAGGTTTTATGTAGTATTTTAGCATTCAACTGAATGGTTTATCCCTCATAACACTAAGCGCTGTTTGGAAGCCTCCCTTTTTTCAACCACTTTTATCCATATATAAAGCACCATTGTATAATGTATATGTTTTACAACATTTCAAAGAAAAAATCTTTAGTGCATGCCTAATAAATAATAATAAATAAAAAAATATACCATAAATAAATAATTATCTGCAGAAACCGCATAAATTCCCTGTGACCAATCCCCAGTTTTTTTTTCTATTTGTTTTCCTAGTTTGCATCCTTTTATACAGATGTGTAAAGTAGATCTAAGATTTCAGGTATGCTTTAACATGCTAAATTTATTTCAAAAGATGTTTTTGATCTTTTTTAAAAATGTAGCTTTAACCACTTGCCGACCGCTCACTGAGCTGGTATTGCGGCAAAGTGGCTCGTTATCGTCCAGTGACGTAGACCTACGTCACTGGACTCCTCCCCTCCTCAGCGGCGCGCGCGCGCCGCCGGAGGCTCGTTACCACTGTATTCAGACACAGCGGGAGTCGGGCCAGGGGAGGAGAAGTGGTGATCACCGCCGCTCTTCCCCGATCGTCGGGGATCAAGTGAGGAAATCCGCCCGCTTGTGTAAGCAAAGCGGGCGGATCTCCTATGTGACAGACAGGGACAGATTACAGGATTCAGCATAGCTGAACCTGCGATCTGTGCCTGTGTCACACAATCTCCTCCCCCCACACACGTCAGTAAGCACCAGGCATAAATTTAACCCCTTGATCACCAATAAAGTTAACCCCTTCCCTGCCAGTGGCATTATTACAGTAACAGTGCATATTTATAGCACTGATTACTGTAGTAATATCACTGGTACCCCCAAAAGTGTCAAAAATGTCAGATCTGTCAGCCGCAATGTCGCAGTCCCGCAAAAAAAAACGCAGATCGCCGCCATTACTAGTTTAAAAAAAAAACAATAAAAATGACATAAATCTTTCCCGTAGTTAGTAGCTGCGATAACTTCTCAATCCAATCAAAATACGCTTATTGCGATTTTTTTTTACCAAAAATATGTAGCAGAAAACAAATTGGCCTAACATGTTAAAACATTTTGTTTTTTTTTTTGGGGAATTTCATATAAAAAAATGTGAAAAATATTTATTTTTTCAAAATTGTCGCTCTTTTTTTGTTTATAGAACAAAAAGTAAAAATCGCACAGGTGATCAAATGCCACCAGAAGAAAGCTCTGTTTGTGGGGGAAAAAGGACATACATTAAATTTGGGTACAGCGCAATTGTCCATTAAAATAACGCAGTGCCGAATCGCAAAATATGGCCCGGTCAGGAATGGGGTAAAATATTCTGGTCTTAAAGCGGTTAGAAATACGCTCATTGAGAATTTTTTTGTCAAAGACTTGTAGCTAAATACATTTTGGCCTAAATATATGACAAAAATTAATATATTGGATATTTTTTAACTGTCAAAGCAGAAAATGTCAATTTTTTATTAATATCGCAAAAAATGAAAAGCACAGAGGTGATCAAATACCACCAAAAGAAATCTCTGTTTGTGGGGAAAAAAGGACGTAAATTTCATTTGGGTATGGCATTGCACAATTGTCAGTTAAAGTAGCACAGTGCCAAGTTGCAAAAAGTGGCCTGGACGTAAAGCAGGAAAATCCTCCGGTGGTAAAGTGGTGAAATAAAGCAATACCTGGGAATCTGTCCTTGAAGGTTCTCGTAAAGACAATTCCTATTATGGGGTGTCACATACAATGCTGGCGGAGAGTAGAATTCAGGGTGATGGCACACATTCTGTACAAATGATCAATCATTCATGCCAAGAAGAATGGGTTTTAAAAGTAATGATGCTAGAATGAGTGCATGTAGATAGGATGTGTAAGGAAAAAAAAAAAAACTGCAGAAAAACAGCAGCAGTTGGCAGAAAAACATGTTTATCTCATTACGGAAAGAAAAAAAAGTTCTCTTAAACTTAGGCTGGGTTTACAATACTGTGGTGTTTCAACCAGCATTATGCAGTGCTTTAAAACATGTTGAGTTAACCACTTCTGGACCGGAACATTTTCCCCCTTAATGACCAGGCCATTTTGTTTGCGATTCAGAAACTGCGTTACCCTAACTGACAATTGCGCGTTTGTGCGATGCTGTACCCAAATAAAATTGAAGTCCTTTTTTTTTACCACAAATAGAGCTTTCTTTTGATGGTATTTGATCACCTGTATGATTTTTATTTTTTGCGCTATAAACAAAAAAAGAGCAACAATTTTGAGAAAAAAAAAATTTATTTTTTTACTTTCTGCTTTTTCATCATTTTAGGCCAGTTTTGTATTCTGCCACAAAATCCCAATAAGCGTATATTGATTGCTTTGCGCAAAAGTTATCATGTTTACAAACTAGGGGAAAGATTTATGTCATTTTTATTCATTTATTTTTTTACTAGTATTGGTGATCTGCAATTTTTAGGGGGATTGCGTCATTGCGGTGGACAGATCAGACACCTAACTGGCATTTTTGACAATTTTGGGGGGACCAGTGACATTACTACAGTAATCAGTGCTAATAATATGCACTGTTACTGTAGTAATGACACTGGCAGGGAAGGGGTTAACACCAGCGACAATCAAAGGGTTAAGTGTGAGCCTAGGGGGTGTTTTCTAACTATGAGGTGGGAGGGACTTGTGGAATCAACACAGGGACCTGTGTTCCTAAATAGAAGAAACACAGAAGCCCTGTGTTGATTACTGAGAGAACAATGGTCTGCTCAGTTTACATCAGCAGACCGCTGTTCTCTCTCCACAGGGAGCAATCGTGGGTGCCCGGCGGCTATCGCAGCCGCCAGCCTCGTGCATCTACTTCCCCAAGGGAACTTGCCGACCTGCCGCTGTATAACTGCGGCGGCTGGCCGGCGAGTGATTAAAGTGTATTTCCAAATATTGAGAAAACCCCACTTCAGGTTTGCTATGTGTTCCAATTCACCAAACATACTTAAACCTTCAGACCCCGTTCACACTGGGGCGACGCTACTTGCCGGGGCGACCTCACAGGTCGCGGTGCGCAGCTCGCACCGCGACCTCGGAGCGGCCGGCCCCGACTTCATATCATTGAAGTCAATGCAGGTCACTCCAGGTCGCCCCAAAGAAGCTCCGGACCTTTTTTCTAAGTCGGAGCGACTTGTGTCGCTCCTATTAGAACGGGTCCACAGCTTCTCTATGGCAGGCGACCTACGGCGACCTGTCAGGCGACCAGGTCGCCTGACAGGTCGCCCCAGTGTGAACGGGGTCTAAAAAGGAAAAAAAATAAATAAATACCTTTTCTTGTAGATGAAGTTCTCTTTGTTGACTGCCCCCATTTATGAACAATGTCAGAGTGGGCCTGTCCCAATTGAAAGACTCTTAGCTCTTTGTTAAGACAGACGGTGTTCAAATATAGCTTACAACCGATAATAGGATCTACCAGCAAGGCACAGATAGGGTTAATTATAGCAAACATAGCTCCCCAGCCCCAGAAAACAAAAAGAACTAAGCAGGATTTTTCCCTGCATTGCAGAAGTCTGAACCAAGCTGTATACTGTAAGACTGTTGTGTAGTATTTATAATATTTATTTGTGCCATGCACAAGATAGGGACAAATGGGTTTGTGCTGAATTTTTATTCAGCAAGGCAGCAAGCAAACAACATTTCAGGATGACTCTGTACAGCAAGTTCATAACATAAAATGAACAAAACATCTGCTTGTCTGAAATTCAGGTAATTTCCTGAGTGATGGGGTGCCCTCTAATGGGGGCAAAACAAAAATACAGCAGAGAGCTTGAGACTAATAATAAGGTTTGGCTACCAGGAAAGACGTGGGCCTAGGAATGGAGGCTTTATCCTACCCAAAGTTCTACAAAGCCTCTGGGCTCCCAGAAGCCAGAACAGAACTTAATAAGATTCCACCAAAACAGCCCTGACACATCTAAGCATGGACTCCACCTGACCTCTAAAGGTATTCTCTGGCATCTGACATCAAGTCATCAGTAGCAGATCTTTTAAGGGTTAATGGTGCTCAATCTATGGGACCTAGGTTGAGCACCCACGCTTTAATGCCTCGTACACACGCAACGATTGTTGGCCGACCGATCGGCCGTCTTTTGTCCAGTGTTGTTGTGTTGGTTGAAATGTGCATTAGACTTGCACTGGACTTTTGTTGGCCAACAAAAACCAACTTCAGAAGTGATGTCATGTGCTGCTTTACTTTCCGTGTGTTTTTTCTTTTCTGAGCATACCCAGTCTTGCTCATCTGATTTTTGTCTGCCGAAATCTGTACTGACTGACGAAAAATCAGCCGTTGTGGTGACGCCAACAAAAATTTTATAGCATGCACACCAGATTTTATTCGGCCGAAAAGTCGCAGTCGGTTGTCAGAAGCATCATACTAACAAGCCGACAATCGGCCGATCAGACGTTGGCCGAAAATTCAGGGCTTCCATTGATTGGACTTTTTATCCAGCACACCTCACAGATGCTTGATTGGATTGAGACCTGTTGAATTTGGAGGCAAGGTCAACATCTCATACTTATTATTTTGTTTCTCAAACCATTATTGAACCATTTTTGCAGTGTGGCAGGGTGCATTGTCCTGCTGAAAGATCAGGGAATATTGTTTCCATGAAGGGGTTTCTTGATCAGCAACAATGTTAAGGTACGTGGTACGTTTCAAGTAACATCCACACGAATGGCAGGACCCAAGGTTTTCCAGAAGAACAATGCCAAAAGTATCACACTGCCACTGCCTGCTTGCCATCTGCCAATACTCAATCCTGGTACCATATCTTTCCTAGGTAAGCAACACACATGCACAAGGCAAATCTACAGTATATGATATGAAAGAATTTGTGATTTGTCAGACCAGGATTCTTTTGTTGCTCTGTGGTCCAATTCTGATGCTCTCATGCCAACTGTAGGTGCTTTTGGCTGTGGACACGCATCAGCATGGGCACCTTCACTGGTCTGCAGCTATGCAACCCCATTTGCAACAATCTGAGGTGCCCGTTTTTTCTGCTTTCAACACATCATCTTCAGGGACAACATGTTTACTTGCTGAATTATTTATCCCAATGACTTTCAGATACCATTGTAACAAGAAAACCAATAGTATTCACTTAACCTGTCAGTGGTCATTAGGTTATGGCTGACTGGAATATATTTGTTTGTTTTTATGCCATTAAATTTTGAGCTCCAGACAAAAAACTAAATTGATTGTGTTGCAAATTACAGATTTTTTTTTGCTTTTTCTTTTTTAGCAATCTGATTTTGCTTTAAAAAGCCCTGTGATTGTTCCACCAAGGACACCCCTCCAGAAACCAGTTAGTGAATGGCATACCACAGCAATTTAAAGTGTAGTAAAACAGTAACAGGCCTGCAACTTACTTGACATTCCATAAAAAAACAAAATGGTAATTCTGAACTTTTATGGGCAACAAACGGGCAAGTGTTATAATTTGCAGACTGCAAACCAGCAATTGCAACAATAGGCAGGCAACAAATGGGCAATTGTGCCTATATGCAGGCAACTAGGAAGGCAATCTTTATAATATACAACCAACAAGTTGCCAGTAATAATGCAGTGACTAAGTGGTTATCACTTCCACCTCACAGCATTAGGGTCGTCAGTTTGAATCTCAACCAAGGCACTAACTGCCATGTTCCTCTTGTGCCTGTGTGGGTTTCCTCCAGGTACTCTGGTTTCCTGTCACACTCTAAAGACACGCTGGGAGGTATATCAGCCCTAGTATGTGTATATATGAATGTGAGTTAGGGACCTTGGTTTGTAAGCTCCTTGAGGACAGGGACTGATATGAATATAAAATACTGTATATACTGTATGTAAAGTGCTGTGTAAATTGATGGCGCTATATAAGTACCTATAATATGGGGGCAACAAATAGGTAATTTTGAAAATATGCAGGCAACAAACAGAGAACCATTACAATATACAGGGGCAAATGGGTAACTATGACAATATGCAGGCAAAAAAAGCAACATTGTGATAATATGTGGGCAGGAAAGAGGCAGCAGGCATTAACCACTTAAGCCCCGGAAGATTTTACCCCCATTCCGACCAGGGGATATTTTGCAATTCGGCACTGTATGACTTTAATGGACAATTGCGCGGCCGTGCGACGCTGTACCTAAACGAATTTGGCGTCCGTTTTTTCCCACAAACAGAACTTTCTTTTGGTGGTATTTGATCACCTGTTCGATTTTTTGATCACGCGCTATAAACAAAAAAAGAGCGTCAATTTTGCAAAAATAGCAATATTTTTCACATTTTTTTTATATGAAATTCCCCCCAAAAAAAAAGTAAAAATCAAAATTTTTTAACATTTTTGGCCAATTTATTTTATGCTACCTATGTTTGGTAAAAAAAATCGCAAAAAGCGTATTTTGATTGGTTTGCGCAAAAGTTATCGCGTTTACTAACAAAGGTAAAGATTTTTGTCATTTTTGTTGTTTTTTTTTTTAACGCGTAATGGCGGCGATCTGCGATTTTTTTTGCGGTACTGCGACATTGCGGCGGACAGATCGGACCCTTGACTGACATTTTTGACACCTTTGGGGTTACCAGTGACATTTCTACAGTAATCAGTGCTATATATATGCACTGTTACTGTAAAAATACACTGGTAGTGAAGGGGTTAACTTTATTTGGGAGGGAGGGGCTGTGTGTGTCCCTAGGGGCGTGCTTTCTACTGTGATTGGCTGTGGCTTGAGCTGTAAGGACACTGATCAACGGATCTACATAGTAGATCCATGTGATCAGTGTCTTTACAGCGAGGAGAATGACAGGTGGCTTGTTTACACAAGCTGCCTGACATTCTCCTTCTCCCCCGCCGATCGCCGAGTGACCGGCGGACATCGGGTCCGCTGGTCACACGCGCGGGGGGGTCCGTGACCACGCGAGAGCGGGAGCGCGCCTCCGGCGGCGCGCGCTCGCTCCCTAGACCCTCACAAGCAAGCAACGTAGCCCTACGTTAGTTTGCCTGTGAGGGGCTGACCGCCGACGTAGATAGTCGTGCGGCGGTCGGCAAGTGGTTAAATGGTCAGTCATGACAATAGATAAGCAGCAAATGAAAGAACAGTGAAAACTGACAAGTAATACAAAATGCTGCTTTTGTTACAATACCTAATATCACATTTCAAACTAATGAAGTGCTGTTTTTTTGGCACAGGAATATGTCCAGTGTAGCTAAAAGCAGCTTCCATCCCTCCCTTGGGAGTCATTTACATTCAATTGCAGACTCAAATTCAACTTAGTTTCACCATCCCCATTGACTCCAAGCATTTCACTGAAATGGTGAAATATTACCAAAATGAGAACATCAGATTGCTCTCTCCTCCATTCAGCATGTTTTTGTCAATATGTTTGTATACAGTGCATCTGACTGGTGCTATACAGGAGGTTGCAAAAAGCTAATTTCAAGTCAAATTGAGATACTTACACTGGGTTTTTTAAGAACAAACAAATATAATAATAACAATAGTATTAATAATATATTTCAGCTTACCAGTCCTTAGATGTGGTGGCTGTGTTCATTTTTTTTTGTTCAGGATTTTATTCTCTTTATTTTCACCTGAAGACTCTGCCAATAAATCAAAATCTGTCCTGGGTGACAATAAACACTTAGTGTACTGTATGAACTACAGAAGTCCAGTTTCCATAACACAAGAGACAGGTATTCTGTAGTAAAAAAACAAAGAAACTTCCCAGCTCAACTCACCAGTCAGCCTGCTACCAACCAAATTAACCTGTCTAACAGTTTGCATTAAAAACAGGGTTTAGTTTGCACACAATTGCAAACACATGAGTAAGCTGCGGAGACCGCTACAAGGGACCCCATTATTATCTGCGGTTCTAGCTCTATACATTTTTGAGAGCCTCCGTAGTAGAAGCACATGCATTATAGTAGTTAGGAAGAGGGCAGGTGAGCCTGTAAGGAGCCCACCCCCCCTTAAAAGCACAGGGGTGCACTGGACACCCAGCACATAGCACAATGGCAGGGGAGGTGTCCAGTGCGTCCCCTCACCAGTATTCCAACAGTACAAATGAATGGCCATTCCCCCACCTATTCTGTAGTCCATGGAGAGAACTGGAAACAATGGGAATTAATTACAGTCAACAGAGGCGACCTGGTAGCTTCTTCAGGAGCATTTAACAATCTATTCAGATAGGAACATACATTTGTTAAAATACATTATTAGATACATAAATACACTTCATTTTCCACTAAAAGAACACTCACTTGCAATTAGAACATTGTACATCATAGCGCTCACCCCCAAAGCCTGGTAGAAGTATTTTCAGACGATCGCGTAGGGAACGGCATGCTGACGTCGCTGCGCTGCCCACTAGGACGGGCTATATGAGAGCCGGCGGGCTTCCTTTGAAGTTTAGTGGTTTCCATTCATCTACATGTGAGTGTAACCTTTTATTTGTCCATTAAATTTTTTTTGCGGTATAACGCTATAGAGCCTATTGTTTTCTTATATGGTGTCACCGGAGATTTCCTTTGAGACTAGTGTCTGGATCAGTGTAGTCTCCCCCTTCCTGGTTATTCACGTTTGGGCTCACTGAAGGAGAAGTGGTGCTGTGAGGAGACTGTCTTTACAAGCTGTTTTTACACTTGATTCTGTCTGGTAAGCTCATATGCATGTTATACTGGTTGGAGCACCGTGGGGACAGCAGGCATTGACTTCATATCTTTCATTCATCCCACCTACTCCTATCATCTTTGGACTGATATCATTGGGACTCTATTATTTGTTCACATCACTGTATGGACACATTTTGTCATTTGTATTTTTTATGGTAATTTTGATTAACAGTATCTCACTTGATATTAGTTTATCATTTTTCTTTGATTTATTAACCCTTTAGGCATTTTTTTACACATCAGAGCAGCTTTCTTCTTATTATACTTTTGTTTGGTATTATCTCACTTTAAAGCTGCAGCTATCTTTACAGCTGTTAAGCGCGGTTACACTTTTACTTTATTGATAATGCAATACAGTTAGTTTCCCCTTACAAGTACCTACAAATGGGGATGGACCTCTTCCCCTTATAGAAACGGTTTGTAGGATAAAACTTCATTAAGCCCTGGGGGTTTTGTAGCTTCAAGTCTTTCAAGTACAAGTATAGCTTACTGTATATAAGCAAACTAGTAGCTCATACTCCAGTTTTACCTTGTAGGCTTCCTGGCCCTCTGGGAATATTGATACCCTAATACGAGTGGAGGCACACAGCTCCAAAATTAAGTATGTAAGTATTGGTTAGTCAATACTAGACAATGTATTGTATTATGCGAAGTACCAACTGTTATACTTATAAACTGTTCCTACAACTCCCTTAGCAGGCCTACTGAGGCCTTGTTTTTGGGGGGCCCCCTACCAGGCTTTAGGGTTGAGCGCTGTGACTGCAGTGTTCTAATTGCCAGTGAGTGTTCTTTTAGCGGAAAATGAAGTGTATTTTTGTATCTAATAATGTATTTTAACAAATGTATGTTCCTATCTGAATAGAGTGTTAAAGCTCCTGAAGAAGCAACCAGGTCGCGAAACATGTAGAGCAAAACTCACAAGGTCGATCGAGGACAAGTGAACCCCAATGTTTGGAGGATATGGGAATTCCATTGTATTTGTTTCACACATAGGTTCATATATGACTATTTATGCTCTAGGGGGACTTACATTTAGTCCCGACCTATTATTATAACTTCTTTATCTAATTGTTATATTGTATACAAACTATTTTAATGTAGATCAATAAATTAGTTAATTTTATACATATGTGCCTATAAATTCCATTAAATTTTTTTAGAATTGCCAATTATGTATATCTATTAGGTTGTGGCACGGGTAATATTCAAGGTGCCAATGGGCCACCAAATGGACAGCAGACCCACTTATTTCAATTAAACAGTCAACAGAGGGAAAGAGTGAAGGAAGTTATCAGCTCACTAGATTTCTGTACTTATTATGTAATATATTACATATTTAACAAACCAAGATGAGAGCAAATAAGAGAAAGTTCATTGTTGTGATTTACATACACTTCAATGACTGCACATTGCAGAAACACCTTCATTTCTCGGGTAGCGGTGGGGAGGCAAGGGGATGTCATTGGTGCCTCCTGAAAGTGGATGAAAGCTAGGGTAGAGGTCATTTTCTTTTTGTAAAAACTTTTAAAAAAATTTGCAGGTCTTTTTTTTAGGTTTTTTGAATTTTGAGGTAGGAGTCAGTAAAGTGGGCTCTTCATGAAAATGTAAGATCACCTTTAAAATTATCTGCCACTTTCAAATAAAGCATCCTCTTTATTACAATAGCATTTTTTTTGTGTTGAAATGACATTTCAATTGCAACAGCAAATAATATAATATTATGTGAGAGAAACATAGATCTATATTCAGACAAAAAAGTAAAAAAAAAAAAATATATATATATATATATATATATATATATATATATATATATATATATATACTGTGTATATATGAAAAATAAATGGGCAGACTTAATATACGACTTGGTCTTTTTTTTCTGTCATCATTCTTCTATGTTCCATGTTTCTATCTATTTTCTTTTGTAAATAACTTTCCTGGGAGTACTGACAGCAAGAACACATCCTAAAAAATAAATATTTTGTTATTTGTCAATACTGTTTCCTGCTCCTATTTTGTTGTATGATTTATCACATAGCACTAATAGTCTTCCCATTCTGAATGGCACCGCATTATATCAGTAAATTAATGGGTATATATATATATATATATATATATATATATATATATATATATATATATATATATATATATATCTTGTATAACAGTGTCAATTTGCTGCCCCCTCAAAATAACTCACACACACCCATTAATGTTTAAAACCACTGGCAACAAAAGTGAGAAAATGTCCAAATTGGCCCCAAAGTGTCAATGTTTTGTGTGGCCACCATTATTTTCCAGCACTGCCTTAACTCCTTTGGGCATGGAGTTCACTAGAGCTTCACAGGTTGCCACTGGAGTCCTCTTCCACTTTTGCTTGATGACATCATGGAGCTGATGGATGTTAGAAACCTTGAGCTCCTCCACCTTCCGTTTGAGAATGCCCCACAAATGCTCAATAGGGTTTAGGTCTGGAGACATGCTTGGCTAGTCCATCACCTTTAACCTCAGCTTCTTTGGCAAGTAGGGGTCATCTTAGAGGTGTGTTTGGGGTCGTTATCATGTTGAAATACTTGCCCTGTGGCCCAGTCTTCGAAGGGAGGGGATCATACTCTGCTTCAGTATGTCACAGTACATGTTGGCATTCATGGTTCCCTCAATGAACTGTAGCTCCCCAGTGCCGGCAGCATTCATGCAGCCCCAGACCATGCCACTCCCACCACCATGCTTGACTGTAGGCAAGACACACTTGGCTTTGTATTTCTTACCTGGTTGCCCCCACACACGCTTGACACCATCTGAACCAAATAGGTTTATTTTGGTCTCAAAATAGGGGATACTAGATAGGCAGTGCCTATCATAGGGCCAATCAGTAGGATATGGAGAGCAATTAATGGCTGCTTCTTGTAGAGGGAACAGAGATGAAACAATGAAACAGAGAAAAGAAACAACTATCATTTTCTCGCGGAAAAGGCTGGGAGGAGAAAACCTGTCGTAGCTAGAGACCTGAAGATCGAATCTGAAGAAGAAAGAAAAACAATCTGTACACTTGGTAAAATAGGAGTAATACTCAGGCATGGTGGAACATGAGATATTAACAAATATTAATTTTACATTAATAATTTTATTAGTTTTAGTTATTATAACAAAGAATTGATTATTATTATACAGAAGGTGATTTAATGGTATAATATACATATAGTCATGGACCAAAAATATATATTGAGGATTGCACATTTTAATTTTATTTTTAACATATATATACATTATTAATATTAATGTTTTTTTGGGCTGTGATTGTATGTTAATTCTGGATCCCCAGTGGATAAAGAATGTATATAGATGTATATGTTTGCGCAATATTAGTGTAACTTTATTTTTATATTATATGGATCTTTTTATATCTCTTACAAAGAAGGATGGGTTATTTATATGATTGATTAATATAGTTAACAGGTGAATTTTAATCATGTGTTTATTTTAATAAACTGATATCTAATTTGTTCAGAATAATATATATACTACACTCAGCAGTGAAGATATTCTGACATGCAGGCTATGCGATTCTATATAAATAATTTGAGGTTTATATACAAAAGCTTTTAATCTTCGAAACTTTTTTATAGTGTCTCCATACTGAAATTAGCCTCTGCTGTCTTCCGGTGTCACATCTGTGCACGGTTAGATAGGGCTATCATTTAACTTTTTATACTATGTCTCTATATGAGCTGTTTGAAGGTTGTGGTAAGCATTCACCATTCCGGTGACTGGACGCAGGTTGATCTGATTGTATTTAGGCATCCGAAGTCTACAGCTGGCTCCACCTCTGCTGACGAAGTCAAACAGATGACGCAACGCGTATAGGAGACAAAGCCTGCTGTCGGATGTCTCTTCGCTGAGCACACGGATAAGAGATTGGATTGTTCATGAGAACTCGCACAGCATGCATGGCCTGAGGTGCCTTTTAATGTGAGTTTGTTACTTTTTATTATTGTCCCTAATAAAATCTGCTATACGGAGAGCACTAGATTTGTCCCTCTTTTTGTCTTACACTGGAGACATAGTCAAGGGGATACAGGACTGAAGATTGAGAGATCGTTTATCACAGAATTACTGGCTGGTCATCATCATCCATAGGAATATATCCCTCTTTGGGAACAGCTAGTTCTGACTGACTGGTAAAACAGGGGTCACAACGTGAGGTGAGCAGCCATTCTTTATTGGTGAAGGATTGCACCTTAGAGGATTCACTTCCAAGCACCCGCTTGTTTCTATTTCTGTGATAATTTTTAGCAACTTTGCACAGTTTTTTGCACAGCATTTTGCTCAGGACTTTTTTTTATATTTATTCATATATTTATTTATCTTGGATGGGACTTTTCACTATTTAAATATATGTATAAGGGATGACATTGGTTTATTAATTTTACATAGATACACTGAGCATTTTAATATTTATGAATTTTGTATTTATTTATTTATGTGGCGTTGCACTTTTTAAGATTAGCTTTTTGTATTAGGTATTCAGTGAAAACATACATAGTGATGGCAGCCGCTTCACTAATTGCACTTTGTATATACACTACTTTCACTCTCTGCAGAGCACTGAATCTTTTTAGGTTAGATATCCACTGTTTGCGCTGATTTTTAATATATTTATTTACTAAATTTCATATAGCTAGAGTCCTCCCCACTTGTGAACTCCCCACTGACTTAAATGTGCCCCAGCCAAGGTGTTCCCATCCACAGGCACGGGTGTGTAACGTCCCTCAGCCGGCTAGGTCCCCGCCTTCCCAAAGCTCGACAGCGTGTGCGCAGGGTATGGATGATGTGCGCATGCACAATGATCGCTGTGTGAGACAAGAGGCGTGGGGTAATCCCTGACCACTGGTGCAAGGGTGCGGCACCACCTAACACATGGAGGCAGGAAAGGAATTCAAGTCCCTGTAGGTCTGTGACAATGCTACCAGCCACACCACCACTCCAGGGCTGAATCTCTGTGCAATCAAGATGCCCAAAGCCTCAAATGATATTAAGCCTATACAGCAAGAAAGATAATTATGTATATACAAATACCAAGCATCATAACAGTATATGGTAACAAGGAAGTTTACTAAGCCAATTCATAAGTCTAAGATACCTAACTGGGACAATGAATGTCATCGGACTTGCTCCTAAGGGATATCATGATTTGCTGGCCAGGATGGGGGGGGGGGGGGCGAGCGACTGCCCCCCCTCCTGAACCATACCACAGCCACTTGTCCTCAACATGGGGATGGTGCTTTGGGGTTGATGGGGACAAGAGCCTCTTCCTTGACAACCCTGGGCTGTGGTTGTCGGGGTCTGCTGGTGGGGGGCTTATTGGAATCTGGAAGCCCCCTTTAACAAGGGGGCTCCCTGATCCTGCCCCCCCATGTGAATGGATATCGGGTACATCGTACCCTTACCCATTCACCAAAACAGTAACAAAAAAAATAAAGACAAAAGCCAGTTTTTGACAAGTCCTTATTAAAAAATAAAAATAAAAAAACAGTGTCCCCCAATGTAAATCCATTGTCAATCACGTCGCCCGCTACCACACCCGAAAAAAAAAAAAAAAAAAGACACTCTCGCCTCTTCACACACTTCCTGGATAATGAGCTGTTTGAGCTGTGACAGCTCTTTTATAGGAAAGGGGCGGGGACACCACCCAGTGTTCCCGCCCCTTCTGACATGACATCAGTAATTTATTCACTGAACCAGTGCATTATGGGGCGTTTGTGATGTCAGATTCCTGTGAAAGAGCTGCCACAGCTCAAACAGCTCATTACGCGGGAGGCGTGTGAAGAGGCGGGAGCGTCTTTTTTTTTTTTTCTGTTTTTTTCGGGTGTGGCGGAGGGCGACATGATTGATGATGGATTTACATTGGGGGACACTATTTATTTTTTTTTTAAATAAGAACTTGTCAAAAACTGGCTTTTGTGTTTATTTTTTTGTACACTTTTTTGTTGAATGGGTAGGGGTACGATGTACCCGATATCCATTCACATGGGGGAGGCGAGATCTGGGGGCCCCCTTGTTAAAGCCCCCCACCCGCAGACCCCGACAACCACAGCTCAGGGTTGTCCAGGAAGAGGCTCTTGTCCCCATCAACATAGGGACAAGGTGCTTTGGGGGACACCCCAAAGCACCCAACCCATGTTGAGGACAGGGGGGGCGCTCGCTCGTTTCCCCCCATCCTGGCCAGCTAGGCTGCTTGCTTAGATAAGGGTCTGGTATGGATTTTTGGGGGCCCCATGCCGTTTTTTTTTTTTCAATTTAGGTGTGGAGTACCCCTTAAAATTTGTACCAGACCTAAAGGGCCTGGTATGGATTTTGGGGTGGACCCCCACACCGTTTTTTTTTTTTTTTTAAATCAGGCAACAGAACCTGATGCTTCACAAAATTAACACATTGCTGCTGACACAGAAGGACACACTTGCACCTGCGACAAAGAAAGGGGAGAACTAATATTGCAGCAACAGAAGCTGATGCTGCAAAAAAAAAATTGAAAAGCCAAATATATATATATATATATATATATATATATACTGTACATATATCAATGAAATAAAAAAGGGGATCAGTGGGGTGACACAGACGTACAATACACTTACTTCAACGGCCCCACTACAATCACAGCACAGCACTAAAATGACTGCAGTATACTATGTAACATAAGAATCAGCCCTACACTACACTGCATTTCTTGATATATATCCTGCAATAACTGATATAAATATAAATACTCAACTATCTGATATATCCTGCAATAGCGGAAAAAAAAAGTAATATATATATATATATATATATATATATATATATATATATATATATATATTTACTACACTGGCTGATCTATTACTAAATAAAACGCACAATCCACTAACTACCTGGCTAATCTCCCTCCTGTCTCCCCTAACACATACTACACTGCATTTCTTGATATATATCCTGCAGAATTTTTACCAACACAATCCTTATTTATATACAGAAAAGTACCTACACTCCGCCAAACGATATTAAATATTACAGATCCCCCCAAAGCCAATAGTTTTAATCTTTTTAATGGGAAAGGTTTTTATCCTTGTAAGAATTGTTATGCCTGCAAAAGAACATCTCAGAATAAAAAGAAGAAGGAAGAATTCAAATCAACCAGCACAGGAAAAGTGTACAAAATTAAGGAATTTATATCATGCAGAACTGAAGGGGCAGTTTACGTATTGGAATGTCCTTGTTCCATCCAATATATAGGAAGAACGAAAAGGCCCTTATTTAAACATTTATGGGAACACATACAAAATATACAAAAAGGTTTCCCAAAACATAGTGTTTCAAGGCATTTCTCTGATGTACATAACAAACACCCCTCCTCATTACTGTTTTGGGGAACAGAAAAGTATAAACCCCACTGGAGAGGGAGTAACAAAGTCAAAACCCTCAGCCAAGCCGAATCCAGATGGATTTTTGAAATGCAAACACTATCGCATATTCATCCCTTGTTCCTTCTTCTTATGGGTCCACACCTTTGTTTCTTCCATACATTAGGCATTTAAAATATATGAGCTATTCACTGAGCTGTTATTCAATGTTAAATTTTTTTTAGATTATGCCTTCTTTATTATTATGATTCATGTATATATATGCATAATATTTATGCATTTATATATACTCATTCACAGTCCACTGTCTCCACTATAGAAGCTTCTTATGAGAAGCAAATATATTTTTTCTGATTTTTTTCTTGTGTTTTATAACATTCATTGTTATGAGATTCGCATTGGATTCTCTGAAATCGCATCCGGTTTTTCACACCAATGGATACTGTTCTCATCTATCCATTGGCCTGTCTGTCCTCCTTCAATAGATTATACCTTTGGTATGCATGTTTTCTTAGAGAGATTCACATTTGATTGCAGAATCGCATCCGCATATTTTCTTCATTGTGGTGTTACCCACTTGTCCTCATAATCCTATTTTTGTCCCCATATTGATATATTGAAATCTGCACTTTAGAGAGGACTCCATTCATTTTGTATATGATGTTTTATATAGGATTCACATTCCTACTCCATATTCCTATCCAGGTGTTAGAATGGCCAAGTCAAAGTCCAGACCTGAATCCAATCGAGAATCTGTGGAAAGAACTGAAAACTGCTGTTCACAAACGCTCTCCATCCAACCTCACTGAGCTTGAGCTGTTTTGCAAGGAGGAATGGCAAAAATTTAAGTCTCTCGATGTGCAAAACTGATAGAGACATACCCCAAGCAACTTACAGCTGTAATCGCAGCAAAAGGTGGCGCTACAAAGTATTAACTTAAGGGGGCTCATTTAGGTCAACATTGGATCATTCAGAGATCCTCACTGAACTTCTGGAGAGAGTTTGCTGCACTGAAAGTAAAGGGGCTGAATAATTTTGCACGCCCAATTTTTTCAGTTTTTTAGTTGTTAAAAAAGTTTGAAATATCCAATAAATTTTGTTCCACTTCATGATTGTGTCCCACTTGTTGTTGATTCTTCACAAAAAATTACAGTTTTATATCTTTATGTTTGAAGCCTGAAATGTGGCAAAAGGTCGCAAAGTTCAAGGGGGCTGAATACTTTCGCAAGGCACTGTGTGTATATATATATATATATATATATATATATATACAGTATATATATATATATATATATATATATAAGAGAAAAAGTCCACAGGGATTGCTGCACAAATATTCTTTCTTTATTAGAAAAACATCCAAAAGTACATACCAGTACAATATCAGAGTATTTCGATAGTAACATTTCGGACTCCAATTTAACGTCCTTCCTCATACAGAAATACATCTAAAGCCCCGTACACACGTACCGAATGTCGGCCGAACGATCGGCCGTCTTTTGTCCGCTGCTGTCCTGTCGGTTGAAAAGTGCTAAAGACTGCACACGAATTTTGTCAGCCAACAACAGCCGACTGCAGAAGTGATGCCATGTGATGGTTAACTTTCCGTGTGTTTTTTCTTCTCTGAGCATGCCCAGTCTTGCTCATCTGCTGTTAGTCGGCCGAATTCTGTACTGACTGGCGAACAATCGGCCGTTCTGGTGACAGCCAACTAAAATTTTATAGCCTGCACACCCGATTCTGTTTGGCCGAAAAGTCGCAGTCGGTTGTCGGAAGCATCATACTAACAAGCCGACAATCGGCCGATCGTTCGGCGGCCGAATGTTTACGGCCGACAATCGCTACGTGTGTACAGGCCTTAAATCTCTATACAAATACAAAGGCTTATATATGCTCAAACATCAATTAAGAATCCACAAGGCATCAATCATTAGTTAATTCACACAGGTGTTTCCAATTGATCATCAGGAGGACTGAGATAAGGCTACAAAGCACAGATTCTTACCTATGTATATTTAGTCATATCAAGTATATTCTGTCCTAATAGTATATTTATCAATAAAATATATATATATATATATATATATATATATATATATACTACACTGGCTGATCTATTACTAAATAAAACACACAATCCACTAACTACCTGCCTAATCTCACTCCTGTCTACCTTAACACACACTACACTGCATTGCTTGATATATATCCTGCAATAACTGATATAAATATAAATACTCAACTATCTGATATATCCTGCAATAGCTGAAAAAATAAATAAAAAAAGTAATATATATATATATATACTACACTGTCTGATCTATTACTAGATAAAATGCACAATCCACTAACTACCTGCCTAATCTCACTCCTGTCTCCCCTAACACACTCTACACGGCTGCCATGTAAGCAGCAGCTTTATATAGTGTGGGGCGTGGACTTAGCCCCTAAACCATGATTGGCTAAAGGCACCCTGCCTTTGGCCAATCACAGTTCTGACAGGCATTGTGCTGTGATTGACCAAAGCATACAGTTCATGTGCATGCTTTGGTCAATCATCAGACAATCAGTAATTTATCAGTGAGCGAACTTCCCGCCGAGCGCCCCACTTGTTCGTGTGTCCAGTCAGCATTTCAATCCAAAATTGTCGCCAAACGTAGTACAGAAAATACTTTTGGGAATCGGTACGGCTCGGCAAAGTCAGCTTCGCACTGATTCAGACGGTGCAATTGCCAGCAATTGTCTCCGATTTGACATGTCAAATCACATGCCAAATCGGACCAATGTGAACGTGGGCTGATACTGAACTGACAGAATTTATTTAAAAGCAAGTCTTAAAAGTGGAATTCCACCCAAAAGTGGAACCTCCACTCATCTGCTTCCTCCCTTCCTCCAGTGCCACATTTGGCACCTTTCAGTTTTTGACAGGTACTCGTCCCTACTTCCGGGAGACAGTGCCGTGGCACCCTTCCTCAGAAGTTTGGTCCCCCTTCTCCTTCCCCAGCCACCGGGCCAATTAAAAAGTGCAGCGTGCTTCACGCATGTACACTAGGGAACCGGCTGTGAGGCCGATAGGCTTCACTGCCAGTTTCCTCAAGAATGAATGACAGCGGCAGCACCCGGCAGCCGATTCGAAAATCCCAGGACAAGCAACTGTCTATATATTAAAAGTCAGCAGCTACAGTACTTGTAGCTGCTGACTTTTTTCATTCCCCCCCCCCATCTGGAACACCTTTTTAAATACTTTGCATGCAGCAATTACTTGTTTCAGTTTTGACTTTTACTTCATTTGCAGAAATGGAAGGGACAGCAGGAAGACTGGAATACCGAGCACAAATTAACCACTTCTGGACTGGAAGATTTTCCCCCTTAGTGACCAGGCCATTTTTTCCGATTCGGCACTGTGTTACTTTAACTGACAATTGCGCAGTTGTGCGACACTGTACCCTAATAAAATTGATGTCCTTTTTTTCCCACAAATAGAGCTTTCTTTTGGTGGTATTTGATCACCAGGGCGCTATAAACATAGAAATAGCAACAATTCTGAAAAAAAAAAATCACTTTCTGCTATATAACCTTCCCAATAAAAAAAATAAAAAAAATTAAATCAACATTTTTCATCATTTTAGGCCAATTTGTATTCTGCTACATATTTTTGGTAAAAAAAATTCCCAATAAGCATATTTTGATTGGTTTGCACAAAAGTTATTGCTTCTACAAACTAGGGAAAAGATTTATGTCATTTTTTATTTATTTATTTTTTTTACTGTGCACTGTTACTGTAGTAATGACACTGGCAGGGAAGGGGCAATCAAAGGGTTAAATGTATGCCTAGGGGGTGTTTTCTAACTGTGGGGGGGGCTTATGGAATCAACACAGGGAACTGTGTTCCTAAATGGGAGGAACACAGGAGGCCTGTGTTGATTGCTGACAGGACAATGGTCTGCTGTGCTTACAACAGCAGACCACCGTTCTGTCTCCACGGGGAGCGATCGAGGGTGCCAGGTGACAGATCAGCTTCCCCGCTGGCAAATGGGTGAGCACGTGCCCCCACGATCGCGGGAACCTGCTGACCTACCACTGTATATCTGCGGCGGCTGGTCGGCAAGTGGTTAAATAACTTATATTTTAAAAACTTTTTATAAAGGCATTGTAAACTTCCAACTGTTTTTTGTTGTTTTAACTAGGTATTAGTGTAGTTATATTCCCTGTGTTTTTTGTTTTGCTTTCTTTGTAATGATGGGTTCACATGTGACTGCAGTTTGTAGTGTCATGGTTGATCGATCTTCTATGTGCATGTATTGCTGCAGCTAGCTCAGGGACGTCTTTAACACAGGGCAAAAGGGGCAGCTGCCCTGGGCCCAGTCATTGTTGTGGGGCCCAAAGCAGCTGCCCCTTGAGCCCGAACTGCCTGCAAATAGTTGATAAGTGGATTTGGGAGGGCCCAAGAAAATATTTTCCCTGGGTCAAATCAATATTAAAGACAGCCCTGAGCTAGCTTGTCCCTATTCATTGCTTGTTCCAGGTCAAACAGCATCCAATACATGACACACCATTTCCTCTGAGTTGTATCATAAATGTCAGAGAGTAATCTCCCTATTCATTTCCTGCCTGTTTGTTTCTGTGTCAGATTGAATGGCTATTTAGCTCTTACCTGCAGAGTATTCGACTGAGAGACCCAGGGATTATGGGATCTGTAGTTTAACAGGAAATGTCAGTTCTTAGAATTAAGACAGGGGTCATGCATTAACCTGTTCAGTGCCATGCTGCATGCCTCATGTTTGAACACAAACAAAAACTTTTGTGTGAAGATTTACTATTTGCTGTGATTACAGACCAGTAAATGATGCCATGAAATGACTTGATCTTGTGCAGGTGAAAAACATAAGATGCAGGTGTGACGGTGGCGGGTATCAGATCCCTGCCCTTCTCACTAACTCGTGACCAAGGACCAGGCAATCTCACACCCTGCCGTCACTTGCGTAACAATGCCACTCTCAGCTGCACCCGACACAAAGATTTTTCAGCTTGCGGGACCACAATCTAGATGCCAGCAGGCTGAGAGTGATTGTCACCGGGCTAATTAAGCAATTAACCCTTTCACTGCCACCGCCGCTACGTTAGGAGCCCAGCGGACGCTCGTAATTTTAGAAATACAAATTATGACTTTAGAATAATCATCTGTAACACGCACTGTCACCAGAGACAGGAATGTTCAGAGGATTTATTCTATACAGTAGCACTCTTCAAGAGACAGGTTCGTTGTTAGTTTGCATTAAGAGCTTAGGGACAAGATTAACACTTTTCAAAATAAAGTTTAATAATAAAAAGGTTAAAATTGGTACAAATAAAATATTTACAGAAAAAGGTGTTTCAAAGAAATAGCGACATAATTCAGCAATTTAGAAAAATAAGATATAGAATTGAGAAGTAAGGATACTTGCATTCAATGTCCTTGGTGTGTACCAGAGTTCAGAAGCTGAGCCAATGTGATTGGTTCTCAAACTTGATAGATGTTCCTTCTTGATGTTACCACGAGAACTCTACAACCCCATCTGCTTCTTTCCTTTTCTCTGAGACCCCAGGGGGTGTTAACAGAGGTCCCTGACCAATAAACACAGTGACCATGGGCGGCCCTAAGGTTTACGACAATACCAAGGAACCTCCTGTATAGACAGATTTATAACATAATTCATATCTTCCAATATCCACCAGTTGCCTTCTTGAAACTGATAGATTATTGTGCAGCATTGAATTTCATATCCATAGATACCAAACACAGGCCATCTCAAAGTAACATCTGAACCGTAAGGCATCTGACAGCTAGCTTGTCTCCCATAGGAGCTAAAGTGGTCATGCATGATCTTGTTTCATTCAGTATGACATTTCTCATCCAAATATATACTTTTTGTTAATGTGTCATGTTCCTGTCTACATTTATGAGTGGTGTATGTATTGTTAGATGTTCTAATGAACAGCTTGGCTGTTGTGGCATTTATGACACCGCTCTGGTCAGCCTTAATGGATTGGCTCCATTTTATGATCGGCCTGTTCTGGAAGGACAGCATCTGCCAGGATTCCTGTCTGTGCTGAGATAAGGTTTCTTTGAAGGGCCATTTCTTTGAAGTGCCAGCTTCCTGCATTCCTAAGTTAATTAGCTCGAGGAGGGGGCTGTGTAAGTGAGGATCTTTGTAAACTGTCATGGCTGCTTGAACAAAATGGTTGCTTGAACAAAATGGTTGCCTGCGACAGCTTTTGTTATATCCAGTGCAGGATATCATTACAGCAGGTATGAAGGTTTATAATACCTTTAAGAAGTAAAGTGAACCAATCTATATATTTACGTATGCATATTTAGCTGTAATTACCAATTCCAGAGAACAAATAAAAATATTTAGTGAGCAATAAATGGTAAACGTAGTAACTGTGCTTAAATCTGAACTCCTTGCAGATCTAGAAGATGCAAATGAATGCAACTCGGCATTACCTAATATATAATTATAGAATTTGTAAAATGCAAATAGTGAAAGTACTTGAATTTGACTTGGTGTTAGCCTCTTGTAATCCCCTGTACAACAAACACTATATTGTCAAAAGTATTGGGACGCCTGCCTTTACACGCACATGAACTTTAATGGCATCTTTGTCCGTAGGGTTCAATATTGAGTTGGCCCACCCTTTGCCGCTATAACAGCTTTAACTCTTTTGCGAAGGCTGTCCACAAGGTTTAAGAGTGTGTCTATGGGAATGTTTGACCATTCTTCCAGAAGCGCATTTGTGAGGTCAGGCACTGATGTTGGGTGAGAAGACCTGGCTCGCAGTCCCAAAGGTGTTCTATTGGGTTAAGGTCAGGACTCTGTGCAGGCCAGTCAAGTTCCTCCACCCCAAACTTGCTCACCAATGTCTTTATGGAGTTAACATAGGACATGCATGAGACCTGCACAGGGATTCATTTCATTATTGGGAATGAGGTAATGGAGGTATGCTGAAGTAGCAGAGTGGTCAGGGGGATGTTGCTCTAAATGCAACACATACATCAATACAAGGGTGTAGTGACATGGGACAATACATCTTAAGAAGGAACTCTACGCATTACTGCTGAACACAAGTGGCTCATCTCTGAGTCGGGGACTTCTTTAATGTTTGATTCTTCACACAACCACAGCCTTCGCCTGGTCTCGGGCATTGGTGAGCACGCCTTCAGAGGAGGTCTTGCCCCACATGCATGGGCGCAGTTAGACCCCACCCACACACAGCAAAGGTGGCAATTACTGGGACCATCAATTTTTTATTTCTTTTGTAAATAAGTCGCAAAACATTATCAACTATTTTGAGTAGATCAAAACACACGCAAAGGTCAAAAACCTTTAATGCATTGAAATTCATAGAGAGAGAAACAAACAGACATAATGCATCATGAACTTGTAATATTAAGCCAAAAATATTTTACCTACATTTTTCTGTCACTGTTATTTTTATTGATACATTTAGCATACATCCCAAAAATGACAGAATTAATGAATTTGTTTGGATCTATTCACCTACTCTATATGCCAGCTGTAAGAGCACATAATATCATTTAACAATGGGTAAGCTGAAGGATCTGAATAAGTAATGCTTTCAAGGAGCAGAGTGGCTTTGGGCTACTGATTTCACATGGCACACACAAAGGAAATGCAGTCTTAAATAAGACATGGTTCAATCCATCCTGACACAAAATGGTTGTGGGCATGAAGAACGGCACCGGCTTAGACACAATTGCCAGAATGATTTATTTAAGTAAGTGATGTTTTCAAAGTGTAAATCACTTTGGGGAAACTAGCATTTGTTATATTCTGAAAGCAGCAGTGAGGACGGGTTATGCATTTATATAATGGAAGGTATAGCAGTTTTAAATATAATTATTTCTTTATTATGATCAGAATGAAAGAAAAAAAAAAAAAAACCCCTTTCAGACATTTTAGTTGTGGTGCATGATTGCACACATTAACATGTAGTATTGTTTGCATTGCATCATGATGGGCCATTCATTTAGACAGACTTCCAATGCATCTCAATGGGTAAAAAAAAGAAAACAGACATTAAAGTGATTGTAAACGATCACCTTGTAAAACAACACATTCATTTTAAAATAGAAATGAAAGGCAAACAATTTTGTATAGATATAAAAAAATATATAAATAACTTTTTTTTCCCCTTTTTTATAAGTGATCACATTCCTTCTGTTCTCATTTGCATAAGAGCTGGGGGAGGAGAAGCAACAGAACACCGAGCTTCCCAGCAAATGGCTGTGCAGTGGGGGTGTATCAGGATAAGTCTGATCATTGGAGGAGAGCACTCTGAGTTCCCCAGCATAGCTAGAGCACTTACCATGTTGTGTTATCCTGCCTAGTGTGGTCAGTGTTTAATAGGAAAACAGAGGGACTGGCAGGAAGACCAGCGATTTCACATAAAGGAAGCAATACACAGAGAACAGAATACTTTGTCTTACAAGTACATGGTACAGCAGGCACATATCAGAAATATGAAGTGTTGAGGTAACAAACACTTTAACCTTTTTTGTAACAGGGGGAAGGGAAGTAGCAGCACACTGAGCTTCCCAGTAAATGGCTGTGCAGTGGGGGTGTGTCAGGATAAGTCTGATCATTGGAGGAGAGTACACTGAGTTCCCAGAATAGCTTAGGAAACTTACCATGTTGTGTTCTCCTGCCTAGTGTGGTCAGTGTTTAATAGAAAAACAGAGGGACTGGCAGGAACACAAGCGATTTCACATAAAGGAAGCAATACACAGAGAACAGAATACTTTCTCTTACAGGTACATGGTACAGCAAGCACATATCAGAAATAATAAGTATTGGGCTAACAAACGCTTTAACCTTTTTGGTAACATCATATCACTATGTAATGGATGTGTCGTGATACACTGCACTGCAGGTGCACTGACTGCTACTGTAGTTGTACATTGGGTTGCCTTTGTAAATAAATAGCACTACACAAACTATCATGCGATATTACATGTGACAATAAAGTTGTAAGCCCTTACACAGGGCCGCTTATAGGGGGGACCACCAGCCCTCTTGTAGGGGGCCCGAGCACACAGGGGGGCCCACACAGAGAGAGGGATTAGTGATGGACAGCAAATACAGAAATCTTCCTCCAGCACCTGAATCTGATCTCTGTCCCTCTCCCTGCTATCATCTTTTATCTGTTGAGAAAGAGACAGTTGTCCCTCACTAATCCCCCTCCCTTGTGTGGGCCCCCCTCCCAGCACTTATCTCTGCTCAGGAGTTTATTTGTAAATTGTAACTTTGTGTCTCTCTCTCTCTGTCTCTCTGATCACTGAGCTCCAACTGCCCAGCCTAGCAGGAATTATGCGAGTTATGTTATATTTGTGTCTGCTAATAGTGATTTTGTAGTAATTTTAGCTTAATATATCTTTAATATTTTCTTGGGGGGGGGGGGCCCTGCCAGGTAGTCTGTACGGAGCCCCGCTATTTCTAACAGCAGCCCTGCCCTTACATATATCCAATGAAGTGACTGGCCTCAGATGATGCACAGAAATTAAACAAATCCTCCTACATACGTTGCACCTGTTTATCTGCAGCTCTACCTTCTCTACAACCTTCTAAAATACACAGATCAAAGGTTATTTCTCAGTTTCAAGCAGGGGGGCTGGGATCTGAAAGCACACAATGCACAGCATAGAGATGAGAGCTGAGTGTAATCTGAGACCTAAGCGGAGAAAATGACACCACCCTCTACACACTTTTATAGGGAAACATGCACTGCAGAGGCTGACAATCACCTGATGTGTGATGGTGGAGGGGCAGGGCCATCTACCAGGATTCTGTAGTGTCTGCATGACCTGATACAAATAGGACAAGAATGACAGAGAAGACAAAAATCACACTAAAAGTTTTTCTTTTACTGCACATTACTACAAAGCATGGATCTGGAAGGGAACTGAAAAGTATTTTTCTTCTTTTTTCTTTCTCTGGCAAACATTAGGTATTGCATATGAGTATTTTAAGTGAGAAAAATACAGCTGTTTGCAGAGAATAATAGCACAAGATACAATTGGCGGCTGAGATCAGAGCACTGCATCCTGGGAGGGGGGTCACGTTCTCCCTATATCCAGTATTTGTGATGGCTCAAAGGAAGCAATTGAAAAGCAGGTGAGTGCGGGAAAAGCAAGCTTAATTGGTTTGGGGGGGGGGGGCGACTAGTAGGAGACCCTGCCAATTGTTCCTCAAGGAAAAATGGGGCAGAGTCTCTTTAAAGCGTAACTTCACTTTTGTTAAGAAAAAAAAACATTCCCCTCTGGGTGATCTCTGTACATTAAAAGGATTTTTAAAAACTTTGTTGCAGATTCCTACCTTTTGCAATCCTGAAGAAATCATTGTTTGTTCCTCTGTGCCTCTGTGCTGAGTGAGTCTAATATGAGTGGTTTCATAATTATCTATCAGCTGTGGCAGCTGCAGGGCTCTAATGAGGAAAGCTTCTGGGCCTACATCCCTTTAGACGTGTTCCTATTGGGAGTATCTCACAAAAAATGACAGGGGATGCCTGAAATCTGAATTGTATCTTAGGCAGACTTCTGGGAAAATTGGTGAGTCAATCACACAAGCAGGAAATTATGTTTCTGGGGTGTGGTCAGAACACATTCTGTGTACAGAACATCTCCAGGTGGCCATATTGCATTGCATTTTCAGAAAATTAAAACAGCTGCAGATTGAAAAGGAAAGGTAATTTTTAATAACATATAATTACAACTTGATTTGTGTCGCAATTGACTAGGCTATATTGTTTATTCCCGCTATGCTGAACGGCTGTTATCCCTTTACAGTGCTATCTTTGAGTCCTCTACCCTGCCTCCCTCGATGAGAGAGGCGCTTATTGTCTTGATCCCCAAACCTGGAAAAGACTAGGCTATATTGTTTTTTCTTTATTTGCTATTTTTTTTCCAATGACAGTGGAGTTTCCCTTTAAGTACTTTAACTGCTTGCCGACCGCCGCAAGTAGATTTACTGCGGCGGTCAGCCCCTGCCAGGCAGAGTGACGTTAATTAACGTCACTAGCCTGGGAGGGTCTGGGGAGCGAGCGCGCGCCCGCGGAGGCGCGCTCCCGCTCCCGCGCGGTCACGCACCCCCCCGCGCGTGTGACCAGCGGACCCGATGTCCGCCGGCCACTCGGCGATCGTCGGGGGAAGAGGGAGAATGTCAGGCAGCTTGTGTAAACAAGCTGCCTGTCATTCTCATCGCTGTAAAGACACTGATTACTCGGATCTAGTATGTAGATCCGTTGATCAGTGTCCTTACAGCTAGAGCCACAGCCAATCACAGTAAGAATCACGCCCCTAGGGACACACACAGCCCCTCCCTCCCAAATAAAGTTAACCCCTTCACTGCCAGTGTATTTTTACAGTAACAGTGCATATGTATAGCACTGATTACTGTAGAAATGTCACTGGTAACCCCAAAAGTGTCAAAAATGTCAGTCAAGGGTCCGATCTGTCCGCCGCAATGTCGCAGTACCGCAAAAAAAATCGCAGATCGCCGCCATTACGCGTTAAAAAAAAAAACAACAAAAATGACAAAAATCTTTCCCTTTGTTAGTAAACGCGATAACTTTTGCGCAAACCAATCAAAATACGCTTTTTGCGATTTTTTTTACCAAACATAGGTAGGATAAAACAAATTGGCCAAAAATGTTAAAAAATTTTGATTTTTACTTTTTTTTTGGGGGGAATTTCATATAAAAAAATGTGAAAAATATTGCTATTTTTGCAAAATTGTCGCTCTTTTTTTGTTTATAGCGCGTGATCAAAAAATCGCACAGGTGATCAAATACCACCAAAAGAAAGCTCTGTTTGTGGGAAAAAAAGGACGTCAAATTCGTTTAGGTACAGCGTCGCACGACCGCGCAATTGTCCGTTAAAGTCACGCAGTGCCGAATCGCAAAATACCCCCTGGTCTTTTAGCAGGAAAATCCTCCGGGGCTTAAGTGGTTAAAAAGGATAAAGTGGCAGAAAGCAATTGTAGCTACTAACATGGCCTCTCATTGCTCCAACCATTGGGAGCTTTACCTCAAAAACTTTTCATCGCTGGTACCTAACACCCTTCAAACTTGCAAGAATCTATCCCAGGGGTCTTCAAACGTTGGCTCTCCAGCTGTTCAGGAACTACAATTCCCATCACACCTAGTCATGTCTGTGAATGTCAGAGTTTTACAATGTCTCATGGGATGTGTAGTTCTGCAACAGCTGGAAGGCCACAGTTTGAGGATCCCTGATCTATCTAGACCGCTCTCCACTATGCTGGAGACTTATGCCTCGTACACACGCATCGATTATTGGCCGGGAATTTTCGGCCAACGTCCGATCGGCCGATTTTCGGCTTGTTAGTATGATGCTTCCGACAACCGACTTTTCGGCCGAAAAAAATCTGGTGTGCAGGCTATAAAATTTTTGTTGGCCGTCAACACAACGGCTGATTTTCTGTCAGTCAGTACAGATTTTGGCAGACAAAAATCTGATGATCAAGACTGGGCATGCTCAGAGAAGAAAAAACACACGGAAAGTAAACCAGCACATGACATCATAGTAGATTTTTGTTGGCCGAGAAAATTTGTGTGCAGTCTAGGCACATTCCAACCAACAAAACACCACTCTGGACAAAAGTCGGACGATCGGTCGGCCGATAATCGTTGCGTGTGTACGAGGCATTAGAAGAGACAAAGGCGCTCTGACCCACATTTTATAGTACTGTAAGTACTATAATTTTTATCCTCATCTCTGACATCTCAGTCCACCAAGTGGTCCCTAATCCTGCTCTAGCATAGCCTCATCTAGGAAATGAAACCTTTTCACCCAGCTCCAGATCCATTATCATTTATTACTGGCAGCTAAACTAAACATTACCAGACTATGGCGTACCACAACCTCACCTTCCCTTCACATCACAATTGATGATCTGACTCTACAATGTGAAATGGAGAGAATGATTGCTCGTAAAAACTTCCAAATGCAGCACTTCTCCTCATTTTGGTCTTTCTGACTTTCCCATTCCATATACATTTTAAAGTGATGTCAATGAATGTATTTTCCTGATATTACAGACCTGATCTCCATGGGACCTGTCTTCTTCCCTCTCCTTCGCCTTCCCTGCTTCCTTCCCCCCAGTGACATTACTACAGTAATCAGTGCTAAAAATATGAACTGTTACTGTACTAATGACGCTGGCAGGGAAGGGGTTAACACTAGGGGTGATCAAAGGGTTAAATGTGTGCCTAGGGGGTGCTTTCTAACTGTGTGGGGGATGGGCTCACTGGATGAACACTAAATAGGAGGGACACAGGATACCTGTGTTCATCACTGACAGAACAGCGGTCTGCCGTGTTTACATCGGCAGACCACCACCATTCTGTCTCCATTGGGAGAGCCCTGTGAAGATCGCAGCCACTGGACCTGCTGATTGGCTCCCCCTCTAGCCAATCGGCACGTGCGCACCCACACTAACTATTACACGAAGCGTCGTACATGTACGTTGATTCGCGTAACAGAGCCGACCTGCCGCCGTATAACTACGATGGATGGTCAGCAAGTGGTAAAGCACAGAAAAAGGATAAAGTATTACACACCCCCAAATTAGTATAATAAATATAATCACAGCATTATTGGATACAGCCAAAGTCATAGAAGAATTAACTATGGTTTCAAAGTGAAACTAAACCCAGCAATTTAACTGTTTCCCAAAATGGTTGCATTCAAGTCATGATGACATGAATAATATTTGTTATAGCTGCCTATGCTCTCAACTGAATTGTCTAGCCATTAAATAGCTGGTGACATAACTGATCATATGACAACTGTCATATCGAACAATGGCTAAGATGACATATTTCTTGGCTGTAATGGATAGGAGGGTTTATTTCTTGTTATAAGGAGATCAGCCACCACAGGGTCATTTATAAACAAGGGCAGCCCTGTAAAGAACAACATCTATGCTTAAAGGGTAACTCCACTTTCATGGGGAAAAAAATACCAAATAAAATAACTTGAGGTCCAATTTTCTGGTAAGAGGCTTTTTCAATACAGGTGGTGGAACACAGCGCACTGGATGAAGTGGCACTAAAGTTTTTATTGTTGGGACATTTTTGATTTATTCACAAATTTTCAAACACATGGTACATTTTTATATATTTTTTGAAACTTTATAAATGTTTTGCATTCTTTGTTTTTTGTTTTTTTGTTTTTTTATTTCAAAGGACAACTCCACTTTAATGGGAAAAAAAAAGAAAAAAAAATAATAAAGCATTTACAGTTGAGACACAAGTCATGTTGTAATTGATTGACATTAAAAAATGACCTTTCCTTTTTAAATCTGCAGCAGCTGCCATTTTCTGAAAACGCAGTGCAATATGGCTACCTGGGCGCTCAGAAATATAATTTCCTGCTTGTGTGATTGGCTCACCAATTTTCCCAGAAGTCTGTCTAAGATACAAGTTAGATTTCCGGCATCCTCTGGAACAAAAATTTCATTTTTGGTGAGATACTCCCAATAGGAACCTGTCTAAAGGGATGTAGGCCCTGCAGCTTTCTTCATTAGTGCCCTGCAGGTGTACAGCTGGTTGATACTTCAAAAAATCACTCCAATTAGATTTACTTCCCCACATGGGCATGGACAAAACACAGGAATTTCTTCAGAATAACAAAAGGTAGGAATCTGCTACAAAGGTTGTTAAAATCTTGCAATGTACATAGATCACCTACAGGGGAATGTTTTTTTTCTCAACAAAAGTGGAGTTATGCTTTAATTTTCCACTGGACGATGTCTTAAAAAGCCACCACTTAACCTTGACTGTGGAGTTTTGGATGTGTAAATATCTGCAGGTCCCCTGGCAGGGGGATCTACTGCACACAGGAAAGGAACTAAGAAGAGTTGAATACCTACAGTAGCTGTAAAGCAGCAGAATAACAAGATATACATTGCTGGAAAGATGAGTACACATTAGGGATGTTATTTGCAGAGAGAATAAGTGCTCATTTTCTTGGGAATGGTGGACCACAAAAAAAATGAAATATATGCAAAGTGTGACCAGATGTGTGGATAATCGCAAATAATGATATGACAGTAATATTAAAAACAGACAAATGAATATCCAAACTCCTAAATAGAATCTAAAATAAGTGATGTTGGTAAAAAAATAGAGTGAGGTGATCAGTGATAGATCATAAATAAATAAATAAATTATTAGTGGTGAATAAATTAGTGAGAGAGATGCTCATAAAAGATGAATAATGTGATCAGTGCTGGATGAATAAAACACTGATGATAAGCAACAGAAAGATATACGGTGTGATAAATTCAAGCGTGCAAATAAAGTGATAAGCACAAATAATAACAGGTGCTTATGATGATAAATGTCAACCGGTAAATATAATCAAATTATAACATAGCAGAAAACAAAGTCCCATAAAAATAAGTGCTGCAATTATTATGTGCTGCTATTTTCAAGTGGGGGTGGTAAAAGTTCATATGTGGTCCAGTGAATATAAAGGGATGGTTCCGGTGACAGCCAAGTGCAATAATATGTGAGCTAAGGATCCAACATTAAGTGCAATGGCCGCTCACCTCCATTAACACTCAAATGAGCGTTTCGGTGTAATCAATCACCATAAAGGTAAATAATCCACTTGCAATAATAAGCCGTGCAATGTATCTCAAATATAAATTCATGCAAAAAAGTTCATGTAAAACTCATATGGTAAAAAATTACAAAAATTCATATAAAAAATTCATATATTGAAAAATGTAAGTCCATACAAGTCCATTCAGGTGCGAATAAAAGTGCTTCTGTGCTTTGTTTGTGCAAAAAAATGGGGATGACCCCCTGTGGTTTTCCTACTTACCACAATGCGCTTGGAAAGGAGCATGTAATGAATAAATCCTCATAATCTTTGTAATCCGTTGTTAACACTGGAACGATCCTTAATGGGCCAATATCTCAGAGTTTCAAACATCCAGGAACAAGAGCACATAAAAGAGACACACAGATCAGGCCGTCTTTGGCATGGTCTTGGCTGTCTTTGGCATAGTCCTGACTCCTGATGCATGTAATCAAATATGACTTTATCAAAGGTAAATGCCAGCCTGGCTGATTGAATTTGCTAGGGGTCTGCCATCCCTTGAAGACTGCATATGCTGCTTATCCTATTCCTCTTGATTCTGCTAGCTTCCAACAAGGTTTTTGGTTTAGGTCACCACCAACTCCCAAGGCCTAACTTTTCTGCACTTGTATGACAAGTGCATACAATTTAAATTTTGTATGTAGTTTTTAGTAGAAGGCCCTGTCCCTGTGCCCTGTGCCCAGCAAGAGTAACTGTGAGGGGTTACGGTGTTCAGGCACCACCAATACCAAGGCCCAATTTTTCTGCACCTGTATGACAAGTACATGTGATTTGAAATTTTGTATGTATATTTGTATATGACATTTTTTTCTTTACAAATGTCAGTTTTGCTGCAGCAGGCTCCATACACCGTACAGATGCGCTACTTTACAGGCACATTAAGGGGACCCCCCAGGCACGATATTTGAAAGGAATTTTTTATTTTCATTGTTTCACTTTAAGCATCATTAAAATCAGAAAATAACTACTCCTTTAAAAACGATAGTTTTTAAAAAAACTATTTGCATTGCTACATGTTCCCCAGGTCAGTATTGGGACCCCCATACAATTTAGTTGAGCAATAACATGCATTTGAGCCTTTAAAATTAGGACTTTTTATTTTTGACGCTCGAGTCCCATAGACGTCAATGGAGTTTGTTTCTTCGAACAAACTTTTCCCCTGTTTGCAGTGTTCTGGTGCAAGCCGAAAAGGGTGGTAGTCCTGCACTGAGCCAATGTGCATGCCCTGTGTCCTTTAACCGACCATTTTCATTGTGACAGCATCTCATCCTGTCCCACTATATATATATATATATATATATATATATATATATATTATTATTTTTTTTTGTAAATCTCCAACTTCTCTTTTAAAGTATTATTTACAAACCTCAGGAGCCATATAAAGTTATTTGTACCTTAAAAAACCTGACTAAAACCCCCTATTTTGCCATATCCTTTGACTTTAATCTGACAGATCACTGAAATCTCTTGATTTTCACAGAAAGCTGCCACTTTTTTAAATAAGGAAACATGTTATGTGCAAGTTGCTTTTCTTCTTTTTTTTATGACAGAATTTCCTCTTACATTTGTATTCAAATATCATTTTTAATATGATAAACTGTATAGAAAATTTGAAATACACTTAAAGTTGACCTAGACCTACCTATCAGTAATTTTAAATGTTTGAATGCATACATTTTTGGCATGCCTCAATATGTGGCTAGTGATGTCGCGAACATAAAATTCGCCGTTTGCGAACGGCGAACGCGAACATCGGCGAATGTTCGCGAACCGGCGAACATTGCGAACCGCCATAGACTTTAATAGGCAGGCGAATTTTAAAACCCACAGGGACTCTTTCTGGCCACAATAGTAATGGAAAAGTTGTTTCAAGGGGACAAACACCTGGACTGTGGCATGCCAGAGGGGGATCCATGGCAAAACTCCCATGGAAAATTACGTAGTTGACGCAGAGTCGGGTTTTATTCCATAAAGGGCATAAATCACCTAAAATTCCTAAATTGTTTGGAATAACATGCTTTAAAACATCCAGTGTGTGTATACGATCAGGTATGATGTTGTATCGATCAGGTAGTGAAAGGGTTACGCCCGCTTCACAGTGACAGACCAAACTCCCGCAAACAACCGCAAACAGACCAGAACCGACCAAAATGGGACAGGAACTGGGCTTTAAGGGTTAGGGTTAAGTTTAGTGTTAAGGGCTAGGGTTAGGGTTACGGTGAGATACTTAGGGTTAGAGTTAGTAACCCTACCCCTACGCCTCTAACCCTAACCTTCTAACCCTAAGCACTAAAAATAACCCTAACCCTAGCGCTAACCCTAACCCTAGCCCTAACCCTAATTCTAATTTTTTTTTCTGGTTCTGGACATGCTACAGAGCTGAAACTTCACAGGTACACTTTTTAGACCCCCGGACACTGAATCACACAAAAAAAAAGTTTTTTAAAATTGTAATTTTTTGATAGAGAGCCAATTATTGGAAAAATTAAAAAAAAAATAAAAATAAAAAATTTCTTTGGATTTAGCATCTGGGGGGTCTAAAAAGTGTACCTGTGAAGTTTCAGCTCTGTAGCATGTCCAGAACCAGAAAAAAATACGAATTAGGGTTAGGGCTAGGGTTAGGCTTAGGGCTAGGGTTAGGGTTAGGGCTAGGGCTAGGGTTATTTTTATGGCTAGGGCTAGGGTTAGGGTTAGGGTTATTTTTATGGCTAGGCTTAGAGGGTTAGGGTTAAGGTTAGAGGGTTAGGGTTATGGTTAGAGGGTTAGGGTTAGGTTTAGTGTTAGGGGCTAGGGTTAGGGTTACGGTGAGAAACTTAGGGTTAGAGTTAGTAGCCCTACCCCTACCCCTCTAACTCTAACCCTCTAACCCTAAGCACTAAAAATAACCCTAACCTTAGCCCTGACCCTAACCCTAGCCCTAACCCTAACCCTAGCCCTAACCCTAATTCTATTTTTTTTTCTGGTTCTGGACATGCTACAGAGCTGAAATTTCACAGGTACACTTTTTAGACCCCTCCAGACACTAAATCACACAAAAAAAGTTATTAAAAATTTTTAAAAAAAATTGCTACAGAACTGAAACTTCACAGGTACGCTTTTTAGACCCCCCCCAGACACTAATCCAAAAAAAGTCATGCCTGCCACCGTATATATCAGTGGTGGGTGGGCAGTGGCACTGCAGTGGGCACAGTACACTCTGTGGACCTGACAGTCACTGGCACCCAGGCAACTGCAATTATAAAAAAAATATATATATTTTTACTTTGCAAGCTGCTGTGCCACCATATATATATCAGTGGTGGGTGGGCACGCAGTGGCACTACAGTGGGCACAGTACACTCTGTGGACCTGACAGTCACTGGCAGCCCAGGCAACTGCAATAATAAAAAATATTTTTTTTTTTTCAATTTGCAACAAGATGCTGTGCCACCGTATATATATCAGTGGTGGGCAGTGCACTGCAGTGGGTACAGTGACCTGACACAGCACTCACTGCAATTATGACAGAGGAAAAAAAAATATTTTTTAAAATGCAAGGTACTGTGCCACCCGAAATGAGTGTGGTGTGCACACAGTACAGTCTGCGGTGGGTCTGTGGCCTCTCACACACAGCGGGCAGGCAACTGCAGTGTACAATAGATATATATATATATATATATATATATATATATATATATATATATATATATATATATATATATATATAAAAGAAAAAACTCAATTACCAGCCCTTAAAAGGGCTTTTGGGGACACTATATATATATATATATATATATATATATATATATATATATATATAAAAAGAAAAAACTCAATTACCAGCCCTTAAAAGGGCTTTTGGGGACACTAGATATATATATATATATATATATATATATATATATATATATATATATATATAAATAAAAAAAATCCTCAATTACCAGCCATTAAAAGGGCTTTTCGGGACACTAGATATATATATATATATATATATATATATATATATATATATATATATATATAAAAATTACACAAATACCTTTTTGGGGTGCTGTCAGGATGCTGTCCTTACAGCAGTAGTGGACCAAGAACACTGACTAGCAAGACCAGGAACACTAACTAACAACTGTCCCTAGCTTAACAGCAGCAGCAGCAGCAGCTCTCCCTGCTCTCACTAACACACACTGCTTAAGAATGATCTAAGATGGATGCTGCCCTTGCTTATTTATAGGAGGTGGGAGGGTTTGGGAGGGAGGTATGCTGATTGGCTGGAAATGTGCCTGCTGACTGTGAAGTTCAGGGTCAAAGTTTGCCTCAATGATGTATTATAGGGGGCGGACCGAACATCGCATATGTTCGCCCGCAGCCGCGAACGCGAACATGCTAAGTTCGCCGGGAACTGTCCGCCGGCGAACAGTTCGGTACACCTCTATATGTGGCATCATTTATTTAAACACACTTATCATTTTCCCTTATTCAAATTAGTGTACTAATCTGTTGTTCCTCCCTAAAAACCTTTGCCTCCCAGGCACACAAACATAGCCCCTGTAATGGTGTCCTCTGCATGGGTGTCAGGGGTCTGTGGTAGTGAGCTCTTGAAGATCGCCAGCTCAGGATTCCCTGGCCCCAGCCTGCTTATTCACCAGAGCCCCTGATGGTGGGGATGGACTTGCAGGAAGCTGTAAGCAGGTCACAGTCCCCAGGTAGGCCCAGCTGAGGATGCTGAGACCACTGGCATGTGCAGAGTCCAAGAAGCAGACGAAAAAGGATATCCATGGGATAAGCCAAGGTCAGGGCAGGTAGCGAACAAACATAGACAGTAAGCAAAGCCGGGGTCGGTACATGGTTAATCAGCCACAGTAGTCAAGGGATATGCAAATGGGAGCTCAGAGAACTGTGAAGTTGCACAGGCAATGAGGGTTACAATAAGCATGTCTTATATAGACAAGCCAACTAGGAGGTGGGCCAGGAAGTGATGGAAGGAATAGGAAATAAAAGCCAATAGGTGAGCACAGCATGTGAAAGGAAGCAAGGTTGAAACACTGCAGCAAGGAGGTAAGAGCATACAAGCAAAAACTGCAGGCTAACGTGTAGCAATGGGTGTACCATAGCCCCTAATTGTCCCTAAATTTGAGGGACTGTCCCTGATTTGGAACAAAGACCTTCTATCCCTCTTTCCCCCTCATTTGTTTCTCATTTTGGCTTGATCTATATAGTTGTATATAAAATGCACTATTTATCTTTCAAAAAGTGGTCCACAGTGTGAAATCTTTCACCCAGTTTCTAAATTGCTGAATTTGTACATTTCAGAATCCAAAATAAAGGAATAGTAGTGGAAAAAAAATCACTTGTGAGTTTACCTAATAATTATTTTTGGTAAATTCTCCTTTTAACGAGTGTGACGGGCTGTGTCTTATGCCTACATACTTTTGTTTATAGGTGTCCCTCATTCCAATCTCAAAATGTTGGGAGGTATAGTGTACTGATCTGTAAGTCATTTGAATGAGGCCGTAAAATCTGTATTTGTGCTTCAGGCAAGTTTAGTATAGGCCAAAAAATGCAATTGGGGGGAGTAATGTCATCATTCTGCAGCAGGCAGAAGAAAGGACTTGAGTTTTTTGAGACATGTAAAGATAACAGAAAAAAACAACAAATAAATTGTAATAATGTGCCTTGTGATTAGAGTGACATGTGATAAATACATGCCAGTGTTACCCTTACACTTTACTTGGTTTGCTTGCGCAAAACATAAAAATACATCCGATGCCAGGTCTTCCTTAAGTACAAAAACATATTTTTTTTTTTTCATGTTCTTCAGTTGTCATTTCTAGCCTGTTGGCTCAGTAGTGCTTTTCTTCCCAAGTAGATGTGGTTGCAGAGAAGATTGATGAGGTAAAATTTTGTTAAGTGGCCCAGAAAAAGATATTATCTTCCTAGCTGTAGACTCATTAGTTTCCTTATGTTACAGGATAAGACGCCAAAGTTTTTCTGGTATCTAGTGATATTGTGGGATGAAATTCTGTTTGGTTTTAGCACTGAGTTTCTACCTTAAGGCAAAATGTGCCTGTGACAATGTTGTGTTTAACGTCTTATCTGCTTCAATGCTCCTTAACACACTGTAGCTATTACATTCTGGAAATTGGCAGTCTTATACAATGGCAGACAGGTCACAGTAGCTGTTTGCCAGCTATTCATTATAAAGAACAAGTGCAACTCCAAAAATAGTAGTGTTATAACACACACACAGGAAGGCGAGATGGACAATAGATATGTTCAGCACAAAGAGGTGGACCACACCCTGCATGGAATTTTTTTTGGCTCTTGTTTCCTCTATTGAGAAGGGACATTGTATCTGGTTTTGAAGATAATACTTTGCTTTCAAAATTAAAAAAGAAACATTGATCTTAATAAAATGTTATACATTATCTTTTTTATTTGGAAGTATATTAGAACTTCTTTACACGGCCGGGTACATGTGACCACTGGGTTCCTGCAACAAGAATCAGTGGATTCTTGCTGCTGGAATGACCAAGTCATGTTATTAACAGTGGCCTGGGGTGCAGTGTGGTGCGGTGGCAATAATTTACAAAGTCAGGTGCAATATAAGGCCACATGCACACTGGACGTTTTTACAGCTGCTGTTTTTGACTTCAGGTGCTTTTTTCTGCAGCCAATAAACTCCCTAGCATGTTATCCTGTGTGTCCATGCACACACAGGCTGTTATCAATATTTTTTGGAATGGCATTTTCTGGCTGGAAAAAAACTCAGAACTAGTAGGTTTTAAGAGGAGATTTTCAGCTGTAAAAATGCTCTAACTCTGATAAAAATGTAAAGATGCTAAGAAACACTGAAAAACGCTTCTATTTGGTGTTTATCAGGTAACACTACTGACACACTCACAGTTTCCAATAACGTAAAGAAGCAGACTGTCTCATGTCCAATCAGGAAGGTATACAGAGAGATGTGACTCTATGCTTTCCTTCCTTGTCAGGAACTTTTCCTTATCACTATTACTGCCCATAACAGACTGGGTAACTTTCCCCACTACTAACTTTCATAAAGCGCTCCAGACCCAGGGGCCAGGATCTGAAATAGACTTTGCCACACCTAAAATGGCAGAGTCACATGAGAGGCCAGGATCCAATCAGGCAACTTCCCCAGTGACTCAAAAAACCATAGAGGAACGCTGTACCCCATGTCTCACTCTCCCTCTGCATTGCCACTGCGGTTGAGTGCCACCTGCAGTGGGGACAGCAGACTGCACCTGCCAACCAGGCTGGTCAGCCCATTTAAACGAATGGTAGGTTGGCAGCGGCTACTGTTGTTCACATGTAACCACAAACAGAGTTGTTAGCTGTGGTTAAGAACAGATGTCTGAGCCTGAATGCAGCTGACTGAGTTGAACTTGAACTTAACACATCCTATTGAAGTCAATAATGGGCGAATCCTTTTAGTACAATTTTTAAGTCTAATGAGCAAGCTTTTTTAAAAATTAAAATTGGCTAGTGTCAGAACAGTTTCATGATCAAGCCTGGTCCAAAATGTACTAGAGACATTTTCTACAAGAATTAAGAGACAGCAGATGATAAAGCATTATCATTTTGGCTAGCAACAACATTGCTTTCATCATGGAGAATAGGCCAAACCAGTATTTCTTTACATTTTGTTTTTATTGTTCAGATGATTGTGGGACAATTGCAATGAATGTGGGTGGTATATTTTGAGGTGGTTTAATTGCACACTGATTTTTTTTCTTTTTTTCTTTTTAAAAGGATGCAATTGTTTTTCTGTGATCAAAAAGTAAGATCCAAGAACAGATCGTCATGCACAAGTGAATGCTAAACTTTGAGCACGCCAAACTTTAAACAATTTGCTATGGATGTGACAGCAAGTGGAAGAGACTTAAATCAACTACAAACAATTACAAAAACACCCCTATAACAAACAAAAAAGGCAGCAAAATTGACTTAAGGACCAAAAAAGCTAGTGACCAGAACTAAAACATATTTTCCTAACTGGCATTAATCTCTCCCTATGCTGTTTGCTTCCTTTCCTTATCCTTGCCCTACAGCAACTTTACAATACTCACATAGATGCTTTGAGCGCCCCCACTCTAATCGCCATTATTTTTGCTCAGGAAGGGGTCTAACTTATACAAAAGCCCCTTTATTGGCCCTTCTAAACCCTTTGGATATGGTTAAAAAGCCATGAAGTGCATTCTTGTTGAACAGAAAAAAATGCAGTCCTATGAATTTTCACATACATTTGCCTGGACTGCATGTTTTGAAATAACATTTATCAATAATCTATAGATGTAGTGAATTTGAACCTCATGCCTAATAGACAATAGGAATGAGATCTGGATTTGAATTTCTGTTATTCAAATTCACCTCAAATGGATGAATTTTGGGTTGCTCATAGTAGGCGAACTTTGGCACCTATAATGCCTTTTGCATCATTTATCCCTGGATAGCAGACACACGTGTGTATGTGTGGGTGGGTGCTGCGCAATCCAGCCCCTTCATAGTGGTTAAATACAACCATGGTGTCAGTGTGTATGAGTTGCTTCTCTCTGTCCCATGCTCACAAACCCAAAATTCCATATTAGGTCTACAATCTATGTCAGCAGCAAGTATGCTAGGCCTCGGGAAACTACCTGTTCTGCTTGTTGCTTATTTTTACCTGCTTTTAAAATGTGTATATTATAGAGGAAAAAAAAAACACTGCTAAAAATATGCTGCCAAAGTATTCTGTTGCTGAGGTTGTCTTTGAAAACAATGTAGGGGTGTTAACACTATGTGTAGCTTTCAGAGACCAGCAATTTTAAAACATTTTTGCATATACCATGCTATACTTGAAGCTATATGAAAAGATCCTTCCACCCACTATGCATTTGTGGGTTTTTTTGCACTGGCAATGATTTTCCAAACAGCAGTGCCTAGCTTCCCATGCTTTTTGTTCAGCAATAGCTTGCCCAGCCACCCTCAAAGGGGTTAAAGTTATCTATCAAAGATTACCTGAACTTTTACTTGAACATGGTGGTGTCCCTGCATAATGGGTGTCCTGGTTGTTGCATTCCAAGGAGCCTTCTCGCTGGGTGGCATGGCCCTCTAAGTTGCGTCATGGTGTTTTAGGGGAGTTCCCCTGAGTACTGCCGCACGGGGCATGCACAGTGCCTGTGAACTTGGATGGGGGACAGCCCGCTACATGGGGCACATGTGGCTGCCACCATCTTGGATAGTGAAACGGTGCATACCCAGTGACACATCCCCCATGCTTGGCATGGTGGGTGGGGTGGCTTCCCTTGGATGTCATTTTTAACCAGCTGGCAGGGCTGGGAGCAGTCACATGGTTTAGGTTGAAGACTAAAAACACATGTTGGAGATTGGTAATTACATTATGTTTTTTAACAGAGAGGGACAGATTAATGCTTGGGCAAGGGAACTTTTTGAGTTCCTGTACTTTACTATAATTCTTTTGTTTTTCAGAACATCTTTTATCCTGCTCTGGACTTTGGAAATTTTGCACCTCTCTGAGATTTCTCTCCTAAAGGAATGGGCCAAACCCCTTGTTTGGTTTGCGGCAGAACTTTTGAACATTGCAAACTATTGGAACCCCTCTAAAGTCCATTGGACACAGTCTGGAAAAATCAAAAGTGCCCATTTTGAAGACTTATATGCAAGGAATTGGGCATACAATGGCTATGAGGGTCCGGGTGCCAAGATCAATAAAAACATTGTAAAAAACATCATTTTTAAATGAGCAGTGATTTACTGATGCTTAAAGTGAAAGCATAACAATAAACATTAAAAAAATATTTTAATATAGTGCCTAGGGGTTCCCATACTCTGCCTGTAAAGTGGCACATCTGTACCATGTATAAAAGATGCTACAGCAATAATGACATTTATAAAGCCAAAAAATTGACATTTTCCCCCCTGCAAGCTTTCTTTATTTTGGAAATAACAGTTTGGTGAGCCAGTGTATATGATGAGGCTACAATTAGAGATTTTTTGGATACATTCTTGTGTCTCTTAGCAGACTTTGGATAGAAGTAACAGGTGCAGAAAAATGAGGCTTTGGGTGTTGGTGATGCCTTCACATTGTAACCCTATAGAGGTACTGTTAATGAATCAAGTAATGGCTGTGCAAGGTGCAAGTGGCTGATTCTGTGTTGAAATAACTCAGCTGACTCCTCCATGCCTGATGCTGGGGCTATGGCAGGAATAGCTGTGGACAAGGAGACAGAATCATCCACTCTGGCAGATGTAGTGGACTGCGCACTAGTCTCTGCTTGGGTGATGGAGGATGAGAATGATTTAGTAAGCTAGTCCACCACCTCCTCTGCAGACTGTGGCTGGATAGCATGGGCAACAACACTAAACAGAAGAAATGATGCTCTGCCTGAGGACTGGCCACATCCACCTTTGCTTGTGGACACATACACTACTGGCCCCCTCACAGTGCCATGGGAACGACTACCTCACCTTGTTGGCCTCCCAGTCATAATGGGGGGAGGGTGCTTATTACCAAAATGTAATAAAGATGTGGAAATGTGTACTTGCATGCACTTTATTCAATGGAAAGTGGTGTTTGGTGCACACTCAGGTAAACCTCACTACACAGACACACTCCACTGACACACTACAATATACTGCAGTAAAACTGCAATGACGCACTGCAAAATACTGCATTAAACGTGCAGTAACGCACTGAAATGTACTGTGTTAAACCTGCAGTAACACACTGAAATATACTGCATTAAACCTGCAGTAGTGTACTGAAATATACTGCATTAAACGTGCAGTACTGCACTGAAATATACTGCATTAATTGTGATCTACGCACTGAAATATACCTCGTTAAACTTGCAATAATGCACTGAAATATTCTACACTAAACGTGCAGTAACGTGCTGAAATATACGGCATTAAACATGCAGTAACACACTGAAATATACTGCAGTAAACCTGCCCTGACAAACCAAACTGATACTAAAGTAAAAATGAATTGTCGCACTACACTCACATTGAACTATCACTAGATTCACACTAAACTGATACTCTGACAATAGAATCACAATTGCACACTAACTCTCTAGTAGCACTGAATAGAGCCCTGTTCTATCTCTCTCCATACCAAAATCACACTCCAAATGGCTGCTATTGAAAGAATAGTTTTATAGTGGGGGTGGGAATAAGAGCAATGAGCCATGATTGGATAGAGTCATCATGACTGTATCCAATCATGGCTCTGACAGCGCTATGTGCCCTGATTGCATAAAGCTTTCATTGCTTCAACCAATCAGGGCTTCCAATGCACTTTGTGGTGGCACAGTGCATTGTGGTCATTTGGCAGGGCCGAACAAACGCACAAACCCCCCGACAATTCGGGTGTTCGTCACGCAGGTAAACAGCCATTGTTCAGCCCAAACTCATGCTCGGGCCGAACTGTTCGCCCAACTCTACTCTCCTATATAATTGTGATTTATTGATTTTTGGATACATTTTATACATATTGTTGTCCTGCCCTGATGGCCTGAATATAATTTAAGGACACACGTTTTGTACTTTAGTGAAACTGTATTGGTTCTCTCTGCCCACCCGGATCAGTAAGCCCGTCAGAGGTTCATGACATATAGATATGCTACATCTTACACATAATTCAGCCAGGAGGTGCAGGCAATAGGGTCCAGAGTCGACCATATTGAAAATAAGATTATGATCTTGTTGATACCCATGATAAAAGTGAGGATGAGCATATCTGCTTTAAAGCTAAACTTGCTGAAATAGAAGATATTTCAGGGCGGAATAACGTAAAAAAATGACAGGGATACCAGAAGTAGTCGAACAATCTGAATTATGTAAATACTTATGTGATTTCCTTACTGCGTTATTGCCTGGAATACCTGAATCCAAGCTGGTTGTTGACAGAATCCACCACTTGCCTAGACCATCTTTTATACCTGAACAAGCACTGAGAGATATACCAATGTGCAATTGCTTCTTTCATGTAAAGGATAAGCTCATGGTGAGAACCCGCAGTGTGGATTTAATGCCGTTCCCTACACTAACTTACAATTTTATGCCGACCTTTCACAATACACCCTGCAACTCTTCTTAATGCCATTACAAAAGCTCTGAAAAAGCATTGAATCATCTACAAATGGGGGTATCTGACCAAGCTCTTTATATAGTATATAAACATGGTGATACACATGTTATTCAAACCCAGGAAAAAGGGTTACAGTTGCTATAATCCTAGAGCATCATTGTGGAGCATCCCTCTCTCAACAAGGCAGCTCGTACTGCCACCAAAGTTACCCCGATTGACAACAGGTGCTTTCAAAAGCTTTGGCTAGTAATACGTCATGTCCTCCAATTCTGTTTCAAAGGAGTTCTATACTAATTTTGACTCTCCCTCTTAACAATCTTAATAGTCATACGCTGCACATGGATCTTGTGATCTACTCTTAACCACTCGCTGACCACAAGTGGTTTACTGAGGTTATGGCTGAAGCTATCAACCACAACCCCCCCCCATTATCTTTTTTTTAAGCCGGGAGCTGGATTTCTCATAAAAGCAATTCAAGTGAAGCATCATTAGCCACTGGATTGCTTTCTGAAGCAGCGGAAGGGAGCCAGTATTTCTTGGGCTTACCGCTTTCACCGGCGCGCCTGAGAAACAATCCAGCCAGCTGGTCACAAAGGTCACAAAGGCAATGAGAGACTAGATCTCTGATCACTTCAATGGCCTTGCAGGACCAGAGCGATGTCATGACATAATTTCCGGTCTAGGATGGAAGTAAACATTTTTTTTTTTTTTCAAAAGATCCAAATTTTTTTGGATCTTTTGCTTTTAAAGGTAAAAGTCTATTTGACCCCAGATTTCTCCATAAAGAGGACCTGTAATCCTTATTTCTTTTTTTTTTTCCCAAAAAAAGGTGTTTATTGAGATGTCATTCAAAACAAACATAGTGAACAGTGCACAGACAGTTGTAAGTAATAACAAAGTAATTGCAACAGGAAGTTGCTAACAATTCACCTATAATTATTTCCAGATAAGAGCCGGTTCACACTGGGGCGACTTGTCAGGCGACCTGGTCACCTGACAAGTCGCCGCGGGTCGCCTGCCATAGATTAGCACAGGACCCGTTCTAATAGGAGCGACATAAGTCGCTCCGACTTAGAAAAAGGGTCCTGTACTACTTTGGGGCCACCTGGAGCGACCTGCAAGTGGGGTCGCGGATTATGTGAACCGGCTCTAAATGTACTGTATAATTGAAGGCAAGAAAAGGGGAGAAGGAGGGTAAAGGATATAGGGAGCAGGGTGGGAGAGGAGATACATGCTTTATGGAAAGGAATCCAGGAAAAGAGAAGCGTCAAGTACAAGCTAAAAAATACCAGGGAGGAAAACAAGAGCTAAATACCAAAGCACCATACAATTAATAATATGGATATGACATGAGCGAGGATAGTAGGAAAGGACAAGGGCCGAACTCCCCACACCTCCGGTTTAAAGGGGGAGTCCGGTCTCCATCCGAATATCACTCGGGTGTAGGGTACCTCATGGGGTGTAATCAAACATAAGGTGTCATTAGCATGATAAACATTATAGTTTGTGGGAGGTAACAAAGTGCTTAAGAACAGGGCAATATGTATAGGGCATTTAGGACGCTAAGGTTGTATATTCTGAGGATGATCGGAAGTGTAATCAGCATGCCCAGGTTTTGTAAAAATTAGTGGGGTTGTCCCTTGCACAGGATATAAGTTCTTCCATATCTGCAATATAGTTAATCCTATGGAACCATTCAGAGATCGAGGGGACATTTTCGGATTTCCAATGACAGGGGATGCATAGTTTGGCTGCATTCAACATATGCATGGGAAGGGATTTACAATAAGTCGTATTTGGAGATTCCGTAAGGTGAAGCAGAAATTGAGTTGGTGAGAATTTAAGAGAGAGCGTCGATACCTGTTCTATGACATCACAAACTGACTGCCAGAATGGTTGTAAACAGCGCCAACATTGCTCCAAGGAGTCTGAATAAAATTTGTGTAGTAGAGTAGGAGATCTATACCATCGTGACAACAATTTATAGTTGTTTTCCTGAGTGGCTACATTACGGGAACCCTTATGCACTGTGTGGAAGCTGTGTTTCCAGTCCATATCCAAAAGGTCTCTCTGCAGATCCAAGGCCCAAGTATTGCAAAATTTACCACTGCTCGGTAGTATCTTTGTAAAGAGTAAATTATGAGTAGTGGAGATTACATGGCGTTAAGGAGTAGTCTGAGAGCATAGGATCTCAAACCGAGTCAAAGGACGCGACAATGAGCCGTCACCATTGTTAGTGTTCAACAAATCAGGGATCTGCAGAAAGAGCCACCGGGGGAAAGAGTTGGTCGTTGTCAGAGGAACAATAGCGTCCAGGTTTTTGTCTACGCCATCTACAAAGAATTGGTGGAAAGGAACGTGCAAGTTTTCCAATTACAAGCAGATGGTGTAAGGGAGGGTCCCGGAGAGAATTCAGGGTTATCTAGAATTGGTGTAAGTGGACCCGAGTTGGAAGAAATATTTATTTTAGAACATAACACACGAAAGACAGTTAGGGTATAGCCAATCAGCGGATGTTTGGTTAGGGATTTTGGGATATACTTAAGGGGAAGCCAAGGCGTAGATTCAATGTTAAATGAGTGGAAAGAATCTTCCAAGGAAATCCAATCCTTTGTCGAGGAATGAGTTGACCAATCTACAATTATGGCAAGTTGACAGGCCCAAGCGTAATTTCTAAGATCAGGTATTCCAATGCCCCCTCTCTCTTTGGGTTTTGACAATTAGTCAAAGCTAATTCTGGGACGTTTTTTGTTCCAAATGGATTTTATACATTCGGAGCGAAATTTTTGGTAGAAAGAGTTGGGGAGCAAAACAGGGACTGCCTGTAACATATATAGCATGCGGGGAAGTATGTTCATTTTTAAGTAGTGCGGCTCGACCAAACCATGAAAAAAATGAATTATCCCAATTATGTAGATCTTTAACAATAACGTCCAAAAGTGGCAAGTAGTTAACCTTGAAAAGGTCTGAGAGTTTATGCGGGATCAAAATGCCTAGATAGATAAGAGGTGTGTCTACCCATTGGAAGAGGAATTTGGCTTTACATAGGTTGACCAGAGATTGCGGAAGGTAAATATTTAAAGCTTGTGATTTTAAAAAATAAATTTTTAAATTTGAGATTGATTGGAAGTCAGCGAAAATTTTTAGAAGATTAGGAATCAAGGTAAGCGGGTCTCTAAGGAAGCGCAAAATATCATCCGCAAAAGCGGCTACCTTATACATGTTATCAGCGATTTCCAACCCCTTCACCTCCATAGAAGCTCTAAGGCAACACAACAGCGGTTCCAGGGTTAAGACAAAAAGGATGGGGGAGAGAGGGCACCCCTGTCTTGTTCCATTGTGGATTGACAGGTGGCCATTAACTCTGACTCTTGCCATTGGTGTGTTATAGAGGGACATGATAAATAATAACAAGCGTTGCGGAAAGCAAAGATATTGCAATGTAGCTTCTAGATAGTCCCAGGCCAACCTGTCGAATGCCTTCTCCGCGTCAAGAGAAAGAAAGAAACCAGGGGTGTTGGACGAAGTCAGCCAGTGGTGAAGATTAATGGCCTTAATTGTATTGTCCCTGGCCTCTCTACCAGGGACGAAACCGGTCTGGTCAACGCTGATGAGCGAGGCAAGGAAGGGTTGAATACGATTGCCAAGAATCTTGGCAAAGAGTTTGATATCAGTGTTTAATAATGAAATAGGTCGATAATTTGAGACTTCCTTCTCATCTCTACCTGTTTTGGGAATCAATGCTATGTGTGTCTCAAGCAAACCAGAGGATTGGGGAGAATTGGAGGATAGGGTATTGAAGGCACAAAGGAAGGGGGTTTTTAATCGGTCTTGGTACGTTCTATAATAAACAGCTGTGAAGCCATCTGGGCCAGGACTTTTCCCGACTTTTAATTGCTTAATTGCCTGTGTCAATTCCTGTTCTGATATAGGTCTATCGAGCTCTTCTGCTTGAGTGTGGGATATAGGGGTAGGGCTATGGGTGTCCAAAAATTTTCTGATAAGGGCTATTCTGTTGGGTTGGCTACCTGTTCCGAAAGGCCTGTGAGCAATGTTGTAGAGATTCGAATAATATGACTCAAATTGGGCTGCAATATCAGCATTGGAGGAATATGTATTACCCCTAGAGTCTTTAATGGTGTGGATAGAGGAATTTGATTTTTTAATTCGGACCATTCTAGCTAATAATCTGCCACTTTTATTACTATGTGCATAGAAGATTTTTTGCGATAAAAAGGCCTGGCATTTCCGTTTGGCCGACAGCAGTTCCCTGAGAGCATTTCTTGCCTCTGCAAGAGCATGGTATATTTGTTGGTCCCCCAAATTTTTGTGTAAGCGTTCTAACATATTAATCTTTTCAATTAGGGAGTTGCTTTCTGCCTGCGCCTGTTTATTTTTAGTCGCCTTCATGGCTAGAAGGATTCCCTGTACGGTGCATTTGTGTGCTCCCCACTGAGTAACAGCTGAAGTGTCTTTGGTCGTATTTATGGTGAAAACATTTTCTATATTAGTGCGAATGCAAGAGACGTTGGGTTCCTCGGTCAATAGGGAAGGATCCAGGTGCCAGAATTTGGTGAAGGGGGTTTTTTTCCGGTAAAGAGATTGTAAGGGAGATAGGATGATGATCAGATAATAACTAGGGTTGAGCAGACACCTAGATGTCCGTGTTCGACGGGTTCGGCCGAACTTTAAAAAAAAGTCCGGGTCCGTGTCCCGGACTTTTACCGAACTTTTCCCGGACGCCGAACCCCATTGAAGTCAATGGGGACCCGAACTTTAAGGCACTAAAATAGCTCTAAAACACCAAAGGAAAGGGCTAGAGTGCTGCAAATGGCAGCAAAACGTAATTAAGAGCATGGCAAGTGCTCTGCAAACAAATGTGGATAGGGAAATAACTTAAAACAACAAAAAAAAACAGAAAAATAAAACAATGTTCTTCTTCATCTCTGAAGGACGAGGCCCATATGGAGTAGGAGGGAGGTTGAGGTGGTGGTGGATGTGGCGGTGACATAGGCGTGCGCACAGGGTGTGCTGGGTGTGCCTGGGCACACCCTAATCACCTAGGGCACATAGCATTGCCAGTGAGGAGATGGGAAAGATCTCCCTGGGACCTGCTCTGCTCTATTTCTCCTTGCCTACAGGTACATGGCCCCGATACATTACTCTCCCTGCTGGCAAACACATGCATGTGTATTTCACCTTTGGGGTGCACACCTTAATGCAATAGGCTGCGCACACCTATGGGCGGTGTAGGTGGAAGCGGCGGTGGAGGAGGACCAGGGCCGGATTAACAGCATCATGGGCTTGGTGCTGAGGATTTTGAAGGGCCTTAGGGCCGTGCCTTGCCATGCACCCAGAGGAGGAAGGGTGCAGCCATGCATGCCTAATTCAACATGGGATGCTGTCTCTGAAGCCCATAAACACATCCATGCATCGCCAACTGTCCCTCCTTGTCCGGCCTTCACGCTGTGTGGGGAGGTTCTGAGGGTGCTGCCTGGGGAAGCGAGCATAGAAGCCAGACTTCTGTGTTTACAAGTGACAGAAGAGCGGTAACAGTGAATATGGCCAACCCGGGGCCTATATAAAAGGTAGGGGCCTGGAGCTGCAGCTCCAATAGCCCCTACATTAATCTGGCCCTGAGGAGGAGGACGAGGTAGCCAACACTGCTTCTTTTCACAAATTTTAAATGAGGGTACACCCCAAAAGAGTGAGAAAGAGCAAAAATGGAACAATGGGTGGGTAAGGTCGGTATCCATTGCTATTCTGCATAAGGTACGGAAAAGTCCCGTGGGATCCATGCCTGGTTCATTTTAATGAACGTGAGCTTGTCCACATTGTCTCTGGACAGGCGGCTGCGCTTGTCTGTTATAACGCCCCCAGCCGTGCTAAATACCCGTTCAGATAATACACTGGCTGCAGGGCACGCCAGCACCTCCAAGGCGTAAAGGGCAAGCTCAGGCCATGTGCCCAATTTGGAGACCCAGAAGTTGAAGGGGGCAGACCCGTCATTCACTACATGTAGGCGTGTGCACACATACTGCTCCACCATGTTGGTAAAATGCTGCCTCCTGCTAAGACGTTCCATCTGAGCTGCTGGTGCTGCTGTTTGTTGTGGCGTGCTGACAAAGCTTTTCCACATTTCGGCCATGCTAACCCTGCCTTCTGAGGTGCTGGCGGTGCCCTGGTTGCGTTGGCGACCTCCTCCTCCTCCTCCTCTGCCTTGTGCTTCCACTGTGGCCCCGCTGTCAGATGGGAATGCCAGCAGCATGGCGTCTACCAGCGTGCGCTTGTACTCGCGCATCTTGCGATCGCGCTCCAGTGAGTGAATTAAGGACGGTACGTTGTCCTTGTAACGGGGATCCAGCAGCGTGGCCACCCAGTAATCAGCACAAGTTAGAATGTGGGCAACTCGGCGGTCGTTGTGGAGACACTGCAGCATGTAATCGCTCATGTGTGCCAGGCTGCCCAGAGGCAACGAAAGGCTGTCCTCTGTGGGAGGTGTATGGTCCGTGTCCTCTGTATCCCCCCAGCCACGCACCAGTGATGGCCATGAGCTGGCCTGGGTGCCACCCTGCTGTGAACATGGTTCCATCTCCTCCTCCAGCTCCTCCTCCTCCTCATCCTCCTCATCCTCCAGAACTGTGCCCCTGCTGGACAATTGCGTCCCTGGCGTTTGCGTGTGCAGGAACCCACCCTCGGAGCCCCTTGCGAATGACTGCCCTGAAAGCCTTGGAAATGTTACCTCTTCATCCTCCTCCTCCTCCTCATCCTGTGCCACATCCTCTTCCATCATCGCCCGAATTGTTTTTTCAAGGAGGCATAGAAGTGGGATAGTTAAGCTGAGAACGGCGTCATTGCCACTGGCCATGTTGGTGGAGTACTCAAAACAGCGCAACAAGGCACACAGGTCTCGCATGGAGGCCCAGTTATTGGTGGTGAAGTGGTGCTGTTCCGCAGAGCGACTCACGCGTGCGTGCTGCAGCTGAAACTCCACTATGGCCTGCTGCTGCTCGCACAGTCTTTCCAGCATGTGCAAGGTGGAGTTCCACCTTGTGGGCACGTCACATATGAGGCGGTGAGCGGGAAGGCCGAAGTTACGCTGCAGCGCTGCCAGGCGAGCAGCAGCAGGGTGAGAACGCCGAAAGTGCGCACAAACGGCCCGCACTTTCTGCAGCAGCTCTGACATATCGGGGTAGTTTTTAAGGAACCTCTGCACCACCAAATTCAGCACATGCGCCAGGCAAGGGATGTGCGTCAAACCGGCTAGGCCCAGAGCTGCTATGAGATTTCGCCCGTTATCGCACACCACCAGGCCGGGCTTGAGGCTCGCTGGCAGCAACCACTCATTTGTCTGCTGTTCCATGCTCCTCCACAACTCCTGCGCGGTGTGTGGTTTGTCCCCCAAACAGGCAAGTTGTAAAACTGCCTGCTGTCGTTTACCCCTGGCCGTGCTGAAGTTGGTGGTGAAGGTGTTACGCTGTCCGGATGAGGAGGCGGTAGAGGATGAGGAAGCGGAGTAGGAGGAGTTAGGAACAGGAGGCAAACTGAAGCGCCCTGCAATCCTCGGTGGTGGAAGGACATGCGCCAAATTGCTATCCGCCTCAGGCCCATCCGCCACTGCATTTACCCAGTGTGCCGTTAGGGAGATATAACGCCCCTGACCGTGCTTACTGGTCCACGTATCCGTAGTTAGGTGGACCTTGGCACAGATGGCGTTGCGCAGTGCACACCTGATTTTTTCCCCCACTTGGTTGTGCAGGGAAGGGATGGCTTGCCTGGAAAAGTAGTGGCGGCTGGGCACGACGTACTGTGGGACAGCCACCGACATAAGGTTTTTAAAACTGTGCGTCTCCACCAGGCGGAATGACAGCATTTCAAAGGCCAATAATTTTGAAATGCTGGCATTCAGGGCCAGGGATCGCGGGTGGGTAGGGGGGTACTTCCTCTTCCTCTCAAGTGTTTGGGAGATGGAAAGCTGAACGCTTCCACGGGACATTGTGGAGATGGTTGTTGGTGACCCAGGTGGTGGTGTTGCTGACAGATCGTCTGTTTGCGGGGTGGCAGGTGCCGGTATCACTACAGATGTGGCTGGAGCGGCCGAGACTGCAGCAGAAGAGGAAGCAGGATGAGCCAGAGACGTTTCTTGGTTTTGAAGGTGTGTACTCCACTGCAGCTCGTGCTTTGCACTTAGATGCCTGATCATGCAGGTTGTGCTCAGGTTGAGAAGGTTCATGCCTCGCTTCAAGCTCTGATTGCACAGGGTGCAAACCACTCGTGTCCTGTCATCAGCACATTTTCTAAAGAACTTCCACGCTAGAGAACTCCTTTGAGCTGACTTTGGTGCGCTCGTTCCCTTGCTGCGTTGGGCAGTAGCGGGCGTAGTGTCTAGGGCACGGCCGCTCCGCTTCTGCACCCTGCTCCCTCTTCTGCTGTGCTGGTGGCTCTGTGCGACCACCGCCTCTTCCTCCAAACTACTCAGTTCACCTGCATGACGTTCATTCCATGTGGGGTCGAGGACCTCATCGTCCTCCACATCATCTTCCACCCAGTCTTCACCCCTGCCCTCCTTGTCGGTCTCCACAATGTTGAACGCCGCAGCAGTTGGCACCTGCGTTTCGTCATCATCGGAGACGTGCTGCGATGATCCTTGCATGTACTCATCTTGAGAAATAAGTGGTTGGGCATCGCTGCACTCAATCTCTTCCACTTCTGGGGCAGGGCTAGGTGGATGGCCCTGGGAAACCCTGCTGACAGAGTCCTCAAAAAGAATAAGAGACTGCTGTATGGCTTGGGGCTCAGACTGCTGGCCTGATTTGCAAGGGGGTGAGGTGAAAGACGGTTGGACATTGGCTGCAGGTGCCAACTCTGACCTTTCTGCAGTAGACTGGGTGGGAGACAATGTGAAGGAACTGGAGGCACTGTCAGCAGCAAACCAATCTACTATCGCCTCAACTTGTTCTGGCCTCATCACTTCTAGGGGCGTTTGATGCCCTACCAAATACTGATGCAGGTTCTGTCGCCTACTCACACTTGAGGAAGGTGTTTCACTTGTGCGTGTAGCTGGCACAGATCGACCATGTCCTCTCCTTGCAACAGGAGCTCTACCAGCAGCACCACGACCCAGGCCACGGCCCTTATTTGACGGTCTCCTCATATTTCTGTAATTTAAGATCTTGCCCTAGAAAGGTTTTTATTGAATAGCGGAATAGAAAATATGATCCAAAAAAAGTGTATGTATATCACACGTACACAACCACACTAGGCCCCAATTACTATTGTTTGTACCCCTAAAAGGCTAGATGAGGAGTAGGGGGAGTATGGAACAGGCAGCACCCTCAAACCTTCAGAAGTATGAGATGAACCCCAACAACTTGGAAAGGTGGATCTCTCTCACACGTACCGACACAGACTATCCCGCAATTCAATTGATCCTCAAAGGTTTTTATTGAATAGCGGAATAGGAAATATGATCAAAAAAAGTGTATGTATCTCGCACGTACACAACCACACTAGGCCCCAATTACTATTGTTTGTACCCCTAAAAGGCTAGATGAGGAGTAGGGGGGGTATGGAACAGGCAGCACCCTCAAACCTTCAGAAGTATGAGATGAACCCCAACAACTTGGAAAGGTGGATCTCTCTCACACGTACCGACACAGACTATCCCGCAATTCAATTGATCCTCAAAGGTTTTTATTGAATAGCGGAATAGGAAATATGATCAAAAAAAGTGTATGTATCTCGCACGTACACAACCACACTAGGCCCCAATTACTATTGTTTGTACCCCTAAAAGGCTAGATGAGGAGTAGGGGGGGTATGGAACAGGCAGCACCCTCAAACCTTCAGAAGTATGAGATGAACCCCAACAACTTGGAAAGGTGGATCTCTCTCACACGTACCGACACAGACTATCCCGCAATTCAATTGATCCTCAAAGGTTTTTATTGAATAGCGGAATAGGAAATATGATCAAAAAAAGTGTATGTATCTCGCACGTACACAACCACACTAGGCCCCAATTACTATTGTTTGTACCCCTAAAAGGCTAGATGAGGAGTAGGGGGGGTATGGAACAGGCAGCACCCTCAAACCTTCAGAAGTATGAGATGAACCCCAACAACTTGGAAAGGTGGATCTCTCTCACACGTACCGACACAGACTATCCCGCAATTCAATTGATCCTCAAAGGTTTTTATTGAATAGCGGAATAGGAAATATGATCAAAAAAAGTGTATGTATCTCGCACGTACACAACCACACTAGGCCCCAATTACTATTGTTTGTACCCCTAAAAGGCTAGATGAGGAGTAGGGGGGGTATGGAACAGGCAGCACCCTCAAACCTTCAGAAGTATGAGATGAACCCCAACAACTTGGAAAGGTGGATCTCTCTCACACGTACCGACACAGACTATCCCGCAATTCAATTGATCCTCAAAGGTTTTTATTGAATAGCGGAATAGGAAATATGATCAAAAAAAGTGTATGTATCTCGCACGTACACAACCACACTAGGCCCCAATTACTATTGTTTGTACCCCTAAAAGGCTAGATGAGGAGTAGGGGGGGTATGGAACAGGCAGCACCCTCAAACCTTCAGAAGTATGAGATGAACCCCAACAACTTGGAAAGGTGGATCTCTCTCACACGTACCAACACAGACTATCCCCCAATTTAACTGATCCCCAAAGGTTTTTGATTAAATAGCGGAATAGAAAATATGATCCCAAAAAAGTGTATGTATATCACACGTACACAACCACACTAGGCCCCAATTACTATTGTTTGTACCCCTAAAAGGCTAGGAGTAGGGGGGGTATGGAACAGGCAGCACCCTCAAACCTTCAGAAGTATGAGATGAACCCCAACAACTTGGAAAGGTGGATCTCTCTCACACGTACCAACACAGACTATCCCCCAATTTAACTGATCCCCAAAGGTTTTTGATTAAATAGCGGAATAGAAAATATGATCCCAAAAAAGTGTATGTATATCACACGTACACAACCACACTAGGCCCCAATTACTATTGTTTGTACCCCTAAAAGGCTAGGAGTAGGGGGAGTATGGAACAGGCAGCACCCTCAAACCTTCAGAAGTATGAGATGAACCCCAACAACTTGGAAAGGTGGATCTCTCTCACACGTACCAACACAGACTATCCCCCAATTTAACTGATCCCCAAAGGTTTTTGATTAAATAGCGGAATAGAAAATATGATCCCAAAAAAGTGTATGTATATCACACGTACACAACCACACTAGGCCCCAATTACTATTGTTTGTACCCCTAAAAGGCTAGGAGTAGGGGGAGTATGGAACAGGCAGCACCCTCAAACCTTCAGAAGTATGAGATGAACCCCAACAACTTGGAAAGGTGGATCTCTCTCACACGTACCAACACAGACTATCCCCCAATTTAACTGATCCCCAAAGGTTTTTGATTAAATAGCGGAATAGAAAATATGATCCCAAAAAAGTGTATGTATATCACACGTACACAACCACACTAGGCCCCAATTACTATTGTTTGTACCCCTAAAAGGCTAGGAGTAGGGGGGGTATGGAACAGGCAGCACCTTCAAACCTTCAGAAGTATGAGATGAACCCCAACAACTTGGAAAGGTGGATCTCTCTCACACGTACCAACACAGACTATCCCCCAATTTAACTGATCCCCAAAGGTTTTTGATTAAATAGCGGAATAGAAAATATGATCCCAAAAAAGTGTATGTATATCACACGTACACAACCACACTAGGCCCCAATTACTATTGTTTGTACCCCTAAAAGGCTAGGAGTAGGGGGAGTATGGAACAGGCAGCACCCTCAAACCTTCAGAAGTATGAGATGAACCCCAACAACTTGGAAAGGTGGATCTCTCTCACACGTACCAACACAGACTATCCCCCAATTTAACTGATCCCCAAAGGTTTTTGATTAAATAGCGGAATAGAAAATATGATCCCAAAAAAGTGTATGTATATCACACGTACACAACCACACTAGGCCCCAATTACTATTGTTTGTACCCCTAAAAGGCTAGGAGTAGGGGGAGTATGGAACAGGCAGCACCCTCAAACCTTCAGAAGTATGAGATGAACCTCAACAACTTGGAAAGGTGGATGTCTCTCACACGTACCAACACAGACTATCCCCCAATTTAACTGATCCCCAAAGGTTTTTGATTAAATAGCGGAATAGAAAATATGATCCCAAAAAAGTGTATGTATATCACACGTACACAACCACACTAGGCCCCAATTACTATTGTTTGTACCCCTAAAAGGCTAGGAGTAGGGGGGGTATGGAACAGGCAGCACCCTCAAACCTTCAGAAGTATGAGATGAACCCCAACAACTTGGAAAGGTGGATCTCTCTCACACGTACCAACACAGACTATCCCCCAATTTAACTGATCCCCAAAGGTTTTTGATTAAATAGCGTAATAGAAAATATGATCCCAAAAAAGTGTATGTATATCACACGTACACAACCACACTAGGCCCCAATTACTATTGTTTGTACCCCTAAAAGGCTAGGAGTAGGGGGAGTATGGAACAGGCAGCACCCTCAAACCTTCAGAAGTATGAGATGAACCCCAACAACTTGGAAAGGTGGATCTCTCTCACACGTACCAACACAGACTATCCCCCAATTTAACTGATCCCCAAAGGTTTTTGATTAAATAGCGGAATAGAAAATATGATCCCAAAAAAGTGTATGTATATCACACGTACACAACCACACTAGGCCCCAATTACTATTGTTTGTACCCCTAAAAGGCTAGGAGTAGGGGGAGTATGGAACAGGCAGCACCCTCAAACCTTCAGAAGTATGAGATGAACCTCAACAACTTGGAAAGGTGGATCTCTCTCACACGTACCAACACAGACTATCCCCCAATTTAACTGATCCCCAAAGGTTTTTGATTAAATAGCGGAATAGAAAATATGATCCCAAAAAAGTGTATGTATATCACACGTACACAACCACACTAGGCCCCAATTACTATTGTTTGTACCCCTAAAAGGCTAGGAGTAGGGGGAGTATGGAACAGGCAGCACCCTCAAACCTTCAGAAGTATGAGATGAACCCCAACAACTTGGAAAGGTGGATCTCTCTCACACGTACCAACACAGACTATCCCCCAATTTAACTGATCCCCAAAGGTTTTTGATTAAATAGCGGAATAGAAAATATGATCCCAAAAAAGTGTATGTATATCACACGTACACAACCACACTAGGCCCCAATTACTATTGTTTGTACCCCTAAAAGGCTAGGAGTAGGGGGGGTATGGAACAGGCAGCACCCTCAAACCTTCAGAAGTATGAGATGAACCCCAACAACTTGGAAAGGTGGATCTCTCTCACACGTACCAACACAGACTATCCCCCAATTTAACTGATCCCCAAAGGTTTTTGATTAAATAGCGGAATAGAAAATATGATCCCAAAAAAGTGTATGTATATCACACGTACACAACCACACTAGGCCCCAATTACTATTGTTTGTACCCCTAAAAGGCTAGGAGTAGGGGGAGTATGGAACAGGCAGCACCCTCAAACCTTCAGAAGTATGAGATGAACCCCAACAACTTGGAAAGGTGGATCTCTCTCACACGTACCAACACAGACTATCCCCCAATTTAACTGATCCCCAAAGGTTTTTGATTAAATAGCGGAATAGAAAATATGATCCCAAAAAAGTGTATGTATATCACACGTACACAACCACACTAGGCCCCAATTACTATTGTTTGTACCCCTAAAAGGCTAGGAGTAGGGGGAGTATGGAACAGGCAGCACCCTCAAACCTTCAGAAGTATGAGATGAACCCCAACAACTTGGAAAGGTGGATCTCTCTCACACGTACCAACACAGACTATCCCCCAATTTAACTGATCCCCAAAGGTTTTTGATTAAATAGCGGAATAGAAAATATGATCCCAAAAAAGTGTATGTATATCACACGTACACAACCACACTAGGCCCCAATTACTATTGTTTGTACCCCTAAAAGGCTAGGAGTAGGGGGAGTATGGAACAGGCAGCACCCTCAAACCTTCAGAAGTATGAGATGAACCTCAACAACTTGGAAAGGTGGATCTCTCTCACACGTACCAACACAGACTATCCCCCAATTTAACTGATCCCCAAAGGTTTTTGATTAAATAGCGGAATAGAAAATATGATCCCAAAAAAGTGTATGTATATCACACGTACACAACCACACTAGGCCCCAATTACTATTGTTTGTACCCCTAAAAGGCTAGGAGTAGGGGGAGTATGGAACAGGCAGCACCCTCAAACCTTCAGAAGTATGAGATGAACCCCAACAACTTGGAAAGGTGGATCTCTCTCACACGTACCAACACAGACTATCCCCCAATTTAACTGATCCCCAAAGGTTTTTGATTAAATAGCGGAATAGAAAATATGATCCCAAAAAAGTGTATGTATATCACACGTACACAACCACACTAGGCCCCAATTACTATTGTTTGTACCCCTAAAAGGCTAGGAGTAGGGGGAGTATGGAACAGGCAGCACCCTCAAACCTTCAGAAGTATGAGATGAACCTCAACAACTTGGAAAGGTGGATCTCTCTCACACGTACCAACACAGACTATCCCCCAATTTAACTGATCCCCAAAGGTTTTTGATTAAATAGCGGAATAGAAAATATGATCCCAAAAAAGTGTATGTATATCACACGTACACAACCACACTAGGCCCCAATTACTATTGTTTGTACCCCTAAAAGGCTAGGAGTAGGGGGAGTATGGAACAGGCAGCACCCTCAAACCTTCAGAAGTATGAGATGAACCCCAACAACTTGGAAAGGTGGATCTCTCTCACACGTACCAACACAGACTATCCCCCAATTTAACTGATCCCCAAAGGTTTTTGATTAAATAGCGGAATAGAAAATATGATCCCAAAAAAGTGTATGTATATCACACGTACACAACCACACTAGGCCCCAATTACTATTGTTTGTACCCCTAAAAGGCTAGGAGTAGGGGGAGTATGGAACAGGCAGCACCCTCAAACCTTCAGAAGTATGAGATGAACCTCAACAACTTGGAAAGGTGGATCTCTCTCACACGTACCAACACAGACTATCCCCCAATTTAACTGATCCCCAAAGGTTTTTGATTAAATAGCGGAATAGAAAATATGATCCCAAAAAAGTGTATGTATATCACACGTACACAACCACACTAGGCCCCAATTACTATTGTTTGTACCCCTAAAAGGCTAGGAGTAGGGGGAGTATGGAACAGGCAGCACCCTCAAACCTTCAGAAGTATGAGATGAACCCCAACAACTTGGAAAGGTGGATCTCTCTCACACGTACCAACACAGACTATCCCCCAATTTAACTGATCCCCAAAGGTTTTTGATTAAATAGCGGAATAGAAAATATGATCCCAAAAAAGTGTATGTATATCACACGTACACAACCACACTAGGCCCCAATTACTATTGTTTGTACCCCTAAAAGGCTAGGAGTAGGGGGAGTATGGAACAGGCAGCACCCTCAAACCTTCAGAAGTATGAGATGAACCCCAACAACTTGGAAAGGTGGATCTCTCTCACACGTACCAACACAGACTATCCCCCAATTTAACTGATCCCCAAAGGTTTTTGATTAAATAGCGGAATAGAAAATATGATCCCAAAAAAGTGTATGTATATCACACGTACACAACCACACTAGGCCCCAATTACTATTGTTTGTACCCCTAAAAGGCTAGGAGTAGGGGGAGTATGGAACAGGCAGCACCCTCAAACCTTCAGAAGTATGAGATGAACCTCAACAACTTGGAAAGGTGGATCTCTCTCACACGTACCAACACAGACTATCCCCCAATTTAACTGATCCCCAAAGGTTTTTGATTAAATAGCGGAATAGAAAATATGATCCCAAAAAAGTGTATGTATATCACACGTACACAACCACACTAGGCCCCAATTACTATTGTTTGTACCCCTAAAAGGCTAGGAGTAGGGGGAGTATGGAACAGGCAGCACCCTCAAACCTTCAGAAGTATGAGATGAACCCCAACAACTTGGAAAGGTGGATCTCTCTCACACGTACCAACACAGACTATCCCCCAATTTAACTGATCCCCAAAGGTTTTTGATTAAATAGCGGAATAGAAAATATGATCCCAAAAAAGTGTATGTATATCACACGTACACAACCACACTAGGCCCCAATTACTATTGTTTGTACCCCTAAAAGGCTAGGAGTAGGGGGAGTATGGAACAGGCAGCACCCTCAAACCTTCAGAAGTATGAGATGAACCTCAACAACTTGGAAAGGTGGATCTCTCTCACACGTACCAACACAGACTATCCCCCAATTTAACTGATCCCCAAAGGTTTTTGATTAAATAGCGGAATAGAAAATATGATCCCAAAAAAGTGTATGTATATCACACGTACACAACCACACTAGGCCCCAATTACTATTGTTTGTACCCCTAAAAGGCTAGGAGTAGGGGGAGTATGGAACAGGCAGCACCCTCAAACCTTCAGAAGTATGAGATGAACCCCAACAACTTGGAAAGGTGGATCTCTCTCACACGTACCAACACAGACTATCCCCCAATTTAACTGATCCCCAAAGGTTTTTGATTAAATAGCGGAATAGAAAATATGATCCCAAAAAAGTGTATGTATATCACACGTACACAACCACACTAGGCCCCAATTACTATTGTTTGTACCCCTAAAAGGCTAGGAGTAGGGGGAGTATGGAACAGGCAGCACCCTCAAACCTTCAGAAGTATGAGATGAACCTCAACAACTTGGAAAGGTGGATCTCTCTCACACGTACCAACACAGACTATCCCCCAATTTAACTGATCCCCAAAGGTTTTTGATTAAATAGCGGAATAGAAAATATGATCCCAAAAAAGTGTATGTATATCACACGTACACAACCACACTAGGCCCCAATTACTATTGTTTGTACCCCTAAAAGGCTAGGAGTAGGGGGAGTATGGAACAGGCAGCACCCTCAAACCTTCAGAAGTATGAGATGAACCCCAACAACTTGGAAAGGTGGATCTCTCTCACACGTACCAACACAGACTATCCCCCAATTTAACTGATCCCCAAAGGTTTTTGATTAAATAGCGGAATAGAAAATATGATCCCAAAAAAGTGTATGTATATCACACGTACACAACCACACTAGGCCCCAATTACTATTGTTTGTACCCCTAAAAGGCTAGGAGTAGGGGGAGTATGGAACAGGCAGCACCCTCAAACCTTCAGAAGTATGAGATGAACCCCAACAACTTGGAAAGGTGGATCTCTCTCACACGTACCAACACAGACTATCCCCCAATTTAACTGATCCCCAAAGGTTTTTGATTAAATAGCGGAATAGAAAATATGATCCCAAAAAAGTGTATGTATATCACACGTACACAACCACACTAGGCCCCAATTACTATTGTTTGTACCCCTAAAAGGCTAGGAGTAGGGGGAGTATGGAACAGGCAGCACCCTCAAACCTTCAGAAGTATGAGATGAACCCCAACAACTTGGAAAGGTGGATCTCTCTCACACGTACCAACACAGACTATCCCCCAATTTAACTGATCCCCAAAGGTTTTTGATTAAATAGCGGAATAGAAAATATGATCCCAAAAAAGTGTATGTATATCACACGTACACAACCACACTAGGCCCCAATTACTATTGTTTGTACCCCTAAAAGGCTAGATGAGGAGTAGGGGGAGTATGGAACAGGCAGCACCCTCAAACCTTCAGTATGAGATTGTGTTCACTGTACCCCACAAAGATTGAGTTCACTGCACCCCACAATGATTGTGTTCACTGCACCCCACAAAGATTGTGTTCACTACACCTCACAAAGATTGTGTTCACTGTACCCCCCAAAGATTGTGTTCACTGCACCCCACAAAGATTCTGTTCACTGTACCCCACAAAGATTGTGTTCACTGCACCCCAAAAAGATTGTGTTCACTGCACCCCAAAAAGGATGTTGTTCACTGCACCCCAAAAAGGATGTTGTTCACTCCACCCCAAAAAGATTGTGTTCACTGCACCCCACAAAGATTGTGTTCACTGCACCCCAAAAAGATTGTGTTCACTGCACCCCAAAAATGATTTTGTTCACTGCACCCCAAAAAGGATTTTGTTCACTGCACCCCAAAAAGGATGTTGTTCACTCCACCCCAAAAAGATTGTGTTCACTGCACCCCAAAAAGATTGTGTTCACTGCACCCCACAAAGGATTTTGTTCACTGCACCCCAAAAAGATTGTGTTCACTGCACCCCAAAAAGGATGTTGTTCACTGCACCCCAAAAAGGATTTTGTTCACTGCACCCCAAAAAGATTGTGTTCACTGCACCCCACAAAGGATTTTGTTCACTGCACCCCACAAAGATTGTGTTCACTGCACACCAAAAAGGATTGTGTTCACTGCACCCCAAAAAGATTTTGTTCACTGCACCCCAAAAAGATTGTGTTCACTGCAGCCCAAAAAGATTGTGTTCACTGCAGCCCAAAAAGATTGTGTTCACTGCAGCCCAAAAAGATTGTGTTCACTGCAGCCCAAAAAGATTGTGTTCACTGCAGCTCACACACAGAAAAATGGATGTGGATCACTGACACCTGCCTATCTCCAATCCCACACCACACAGCAATATCGATTGTAGTTTGTAGAACACAGTTTCCCTAAAATTCAGCAGACTCTGTCCCTAACAGGATTGAGAAGAGATCGTAGATCAGGATTGAGTGCAGACCCCACCCCCCACACAGCAATATCGATTGTAGTTTGTAGAAGACACTGACCCTATATAATTCAGCAGACTCTATCCCTAAAATGCCTACAACTCGCCCTGCCTAAACACTCCGACCTGTCCCTCAATTCTATCCGGACACAAATGGTTTTTTCCTGCCTATCTTTCCCTAATCAGCAGCCAGCACGTTGATGTGTGCTCTGTCCCTGAATCTAAGCAGCATAATGACGCCGCTGCGGCTGCCTCGAACTTATAAAGACTTGGTCACATGCTTCAGACGGCCAATCACAGCTACTGAGACATTTGCAGGCATGGCTGGGATGGCTTAAGGCACACCAGTTAAACGATTGTTGATTAGCTGTTGAAAGCCCGCCATGAAAAGAGCGCCAAAGCATGCAAAACCCGGAAATAAAACGACCGAACACGGATTTTTACCCGAACATACAGTAAAGTGTCCGTGTCCGTGTTCGGGTACAAAAAATCCAATTATTCGGTACGAACACGAATAATACAGTCCGTGTTCGCTCAACACTAATAATAACATAATTTCTAAAGTGGCATCACAGATAAAGGGAAGATCTTTTTGTGAGATAAATAAGTAATCAATGCGAGAGTGTTTATCGTGAGGCGGGGAATAAAAGGTATAATCTTTTGAAGAGGGGTTGAGAAATCTCCAAGAGTCATGTAGGAAAAGTTGTTGTAGGGAATGTTTAATTTTAGCCAAGGCAGTGTAGGGGAGGGATGACGTGCCTAAAGAGGTATCAATGTGAGGATTTATGGCTACGTTAAAATCTCCTTCAAGGATAGTTATGCCTTGTTGAAAAGTAAGCAATGAGTTTGATATGTTCCTAAAAAAAGGTGACCTGGCCTGAATTCGGGCTATATATATTGGCAAATGTCACCGGTCGACCCTGAATGGTTCCTTTCAATAAGATGAATCTACCATCTATGTCAATGTCAGAATCCAAAAGTTGCCATTTCAACTTTCTAGAGAGCAATATGGAAACCCCTTTCATCTTTGCTAGAGGGTTTGTGGAATGGAAGTACGTGGGGAAATGTTTGTCTGATAACTTGGGAGTAGCGTCTGATCGAAAATGAGTTTCTTGAAGAAATAAAACATCAGCTTTCAGTTTACGTGCTAAGGTAAGAATCTGCCTACGCTTCTCCGGAATATTGAGACCTTTAACATTGAGCTATACGATATTAAGGGAATCAATAAAAGATGTACTTGTTGGTGGTACCATTATAGAAATGTATATATAAAAAAAAAAAAGGGGGGGGGTCGATGGGGGTAAAATAGGTCCTGGGCATGGAAGGGTTGTTATACAGTTGAAGTAAAGATATAAGAAGATGTTATGTATAGCAAAACTACAGATTATTACTGTTTCAGTACTGTCCGGAGGAAAGACTAGTGTATACTAGTCTAACCCTAGAAATTATTCGGCCGGATGAGGTTAGCGGGCACCTCAAAAAGGTAACCACTAGGTGGGGGTCGTCAAAGGCGAGTGAAGGGAGGCCACAAGAAGTCCCATCTCCCACCCCACCTATTTATAATATCTCCGTGGAGTCCTGCTAAAGGATAGTGATGTGTAAATGGTGACGGGGTGATATATGTAGGAATATTACTCGAATTGCTCCGCCAAGGGAAGCGAAGAAAAAAAAAAAAACATGCCTCCACTATATAGGCGGAGTAATTATATTATCTATGAGTGCATTTTTCAACAATTCGGTGCATGTAGTTGTAACTCATAAGTAAGAGCGTCCAGAAAGAAGTTAATGTCGGGTGGGGCCCAGATAAGGAGGGATCACGCATCTTTCAATTAGTAAGGATAATGCAAACAGTAAAAAAATGATCTCAATGGCAGAGGGTAGAAGACCTTTTGTCACACTCCAAAATACAATATAACCTTACATTAACACAATATTTCCTGGAGAAGAACCCCAGCACTCCCGGGGAGCCGAATTCAAAGCAAGAATAGGATATTATTAACAATTTGTAGTAGTACGCAAACTTGCGTGAAAGGGGTTAATGGCTATAAAGACTTAACAGGGTAAATCTGTCCCAAGCTGCTTCACAGCATAAATATAGAGGTGTGATATTGTTTGTGATAGGGCACTAAGAAGCGGCTCCCCCCGAGAACCAGAACCCCCCCCCCCCCCCAGCTTAAAAAAAAAACAAAACAACATTATGTTATTATATATTCCGCACAGCATTTCGATTCTTAGGTGAATTCGAGACCTAACATTTATCAACATACGGCATGTCAAGGACAAGGCCAAAAATGTATCCTTTTCAAAAAAACATGTTAGCATGTTGCAGGATGAGATGAAACAGAGGTTCAGAAATTTTTACTGGGTTTAATCTTGGCTACTGGGATGAGAACCAGATGAGGATTGAGAAACCAGAGTTCCAGTGAGGAGTGTATTCGGAGCTAGGACAATTGGTTTAAAAAGGCGTACAGCACTGTGTTTTAGATGCAGCCAAACAGCAAAGGAGGTATGCACTATTGGGATGTACGCAAGTAGCATTCTTCAAACATAAGACGATTTGCATACAGAGTGTGGACCTGGCTGAAAAGCTATTAAACCCGCAGAGGGATTCAAGTACTCCCCTTAAGTGCAGAGGAGATGGAAAACGTGAAGATTCCGTAAAAGGTAAGTCACATGGGGGTACTTTGGAGATTACCAGAGAATGTGTATCTGTAAGCGACTTTAATGTTGATAATCTTGCCTAGGTCTCCGATGCACAGGGGAAGCTGTTGGGCTGACGCGGCCATCAGAACGTTGAGGGAAGGAGCTTGTGCGTCGAGGAGAGGGGGATCTGCGTCTCCTATTGTGGAGATCCTCCCTTTATATATAGTATACAGTATTGTGTTTTCTTTTTTATTCATTAAAGTGTATTTTTTTTATTGCGTTCAAAAAACTTTGATTGTGTGACAAAAATTGAAAACAATCATCATTTTATTCACTAGGGTCTCTGCTAAAAAAAAAAAAAAAATATATACAGTATATATATATATATATATATATATATATATATATATATATATATATATATATATATATATATATATATATATATATATATATAATATTTGAGAATTAAAAAGTAATTTTGTAACAAAAAATACTGATTTAAATTTGTAAACAAAAAGTGCAAGAAAATGCAAACTGTTTCATCACTTCAAAACTGGGCACTTTCATTACCTTCCTGCCCAGGCCAATTTTCAGAGAATTATGCGCTAGATTGAGAGAACACATAAATAATATCAAAAAAGGTTTTTGCAAGCATAGCTTGTCTAATCATTACAGAATCCATCATAATAGGGATCCAAGTAAATTAAAATTGTGTGGAATAGACAAAGTAGAAAAACATTGGAGGGGCACCAATATGAGGAGAGCCATCTCCCAGAATGAGACAGGATGGATCCATAAATTACGGAGTATGACACCCAAAGGTTGGAATGTACAGCTAGACATTAATTGTTTTATTAATGATTTTTAAGGAAGATTTTACATTCACATATTTATTTTATATATTTATGTATTTTAGTCTATTATGAATTTTAATTTTCTAAGGAAGTATATTAATTCATAGGAGTATATGCACTGTGGTATTAATTGATGTATAGTCTGTGAAATTCTTGAGAGATTTATGATTGTGATTTGTTATAAATTATGAGGTATTGTCATATACAGTGCCTTGGGAAAGTATTCTGCCCCTTGAACTTTGCGACCTTTTGCCACATTTCAGGCTTCAAACATAAAGATATAAAACTGTAAATTCTTGTGAAGAATCAATCAAGTGGGACACAATCATGAAGTGGAACGAAATTTATTGGATATTTCAAACTTTGTTAACAAATAAAAAACTGAAAAATTGGGAGTGCAAAATTATTCAGCCCCTTTACTTTCAGTGCAGCAAACTCTCTCCAGAAATTCAGTGAGGATCTCTGAATGATCCAATGTTGACCAAAATGACTAATGATGATAAATAGAATTCACCTGTGTGTAATCAAGTCTCCGTATAAATGCACCTGCACTGTGATAGTCTCAGAGGTCCGTTTAAAGCCCAGAGAGCATCATGAAGAACAAGGAACACACCATGCAGGTCAGAGATACTGTTGTGGAGAAGTTTAAAGCCGGATTTGGATACAAAAATATTTCCCAAGCTTTAAACATCCCAAGGAGCACTGTGCAAGCGATAATATTGAAATGGAAGGAGTATCAGACCACTGCAAATCTACGAAGACCTGGCCGTCCCTCTAAACTTTCAGCTCATACAAGGAGAAGACTGATCAGAGATGCAGCCAAGAGGCCCATGATCACTCTGGATGAACTGCAGAGATCTACAGCTGAGGTGGGAGACTCTGTCCATAGGACAACAATCAGCCGTATACTGCACAAATCTGGCCTTTATGGAAGAGTGGCAGGAAGAAAGCCATTTCTTAAAGATATCCATAAAAAGTGTTGTTTAAAGTTTGCCACAAGCCACCTGGGAGATATACCAAACATGTGGAAGAAGGTGTTCTGGTCAGATGAAACCAAAATCAAACTTTTTGGCAACAATGCAAAATGTTATGTTTGGCGTAAAAGCAACACAGCTCATCACCCTGAACACACCATCCCCACTGTCAAACATGGTGGTGGCAGCATCATGGTTTGGGCCTGCTTTTCTTCAGCAGGGACAGGGAAGATGGTTAAAATTGATGGGAAGATGGATCGAGCCAAATACAGGACCATTCTGGAAGAAAACCTGATGGAGTCTGCAAAAGACCTGAGACTGGGACGGAGATTTGTCTTCCAACAAGACAATGATCCAAAACATAAAGCAAAATCTACAATGGAATGGTTCACAAATAAACATATTCAGGTGTTAGAATGGCCAAGTCAAAGTCCAGACCTGAATCCAGTCAAGAATCTGTGGAAAGAACTGAAAACTGCTGTTCACAAACGCTCTCCATCCAACCTCACTGAGCTCGAGCTGTTTTGCAAGGAGGAATGGGCAAAAAATTCAGTCTCTCGATGTGCAAAACTGATAGAGACATACCCCAAGCGACTTACAGCTGTAATCGCAGCAAAAGGTGGCGCTACAAAGTATTAACTTAAGGGGGGTGAATAATTTTGCACGCCCAATTTTTCAGTTTTTTATTTGTTAAAAAAGTTTGAAATATTCAATACATTTTATGATTGTGTCCCACTTGTTGATTCTTCACAAAAATTTACAGTTTTATATCTTTATGTTTGAAGCCTGAAATGTGGCAAAAGGTCTAAAAGTTCAAGGGGGCCGAATACTTTCGCAAAGGGCACTGTATATGCAATGTAATATATGGGGATAAGATTTCGATATATGTAGTGAAGCTCCACTAGGAGTCACTAGCATCCCAAGACATATTTTGTTTAATATTTAATGCTGAAATTAGTATTATGACAAAAAGCTAATAAGTTATTAGGGTCATCATGAGACAATATGAGATTAGATTTGCACAATATATTCAGTAGTTCCGCATTACACGAAAGATCTGAGCATTTCCGGTTTTGCGATAGGTGTACTTAGTAATGTAGGGTGTAGTAGGAGGAGTGGATCGTTATTTAAACCTATCGTACGCTCTAGACGCCAGCTACAGATGACGCCCAGGGGGAGGGCGAAACGCATCTAGCGAGGCAGAGCATACAACGTAATTTCCGGTCGGTAGAACGCACGCTGCAGGAGCAGTAACCACCGGACCGTATCACGCCATTTTAACCACTTACCGCATACTAACGTAGGTCTACGTCGGTAAACTTTGCGGTAGTGTACCGGGATGATGCCTCTAGCTAGAGGCACCATCCCGGTACCGTGGTTTAGAGCCGACGGTTGGCTTTCCATCGTCCCCCCCCTCCCACCGCCTTCCGTGGCTTTGCCCGGGGCTCCCGTCCCACCGGGAGCCCCGAGCACCCAGCCGGCACGTCCGCCGGCTGGATGGAGTCCCGACGAATGCCGGAAACGGCATCGATCGGGTCTCCGATGACGTAACCCGGAGGCGGCGTCCATGACGTCACTTCCAGGTTACTGTGCTGCAAAAGGTGGCAAATTTGAAAAACGGCTGTATGCAAAAATGCAGTTTTCGACGTTTTGCATACAGGGAAGTGTAGTGGAGGGGTCTAGGGTCTTTTAGACCCTCGATCCCCCCATAAAGTGTACCTGTCACTACATATTGGTGTCACAAGGGATGTTTACATTGCTTGTGACAGCAATAAAAGTGATCAGATTTTTTTTTTTTAAACTTTAATAAAGTTAAAAAAATAAATAAAATAAATGGGAAAAAAAAAAAATTTAGCCGCCCCCGTCACCGTTAGCTCGCGCACAAAAAAAAAACGTATACGGAAGTCGAGCCGAAAATGAAATCGCTGTTCAAACCACACATGTGAGCTATCGCCGCGATCGCCAGAGCGTGAGCAATAGTTTAAAAAAAAGAGCTACACTCTAACTCAAAACTGGTAACCGTTAAATAAATTTAAAGCGTCGCAGATTGAGATCTCTATTGACCGTAGTTTGTCGCGATCCCACGGGGGGGCGCAATTTTAAACCGTAACATGTTGGGTATCTATTTACTCGGCGTGACATGTTCTTTCACAATATACAAAAAAAATGGGCTAACTTTACTGTTTAGTATTTTTTAAAATTAGTGAAATGTGATTTTTCAAAAATTTTCCAAAAAAATGGCGCTTTAAAGACCGCTGCGCAAATACCGCGTGATAAAAAATATTACAATAACCGACATTTTATTCTCCAGAGTCTTTGCTAAAAAAATATATATATATGATGTTTGGGGGTTCTAAGTAGTTTTCTAGGAAAAAATACTGGTTTTAACGCGTGAACAAAAAGTGTCCGAAATAGGGCTGGGGCTTAAGTGGTTAAAGAGATCTCTATTGTGAGTGTATTTTTTTATATTTAAATAAAGATTATTTTACATACTTCACTATGGCGAACTCTATCTTTATATTGTACTGAGGAGTGATACGGCCAGCATGTTTATGTAGCATGTGTATGTAGCAGCCCTCTGCAATCACACACGGAATCAACGCTTGTGACACAGACTCTGATCTCTGGAGAGGACACAGCAGCCCAGCACAGTCTAGTGCATCAGAAAGGCTTAGACAACATATTGTTCCGGTGAGTAGGGTAGCAGAGGGGGAGCACGAGCACTCTATTCCCGTTTGGAGCACAGAAGCACTTTTTGCACGGATTGCACATATGAGAATTATATTGAACTTTTGAAGGACTTTTATACTCATTTACATTTTTTTGTGGACATTATTGCACCATATTTGGCACTGTTTGCACTGAGCTCTTTACAGTAATTTATTTATATTTATGATTGTTCATTTACTACATTGAGTGTATATATTTAGCAGCGCTGACTTGCACACGCCTTCAGCTTTCAGTACTGTTGCACTTTGAGGCTGGGTTCACACTGATCAGAATTGCATGCGGGTTTCTCCACATCAAATTCGCATGACAGGAAACTGTGACCGGCTCTCAATAGAGCCAGTTTACATGTCTTCAGGGCGGCGCAGAGTGCATTGCACAAGTCCTGTGCGTCTTTGGCTCTGTTTAAGGTCCAAATTCAGTTGCAAATTCGGACCTGATTCATCCCTGAAATAGAAAACAGGTATGCATCAGACCCCTGATATGAGCTGCGTCCACACACAGTTTAATCCCAGCCTAAATCACAATTGTGCGGTCATGCAACACTGTACCCATATGACATTTTTATCATTTTTTTCTACACAAATAGAACTTTCTTTTGGAGGTATTTAATCACCCTAGGTTTTGATTTTTTTGCTAAACAAATAAAAAGCTAAATGAAAATACAAACCCAAATCCAAAAAAGTTGGGTCACTGTGCAAATTGTGAGTAAAAAAGGAATGGACTAATTTACAAATCTCATAAACTTATATTTTATTCACAATATAATATAGATAACATATCAAATGTTTAAAGTGAGACATTTTAAAATGTCATGCCAAATATTGGCTCATTTTGGATTTCATGAGAGCTACACATTCCAAAAAAGTTGGAACTGGTGGCAATAAGAGGCCGGAAAAGTTAAATGTACATATAAGTAACAGCTGGAGGAGCAATTTGCAACTTATTAGGTCAATTGGCAACATGATTGGGTAAAAAAAGAGTGTCTCAGTGTGGCAGTGTCTCTCAGAAGTCAAGATGGGCAGAGGATTAGGGATGATCGAACTTTTCAAAAGTTCGGTTCGGCCAGAACATCCGAACTTCCCGAAAGTTCGGCCCGGATTTCAGAACCCCATTGAAATCAATGGGACCCGAACTTTGGTAATCAAAAAACACCATTTTGAAGCCCTAAAACCCAATAAATGCCCCTAAAAAGTGCCTAGGGTTCTGGGTCATGCCCCAGGGAGTATTAATCACACAAAAAAAAGTTCTTAAAAATTGTCATTTTTGATAGAGAGCCAATTATTGAAAAAAATAAATAAATAAAAGAAAATGAGATTTTTTGATTTTGAAAAAAAAAATGGCATCTGCAAAAGTTAATATCTTGTACTGCCCCCTTTGGCAAGTATCACAGCTTGTAAACGCTTTTTGTAGCCAGCCAAGAGTCTTTCAATTCTTGTTTGAGGTATCTTTGCCCATTCTTCCTTACAAAAGTCTTCCGGTTTTTTGACATTTCTGGGCTGTCTGTCACGCACTGCTCTTTTAAGGTCTATCCATAGATTTTCAATTATGTTGAGGTCAGGAGATTGTGAAGGCCATGGCAAAACCTTCAGTTTACGCCTCTTGATGTAATCCCTGTGGATTTCGAGGTGTGTTTAGGATCATTATCCATTTGTAGAAGCCATCCTCTCTTTAACTTCAGCTTTTTCACAGATGGCATCAAGTTACCATCCAAAATTTGCTGAGATTTTATTGAATCCATTTTTCCTTCTACTAGTGAGTAGGGATGATCGAACTTTTGAAAAGTTCGGTTCGACCAGAACACCCGAATTTCCCAAAAGTTTGGTTTGGATTTCAGAACCCCATTGAAATCAATGGGACCCGAACTTCGGTAATCAAAAAACACCATTGTTAAGCCCTAAAACCCAATAAATGCCCCTAAAAAGTGCCTAGGGTTCTGGGTCATGCCCCATTAACTATTAATCACACAAAAAAAGTTCTTAAAAATTGTAATTTTTGATAAAAAAAGCCAATTATTGAAAAAACAAAAAAAGAGAGATTTTTTTGATTTTTACTTTGGATTTAGTGTCTGGGTGGTCTAAAAAGTGTACCTGTGAAGTTTCAGCTCTGTAGCATGTGCAGAACCAGAAAAAAAAAAGATTGTTTGTATTATGTCGCTTATAGAACAGGGATATGGCTTCGCTATTTTCACACCTATATATATGTAAGTGTAAAAATACATACAAGTATGTGTGTATATATACCACTATACACAAGTTCAGATGTTTTGCCTGCCTCCAAAAACCCCCAAAAAATGCCTGCAACAACACACCTGGGCGGTTTTTTTTGGCGCTAGCGTTTTTTGGGCATTTTTTTGGGTTCTTTGGAGGTAGGCAAAACATCTGAACTTGTGTATATTGGTATATATACACACATACTTATATGTGTATATACACCTAGACATATATAGGTGTGATAGTAGCAGAAATATATGCTTGCGCTAATTAAATAATTAACATTAATATGGCTCTGCTCCTATAACACCTATATATGTTTAAGTGTAAAAATACATACAAGTATGTGTGTATATATACCACTATACACAAGTTCAGATGTTTTGGCTGCCTCCAAAACCCCCCAAAAAATGCCTGCAACAACACACCTGGGCGTTTTTTTTTTTGGCGCTAGCGTTTTTTTTGGGCATTTTTTTGGGTTGTTTGGAGGCAGGCAAAACATCTGAACTTGTGTATATGGGTATATATACACACATACTTATATGTATATATACACCTAGACATATATAGGTGTGATAGTAGCAGAAATATATGCTTGCGCTAATTAAATAATTAATATGGCTCTGCTCCTATAACACCTATATATGTGTAAGTGTAAAATACATATAAGGGTGTGTGTACATATATACCCCTATACAGAAGTTCAGATGTTTTGCCTGCCTCCAAAGAACCCAAAAAAATGCCTGCAACAACACACCTGGGCGTTTTTTTTTTTTTGGCGCTAGCGTTTTTTTGGGCATTTTTTTGGGTTCTTTGGAGGCAGGCAAAACATCTGAACTTCTGTATAGGGGTATATATGTACACACACCCTTATATGTATTTTACACTTACACATATATAGGTGTTATAGGAGCAGAGCCATATTGGTGTTAATTATTTAATTAGCGCAAGTATAGTGTTCTGCTCCTTTCACACCTATATATGTGCAGGTGTATATATACATACATGGGTGCGTATATATACCCCTATACACATGTTCAGATGTCATGCCTGACTCCAAACGTGTATTCAAAAAATCCCTATCAACGCCTGCAGCCAAAAAGCAAGCTGACGGATGAGAAGCCATATTAGTGTTCTGAATTTGACTTAAGAGAAACAATGTTTTCTCTATAGCGGTCACCCTGACATGGAAGGGTTTGGTCACCCTGCCATAGCAGTCAGTGTCAGTTCACCCTACACTACATTACGGTCACCCTGGCACTTAACACTTTCCCTACAGAAACTAATTTTTTGCATCTAACTAAAGTGTAAAAGAGCACTCTAACTACACTAGATATCCCTTTCCTCACACTAATAAATGCTAAATGACACTTTTGAAGCAAATTTAACAGAACTGCTTCCATTCTCTTCCATGTCCCTGTATTACAATGTTAGGAATTTGCCGGGGCTATCTTATATACTGGGGGCGTATTCACTAATGATTGGTCTAGGGACTCCCTAGTCACTCCAATCACATTCCTAGCATTCTCCTGCCCCCTCAATTGGCTTTTACTAATGGTTCTGGTCCAATCACAGGCTTTTAAAGCCCATTTCCTGTCCCATTGCATTTTGGTCAGTTCTGGTTGCCGAATTCCGAACTTTTTCAGCAAAAAGTTCTAAATTCAGCCGAACCTCGAACAGCCAATGTTCGGGTCGAACCGTTCGATCATCCCTACAGAGGATCACCAATTTCCCCAATGCTGCGCAAAAAATAGTGGAGCTATATCAGAAAGGAGTTTCTCAGAGAAAAATTTGAAAGAGTTTGGAGTTATCATCATCTGCAGTGCATAATATCATGCAAAGATTCAGAGAATCTGGAACAATCTCTGTGCGTAAGGGTCAAGACCGGAAAACCATACTGGATGCCCGTGATCTTCGGGCCCTTAGACAGCACTGCATCACATACAGGAATGCTACTGTAATGGAAATCACAACATGGGCTCAGGAATACTTCCAGAAAACATTGTCGGTGAACACAATCCACCGTGCCATTCGCCGTTGCCATCTAAAACTTGATAGGCCAAAATAGAAGCCAAATCTAAACATGATCCAGAAGCGCAGGCGTTTTCTCTGGACCAAGGCTCATTTAAAATGGTCTGTGGCAAAGTGGAAAACTGTTCTGTGGTCAGACAAATCAAAATTTGAAGTTCTTTTTGGAAAACTGGGACGCCATGTCATCCGGACTAAAGAGGACAAGGACAACCCAAGTTGTTATCAGCGCTCAGTTCAGAAGCCTGCATCTCTGATGGTATGGGGTTGCATGAGTGCGTGTGGCATGGGCAGCTTACACATCTGGAAAGGCACCATCAATGCTGAAAGGTATATCCAAGTTCTAGAACAACATATGCTCCCATCCAGACGTCGTCTCTTTCAGGGAAGACCTTGCATTTTCCAACATGACAATGCCAGACCACATACTGCATCAGTTACAACATCATGGCTGCGTAGAAGAAGGATCCGGGTACTGAAATGGTCAGCCTGCAGTCCAGATCTTTCACCCATAGAAAACATTTGGTGCATCATAAAGACTGTATTAGACAGGAATGGGACAACATTCCTATTCCTAAACTTAAGCAACTTATCTCCTCAGTCCCCAGATGTTTGCAGACTGTTATAAAAAGAAGAGGGGATGCCACACAGTGGTAAACATGGCCGTGTCCCAACTTTTTTGAGATGTGTTGATGCCATGAATTTTAAAATCCACTTATTTTTCCCTTAAAATGATACATTTTCTCAGTTTAAACATTTGATATGTCATCTATGTTGTATTCTGAATAAAATATTGAAATTTGAAACTTCCACATCATTGCATTCTGTTTTTATTCACAATTTGTACAGTGTCCCAACTTTTTTGGAATCGGGTTTGTATTAAAAAAACAATGTTTTACTTAATTTATGTTATACATTTTTTTCTCTTCACTGACTGGCTGCATTGATGGGCACTGATGAGGCTGCACTGATGAGGCTGCAATGATGAGGGAGCACTGATGGGCACTGATGAGGCAGCACTGGCGGGCACTGATAAGCTACACTGATGGGGAGGCACTGATAAGGCTGCACTGATGAAGCAGCACTGATAGGCAACACCATTGGGCACTGATAGGCGGCACTGATGGGCAACACTGATGGGCACTGATAGGTGGCACTGATAAGCTGTACTGATGGACACTGATAAGCTTTACTGATCTACACTGATGGGCACTGGTTGACACTGATGGGGCTGCACTGATAACCAGGGCACTGATGAACAGTACCCTGATAATCAGTGTAAAAAATGTACTGAAAGCTTTGCCAGTTCTCAGCTCTCCTTTCCTCATACAGACAGCACGTGGGGAAAGCATTGCCGATAATTTGCAAGTCTTTTTACATGTGATTAGCTGTGAATGGACATTGAATACATAGTAAAGGGCCACTGTTATTGGCCCTTTGCCACGATCCGTGATCAGCTGTGTCCAAAGGCTACAGCAGTCATGGAGCATGCTCGATGTGTGCCCCAGGGGGCACGAAGGGGCCTGGTTCTGGGAGGATGTCCATGGACGCCCTCCCAGAACTGGACTACTACGTTGTAGCCATCTTGGTTCTTTTTTCACATTTTTTCATGTTCGACTTTCTTTTCTTTTTTGAGTCAGAATATCCTACAACTTTTTTGAGATCTGAAACTTGGATGGAACACACCTCAAGAAGACAACAAACAGGACAATCATGTGTCATCTACTACTAATCCTGCCACTTTTTATAAGTACCCCACTTACTGTACTACTCTTTATCACCCTAACCAACTATGTCCTTAAAATGTCTCTCTATTATTGAGAAAAGGCTTAACCACTCTGTCAAGCATGTGTCCCTGTGGAAAGAAGCACATGAATTCAAATGTGGCGTGCTGTGTATGCAAGAGAAACACTCTTTCACCAGTTCATGCCTCTTAAATGCTTCCATAAAAACCATCTGTTTTGGTTTTGGAAATATTTGGCCAAACTTCTGCCCAAAACCTTTTGTATAATATTGAGGGTGATAACTATCTCAATACCTCTCTCTCCCAGGTCTAGGTATCCTGAATTTGGACATTGAAAGTATACCCCTTTCCGTGATAACAGTAGAGGCACATATTTTGTTAGCAGCACGGTTAACATTAGTTTGATGGTGGAAATCAATCCATCCACCTGATATTTCAAAAACAATCAGGACAGCCCAATTACACTATACATATGAAACAATGTTTACTTCTAGCAATGGGACCTGCTCTCGAATTTGTGCTGCTTGGTAACCATGGATAACCTGGTATGGGGTTCACTATGCGGCTAGTGATGGATACTGACATTGATATTATGAGAATGGCTCTTGTTACTCATATGCCTGTCTATGTTTGTGATGAATATTATATGTGATACTCTTACTCTTGGAGTTTTAACTCCTTTTCCTTATTTTTTTCTCATGGTTTTTGAATATTGTCTCTGACTGAGATATTGGTGCTGCTGCAATCACTTTACAATGATATGTGATATAGCTAATACATGATCAAAGCAATACTTATATATGCCCTTTTCTATGTTTTAATGTATAGTTTGCATGTTTTGCATTTTTTTTTATTTAATAAAGAAACATTGAACTAAAGACATTGATTTGTATCTACAGTATATTATTTGTGTCTCCCCTGAGGGGACATACCTTTAAAGCCCCATTTCCTTTTTATGCTATAATTATAGTGGGGTGTGGTATTATTTGTGGTTTCTCTAATAGTATCCCCAATTTTGCTTCTTCTCAAAGTTCACCTACCATTGACTTCAATTCAATTTCCATTTTTTTTTTTTTTTGTAGGCATACAGTATAGTCTTAAAGGGGAACTTTACCCTAAAGGGCAAGTTCCACTCTTTCTCCTCCTCCCCCATCCTCCTTTACATTTGGCCCTAATTTTTTATGGGGGGAGCAGTTACCTGATTGACAGGCACCCACTCCCCCACTTCTAGTCGGATTGCCACAGCGATCCGAGCAGAAGTTCGGACCACCCTCCTTCCCTCACAACCTACTGGGATACATCACAGATCCCAGAAGACTGTGGGACCATTCACAAAGTGCAGTGCGGCTTGCACATGCACAGTTGGAAGGCAGCTTTGAAACTGCAAGGTTTCACTGCCAGTTTCCCTCAGTTAAGATGCCGGTGCCTGAGCCCGAAGCTGATTGAAGAATCAGCTTAGGTGAGGACAGCACTGAATTCATAGGGCAGGTAAGTGTCCTTATATTAAAAGTCAGCAGCTACAGACTTTTTTGAGGGGGGACTGGAGCTTATTTTTAACTAAGTAAATATAGCAATCATGTGCTAATGAACAGTTGCATAATTGTACAGGTTGAACTGAACTGTGTATAAGGGAAAAAAAAGTGGAGTTACGGTAAAAATGTGGTTAGATGTGTACAGCAACAAGACATTAGATGCCCATTCTGTATAAGGAAGGCCTCTGTCAAGCACAGATTTAATGACAGACCGGCGTTTCCTGATGTACTATCCATGCTCCACTGTAGAAGCACCAAAAACAGATAAGGCTAGGGACTAGTAACACAGTTGGACAACTATCAGAACCATAGTTAGGTTAATAGAAATGCATCAAGTTTACATTACTATGAAATTTGAAAATATCCACCACCTCTATGAGCTCAGAACTAGCAGACATGGACCCAGTGCATCCATCTACAGTCCAGAAATGTAATATTAAAAATGGTCTTGACAGATAATTTGTGAAAAAATGTAAATTCACCAAGGTGTAAATAATGCTTGGCTCTAACAGAAGGCAGTTCATCCACCAATGGACTACAATAGCAATAAAAAGGGGGGTTTTGGGACTTTAACTGAGATGAATGAACATCTCCATCCCGATTCAATATATAGAAGAGGAGCAGGTTGAGACTTTAAATGAGATGTGTGACAAAGGCCATGGTTGTTGAAATGGTAATAACAGATTTATTGTATAGATGCACATATACATAACAATTATAAATACAATAAAAAGCAATGATTCTGAGCTGGAGTATATACATACATCAAAATTGCACAATACATTGGTCAAAATTGTACAGCATGAGTGTATCAGAGTAGCCCATAATGAGTAATCGTCTGCATCAAGATAGGCTCCACGCGTTTCTGTGGACTGGTATTCCACTTCATCAGGACTGGAGAACAATATATGGATGCATGTCTGCACACGGGAGTGAACTGTAATACAAGGTCTACAATCTGCTTAGACTTCTTTTCTCCCTTCATCTAATTTGCTTTGTGTATGTGAAAGTTGCACCCCCTATTTTCTTTTTAATTACAGCAGTGTTGGTTATTTGTAAATGAAAGGTAATAATTAATAATATATCATTTATTTTGCAGTTATTATTATTATTATTATTATTATTATTATTATTATTATTATTATTATAAAAAGAGTGAAGCAAACTACTTTTATGTTATATTGTATACACTTTGCAAAGAAAATACTTCCTAGGAAAAAGCTGTTTTGAATGTTGTGCAGTTACAGCAGGCAGAAAAGGAATTTGTGTTTTCAGGGCTGCTCACACAAGAAAAATGCAACTAAATTATATAATGTAATTTTTTTTTTTTATTAACCTTAGAAATTGTTTACCCCTGACACATGCTGTAGAGTGATTTAATGTTTGCATATTCTGACATAGTTCTGAAGTATGTTTATCTGCATTGTGAGTGGTAAAGTATTATTGATGCCTGCAACTCAATTATGAAATATCATTTTTTTTAGCTTAGAGATTGCTTATCCCAGACACATCTGTAAGAACCATTTCTGCATTCACTTAGGCTGGCCATAGATGTATCAAATTGCAGGACCGACTGGTTCAGCAGGGACCTGCCAAATTTCAATCTATTGATGGCCAATCCTGTTTGAGAGCAGTCGATCTACTGATCAGCTACTCACAAACAGGATTGTTGGAAAAGTTTAGCTGGATCAGCACTGAAACAAATAGACTGTAGCATTGATCAGTGAATTCTGATGGGAGAAGCCCAGCTGACTCCTCCACTGTCAGAATAAAATCACACAGTGGGGAGGATTCCCAGATCCAGCTCCAAAGTGTGGATGGGGAAATTGGTTACATTTTTTGTAAAGCCCACTGGCTGAGTGAAAAAAAAAATTAAGCCATGTATGGACAGCTTTAGAGAATTTTCCAATTTGTGAGATTTGTTACAAGAATTACTGTACTTTAATAGAGTTATCCCTGATAGCTTTCCCAAGAACCCTTCTAATGTCATGCCCATCTGTCCCTTTTTATCGAAGATCCTTTCTTCTTAGCCCATTTGGCACTCCCTAGTATCCCCTTCCAGTTTTTCTTATTAAGTCTGACTGAGGTTTAGACACACTAATGTATGTTCTATACATCTGATCCACCCTTCAGCTAATTCTATGCAAACAGAAAGTCATATAATCTTCTTATCTCACTTATTAGTGTATACAAAAAAAAAAAAAAATCACTTGGCTTTGTTAGACTGAAATTAAACAACATTAAGTAGTACACAAAGCAAAAGGACAAACAAAATGTGTGTTGCAGCATAAGTGTATGAATACTGGTTCTGTATATTCTTCTTCTGGATCATCAAATACTACCAAAAGAAAGCTCTGTTTGTGGGAAAAAAAGGACGTCAATTTAATTTGGGTACAGTGTCGCACGACCGCGCAATTGTCCATTAAATTCACGCAGTGCCGAATCTCAAAAGAGGGCCTGGTCTTTGAGCAGCCAAATCCTCCAGGGCTGAAGTGGTTAACAACAGATGGGTTATCAGCTGTCAACAGGCTTCCCCAGCAGACAGCTGAATTAAAAAAAAAAACATTGATGGCAATAGAAAAATGTTAAAAAAATGGCGTGGGGTCCCCCCCGAAATCCATACCAGACCCATATCCGAGCATGCAGCCTGACAGGCCAGGAAAGGGGGGGTGAGAGAGTGCCCCCCTCATGAACTATACCAGGCCACATGCCCTCAACATGGGGGGTGCTTCGGGCAGGGGGGCTCTTCCCCCCACCTCAAAGCACCTTCCCTCAATGTTGATGGGGACAAGGACCCCTTCCCCACAACCCTGGGCTGTGGTTGTGTTGGTCTGCAGGCAGGGGGCTTATCAGAATTTGGAAGCCTCCTTTAACAAGGGGACCCCTTGATCCCACCCTCCAGCTATGTAAATGAGTATAGGGTACATTGTACCCCTCCTCATTCACCAAAAAAAGTGTCAAAAAGAAAAAAAACACACACAGTTTGTGACACTTTCTTTATTAAAAATAAAAAAAAGGGCCTGAAGAAGGAGGCGGAGCCTCGTAAATGCATTGCGGTCCACATACTCCCTAGCTTGTGTGTGCCGTCCTGTCACAGCTGCAGTCTGCAGGTGCTGTGTGAGATGGTTTGACGCCGCGTGTTCTTTACGCGGCGGATCCTGGTTCGTGTTTATTGCTCCCACTTCACCTGGCATTTTACTCATATTGACTTGGCACCCTTTTTCTCCTTTCATCTTCTGTTTCTGAGGTATCCCTTACCTCTATGGGAGCTGCCGGCTTGTGTGTATCCATTGCCAATTACCACCTGCTGCATCATATAATTGGCACCTGTTTTCCCATCACCTTCCAGCTGATAATGGACTACACGGACTCTGTTTTTTGCTAGTTTTATGCTAGTGTCTGGTAATCTTTTAATACATACGGATATATATATATATATACATATACTAACCATCTCATGCCAGTGAGCGCTGACTCACTTACATCTAGTTGGTGAATTATTTCTTATATAGGTAAGGTGTGGGGCCACCTGGTGATGTCACCTGGTGGCACCACCCCCTTGTGACTTCACCAACTCAGCATGCGCCGGTCACTGATTTCACATGGGGGCCAGGTGACATTGCCATGTGGCTCCACCCCTTACCTATATATATATACAGTGGGAATCGAAAGTTTGGGCACCCCAGGTAAAAATTTGTATTAATGTGCATAAAGAAGCCAAGGAAAGATGGAAAAATCTCCAAAAGGCTTTTAAATTACAGATTAGACATTCTTATAATATGTCAACAAAAGTTCGATTTTATTTCCATCATTGACACTTTCAAAATTACAGAAAACAAAAAAAATGGCATCTGCAAAAGTTTGGGCACCCTGCAGAATTTATAGCATGCACTGCCCCCTTTGCAAGGCTGAGACCTGCCAGTGTCATGGATTGTTTTCAATTATCATCTGGAAAGACCAGGTGATGTCAATCTCAAAGGTTTTAAATGCCCAGACTCATCTGACCTTGCCCCAACAATCAGCACCATGGGATCTTCTAAGCACTTGTCTAGAAAACTGAAACTGAAAATAGTTGACACTCACAAAGCTGGAGAAGGCTATAAGAAGATAGCAAAGCGTTTTCAGATGTCAATATCCTCTGTTCGGAATGTAATTAAGAAATGGCAGTCATCAGGAACAGTGGAAGTTAAAGCAAGATCCGGAAGACCAAGAAAAATATCAGACAGAACAGCTCGCAGGATTATGAGAAAAACAATTCAAAACCCATGTTTGACTGCACGATCCCTCCAGAAAGATCTGGAAGACACTGGAGTTGTGGTACACTATTCCACTATAAAGAGATACTTGTACAAATATGATCTTCATGGAAGAGTCATCAGAAGAAAACCTCTTCTACGTCCTCACCACAAAAATCAGCGTTTGAACTTTGCAAATGAACATATAGACAAGCCTGATGCATTTTGGAAACAAGTTATGTGGACCGATGAGGTTAAAATGTAACTTTTTGGCCAGAATGAGCAAAGATACGTTTGGAGAAGAAGGGGCGCAGAATTTAATGAAAAGAACCTCTGTCCAACTGTTAAGCATGGGGGTGGATTAATCATGCTTTGGGGTTGTATTGCAGCCAGTGGCACAGGGAACATCTCACGAGTATAAGGAAAAATGGATTCAATGAAATCTCAGCAAATTTTGGATGGTAACTTGATGCCATCTGTGAAAAAGCTGAAGTTAAAGAGAGGATGGCTTCTACAAATGGATAATGATCCTAAACACACCTCGAAATCCACGGGGGGTTACATCAAGAGGCGTAAACTGAAGGTTTTGCCATGGCCTTCACAATCTCCTGACCTCAACATAATTGAAAATCTATGGATAGACCTTAAAAGAGCAGTGCGTGACAGACAGCCCAGAAATGTCAAAGAACTGGAAGACTTTTGTAAGGAAGAATGGGCAAAGATACCTCAAACAAGAATTGAAAGACTCTTGGCTGGCTACAAAAAGCGTTTACAAGCTGTGATACTTGCCAAAGGGGGCAGTACAAGATATTAACTTTTGCAGATGCCATTTTTTTTTGTTTTCTGGTTATTTTGAAAGTGTAAATGATGGAAATAAAATCTAACTTTTGTTGACATATTATAAGAATGTCTAATCTGTAATTTGATGCCTTTTGGAGATTTTTCCATCTTTCCTTGGCTTCTTTATGCACATTAATACAAATTTTTACCTGGGTGCCCAAACTTTCGATCCCCACTGTATATATATATATATATATATATATATATATATATACACACACATATATATATATATATATATATATATATATATACACACACACACATATATATATATATATATATATATATATATATATATATAGAGAGAGAGAGAGAGAGAGAGAGAGAGAGAGACCCAGGATCAAGGGGCCCTCTTGTTAATGGCTGCTTCCAGATTCCGATAAGCTCCCTGCCTGCAGATCACCACAACCAAAGCCAAGGGTTGCCGGGAAGAAGCCCTGGTATGGTTCAGGAGGGGGATCGCTTGCTTGTCAACCCTTTCCTGACCTGCTGGGCTGCATGCTCAGATAAGGGCCTGGTATGTTTTGGGGGGGACCCCCACGGCATTTTTTCTAACATTTTTGTATTGCCGGAAATGTTATTGTTTTGCCGGCAAAAGTATTGTATTTCCGGTGATTTAATTGTCTTTTTTTCTTTATAAATATCAGTTTTGCTACAAAGATATGCAACAGGGTTGATGTTCCTGGAGGGAAACGCCAAATGGAAAAGGATTTAGGAAAACTAGAAGAATGGTCAGAACTCTGGCAACTGAAATTTAATGTGACTAAGTGCAAGATAATGCACCTGGGGTGTAAAAACCCAAGGGCAGAATATAGAATATTTGACACAGTCCTGACCTCAGTATCTGAGGAAAGGGATTTAGGAGTAATTATTTCAGAAGACTTAAAGGTGGGAAGACAATGTAATAGACCAGCACGAAATGCCAGCAGAATGCTTGGATGTATAGGGAGAGGTATAAGCAGTAGAAAGAGAGAAGTGCTTATGCCGCTGTACAGAACACTGGTAAGACCTCACTTGGAGTATTGTGCGCAGTACTGGAGGCCATATCTCCAGAAGGATATAGATACTCTAGAGAGAGTTCAGAGAAGAGCTAATAAACTAGTACATGGATTGCAGGAAAAAACTTACCAGGAAAGGTTAAAGGACCTTAACATGTATAGCTTGGAAGAAAGAAGAGACAGAGGGGATATGATAGAAACTTTTAAATACATAAAGGGAATCAACTCGGTAAAGGAGGAGAGCATATTTAAAAGAAGAAAAACTACCACAAGAGGACACCGTTTTAAACTAGAGGGGCAAAGGTTTAAAAGTAATATGAGGAAGTATTACTTTACTGAGAGAGAAGTGGATGCATGGAATAACCTTCCTGCAGAAGTGGTAGCTGCAAATACAGTGAAGGAGTTTAAGCATGCATGGGATAGGCATAAGGCTATCCTTCATATAAGATAGGGCCAGGGACTATTCATAGGATTCAGATATATTGGGCAGACTAGATGGGCCAAATGGTTCTTATCTGCCAACACATTCTATGTTTCTATGTTTCTATGCTACAGCAGGTTCTATACATGGTACAAATGCAGCACTTTACAGGCAGAATAAGGGGACCCCCCAAGCACTAATTTTGGATTTATTTTTCTTTCTTCTTTATTTTTATTGTTTCACTTTAGGCATCATTAAAATCACTGTAAAAGCAATTTTTTTTACAGAAAATATTTGCATCGATACATGTCCCCTAGGGCAGTACCCAGGCCCCCCATATCCTTTTTATGGAGAATACCTTGCATATAAGCCTTCAAAATGGGATTTTTCAAGTTAGAGTGATGTTTGAGAGTTCTGCCATGAACAGAAATGGGGGGGGGGGTTCCTTTCCTGAGCACTGCCCCTGACAGCACCTCTTGCCACATGTGAACTGCACAACAAACCCAGGAGCCAGTTTCCTAAATAGAATCTGCTTGACCCAAGATGGACACCAGAATCACATGGGGTGCCTACATCCAATCAGATAGCTATCCCCTTTTGACCCAGAAGACCATAGAGGAACTAGGATCCTCTTGACTTTCTCTTCCTCTGCAATGCCATTGCTGTTGAACATCACCTGCAGTGGAGAAAATAGACTGCTCCTGCCTACAAGTCACATTCACACTTACTGTGTGTTTGACAGACCTGAAGCAGATAAAGAAAAAACACACAGTGTTTTTGTAGATCGAGATAGTTGCCACTATTCTTCCAATAATCTTAAAACTGCTATATTTTTCAGCTAGTCATGTACACAGTCAGTGTGTGTTGTAGACTTGGAACAGATAGGAAAATAGAATACAACTCTATTGCATTAAAGTGTGTAGAGATGTGCCACACACAAAGGGCAACTTTGCTGCTTTTAGAGACAAGTGTGAAACCAGGGCCACCTTGTGGGAGGGAAACAAGCCCTCTTTCACTAGCTATGCCTACACAGCGGTAGATCCAGCCACCTCCAGAAATGTGGCAAAAGTTTCTTTACTGCATCACCTCATAATAGGGATCTTTGTGCTCCCTCTTGGATGGTGATATACATCCCCAAATCGTTTTTCCCATCAATTGGGAAGGGGTGGAATTATCCCAACTGAAGTCACACCGAATTTCCTCCTCCTCTTTACCACCAGCACAATAACCTTCCTCACCATGACCTCATCCCTCTTCCTCCTCTTTACCACTTGTGTCTCAACCCCCACCGCTTCTCCTGCACATACAGCAGGAAATACTCATTGATCTCCTGATACTGTGCCTCCAGTGCCTGGTCCATTACACCACACAATGCAGTTAATTTACTAAAACTGTAGAGGTGCAGTTGTGCATGATAGCCACTCTAACTCAGCTTCTAACTTCAGCTTATTCAATTAAGCTTTGACAAAAAAAAAAAAAAAAAACTGAAAGATGATTGGTTTCTATGCACAGCTGCACCAGATTTTGTACTCTCCAGTTTTAGTAAATCAACCCCTATGTGTACAGTGTAGAATTCAAAGATTGGGCTAAGTTAAAGTCTGCATCATAACACCTACCCCAAAGCTTGCTGTCCATACCATGGATATACCATCAGCCACTGTGAATATTGGAGTGCATTTGTTGCTATTTTCCTATTCCATTGAGTTTTTTGGAGGTTGTACACCTTACTCCTGGTCTCTGGTGTATGTATATAGTGTCATGTCTTCCCCAACGCAGGTGGTCAGACACTAGAGCTAGCTACTGTGTTCTTCACCTATGGCAGGATCCTTTCCCGTAAGGCAAGCAGGCCTACCGGCAGAGATGTATAGTAACTGAGTAGAACTACTTCACTACTGTACTTAAGTACCGAAAGGCGGTATCTGTACTTTCCTGGAGTAGAATTTTTTTCTCCTACTTCCTCTTTTACTTCACTAAATTTTTTCGATGATTTCAATACTTCTACTCCATTATTTTTTTTTTTGTGCTGCATAGTTACTCGTTACTATTATAAAAATTACCACTGCCAGAACAGTAGATGGCAGGTTTCATGAAGTTCAAAAAAATGTGTATAATGTCATGTGTAAATCAGCGCTTACGAAAATAATTGCTACTGTATGTATAAATAAAATGGTCTACATATCTGCTGTTAAGGGGAAAGAGAACCTCCCCCAACCAAGGAGAGTCACAAGCGTACATAGACCTTTTTTCTGGTAAGAGGCTGATTTTGCTTTTTTCACTGGAAGTTGAGAGCACAGGTTTTGCAGTTTTGTAAATTTGAAATAATAAAAAACAATATGATGTTCAAACTTTTGACTTCTTTCTTTAATAACTAAATAACACAGTACTTGTACTTTTACTTTCAGTACTTGAGTAGCACAATTTAAAAAAAAAAACTACTTGCAATACTTAAGTACAAAAAAAGTTGAATACTTTAGTACTTCTACTCAAGTCACTTTTTGATAGAGCACTTGTACTTTTACTCAAGTATGGGTTTTGAGTACTTTATACAAGTGTGCCTACCGGTACTCGGTTGCCCCCAGGTCTTATACACAATGCAATAGTGCCTGGCCACCATGCCAGGGCAGGCTCAAACTAAGCAAAGCAAACAGGTACTTGCGGTTAGCAGAAAGGTAGAGTGGTTCTATGACAGTCCAGGTAAAAAACAGTTCAGAGAATAGTCCAGGGTCATATACAGGGGAATCCAAACTAGCAGGGCAAGGCAGACAGACATGGAGACTTGATCAGGAATTACATATGTATCAATCTCTATCACAAGCATGCAAGTGAGTGTTTGGCTTGCTTCTAACAAGTTTGGTTTCCACCCAGAGACTGGCCACATTAACCGCTTGCCTACAAGCCGCCATAGTTTTACTACGGCAGGTCGGCTCTGTCCCACGAAACGATGTACCTGAACATCGTTGTGCGAGACCGCTAGCGGGGGCGCACGCTCACCCATTTGCCACAGGGGAAGTTAATCAGCAGGTTTGGCAGCGGCGATTGCCACCGGGCACCCGCAAATGCTCCCTGTGGAGACAGAAGAGCGGTTTGCCATTGTAAACACAGCAGACTGCTGTTCTGTCAGTTATGAACACAGGGATCCTGTGTTCCTCTTATTTAGGAACACAGGTCTCTGTATTCATGCAGCAAGCCCATCCCCCCCCACAGTTAGAAAGCACCCCCTAGGGACACCTTTAACCCTTTGATCGCCCCTGGTGTTAACCCCTTCCCTGCCAGTGTCATTAGTACAGTAACAGTGCATATTTTTAGCACTGATTACTGTAGTAATGTCATTGGTCCCCCCATAAGGGTCAAAAATGTCAGTTAGGTGTCTGTTCTGTCTGCTGCAATGTCGCAGTCCCGCTAAAAATCTCCAATTGCCGCCATCACTAGTAAAAATAAAATAAAATAAATACAAATGACATAAATCTTTCCTCTAGTTTGTAGACACAATAACTTTTGCGCAAACCAATCAATATACACTTATTGGGAATTTTTTTTACCAAAAATATGTAGCAGATTTTTAATTTTTTTTTTATTGGGAATGTTATATAGCAGCAGAAAGTAAAAAATATTGTTTTTTTTCAGAATTGACGCTATTTTCTTGTTTATAGCGCAAAAAATAAATATCGCACAGGTGATCAAATACCACCAAAGCAAAGCTCTATTTGTGGGTAAAAAAGGACATCAATTTTATTAGGGTACAGCATTGCATGACCGCGCAATTGTCAGTTAAAATAACGCAATTGTCAGTTAAAAGTCATCAGGTCCAGGCCAATGATTTTTGGCCTGGACCTGGTGATCGGTTCTGACCAATGACAGACCAACCTGTGCCTGTGTTTTGTAAACGCAGGCACAGGAAATGGTGCTCTCTTCCCTCCTGTAGTCTTGTTCAGTTCCAGCTTGAGAGAAGAGAGCATCAAACGTGAGTACACCAAACAGCACACTTTCACACACCTAGATAGGCACATTTAACCCCCTGATTACCCCCCAGTAAACCCTTTCACCCCCTGTCACAGTGTACACTATATACAGTAAATAGCGGTTTTGCTTATTTCTGTGACTTTGTGACTTCATTCAGCGCTAGCGATCATTAGTTTCTGTCCCAAATAGGTTTTGGGTACCCGCCAACCCCCTGATCACCCCCCAGTTAACCCCTTCATTGCCCTGTCACAGTGTCATTTTTATAGTGTACAGATCCTTTTTTCTGATCACTATTATTAGTGTCACAGGTGACATTAGTTAGCGTTAACGCTAGTTAGCGTCAGTCTAGGACAGCACAGATCCCTGCCGCATATTTAGAAATATAATTTAACCCCCTGATCACCCCCCAGTTAACTCCTTCACCCCCTGTCACAGTGCACACTATATACAGTATATAGCGGTTTTGCTGATTTCTGTAATAGTGTGCCTTGTGATTTAATTTAGCATTAACGACCATTAGTTTCTGTCTCAAATAGGTTTAGGGTACCCGCCACCCCCCAATAAATATTTAACCCCCTGATCACCCCCTGATCACCCCAATTAACCCCTTCATTGCCCTGTCACATTGTCACTTTTATAGTGTACAGATCTTTTTTCTGATCACTACATTAGTGGCACAGGTGACATTAGTTAGCGTTAACGCTAGTTAGCATCAACCTAGGACAGCGTAGATCCCCGCCGCATAGTTATAAATATAATTTAACCCTTTGATTTCCAGTTACACACACATACACGCACCAAATACCTCCATTACTAGTATAGTATCTGAATGGATCAATATCTTTGATCTGATCAGAACTATACTAGTCCCCAATAGTTTAGGATTCCCAAAACGCAGTGTTAGCAGGATCGTTCACGAAACCTGTCAGCACCTGCGTTTTGCCTCTCCGTCCAGCCCACCCCACCCAGGCAACTGTAGTAATCAATAGATTACTGTCACTTCCAAAAAAACACATCACATAAAACCGTTAGCAGAGTCAGGCCTGATCTCTGCTAGCACTAGCAGTTTTTTTTGTAGTGTTTCAAATAGTCCTCGACAACCAGGTGCTTTTTTACCTGTGAGTCGCACTAGGTACCTATAAATTTAGTGGCCAAAATGTCCAAATGGAGGTACACTAGTGAAGAGGCCTACAGGATACTGTCAGATAAGAGCGATGGGGACGTCTCTCTGGCAGAATAAGGGTCAGTATGCCAACCTGTAGAGAAGTGACTCCCTGACAGATAGCTCTGATGACAGGGTGGTCCCTGCTAAGGTCAGGCGTAACCGACCCTGTTCTGGAGTTCCTGAGTTGCAGCGATCGCATGGTCCTCGTATGGAGCAGAGTGTTGGTACTAGTGCCGCTCAAACTTCTGGTGAACTAGCAAGTACCAGCGGCCTAGTAGACCCTGGTCATAGTGAAACCAGCACTGCAATATCACTTGGTGACGTGGCGAGTCCCATAAGTGCAGTTCAAGCTGGTGCGGTGGCTAGCACAAATAGTGGCCCGCAGCCACAGAGAATTCAAAGACAGGCCCATAGAGCCCATAGTGTCCTCCCTGATGCGCTGGCAAATCCTGATTGGCAGCCCACAGTTTCTGCAGCACCCGTACTTCCCCCATTCACTGCCCAACCCAGAATTCAGGTGGAAACAGCAAATTTTACTCCTCTTGATTCTTACGAGCTGTTTTTCATGGAAGATCTTTACAGATCTATTGTGGACCAAAGCAATTTATATCGTCAATTCATCGCCGCTCATCCAAATTTGTCCCTTGCCAGACCATTTGGCTGGAAACCTTTTCTGGGCCTATCCCTCAACATGGGTATAACTAAAAGGAGTAAGTTGCGGTTATATTGGTCCACTAACCCAATTCACCATATGCGCGTGTTCTCTGCTTCCATGGCCAGGGCGAGATACGAGCAAATTCTGTGGTTCATGCACTTCAGTGACAATGAACTCTGTCATCTTCGGGGACACCCTGGCTATAATCGTCTCCACAAAATTCGGCCCCTCGTAAACCACTTCAATCAGCGGTTTGCAGCCTTGTTTATCCCCCAACAAGTTGTCTGCATTGATGAGTCCCTGATTAAATTTTCTGGCAGACTTGCTATCAAGCAGTTTATCCTCAGCAAGTGTGCCAGATGCGGGGTCAAGCTGTATAAGCTCTGTGACAGGGCCCGGGCTATCAGGCTATACAGTTAGTTTTTGTGTTTACAAGGGTAAAGATAGCACTGTGGAGCCCCCAACTGCCCAGACTACATAGGGAGCAGTGGCAAGATTGTGTGGGACTTGGTGTCACCCTTATTCGGAAAGTGGTACCATTTGTACGTGGACAATTTTTACTCAAGCGTGCAACTTTTTAGTCACCTGCTCGAATTTCAAATTGGCGCATGCGGCACCGTGCGACCTAATCGCTGTGGCTTCCCCTAATGGCTTGTAGATTCCCGACTTAGTCGGAGGAAGAGAGCCTGCTTGAAAACAGACAAATTGCTTGCAGTGAAGTGGAGGGATACACGGAATGTTTTCGTTCTGTCCTCCCCTCACGCAGACAAAACAGTCCAACTGGTGTTTTGGAGAAGCCCCTCTGTGTCCACGAATACAACCCTAATATGGGAGGGGTGGACCTGAACGACCAGATGATAGTGCCGTACTTAGTTGCCCATAAGGCCAGACGCTGATACAAAAAAGTGTCTGTTTATCTATTTCAATTGGCTTCGCTGAACGCTTTTGCGCTATACAAAGTGTCAGGATGATGGGGATCTTTCCTACAATTCCAGGAAGAGATCATCGGAGCCTACCTGTATCCAGGAGGTGCTCCGGCCCAACTTCCCTTACCAGATGCAGTGAGCCGGCTAGATGAGATGGCCACATGTCCTCCAGGGTACCTCTACCCAAAGACCCCCCAAAGAAGATGTCGTGTCTTTAGGAAGTGCGGATTTAGGTGTGACACCCGTACTTATTGTCCCTCCTGTCCTGACCAACCTGGTCTCTGCATTGGGGACTGTTTCTAACGCTACCACACACTAGTTGATTATTAGTATAGGGTACAGCACGGCAGAGTCTAGGGCACACTTACTGTCAGGTCATCTGTGGCCAGGTGACAACTGCACCCTGTTGGAGGCAGGGGTGCACCGCAAGGTAGTGAACCCAATAGCAGACTGCTGATGATGGACAGAAACGTGAGTCCAAGATTCCCCAGGGCAAGTAGTCTAAGACCCAGCAGGTGTTCACCAGAGCATCTAGTGGTGAGGATGGACTTGGCTGCAGCTGGGCCCAGGTCGCGACCCCTGGGGTCCCCCGGGTCATGCTCCATAGGGAGAGAGGGGAAGCAGCCACTCAGGACACACGGAATGGTGATGGGTAAGCCGAGGTCGGGGTAACAGGCAGACGAGGGTAACCAAGGGACAGGCCAAAGATCAGGGTCACAGGCAAACAGGAGTAGACAGAGACAAGCCAAAGTTGGTACACAGAAAGGTAGATAAAGCACATGGCAGACAGGAACACAACTAACAAACACTGTTGAACAGCCAAGCAGACCTGCAGTGCTCTGGTTAATATAGACTTCCTGGAATGGCCTGGGGTGGAGCCAAACAGGGAAGAGAGATGATAAAAAGCAGCCAGAAGTAGAGTCTGGCCTCTAATGAAGACATGAAGGAGAAGGTAGGCTGCAGACACTATTGCATGTCCATGAAATTACCCCCTCTCTTATGAGGCCCCCCCCCTCCCCACCTGGGCCCGGGTTTAGAGGGAAACTTCAGATGAAATCTTTTTAACAGACGAGGTGCAAAGCCCTCCAATGCAGGGACCCAAGACCTCTCCTCAGGACCAAAGCCTTTCCAATGAACAAGGTACTGAAGAACTCCTCTACAGAGTCGGGAATCCAGAACTTGACTAACCTCGTATTCCTTAGGAATGGGCAAAGGCATGAGGAGCTTGTGTGGAGGATTTAGACTGAGCACAGACATGACAAGCCTTGACATAGTTTTTGTCCTCCGAGCGGGGAGCTCAGTGGGGACAAAGGTCTTACAAGGTGGAATTTTTGAGTCCAGGGTGGTAGAATGGGCAACAATGCAAGAAGTTGGGACGATCGGCTCAGGTTCAGGAGTGGATTCCTTGTCCAAATGTCAAAGGAACTGTGGGGAGGAATCACCTCAGCTGATTTCTTACAAAACACATGCCGGTAATTGCTGTATGCAGCGGGATGGTCAGAAGATACCGATGTGGTAGCAACCGGAAGTCTCTCCTTTGGGGTCATCTTGGAAAGACATGACGAGAGACATGAGGGGTCCCAAGCCAGGATCTGCCCAGAGACCCAGTCCACATGGGGAGAGTGGAGCTTTAGCCAAGGAAGGCCCAATACAATGGGGGGTAGAGGCTTTGGGTAGGATGAGAAAGGATATCCACTCCTGGTGGAGAATCCCTACCGACATCCTAATAGGTAGTGTCTGGAAGCGAATAGAGCCCCCTGGAAGAACAGTGCCATCAATTGCCAAGACTACCAATGGCGTAGAAAGGGGTGAAAGGGTGAGCTTCATAGAAGAAGCAGTTCTCCAGCCAATAAAGTTGCCGGCAGCCCCGGAATCCAGATATGCAAGGGTGGATTGGGGAGAAGAGCTTACATGAAGGGACACCGGAATAAGAAGATGGGAAGGCGATGTTTCTGGGTCCAATATTCCACCTTCTAAATGTATTACCCGAGCGTTTCCCAGGCGAAGCGAGCAGGAGTCACGAAAGTGGCCCTTGCCTCCACAATAGAGGCATAAGCCCAAAGTTCTGTGCCTAGCATGTTCTTCGGGGGTTAGTCTGGTCTGGCCCAGCTGCATAGGTTCCTCAACAGGCATAGGATGCTTCGCAGAACGAAGTGAGGGGAGCTCAGACTGGCTAGGACCTAGGGAGTGTTGGCGTCTTTTCTCTATGGGCTGCATAAGTTCCCCAAAAGGCAGAGGATACTCCACGGGACGAAGTAAGGGGAGCTCAGACTGGCTAGGACCTAGGGAGTGTTGGCGTCTGTTTTTCTATGGACCTCTCCTGAAAACGAATATCGATCTGGTTGCATAAGGAGATTACATCGTCCAGACCGACGGGAATGGTTCTTCCCGCTAATTCGTCCTTCACTCAGTCAGAGAGACCCTGCAAAAAGGTAGCGACCATGGCCTCATTGTTCCAGCTCAATTCAGCTGAGAGGATACGGAACTGGAGAGCATATTGTCCCACTGAACGGGATTCTTGGCGGAGACGTAAAAGAGCACTTGCCGCTGAAGAAACCAGAGCCGGCTCCTCGAAGATGTTACGAAAGAGCTTCAAGAAGTCGGACAGGGTGGAAACTACCGGATCATTCTTCTCCCATAGAGGGCAGCCCAGGCTAGAGCTTCACCAGAAAGGAGGGAAATAATATAGGCTACCTTTGCCCGATCTGACCGGAAGTTTTGCGGCTGAAGCTCAAAATGGATGATGCATTGGCTAAGAAACCCCCTGCAGGCCTTGGAGTCTCCAGAAAAATGGATTGAAGTAAGTAGTTTCAGCGAATGTGAATCTGTGACTGGCATGTCAGGCCCAGCCACTGGTTGCTCTTGGGGTTGCGGATTCACGGTTCCCAACGAGGTCTGAAGCTGTTCAAAGCGGGAAGACAGCTCCTGTAGGAATCGCATCACCTCAGTCTGATTAGCTTCTTGCGTCTCGGGACTGCGAACTAAGCTCTGTAATGGATCATCTGGAGGGTGCGGCACGTCGGCCGGGTTCATGGCAGTTCAAACTGTCAGGTCACCTGTGAGAACCGCAAGGTAGTGAACCCAATAGCAGACTGCTGTGGATGGAGAGAAACGTGAGTCCAAGATTCCCCAGGGCGCAGAGTCTAAGACCAAGCAGGAGCTCACCAGAGCCTCTAGTGGTGAGGATAGACTTGGCTGCAGCTGGGCCCAGGTCGTAACCCCTGGGGTCCCCCGGGTCACGCTCCGTAGGGAGAGAGGGGAAGAAGCCACTCAGGACACACAGAATGGTGATGGTAAGCCGAGGTCGGGGTAACAGGCAGACGAGGGTAACCAAGGGACAGGCCAAAGATCAAAGTCACATGCAAACAGGAATAGTCAGAGACAAGTCAAAGTCGGTACACAGAAAGGTAGATCAAGCACACGGCAGACAGGAACACAACTAACAAACACTGTTGAACAGCCAAGCAGACCTGCAGTGCGCTGGTTAATATAGACTTCCTGGAATGGCCTGGGGTCGAGCCAAACAGGGAAGATAAAAAGCAGCCAGAAGTAGAGTCTGGCCTCTAATGCAGACATGAAGGAGAAGGTAGGCTGCAGACACTATTGCATATCCATGACACTTACACAGGGTCTCAAAAGATGTTCGATGGCTATTGTCATTTTGAGAGACCCTAAGCTGGAATGTTAAAGTTGAAGAAAAAAAAAGTGTAAAAAAAAAAAAAAGTGTAAAAAAAGTTACAAAAAAATAAAAAAAACCCCATAAAATAAAAAAACCAAAAATAGTTGTCGTTTGAGTTAATTTTCTGTTATTACTCTGTTCTTCTACTTCTACTCTTTCTACTTTTACTGTACTTAATTGTTACTGTTTTTTTCATTTGTAACCATTTTTATTTTTCAGGTACCATTGGAATGTTTTATTTCTATTGTTCTATTGTTAACCAGTTTGCCTTGCAGGTACGCCCATCAGCTGACAAACTGATTTATATATATTCTGACACAAACAGCGTTTGCACTCAACATATATGGAAATCTATGATGGCAGTGCTGTAGGAGGTGATTTCACCACCGCAGTTAAAAAAAAAAGGCATGTATGCCCATCATTAGAGAAGTGGGTGGATGTTTTGGGCGGTCTAATGATGGGTGTACTACACATTTTCTGGTGGATCTGTTAGGTTCTCTTTTTTTCGTTCAGCCCACAGGCTGCATGAAAAAAAAAAAAAACCTACAATAATAATATGCCAAACAAGGACCAGCAATGTACTGGTACGTCTCTGGACTTTGAGTGGTTCCACCTGGATGATGCCTACAGATTTAGGCATCATCTTGCTATCCTTTTTTACAGCCAGCGGTCGGCTTACATGTAAAAGTGATCCTAGCGGATAATTAGCTGCTATATCCCCCCCTCCTCCCGCCTCCATCTGCTGTTTTTCTTGGGCTCTCTTGTCCCACCGGGTAACCCAAGAGTGCAGCTGGTGGTTCCATTATCTGACCATAGAGCTGATTGGAGACGAAAATGACTCCAATCATCTCTACGGCCTAAGATACCGGAAGCTACGAGCATTTCATGACTTCAATTTCGCCAGAAATAAACAGCGCCATTGGGAAATTGGGAAAGCATCTTATCACACCAATATTGGTGTGGTCAGATGCTTTAAGGTCAGAGGAGAGGTCTAAAGTCTAATAGACCCCATTTTTTTTTTTAAAAAAAAAAGAGTACCATATTTTCCGGCATATAAGACGACTTTTTAACCCAGGAAAATCTTCTCAAAAGTCGGGGGTCATCTTTTACGCCGGGTATCGTCTTATACGGCGGATGCTGGAGCCGAACTGGAGAATATGCGGTGGGGGAGTGAGAGCACTTCAGCTAAGCTGCCACACGGAGTGCCTAAGCTGACAGAACTCCCATCCAGGCTCCCCCGCCCCTACCTCCAGCGCTGTCTAAGTAAAAATCCTGTGATTTGTTGTTGCTAGGGGCGGTCCTAGCAACCAATCTGCCTGTTAAAGGAAAGTTGGACACTTCCTGCCTTATGCTCGGACATGCTGCATCCTCTATCTGCTGTGTAAGGTAAGGGGGGGGCTGTAAACGGGACTGTGAAAGGGAGTAATGTGCAAGTAAGGGGGGACAACTGTAGAAGAGACTGGGATACAAGGAGGGTGACTGTGGAGGGGACTGGTATGCAAGGAGGGGGGTTGTGGAGCATGGCAGCTCCCATGGATTTATTGTTTTATACTTCCTTTCAGCTTTAGAGTGAATTTGGAATAGTTTAATCCACTTGCACTGTTTTATGCATACTCTATATTTTAACTGGAAAAGTCGGGGGGTCGTCTTATACGCCCAGTCGTCTTATATGCCGGAAAATACGGTATCTGTCACTACAGATTGCTATCATAGGGGATATTTAAATTCACTGTGATAACAATAAAAATGATTTAAAAAAAATGAAAGGGAAGGTGTAAAAAAAAAACATAAAAAAGCAAAATAAAAAAATAAAAAAATTCAAGCCCCCCTGTCCCCCCGTGCTTGCGCGCAAAAAGGCGCACGCAAGAGTTGGTCTAGTGTCATATGTAAACCACAATTGCAGGATGCATGGGAGGTATCACCGTGAATGCCAGGTCAAGGGCAGTAATTCTTGCAGTAGACCTCCTCTGTAAGTCTAAAGTGGTAACCTGTAAAGACTTTTAAAGGCTTTTAAAAATGCACGTAGTTTGTTGCCACTGCACAGGCGTGCGCAATTTTAAAGGATGTCATGTTTGGTATCTATGTACTCGGCATAAGATCATCTTTTAAATTTTACCAAACAATTAGCAAATATATATTGTATTTGTGCATTAAATTTAAAAAAATGTATTTTGTTCTGCAAAAATTGCTTTTGGAAAATCTCTGCGAAAATACAGTGTGACAAAAAAAATTGCAACATCCACCATTTTGTTCTGTAGGGCCTCTGCTTTAAAAAAATATATAATTTTTGGGGGTTCAAAGTAATTTTCTAGTAAAAAAAAATATTTTTTCATGTAAAAAAAAAAGTCACAGAAAAGACTTGGAAGTGGTTAGAGTGGGTGATGTGTGGCTAAAATTGCCAGGACAGTTTAAACCCCCCCCCCCCCCCAAATGACACCAAAAGCTATTTGCTGAGAGGCATATTGAGTCCATGGAGTATTTTATATTTTGCCCTAAGTTTCAGGAAGATCACAATGTGTTTTTGTTTTTTTACACAAAGTTGTCACTAAATGATATATTGCTCACGCATGCCATGGGTATATGTGAAATGACACCCCAAAATACATTCTGATGCTTCTCCTGAGTACAGGGATACGACATGTGTGAGACTTTTTGGGAGCCTAGCTGTGTATGGAACCCCGAAAACCAATCAATCACCTCCTTCAGGTTTTCTAATGGCGTAAATTGCTTATTTTACTTCCTCGCTACCTGTCACGGTTTTGGAGGCTCTGAAATTCAAGATAGCACAACCCCCCCCAAATTACCCCATTTTCCAAAGTAGATACTCCAAGCTGTTTTCTGAGAGGCATGGTGAGTACATGGAATATTTAATATGTTGCCACAAGTTTCGGGAAAATTATTTATTTATTTTTGCTCACTAAGTGATATATTGCTCACACATGCCATGAATATATTTGAAATGACACCCCAAAATACATTCTACTGCTTCTCCTGAGTATGGGGATACCCCATGTGTGAGACTTTTTGGCAGTCTAGCCGTGTACAGGACCCCGAAATCCAATCACCGCCTTCAGCCTTTCCAAGGGCGTAAACTGTTGATTTCACTCCTCACTACACATATACCCATGGCATGAGCAATATATAATTTCAGTGACAACTTTTTGCAAAAAAAAACATTTTTTTAGTCTCTTTTCAAACACCTGTGACAAAAAAATTAAATATTCAATGAGCTCAACAAGCCTCTCAGGACATTCCGTACGATGTCTACTTTCCAAAAAGTGGTAATTTGGGGGGGGGGGGGGGTTGTACTGCCCTGCCATTTTAGCACTTCAAGAAATTAGATAATAGGCTGTCAGAAAGTAAAAGCTGCATAAATTCCAGTATTTACACCATAGTTTGTAGATGCTATAACTTTTGCGAAAACCAATAAAAATACAAAAGACATGTAGCTAAATACATGTTTGCCTAAATATATGACAAAAATTTAATATATTGGATATTTTTTAAAAGACAAACTAGAAAATGTCATTTTTTCTCAAAATGTTCGCTCTTTTTTTATTAATATCGCAAAAAATAAAAAGCACAGAGGTGATCTAATGCCACCAAAAGAAAGCTCTGTTTGTGGGAAAAAAAAGTATGTAAATTTTGTTTGGGTACAGCATTACATGACCGCGCAATTGTCAGTTAAAGTCACGCAGTGCCAAGTTAAAAAAAGTGGCCTGGTCAGGAAGGGGGTAAAACCTTCTGGGGCTGAAGTGGTTAAGGGGGTAAATTCTTCTGGTCCAAAAGTGCTTAATCACTTTGCAGGTGGACAGAAGGCAGTGCCATACCCAAAACCAGGATGCTGGAATTAGGAGCAGGAGTGCTATATGCTCCTGACATATAGTGTATGTATGTACATTGTAGATAGTGTGTGTGTGTGTGTGTGTGTATACATACTGCATATATACAAATACCCGGTATATATATATATATATATATATATATATATATATATATATATATAGATAGATATATAGATATATGAAGAATCTCACAAAAGTGAGTACACCCCTCACATTTTTGTAAATATTTTATTATATTTTTTCATGTGACAGCACTGAAGAAATTTCACTTTGCTACAATGTAAAGTAGTGATTGTATAGCTTGTATAACAGTGTAAATTTGCTGTCCCCTCAAAATAACTCAACACACAGCCATTAATGTCTAAACCGCTGGAAACAAAAGTGAGTACACCCCTAAGTGAAAATGTCTAGATTAGGCCCAATTAGCCATTTTCCCGCCCCGGTGTCATGTGACTCATTAGTGTTACAAGGTCTCAGGTGAGAATGGGGAGCAGGTGTGTTAAATTTGGCGTCACTCAATTTCTTTGGTTGACCATGGCAAGGCCTGTTCTGAGTGGAACCTGTCCTGTTAAACCACTGTATGGTCTTGGCCACCGTGCTGCAGCTCAATTTCAGGGTCTTGGCAACCTTTTTATAACCTATTCCATCTTTATGTAGAGCAAGAATTCTTTTTTCAGATCCTCAGAGAGTTCTTTGCCAAAGAAGCTGAGGGGAAAGGTGATGGACTGTCCAAACATGTCTCCAGACCTAAACCATATTGAGCATCTGTGAGGCATCCTCAAACAGAAGGTGCAAGGCCTCTAACAGCCACCAGTTTTGTGATGTCATCATGGAGGAGTGGAAGAGGACTCCAGTGGCCGAAGAGGATTAAGGCAGTGCTGGAAAATAATGGTGGTCACACAAAATATTGACAGTTTGGGCCCAGTACCTTAACTTGTTGCCGCCCGCGCTATAGCCGAAATACGGCTACAGCGCGGGCTCTAATTTCCAGGAGGCCGTCTTTATACGGCCTCCCAGTGATAGGCTCCCCGCGTTGTAAACATATGTAAACATATGAGATCATCTCTCATCGCCAGCTCTCCTTCCTCACACAGAGACTGCGTGTGAGGAAGGAGCAGAGCTGATCAGCGGTAAGCTGACACAGAAAAATGTAATCAGGGCACTGATCACCAGTGCCCTGATTACAAAAGAGGTAAATAAATGCCATCAGTGCCCACCATCAGTGCCCCCCATCAGTGCCCACAATCAGTGCCCATAGTGCTGCCAGTCAGTGCCCATCAGTGCCTGGTCATCTAGGCACTGATGGGCACTGACTAGCAGCACTATGGGCACTGAGTGTGGGCACTGATGGTGCTGCCCATCAGTGTGCATCAGTGCCACCTGTCAGTGCCCAGTAGTGCCGCCTCTCAGTGCCCAGTAGTGCCGCCTCTCAGTGCCCATCAGTGCCGCCTCTCAGTGCCCATCAGTGCCACCCGTCAGTGCCGCCTCTCAGTGCCCAGCAGTGCCACCTCTCAGTGCCCAGCAGTGCCACCTATCAGTGCTCATCAGTGCCGCCTATCAGAGCTCATCAGTGCCACCTATCAGTGCTCATCAGTGCAGCATATTAGTACCTTCTCATCAGTGCCACCTCATCAGTGCCCATAAGTCCGACCTCATCATTGCCCATAAGTGCCACCTCATCAGTGCCCATCAGTGCAGCCTATCAGTGCCCATCAGTGCCGCCTCATCAGCGCACATCAGTGAAGGAGAAAAAATCATTTATTTTCAAAATTTACTCGCAGAAAATAAGAAAAACTTTTTTTTCAAAATTTTCTGTCTTTTTTCTTTTTTTTTTGTAAGAAATAAAAAACCCAGAGGTGATTAAATACCACAAAAAGAAAGCTCTATTTGTGTGAAAAAAATGATAAAAATTTCATATGGATATAGTGTAGCATGACCGCGCAATTGTCATTCAAAGCGTGAGAGCGCTGAAAGCTGAAAATTGGCCTGGGCAGGAAGGGGGTGAAAGTGCCCGGTAGGCAAGTTGTTAAGAGAGTTCTTTGTCATGAGGTGCAATGTTGAACTTCCAGTGACCAGTATGAGAGAGTGAGAGCGATAACGCCACATTTAACACACCTGCTCCCCATTCACACCTGAGATCTTGTAACACTAACGAGTCACATGGAACCGGGATGGAAAAATGGATAATTGGGCCCAATCTGGACATTTTCACTTAGGGGTGTACTCACTTGTGTCGTGTTGAGTTATTTTGAGGGGACAGCAAAATTACCCTGTTATACAAGCTGTACACTCACTACTTTACATTGTAGCAAAGTGTCATTTCTTCAGTATTGTCACATGAAAAGATATAATAAAATATTTACAAAAGTGTGAGGGGTGTACTCACTTTTGTGAGATACTATATATATATATATATATATATATACTGTATAAATACAAATGCCAGCTTTATGTTGTAACTGTGAAATTATATTCTGTTAGCTGTGAACTGAAACACTGCTTATTTCCTATGCATTTGCATTCCCCATTACTCTTGTACACTTTTCTGGTAATTTATTTCGGTTCATGTGCTTTTAAAATGAGTCACTGTCAGTTCCTCTGCTGCATTGAAACAGCAGACTTTGTATTATATCAGGCATGAAAAATTTTCTATTAGACACAGTTTCCTGTGGATATAGTGATTTCTTCACGGCACATTAGGCAAATAAAAAAGGGGGTATCTCAAGTTCTTGCAAACACACAGTACTGACTTTTATAGCTTTTAATATCCCAACAGAACTGTGTTTCATCAATGTTGAAAATTGGTACTTCCAAACTAACAATCTGGTAGTTATAGCCACAGTCTCAGTTATTGAAACCTGCCTATTTCAGCTTCTTCCTTGGATATGTGCTAATTAGATCCATAATGACTAGCTGTAAAAATAAGTGTTTTCACAGTTTTTGATCTAGATGAATAGAAATTCGCTGAAATGTCACTCCTTTACTACAGGCACATACAAATGTGAAGAAAGTTGAAGCCATTCTTCAATAATTTCTAAACAAATAGTATTTATGATACATGACAGCATGTTTTTTTTCCTACAGCAAACTTTCTTTCAAACTAACCTAATGAAAGCTTCTTTATATCTTTATATATATATATATATATATATATATATATATATTTTTTTTTTTTTTAAATATCTATTGATATTTTTTAACATACAAAATCCAAACAACAAAATAGAAAAATATAAAGCAACAGTATTAATGCAGCCAAATACCCGGCGCGAACACTCCAAGGGATTGTGTAGTAGTTTAACCAAAAAAAAAATAAATGCTTTAAAAAAAAAAATAAAGGAACAAAGTAGGTAAATGGGAAAAGAGAGAGAGAGGAAAAAAAAAAAAACTGAATTCAAAATTCAAGCCGATTGGGGTGGCAGCCCTCATATTGCCAAGAGAATTGGCCATATCTCTAGTAGAATACCATTCAGTGAATCTAAAAGGGCGTATCATATCTGCCAGGGTCTCTCCTGAAAATGTATATTCCAGAAATGATCTCCATCTGATAAAAAATCTCAGGGTAGTACGTAGGTTTGAAAGCATAGCATCAAGTCTTTCCAGTTGGCATAAGGACTACAAAGATTGTTGAACCTGTGAAAGGTTTGGGGGGGGGGGGGTTTAATCCAATTAGCCATGATGGTTCTGAAAGAACAGTAATAGTTGAGCCCACCCCAGAAGTAGGGGAGGGTATGCAACTAAAAAGGCAGGTAGTAGGGACCTTAGGTAAACCCATACCCGAAATAAGACGAATATAATCCAGCACTCTATCCCAATAATTGCTGATATGGGGGCACTCCCAAAGTCGATGTAAGAGTGTAGGCCGGGTGATTTTGCACCACGGGCATTGAGCTTGGGTAGGATCATCCGGACGATGTCGAAAAGGATAGTATTATTCTAAGGTGAGTTTCCCACCAACTTTCAGAAATAATGTTTGCGTGTATACTTTTATAGCTCTTAAGGAGCTTTTCCAGTAATGTTTCATCCCCCAGAATGTGAGTCCATTTTTTGAATAATATCTGTTGGATCTTACCTAAAGAATGAGAGACTAAGTGCATGAATAGAGTAGAATTGGAATATTCTTTTCGGTGAAGCACTACATCAATGAAGGAGGACTGAAATTGATTTGTTCCATATCTACAACAAGTCCGCAGAAAGGAAGTAATTTGTAAATAAAAAAAATAATGAGAAGAAGGCAGAGAAAATTCCTGTCTCAGTATTTGAAAAGGCTTAAAATGGTTAGTAGTGTTCTCATACAACGAAGAGACTTTAATTAGGCCCAAAGATGACCACTGTCTGAAGGCTGCTTGTGTAGTGGAGGGAGTGAACATGGGACTACCTTGAATAGTAAGGTAACTCGAGATAATAGAGGGCAGTCCTACCATCCTCCGCATCTCCTGCCAAGCCACCACTGTATCTTTTGTTTTAATCTATTATCATTGGAAGTCAATCAGCTTTTTCCTTGCTAAACACTGAACACTTAAGTTCTCAAATTCGATTTTAATGAAGAAAAAACATTATTTAAAACCCCTGATTAAAGTACAACTAAAGGCAAAAGTTTTTCTTATTATTATTATTTTTAGATAGAGTGGAGGGGGATTAGATTACCTATACATTTTTTATCACTGTCCTTGCCCCCGTTAAAGAGATTTAACCTCATTATGTTTACCATTATCACCAAGAGTGAAAATGAAAGAAAATCCCAAATTTGGGGTTGTCACCAGATCAGGAATAGAGGGGAAGCTTCCAATATGGACACTAGTTCTTGTTATCCTGGTAACAAACAGTTATTATCTCACTTTGGAGGGATTTCCACTTAATTCCTGTTTTGATCATGGGACAAGAAGTGATTGGAAATCTTCTCAGTGGCACACAGATGGCAAAAAAAAAAAACTGACAGAGCTTAAACCCCTAATGTATAAATAAAATGCACCACACCAAAAAGCTTAGTGTTTAACCAACTATCTGTATTGTTTACAGAGGTATAATACAGTTAACAACACACACAAGTCCACTCTCTTTTCGTTCATTTTGTATAGGCACGTCAGAAACCCAGGCTCAGTAGAGCCCTTCTCATGTTACCTAAGCGTCTGGGGGGTCTTTCCCTCCCTGATATCTGTAAATATCAACAGGCGACACACCTAGGCAGGGTCCTGGACTGGTGCAGGCATGCTACCTCAAAGCTTTGGGTTCAGTTGGAACAGGCCCAATGTGTAACGCTCCTGCGTTTTTGTAGTAGGCTGGATTTGCAGCTGCAGAATCTCCACTCAGTAGTCATGTAGAGATGTGTTGAATAACCAAATCCAACTCTCCAGACTCATCACTGTGGGCCTGTCAGCTTCAGCATACAGATATACACACTCAATAAGATGTTCCTGGAGTGATAGGATGTATATGTTAGTATGAAGATGATGTGCTGAAGGGACAGGTGTGAACAGTGACAGAGATGGTAAGCACTTGATAGAAATGTTCAGGAGAGTACTAGATGGTATTAGGTAGAATGCAGATAGGTTAGTAATCGAGTATGGTAACAGGTGGTAAGGATAGCAGATGACAAATACAGGATAGACTAACCCAGTGCAAGGATAGATGGTAGTAGACTCAAGAGCTAGCAATCTATGTAACAGTGCAGATGATAGAATTAGTATGCATAGATAGTAACAGTCCTTAATGTGCAGAGGTAGATAGTGTAAGTAAGGTTATGGAGGATTCCCCTGTGGGGTACTTATCACTAGTAAGGTTAGTAGTAGAAGGGTCCAGTAGTGAGGGAGTGATCCAGTAGCGAGATACAGGGATCAGTAGCGAGGTTCCGGTCTGTTTCCAAGTAAAAGAAAGTAGCTGGAGGTTCCGGTAGCAAGACAAGCTTGTAAGCATGTGGACACACAGGCAGGTTGAACGAACAATGTGAGAGAGAACGCCGGTGGTTGAAATAGCCGCTCTGCGGCGCTCGGCGATGACGTCATCCGTCTTAAAGGTGTATGCGTACCACCTAACTAGAAAGGTGGGACGCATATTAACAGAAAATGGAAAAAAGGGTACCAGAGGTACCAGAATCTTACACAATGTGACTTTTCCTTACGGGGGGCACTTTGGTGTTATCAGGACATACCGGTTCCCCTTGGGCGCCACCCTCTGATTTGTGTCACTATTACTTTGGCTGGGTGACAGTGCGAGGACTTTCGCCTAGTTTTTTCCCTGAGGTTTCGTACAGATGCTGGCAGTGTCGGAGTGCCCAGGGGACGATGTTAGATATGTTTTGGTCCTGTCCCTTACTGTCGCATTTCTGGGGGGAAGTCGGGATAATTCTGGCGATGTTTACGGACAGGGTGGTCCCGGACGATCTGTCTTTCTTCCTGCTCCAGGTTTATGACATTCCTTTTGGGACCTTTAAAAAATCTATATTGCATTTAGTTTGTCTATGTTGTACTCCTCTTGTATGCACTTTGTTATTCCTGTACCTGGTTGTTCTCAATAAAAAAATTATATTTGTGTAGCACCCTACAAGGTAGGTGCTAGGCAAAGTATAATGGGCCTTGGCTGCCTAACAGCAGGGCCATGATTTTCAGCTGGGCTGTCATGTCTCCCAGGTGTTGCTATTGAGGTTGGGGAGTCTCCCAATGGGTTCCATGAGAAGGGTTCTCATTGGGCAGTAGAGGAAACCCAATCAGTGGCACATTCAGGCCTGTATCTACCCCAGGAAGGCAGACTCTGCTGCACAGGATTCTGGGAGTGGGTATAAGTCTGAGGGGAACGCATGATGCAGCATTTTTGGCAGGAAGCAGAGTCCCAGAAGGGAGGGTACGGCTGTCTCTCCACCTGTTAGAAGGAATGGGTGTCTTGGGTGGCTGCCTGAGAGTCCAGAGAGAGAGCTGAGCTGAGTTGCAGAGAGGATCTGGCGTGCCGAGGACCAGTGGAGATAGAGGGGTTCAGTTCCAGGAAAGCATGCCAAGTTCATGAGTACTGTGAATTGCCCCTGAGGGTCTGCCTAGTGTAGAGGGGACCCCTCCGATGAAGGTCCCAGGGATCCAGGAGCCAGCTAGTGTTAAAGGGGGTGCCTAGTGAGAGGACACTGAAGTGTCAGAGGGGGTGCCTAGTGAGAGGACACTGGAAGTGTAGAGGGGACGCCAGCTGTTGGGCCCTGAAGAGTCAAGTGTACAATGTTAAGGGTTGCAGCAGCACAAGCAGTTACAAGGAGCTACCTCAGTTAGTGAAGGGCTGGAGGGAGCCATTCGCAGGACTTTTGAGCAAGACAGAGTGCAAGAGTCAAGAGTTACTACAGTCCTGGATCTTCTGAGTTAACCAAGGAGTTAAAGTCGAGGTTTCAGCGCATTTCAGCATGACAGTGTTCTCAAGCGCCAGGAAGCATTGGTCGGCATTCAGCTGGTGTCAGGACAGCGCTAACAGGCATTTTTCCTACAAAGTGTCCCAGTTAAACCTAGTTGAGCCAGAGGAGTATCCCACTCATTCCCTTCTCCCATCCCCATCACAAAATAAACAAAACAAACCAATGATGCCGGAATGGTCATTGTCTCAGCTCTCACATTTGTGTTTTCAACTTAAATGTGTTTGAAGTGTTACCGGTAACAATACAAAAAGTCGCTCCAGGGAGGACGAGGGACGCCGCTGTCCTTGTACCAGCCTTTGGAAACCCATGTCCATGCGCTTTTACCTGCTTCCTTTGTAAGTGATATTTTAAATAAAGCCTTTTATACTGTTTACTGGATTACACTATGTGTTTCCACCCTTCTATTTCTTTCAAATGCCATTGATACCTGATCCTGCTGGGTGTCTGACTGGATTTTGAGGATTATTTATCTGAGAGGTGACCTACGCTTGCCTGGGACCCTGGTTTAAGTGATAAGCTTTGCGTTCTTGGGGCCATTTCATTTGTTTGAATGGCCATGGATTTCTGGTAATCAGCCTCCTTACCCCTTTGCACATGGGTGTCCCCTCTTTTTTCCTGCTGCTTTCATGAGAGAAGGAATTTTTGGAACATCCTATACTTGCTGGGACTTGTGGTGTACTCTGGGTTCAGCACTCTATTATCAGTTTATTTTCATTTCCTCTATGGACTTTTATTTTGTAAACCTGCATGGTTTTTGATTACATTTTCATCACATTGTCATTACATTGTTATCACATTTGTATTGCTGTCACTTTTTATTTTATGTCACTTGCTGTTTTAGCGCTACACATTTTGTTTATATATTTACCGGTAACAATGGCAGACCCACATCAGGCCCAATGCCTGGAAACCCTGCTACATTTGTAAAAAGAAAAAACAACACACACAAATCAGAACTCACCAAGACCATGAAATAAAACATAAGCTAATCCTGATGCATACTGTAGTACAACAGTGTAATAACCAGTGTCAGGATGGTGGGATTCTGGAAACCAAAACAGTGGTGAAGGAGATTGAGGACATATCGACGTAAGTACCTTTTCCAAGTTAGATCCACCTGTGCATAAAAAGACACCCTGAATGTTTTAAATGCAACTGGAATCTGAAAAATAATCTTTGCCACTTCTGCTGTGACATCACTTCCAGCACTGAAAATTACATCGCCTACATGTCACTTTCCGTCAACCTAGAGTTTAGGTGTCCATATACCAGTGAACTATTTTATATCAGGTACCTTTCTGCTACTAACTATATGTTCAATAGTTGGTATTGAGAATCTTATCATCCTTACACTGGTTTATGGACTGCTGTACTATGCATCAAGATTTGATTATGTCTAGTTTCATGGTCTTGATCGTGATTTCTGATTTGTGTATGTTGTTGTTAACTGTAATATATCTGTATAAATAATACAAACAATTGGTTAAAGTGGTTGTTACCCTAAAAAAAATATATGCTCCTGTTCCTTTAAAGCATGATCAGTAGCATAGTGCTGTTGTATTGCCATTTTTCCCTTTGTTTTATTTAAAATACCTAGTTGGTCCTACCAGTTCCTGTATCCCCCTCTTTGTGCTGACCACGGTAATCGTGGCTGCTGAGCCCTGATCACGGTGGTCAGCCTGTGTGCCTCCGTCATCCGCAATGTTCTGAGTGTCTCTTCCTCTCCCCTCTCCTTCTTCCTCCTTGCCTGTCAGCTCCAGTGTGTATCTGCAGAACAAATCTCCTCTGAGCCCCTTCCCTCTCCTCCTGACTCTATTGCAATGCATTACAGAACACAATGGGGTTGATTTACTAAAGGCAAATCCACTGTGCACTAGAAGTGCACTTGGAAATGCAGTTGCTGTAGATCTTAAGTGAAGATCTGAGGGGAAGCCTCACTGTCAAAATCAAGCTCAGTATTCAAACATTTAGCGAGCAGTGGCACCCTGACAGATAGCTCTGACGAAGGAGTTGTGGTCCCTGCTAAGGTAAGGCCTACCTGACCCCATTCTTCTGTTGCTGAGGTGCAACAATCGCAGGGTTCTCTTATGCAGCAGTGTCAGTACTAGTGCTGCTCAACCTTCTGGTGAACTGGCAGGCACAAGCAGCCTAGTACATCCTGGTGGTAATCAAACCAGCACTGCAGTGAAACTTGATGATGTGGCGAGTCCCATAAGTGCAGTGCAAGCTGGTGTGGTGGCTAGCACAAGAAGGGTCCCGCAGCCACCAAGAATTTAAAGACAGGACCGTAGAGCCCATAGTGTCCTTCCTGATGTGCTTGTAAATCCTGATTAAGAGCTTACCACTTCTGCAGCACCCATACTTTACCCCCATTCACAGACCAACCTACAATTCAGGTGGAAACAGTCAATTTTACTCTCCTTGATTTCTATGAGTTGTATTTCACAGAAGATCTGTACAGATCTATTTTGGACCAAAGCAATTTATATGCCGATCAATTTATTGCCTCAAATCCAAATTTCACCCTTTCCAGAAAATTTGCATGGAAACATATCACTGTTTCCGAATTTAAAACCTTTCTGAGCCTATCCCTCACCATGGGCATTACTAAAAAGTGTGAGTTGCATTCATATTGGCCCACTGACCCAATTCATCATATGCCCGTGTTCTCTGCTGCCATGGCCAGGACTAGATATGAGCAAATCTTGCTGTTCATGCATTTCAATGACAATGAGTATCAAGCAAGCACCCAATGTAAACAGCACTATCCGGATGTAGGTGGTACCATAAAAACCTCCACAGATGTAGGAAGCCAGTGATGAGTCTTTTATTAAACAAGGAGTCATTGATATAAAAGGTTAAAATAACGATACCAAGCTGGTGCGAACAGATGGAGCTGGGGCAATGTCTGCTGAGCCCAGAGGATGGGATGGAAAGGGCCACTGGATTGTGGTAACCAGCCGTTATGCCGAGCCATGAACATTTGTGAGCTGAGCCGGAACCCGCCGGTGTTCCCACGTGACGTCACTGCGACTCAGGAACGGAAGTGCCAAAACTGGAACAGGAAGCCAATCCAACCAGCCTGGAATGCAAGGGGAGTGTTGCCATGACGATGCATTTCGCGCGTATGCGCTTTTTCCAGTCCTTGAGAAAGTGCAGGACTTGAGACCTTTGCATTCCAGGCTGGTTGGATTGGCTTCCTATTCCGGTTTTGACACTTCCGTTCCTGAGTCGCAGTGACGTCACGTGGGAGCGCCGATGGGTTCCTCCTCGGCTACTGAATGCTTGTGGCTCGGCATAGCGGCTAGTTACCACACTCTAGTGGCCCTTTCCATCCCATCCACCAGTCTCAGCAGACATTGGCCCAGCTCCATCTTTGCATGCCGGCTTGGTATCGTTATTTTAACATTTTATATCAATGACTCCTTGTTTACATAAATACTCAAATTGATCACTGGCTTCCTACATCTTTGGAGGTTTTTATGGTACCACCCACATCTGGATAGCGCTGTTTACATTGATTGCACACTTTTTTTTTTTTTTACATACAGTCCATTTGGATGAGCTTTAAGATTAAGAGTAATCTGGCTTTATAAATCAGAATGATGAATTCGTATTTCAGTGTTTGAACAGCAAGTAATTAATAGAAACCTGGGAAAACTATGTGGACTGTCATTGTTGACTTCCTTCTTAAAACGCTATTTACTTGGCTTTCTCTGATAAAACTTTCTTAGTCAATCACCCACAACAGCATGCAGTAAATGAAGTAAGAACTCTTAATCTGCATACTTGTTCTGGGTCAGTGACTCTTAAAATCATCCTGACAGCTAGCAAATAAGGATGATCGAACTTTTGAAAAGTTCGGTTCGGCCAGAACATCCGAACTTCCCGAAAGTTCGGCCCGGATTTCAGAACCCTATTGAAATCAATGGGACCCGAACTTCAGTAATCAAAAAACACCATTTTGAAGCCCCAAAACCCAATAAATGCCCCTAAAAAGTGCCTAGGGTTCTGGGTCATGCCCCATTAACTATTAATCACACAAAAAAAGTTCTTAAAAATTGTCATTTTTGATAAAAAAGCCAATTATTGAAAAAATTAAAAAAAAAAAAAAAGAGATTTTTTGATTTTGATTTAGTATCTGGGGGGTCTAAAATGTGTGCATGTGAAGTTTCAGCTCTGTAGCATGTCCAGAACCATGAAAAAAAAAAAAGATAAATTTTCAGTAGAACAGGGATGTGGTTCAGGAGCCTCCTTTAACTTTAACACCTATATGATCTTTTTTTCTGGTTCTGGACATGCTACAGAGCTGAAACTTCACAGGTACACCTTTTAGACCCCCCAGACACAAAATCACACAAAAAAAGTTCTTAAAAATTGTCATTTTTGATAAAAAAGCCAATTATTGAAAAAAAAAAAGAGATTTTTTGATTTTTTACTTTGGATTTCAGATCTGGGGGGTCTAAAAAGTGTACATGTGAAGTTTCAGCTCTGTAGCATGTCCAGAACCAGAAAAAAAAGATTGTTTGTATTCGAAAACTTTAAGCAAAGGAATATGGCTTCGCTGCTGTAACACCTTGCCGGTTTAATAGAAGGCATTTTTTTGGGTTCTTTGCTGTCAGGAAAAACATCTGAACTTGTGTATAGTGGTACTGTGCACAAGTTCTGATCTTTTGCCTGCCTCCAAAACCCCCCAAAAAATGCCAGCAAAAACACACCAGGGCATTTTTTTTTTTTTGACGCTAGCGTTTTTTTTGGCATTTTTTGGGGTTCTTTTGAGGCAGGCAAAACATCTGAACATGTGTATAGGGGGTATATATAGACATATATGTCTGAATATATACCCCTAGACATATATAGGTGTGATAGTAGCAGAAATATATTCCTGTAAATGATTTCATTAGCGCAAGCATTTATTTCTGCTACTATCACACCTATATATGTCTAGGGGTATATATTCAGACATATAGGTCTATATATACCCCCTATACACATGTTCAGATGTTTTGCCTGCCTCCAAAACCCCCCAAAAAAATGCCAGCAAAAACACACCTGAGCATTTTTTTTTGACGCTAGTGTTTTTTTGGCATTTTTTGGGGTTCTTTTGAGGCAGGCAAAACATCTGAACATGTGTATAGGGGGTATATATAGACATATATGTCTGAATATATACCCCTAGACATATATAGGTGTGATAGTAGCAGAAATATATTCCTGTAAATGATTTCATTAGCGCAAGCATTTATGTCTGCTACTATCACACCTATATATGTCTAGGGGTATATATTCAGACATATATGTCTATATATACCCCCTATACACATGTTCAGATGTCATGTCTGGCATCAAACATGTCCTCAAAAAAGCACTGGCAGTGGCAGCCCCTGCAGCATAAAAAATGCTTGGCTGGTGAGAAGCCATATTCCAGTTCCGAAGCAATTCAGAGAAATGATCATTTCTCTATAGCGGTCACCCTGCTATGGAGGGGTTTTGTCACCCTTCCATAGCAGTCACTGTCAGTTAACCCTACACTACATTACGGTCACCCTGACACTTCATACTTTCCCTACAGAAACTAAATTTTTGAAGCTAACTTAAGTGTAAAGGAGCACTCTAACTACACTAGATATCCCTTTCCTCACACTAATAAATGCTAAATGACACTTTTAAAGTAAAATTAACAGAACTGCTTCCACTCTCTTCCATGTCCAGTATAACAATGCTAGGAATATGGCGGGGGCGATCTTATATACTGGGGGGCGTATTCACTAATGATTGGTCTAGGGACCCCCTAGTCACTCCAATCACATTCCTAGCATTCTCCTACCCCCTCAATTGGCTTTTGCTAATGGTTCTGGTCCAATCACGGGCTTTTAAAGCCCATTTCCTGAAGCATTGCATTTTGGGCGGTTCTGGTTGCCGAATTCCGAACTTTTTGGGCAAAAAGTTCTAAATTCGGCCGAACCTCGAACACCCAATGTTCGGGCCGAACCGATGGTGGACCCGAACAGTTCGATCATCCCTACTAGCAAACTGGGTTTATTAGAAGGAGACATCAACAATTGTGGCCTACATATTTCTCACAGCAAACACTTCTTAAGTTTTCGCTTCCTAATATACTGCATTTGTAGTGGTATACGGTATAATCCTGCTAAACCTTAAATACTAATTTCCAGATGCAAAATTACAAACCTCTGCTTTGCTAACCAGATTCTGCATGCATGAAGATAATAGCAGTTTAAAAATACTGTGCATTAATTTGCTATACCTCTTATTTTATTTGACTCATATTGCATAAACAGATATTTCCTATAGTTTACTGCTCAGTGGCCTCTATAATAGCAAAGTGAAATTCTAAAATACTGATTAACAGCAAATATGGAAAAGTAGATTCATTGTCTTAAATTGAATGTATAGGGTGTTTATATATTTTCCTAAAAGAGAAGTATGGGGTCAATAAAAAAAAGTAAAAGCTTATACTCACCTACAGTGAGGAAAAAAGTATTTGATCCCCTGCTGATTTTGTACGTTTACCCACTGACAAAGAAACGATCAGTCTATAATTTTAATCGTAGGTTTATTTTAACAGTGAGAGACAGAATTACAACAAAAATATCCATAAAAAAACATTTCAAAAAAGGTATACATTTATTTGCATTTTATTGAGTGAAATAAGTATTTCATCCCCTATCAATCAGCAAGATTTCTGGCTCACAGGATTCTTTCTGACTCTCTTTCTTTCTGACTCTCTTGAAGGGAGTGCTCCTAATCTCAGCTTGTTACCTGTATAAAAGATACCTGTCCAAAGAAGCAATCAAACAATCAGATTCCAATCTCTCCACCATGGCCAAGACCAAAGAACTGTCCAAGGATGCCAGGAACAAGATTGTAGACCTACACAAGGCTGGAATGGGCTTCAAGACCATCACCAAGCAGCTTGGTGAGAGCGTGACAACAGTTGGTGTGATTATTTGCAAATGGAAGAAACACAAAGTAACTGCCAATCTCCCTCGGTCTGTGGCTCCATGTGAGATCTCACCTCGTGGAGTTTCAATGATTATGAGAACAGTGAGGAAACAGCTCAGAACTACAAGAACTAATCTTGTCAATGACCTCAATGCAGCTGGGACCGTAGTAACCAAGAAAACAATTGGTAACACACTACATCATGAAGGGCTGAAATCCTGCAGTGCCCACAAGGTCCCCATGCTCAAGAAAGCACATGTACAGGCCCATCTAAAGTTTGCTAATGAACATCTAAATAATTCAGAGGAGAACTGGGTGAAAGTGTTGTGGTCAGATAAGACCAAAATTGATCTCTTTGGCATCAACTCATCTTGCCGCATTTAGAGGAGGAGGAATGCTAACTATGACTCCAAGAACACCATCCCCACGCCAAACATGGAGGTGGAAACAATATGCTTGGGGGGGGGGGGGGGTTCTAATAAAGGAACAGGACAACTTCCCTGCATCAAAGGGATGATGGACGGGGCCATGTACCGTTAAATATTGGGCGAGAACCTCCTTCCCTTAGCCAGGGCATTGAAAATGGGTCATGCATGGGTATTCCAGCTTGACAATGACCCAAAACACACGGCCAAAGCAATCATGGAGCTCAAGAAGAAGCACATTAAGGTCCTGGAGTGGCTTAGCCAGTCTCCAGACCTTAATCCCATAGAAAATATGTGGAGAGAGTTGAAGGTTCGGGTTACCAAACGTTAGCCTCAAATCCTTAATGACTTGGAGAAAATCTGTAAAGAAAAGTGGGACAAAATCCCTCCTGTGATGTGTGCAAACCTGGTGGTCAACTACAAGAAATGTTTGACCTCTGTGATTGCCAACAAGGGTTTTGCCACCAAGTACTAAGTCATGTTTTGCGAAGGGGTCAGAAACGTATTTCACTCATTAAAATGCAAACCAATTCATAACTTTTTTGAAATACGTTTTTCTACATATTTTTGTTGTTTTTCTGTGTCTCACTGTTAAAATGAACCTACCATTAAAATTATAGACTGCTCATTTCTTTGTCAGTTGCAAATGTACAAAATCAGCAGGGGATTAAATACTTTTTTCCTCACTGTAGGTGGATGCAGCATTGATTTGATGCTGCATCTGTCCCGGCCGCCTCTGCACTGAGACCTGAGTGATCAAACACTGCTGATCACTCAGTTCTCACCTTTGCTCTGCCCATCCATTGCTCACTGGTGCAATGGGGAACCGAAGGATTGGCTGGCTCAGTCTCCCAGCAGCACAGCTGAGAGGCTGAGCCAGCTGCTGGTCCAAGGAGCTGGGTGGATCCCAACTGTAAAGTCTGGATCTTTCCCCCGCCTGGACTGGCGTGACATCAGCCGATAGTGGGCTCTAGTCAGCTGTCATCTGAAAATGTGTTAAAGGAGTGCAGAATGAACTGCACTCCTGTAACCCATAAGGCAAGTATGGCCAAAAAATAAACTTTTTCTTTCATTTATTTTAGTCAGAACTAAAAAAACAAACAAAAAACAAAAAAAAAATATTTTCTCTCCTTCTTAGTTTTGGGAATTTGGAAACTGTTGTCATATATTTAAAATATTGTTTACATACAGTAAAAAAATAAAAAATGTATATGCTTAAAATGCACCAACAATTGATACAAAACCATTATAGTTTCCCACTACAAGGGTACTACATTTGCATTCTGACCTTAGCATGGTTGAATACTTCTGGGTAGGCATGCACACATCTTTATAAGAAAATTAAAGATGAAAAAAAAAAACAGAGATCTCTATGCTCCACAATAAAACCAAGTGACAAAAACCCAGTTGCATTTCTTACCCATTATCCTTGCTTTGGAAAAACTGACAGTTCCATAAAGGAACCCCTGGAGTCTTGATTTCCAACACATTTTATTTCTCATATTATTTTATTCCTTGGCTTCTTTTAGATTCACTATTTTATTTTTGTTGTTCAAATGGAGACAGTACATTTTGCACTAATTCCCATTGGACCATGGAAGCCCCCCCATTTGTTTTTATTTTTTACACAGCTTAACCAAAAACTGAAATGCAATGTAGTCAAGACGAGAGCGAGATAATATGGACTTTACTGGCACATAATCTCAGATAACCCATTAGAGTAAAACCAAATATTTATTTAAGTATTCATTTTTAAAAATAAATATGTATAGTTCATTTATATAAATCACAAATATGAAAAGATTTTTTACAAAATGTGGACACACAGATGTATATATACATATGTACAACACTAAGCATATGGATCCCAAAAACCACTTGAGATTCCAAAGAAGATAAAGCCGTAACTTCCCTTTACAAATACCACTGGCAATATTCAGTGGTTTTTCAGGAAAAGGAGTTCAAGAGTAGTAGGAGCTGGTGGTAAGGCAGTTCCAATGCTTGACATCTGTTTTTTAGTTCAGGCTCAACATGTTTCACGCTTTCGGGCTTCCTCAGGGGCCTATCAATGAGCACTGAAAAAACAGCATAGAGAAATAAGACAATAATTGACAAACAATTTACAGTAAAAAATATGTGAAACAAATCAGATCAATCAATGTTGATGACATAATTAATCATATTTAAATATATATCCCCATAAAGACATGTACAAATTACCAAACACAATTAGTGTACAAAAAAGTAAGAACACGGCTATATTCACCAAAAGGAAGGCCGTCCCATGGAACGATCCAAGAATATTGAAGGTGGGGACGCATCCATGGACAGTAATCATTAAAGAGGAGATATTCAAGAACAAAATAAGCTGCGGTAGACTATTCTAGCTGCACCATTACTGATGTCATAATTATAGGTAACAGTAAAAGTAGAAGTTATCTTTCAAAACAATACATATATAGTCCTTGTCAACTAAGGAGATACATAGGTATACTTACCTCTCGAGACTAGGAACGGGTTAAAATATAAAATAGAGATAGGTATGAGTTCCAACTGCTGCTTATATACATCATATCAATCTAGCAAATTCTAAACCGCTAGACATCTTTGTGTTAGACAGAAAAAAAAATATATAGATATATATCTATATATTTTTTTTTCTCACAAATCCACTCCATTAACAAAAAATATATATGGATACTAAGGTTGGCTATATACAATAATATAGCAATATACACAGTACCGATGCAACCATGGGAGCAAGACTAGGGAGGTGGGGATTATTTAAAATCCAATCTGAATGGACATAATAATAGTATAATAGTAACTAGTGCGCCTGCATGGCATGGATAGCGGGCACAGCGCAGCGACTATTCGTGATGCAGGGCCGGGCAGGAACTACCCACCCCCTATACCACAAAAGCGCCACCCTCTTATCAAGGCAGTGGCCCAAAAAGGATAACGGTGCTACCAATGAAATACAATGTATACTTCTGGCAAAGAAATCCTTAGATTGGAATTTTATTTATAAATGTAAAGGTTCCATAGACATGATCAGTTTTACATTTTTTTAGTCATTAATTACATTTGAATTCTGGCATATGGACTTCATTTTTCATATTATAAAAATGCAGATAGGAAGTTGTATTATGAATTCAGTGTATAAAAGCAAAATGTAAAAGTATACTTGGAGAGTGCCTGAGATAAATTTTAATTCAGTCTTCTGCACCATAAATCTTAGAAACTCAAGAGGAAACCTACTTGAAGGCTCTGTGAGATGATTTACATCTGCGAGACTTCCATTCATACACAACAAGCTAAAGCAAATGAACTGCATTCTCCTCTTCATGCACCCAGTGGTGTTTTATCAACATTCTGTGATTTTTAAACTACATCCAAAAAAGGACTTTATTCCAGTCAGCTGACTGAGTTATTAGTTAATGATCTGCTATTTCTTCAGCTTGCATACAGTAAACACCTGGGAAACCAGGAAAAAAAGTGTTTGTGCTATATTTGTACAGATATTCTTTCTTAGAAAATTGTTTACTGTATTGAGTCTTAAAACTACTCATTTTTTAAATTTGCTAACTTGTCCCAATGTCAATTGACTATTTATATTAGACTGAAAATATAACCATTAGGAAAATAATCAGATAATTATAACAGAATAATATAAAGTTGACTTTGCAAATCTTGCAATGAATAACTTTTCCATATCATGTCACAGCCTAGGTAATGAAGAAGATGGCTGCTGGCTTCTCAACATTTTATAGGTGTTTGACATTATTATTATAATTATCATTATAAACTGTTTTCAATTAAATAGACCACAAGAGGATTATCAAGAAACAAAGTCTTATAAATATGATTGCCCCCAAGTACATATATTTTTACACAATAAAAATGAATGCAACATTTTTGAATCATCAGCATCTAAAATAATTAAAGGTTGCATGTCTTGTGTAAAGGGATGTTCTAATTTCACGTAAAATTAGAATATCTGTCTAGCTTATTAGCAGAGCCAATTTACTCTGTTGCACAAGTCATTAATGCTTTTAATTTGTAGTTTGTTAGGTAGGTTTAAAAACTAAGTGAATGACATTTAGTTTGCTTAAAAAAAAACTGTTTACCAGAAAAAAAATTAAAATAACATTTATTTTCATTTCTTTTTCATCATTTGTTGTATTGTAGCGCTACAGGTCTCCTGTTGCCTCTTTGCAGCCATTTATTGTCTGCATGCATGTTTTCTAGCTAAGGGTACATGTATAGCCATAGAAGATCATGTAACAGCTATGAGGCCAAGCAGCAGAGAGGAACCAGCCCTGCACAGCTGTATACAATAAAGAAAGAGAGGGGAAAAAAGGGAATAAGGGAAAGAAGGGTTTCCCCCCCCCCCACCCCATAGATCCCCTAAAATAAATGGGCCTTTGAATGGTAACCCCCAAATGGTATATAAGACCAGAAAAAACATAAGAGGGAAAAACATACAGCTGCAAAGTACAGGCTATAAAAAGTAGGCTTTCAATAGATCAGGCAGCGTAAAGTAAAAAAATATTTTAATAAACTTCCATAAAAATACAGAATATAATCTGTGTAAACTTCACACCTTCCAAAAGGACAAAACAAGATACGTAACTCAAAACATAATTAAAAACAGTCCCGGATGGCGGTATCATGTGTTGGAGCCTATTTTATTTACTAACTCTGCCATATTGTGGCTTTAGCCAATATCCAGTGACTTTCAGCATGCAGCACCAAAATGGTGGTGTAAACCTCCAATGGGATAATGCAAAACATTGAATATTAGGCTAACTTCATACCGTGAAACATGTTGGCTTGTTCTACCCGCTAAATTATCTATTTTTTTAAGTCATTATATGTATCAATGTTTAAGGGATCCTCTTACTGGGACTCTGTTTTGGATTAGGTCATGTATATAATGTTATATGTTCATTAAAATATATTTTTGTATTTTTTTATCTATATTGTTGTACTGGTCTTTTATACCATTTGGAGGTTACCATTCAAAGGCCCATTTTTTGAGGGGATTTATGGGGGAAAGCGAGATATAGACAACCCTTATATAGGGGGAAATGGTATATAGGGGACCAGCAGACCGTGAACCCAGTGGCGACCTATAGGGCAACAGAGGTATATACATTTTCGCTGCCCATAACGGCACACCAACATATTATATCCATAGCATACATATTTAATGTTGTACCTTCAGTCAAACACTCTCAAACGCTCATCTATGAGCACTGAAGCCAATGATACATTAAAGTAGATACCACAGTGGAAGTGAGATATGCAGCCATTTGGGTGTATACATCCTCAGTTGAAATGCCCTGTATTAGAAATATGCTTTTGAAATGACAATAACATGTTATGTTATGTTATGTTATGTTATGTTATGTCATGGTATGTTATGTTAAGTCCTGGTATATTATGAGATTTTAGTAACTAGGTTTACATATGGCTAAATGTTCCAAAACCAACCTAAATATCAACATTTCCAACAAGAATACAAGTCTCCCCATCTGGTTAAAATATACAATATTATACGTTAATAAGCCCCATTTGTTGTACATTCATTTTGTGTAGACGTTTTTCAGCATTGTTTTCTTTTGTGCCCCTTGCTCATATCTAGATGGGTATTGTGCTGCCACGCAGCTTTAACTGACTAGCAGTTGTTATTACATGTCATGTTATTGGTATCATCCTTGCACCCCTGCTGTTTCCGGCTAGTTGGTTGCTCCCACCTCCATTTCCTGCTGTAACTCCCATTTTGTTTAGTTGTTATGAGGAGACTGCAGAGTGTGGAAGCTGTGTAACTTCATTGGAAATTTACCTATGGAAAAGTCTCTATGTTTATGCCTTTGCTAACTTGAAGCATAAAGAAGCATTGGAGAACACCTCTGGAGTGTTTATTCATTGAGTAAACTATCTGTTAAAGTCATCATTCAACCTGCTGCACACACTTTCAGACTGGGTCTACAAGAAGGTCACAGGTACAATTGATGCTGAGACAGAACAGTAAATTTCCAATAATCCATCACATGGTTATCTCTGCAGCTTCAGAAAGTAAATTTCCAAGAATCCATCACATGGTTATATCTGCAGCTTCAGAAACGTAAGTAAACACTTGCCTGTGTGTCACCAGAAGCATTACTCTGCATATGAAACCAGCCACCTACTGAATGCTTCATTACTGTTACAGCCTTCTGAGATGAGCTATCCAGTCTGAACCAGTTGCAGCACTAGCTAGCTATTGTAACAACACATACCCAGCTCCTCAGCTCAGCCTGCTTACTAACAGAAGTTACTACTTACAGAACTGAGCTCTGGCAGTTTTCTAACAAGACACCAAAAATACAGTACTTATTATGTCTGACAGAGATCTCACAGAGTTACCTGCATTTAGTCAAGATAAAGCAGACTCCTTACTTCATTCTGCTCGTCCTGTCAGAGCCCCTCATCCATCCTTGAAGGCAAGGGAGGTTTATGAAGCAAGTAAGGAAGAAACATCTAGTAACCTGACTGCATTATGGGAAAAGACTTTAAGTTGTATAACAGCCACTAATTAAACTAGCAACAATTCTGAGCAATTGAACACTGCTCTCTCAAGGGTTAAGAAGGCATTTGAGAATTATAAAAGACTTTCTGAGAAGTACTATTCCCTATTGTCACATTCCAACATAGAGGAAGCTGCATTGGAATTAAAGGACTTTAATTCTACTGACCAGCAGAGGCATAGCACATATCTTGAAGCAAAGGCACAGATAGAAGGTAGATTGGCACAGCTACATGAAACTACATCTTGCAAATCTGCTTCTTCCAGACACTCAGGAAAATCATCAAGGCCTGCCCGCTCATATCATAAATCTTCTTCTAAGTCATTACGGTCCTGCTCTATAAGGTCAATACTGAGCGACCAAATACTCAAAGCTCGCCAAAAGGTTGCAGTAGCCCAGGTTCAAGCCGCCTGCTCTGAAAAAGAAGCAGCCTTCAAGGCAGAAGCTAAATGCAAGGAAGCAGAAGCTAAGCACATTCAAGCAAGAATACAAGCAGAAACAGAGGCTCATCTAGAAATTCTTCAGAAGAATAGAGAAAAGGAAGTAGCTTTAGCAGAGTTATCTGTCTTGGAACAAGCCCTATTGGAAGAAGAAGGAGCAGCTTGTACCAGCTTGGCTGCTTGTCAAGACCCTGTTGAAAGTAAGGATGATCGAACTTTTGAAAAGTTCGGTTCGGCCAGAACATCCGAACTTCCCGAAAGTTCGGCCCGGATTTCAGAACCCCATTGAAATCAATGGGACCCGAACTTTGGTAATAAAAAAACACCATTTTGAAGCCCCAAAACCCAATAAATGCCCCTAAAAAGTGCCTAGGGTTCTGGGTCATGCCCCATTAACTATTAATCACACAAAAAAAAGTTCTTAAAAATTTTCATTTTTGATAAAAAAGCCAATTATTGAAAAAATTTAAAAAAAAAAAGAGAGATTTTTTGATTTTGACTTTGGATTTAGTATCTGGGGGTCTAAAAGGTGTGCATGTGAAGTTTCAGCTCTGTAGCATGTCCAGAACCATGAAAAAAAAAAAAAGATAAGTTTTCAGTAGAACAGGGATGTGGTTCGGGAGCCTCCTTTAACTTTAACACCTATATGATCTTTTTTTCTGGTTCTGGACATGCTACAGAGATGAAACTTCACAGGTACACATTTTAGACCCCCCAGACACAAAATCACACAAAAAAAGTTCTTAAAAATTGTCATTTTTGATAAAAAAAGCCAATTATTGAAAAAATTAAAAAAAAGAGATTTTTTGATTTTTACTTTGGATTTCAGATCTGGGGGGTCTAAAAGGTGTAAATGTGAAGTTTCAGCTCTGTAGCATGTCCAGAACCAGAAAAAAAAAAAAGATTGTTTGTATTAGAAAACTTTAAGCACAGGAATATGGCTTCGCTGCTGTAACACCTTGCCGGTTTAATAGAAGGCATTTTTTTGGGTTCTTTGCAGTCAGGAAAAACATCTGAACTTGTGTATAGTGTTACTGTGCACAAGTTCTGATGTTTTGCCTGCCTCCAAAACCCCCCAAAAAATGCCAGCAAAAACACACCAGGGCATTTTTTTTTTTACGCTAGCGTTTTTTTGGCATTTTTTGGGATTCTTTTGAGGCAGGAAAAACATCTGAACTTGTGTATAGTGGTACTGTGTACAGATATACAGATGTAGAATTAGCCAGTGGAAAGCAAGTTTCAGAGGGCAGAAATGGGGGCATTAGCGGTAGGGTGTTCGGAGCTCCTATACCCAGGGTGGGTACGGGGAAAAATCAAGAGAGCAGCCTAAAAACATCAAATGAGGATATATGTAGCCGCTCAAAATTACGAGGTTTGTATACCAATGCCAGAAGCCTGGCCAACAAGATGGGAGAGCTGGAGCTGCTGATGTTTGAGGAGGACTTAGATTTTGTGGGGATAACTGAGACTTGGTTTGACAGCTCTCATGACTGGATGGCGACCATTCAGGGGTATTCCCTTTATCGAAGAGATAGAGAATGTAAAAAAGGGGGAGGGGTATGTTTGTATATTAAGAACAGTATACAGGTAAATATGAGGGATGATATTAATAACGGAGCTATGGACGAGGCAGAATCCCTATGGGTAGAGCTTCAAAGGGAAGGCACTGTGGGGAAGGTAATATTGGGCGTATGCTATAGGCCCCCCAACCAGAGGGAGGAGGGTGAGGCAGACCTCATGTCACAGATAGGATTGGCAGCAAGGATGGCAAATGTCATTATAATGGGGGACTTTAATTATCCAGATATAGACTGGGCAGAAGGAACCGCACACTCAGCCAAGGCTCGGCAGTTCCTAAGTGTTTTGCAGGACAATTTCATGGGTCAGATGGTGAATGCACCGACAAGAAGCAATGCGGTACTTGACCTACTGATTACCAACAATACAGACCTGCTCACGGATATAGAAATACGGGACAACTTAGGGAACAGTGACCATAGGTCAATTGGTTTCAGTATTAATTACAGTAATAGGAAACACAAGGGTAATATAAGGACACTGAATTTCAAAAGAGCCAATTTCCCTAAACTGCGCTCGCTGCTAGAAAATATCAAATGGGATAGAACCCTGGGAACAAAGAACACGGAGGAAAAATGGGAGTGCTTCAAGAGCATACTTAACAAGGGAGTGGGCCAGTGCATTCCACAGGGAAATAAATTTAAAAGAGCAAAACTAAACCCTGGGTGGCTAAACTCCAACATAAAAATGTATATTAGTGCTAAAGAAAAGGCCTTCAAAAAATACAAGACTGAGGGGTCATTGGCAGCATTTAAGCATTACAAAGAGTGTAATAAGAAATGTAAAGACGAAATCAGGGCGGCTAAAATAGAACACGAGAGACATATAGCGGAGGAGAGTAAAAAGAACCCCAAGAAGTTCTTTAAGTATATAAACAGTAAGAAAGCGAGGCCAGAGCACATTGGCCCCATAAAAGATGATAAAGGAAAAATGGCCACAGAGGACAGAGAAAAGGCGGAAGTGTTAAATAATTTCTTTTCTTCAGTCTTCACAAAGGAATCGGGGGGCTACACGAACCCCGCTTGTAAAGCCGAACTAAATAATACACCTCAGGAAGTGCCGCCATGGCTAACAGAGGATAGACTTAGAGCTAAACTAGAGAAACTTAACATAAATAAATCCCCGGGACCGGATGGCTTGCACCCAAGGGTTCTTAATGAGCTCAGCCAGGTGATTGCCAGACCATTATTCTTGATCTTTAAGGATAGTTTACAGACAGGTATGGTGCCAGCTGATTGGAAAAAAGCCAACGTGGTACCAATATTTAAAAAGGGGCCGAGATATATCCCGGGTAACTATAGGCCGGTCAGCCTAACATTTGTAGTCTGCAAAATTTTGGAGGGGATGATAAGGGACCACATACAAGACTTTAGTAATGAAAACTGTATTATTAGTAGTAATCAGCATGGATTCATGAAAAATCGTTCGTGCCAAACCAATCTGTTAACCTTCTACGATGAAGTGAGCTGCCACCTAGATAAAGGTAAGCCTGTGGATGTGGTGTATCTGGACTTTGCAAAGGCCTTTGACACCGTTCCCCACAAACGCTTACTGTACAAACTAAGGAAGGTAGGTATGGACCATAGGGTGAGTACCTGGATAGAGAACTGTCTCCAGGGGAGAGTCCAGAGGGTGGTGATTAATGGGGAGTACTCGGATTGGGCGGGTGTGGAAAGTGGGGTCCCCCAGGGTTCTGTCCTGGGACCAATCCTGTTTAATTTATTCATAAATGATCTAGAGGAGGGGATATCTAGTACAATCTCAGTATTTGCAGATGATACTAAATTAGGCATGCCAATATCTTCTATGCAGGATGTGGAAATCTTGCAAGCAGACCTGAACAAAATAACGGGGTGGGCAACCACATGGACTGGTGTCTTTTTTCAACCTCACTAACTATGTAACTATGTAACACCTGGGCATTTTTTTTTGGACGCTAGCGTTTTTTTTGGCATTTTTTGGGGTTCTTTTGAGGCAGGCAAAACATCAGAACTTGTGCACAGTACCACCATACACAAGTTCAGATGTTTTTCCTGACTTCAAAGAACCCAAAAAAATGCCTTCTATTAAACCGGCAAGGTGTTACAGCAGAGAAGCCATATTCCTGTGCTTAAAGTTTTCTAATACAAACTATCTTTTTTTTCTGGTTCTGGACATGCTACAGAGCTGAAACTTCACATGTACACTTTTTAGACCCACCAGATCTGAAATCTCTTTTTTTTTTTTAATTTTTTTTTATTAATTTTTCAATAATTGTTTTTTTTTATCAAAAATGACAATTTTTAAGAACTTTTTTTGTGTGATTTTGTGTCTGGGGGGTCTAAAAGGTGTACCTGTGAAGTTTCAGCTCTGTAGCATGTCCAGAACCCCAAAAAAAAGATCATATAAGTGTAAAAGAGGGGTCCAACCATCCCTGCTCTACTGAAAAATTATCTTTTTTCTGGTTCTGGACATGCTACAGAGCTGAAACTTCACATGTACACTTTTTAGACCCCCCAGACACTAAATCCAAAAAAAGTCATGCCTGCCTCCAAAAATGCCCGATAAATGCAAGAAAAAACGCCGTAGAGAAGCCGTATTCCTGTTCTAATAAAAATTATAAGAAAATGCTAATTTTTGGGGGGTTCAGGACATGCTACAGAGCTGAAACTTCACATGTACACTTTTTAGACCCCCCAGATACTAAATCAAAAAATCTCTTTTTTTTTTTTTTTTTTTCAATAATTGGCTTTTTTTTATCAAAAATGACAATTTTTAAGAACGTTTTTTGTGTGATTTTGTGTCTGGGGGGGTCTAAAAGGTGTACCTGTGAAGTTTCAGCTCTGTAGCATGTCCAGAACCAGAAAACAAAAAGGATTGTTTGTATTAGAAAACTTTGAGCACAGGAATATGGCTTCGCTGCTGTAACACCTTGCCGGTTTCAAAGCAGGCATTTTTTTGGGTTCTTTGCAGTCAGGAAAAACATCTGAACTTGTGTATAGTGGTACTGTGCACAAGTTCAGATGTTTTGCCTGCCTCCAAAACCCCCCAAAAAATGCCAGCAAAAACACACCTGGGCATTTTTTTTTTTGACGCTAGCGTTTTTTTGGGCATTTTTTGGGGTTCTTTTGAGGCAGGCAAAACATCTGAACATGTGTATAGGGGGTATATATAGACATATATGTCTGAATATATACCCCTAGACATATATAGGTGTGATAGTAGCAGAAATATATTCCTGTAAATGATTTCATTAGCGCAAGCATTTATTTCTGCTACTATCACACCTATATATGTCTAGGGGTATATATTCAGACATATAGGTCTATATATACCCCCTATACACATGTTCAGATGTTTTGCCTGCCTCCAAAACCCCCCAAAAAATGCCAGCAAAAACACACCTGGGCATTTTTTTTTTTGATGCTAGCGTTTTTTTGGCATTTTTTGGGGTTCTTTTGAGGCAGGCAAAACATCTGAACATGTGTATAGGGGGTATATATAGACATATATGTCTGAATATATACCCCTAGACATATATAGGTGTGATAGTAGCAGAAATATATTCCTGTAAATGATTTCATTAGCGCAAGCATTTATTTCTGCTACTATCACACCTATATATGTCTAGGGGTATATATTCAGACATATATGTCTACATATACCCCCTATACACATGTTAAGATGTCATGTCTGACATCAAACATGTCCTCAAAAAAGCACTGGCAGTGGCAGCCCCTGCAGCATAAAAAATGCTTGGCTGGTGAGAAGCCATATTCCAGTTACGAAGCTATTCAGAGAAATGATCATTTCTCTATAGCGGTCACCCTGCCATGGAAGGGTTTTGTCACCCTGCCATAGCAGTCACTGCCAGTTAACCCTACACTACACTACGGTCCCCTTACACTTCCCTACAGAAACTCAATTTTTGAAGCTAACTTAAGTGTAAAGGAGCACTCTAACTACACTAGATATCCCTTTCCTCACACTAAAAATAGCTAAATGACACTTTTAAAGTAAAATTAACAGAACTGCTTCCATTCTCTTCCATGTCCAGTATAACAATGCTAGGAATATGGCGGGGGCGATCTTATATACTGGGGGGCGTATTCAATAATGATTGGTCTAGGGACCCCCTAGTCACTCCAATCACATTCCTAGCATTCTCCTGCCCCCTCAATTGGCTTTTGCTAATGGTTCTGGTCCAATCACGGGCTTTTAAAGCCCATTTCCTGAAGCATTGCATTTTGGGCGGTTCTGGTTGCCGAATTCCGAACTTTTTGGGCAAAAAGTTCTAAATTCGGCCGAACCTCGAACACCCAATGTTCGGGCCGAACCGATGGTGGACCCGAACCGTTCGATCATCCCTAGTTGAAAGGACCCTACAGTTTGTCTTAACTCAGAACCACGACAATACAGTCCCACCTACAGTTGGAGATTCTTCTCATAATCCTCCAGCAAGTGGATCAGAAGGCAATGTGTCGCCAAAGCAAGCTGGTCAACTAGACACACCTACTAACAGAGACCCTCTACAACTACTGCACGTCACAAAATCAAGTGAATCAACCTACGCAGCTCATGTGCCACCACAACCCTATGTGCATAGAGATTACAAGGGCACAGCAGAAGACTACAGAATGAACTCTATACCCCCTTTGATACAGCTCTCTTTAACTTCAAATGCTCAGAGACCTTCAGACGACAGACCCTTGCCTAGATTAAACCCATCTGCAACACCTTTCTCTCTACCTACCAGCCAACATCATATACCAACCATGGTCCAAGACGGCGCACCATCAGTACCCCCTGTGGCTATAAAAACTGAAAGCACTGACATTGCAGAGTTCAGCAAGTATATGATTTGACGAGAGTTGATTACAACTGGACTGTCTAGATTTGATGACTGCCCAGAGAACTACAGGAGTTGGAGATCTACATTTAAGGCGGTAACCAAGAACTTGGACATTGAACCTCAAGCAGAACTTGACTTACTAATAAAGTGGTTGGGGCGTCAATCTTCAGAACAAGTAAAGAGAGTTAAATCTGTCTACATTTATAACTTTAAAGCAGGCCTTGATGCTGCCTGGGAACGTCTAGAACAAGACTATGGAAGCCCCGAAGTCATTAAATCTGCCTTATTCCAGAGACTACACGACTTTCCTAAGATCTCTGTTAAGGACAATCATAAGCTTAGAGAGTTAGGTGACCTCCTTCATGAACTTGAAATTGCTAAGTTAGATCCTAGTTTACTAGGTCTTAGCTATTTAGACACTGCTCAGGGCGTAAATCCTATTGTAGCAAAGTTGCCTAGTTATCTACAGGGAAAGTGGACTAGTGTAGGATCAAAGTATAAGTATGAACATCATGTTTCCTTCCCTCCCTTTTCTTATTTAGCAGAGTTTGTGCGGAAGGTTGCAAGATCCAAGAATGACCCAAGCTTCTTCTATCCAGATACAACCACCATTCCTTTAAGTACTTCAAGGGATATTGCCACCAACAGTAAATTCAAGGATTTAAGGCATCCTATTGCCGTGAGGAAGACCGCGATAACATCCAACGTCTTAGCTACAGACATCAAAGCAAGCAATCTTAATCAACAGTGTCCTATTCATAATGCGCCACACTCTCTCTCCAAATGTCATGCATTTAAGGACAAGCCTATTGAAGAACGCAAGTCTTATTTTATCAAAGAGCATAATATCTGTTTTAAGTGTTGTGCATCCTCCGATCATTTAGCTAAAGACTGTAAGATCGCCATCAGATGTTCTCTCTGCAACAGTGCCAAACATGTGGACGCTCTTCATTCAGACCTGTTCAAAAGGAAACCTTCACCCGGCAGCAACCCCAAGACTACATCAGATGATGGCGGGGAGAGAACTGAGCAATATGCCAACCCCGTAACCACAAGGTGTACAGAGGTATGTGGAGAAGGGCTTCATAGCAAGTCTTGTAGCAAGATATGTCTTGTAAGGGTTTTTCCTGAAGGATGTCCACAAAATTCCATAAAAATGTATGCCATACTCGATGATCAGAGCAATCGCTCATTGGCCAGTACAGAATTCTTTGCCCTACTCAACATTCAAGGAGAGACCTGGTCTTATACCTTGCAGACATGTGCAGGAAAGATCAATACTTCTGGAAGAAGAGCCCATGGCTTCATAGTTGTATCAGAATATGAGGACACAGAGTTTCCTCTTCCAACTCTAATCGAATGTGATCAGCTACCGAACAACAGAGAAGAAATCCCCACACCAGAGGTTGCACGTCATCACCCTCATTTGAAGGATGTTAAGATTTTGATTCTACTAGGGAGAGACATTCCTAGAGTTCATAAAATAAGAGAGTTATGTAACGGTCCAGATGTTGCTCCTCAGGCCCAGAAACTTGATCTTGGATGGGTGATAATAGGAGAAGTCTGTTTAGATCAATCTCACAAGCTCTTGGATGTAGCTTCCTACAAAACTAATGTTACCTATCGATTGATGAAATGTCCATTGCACTATTATGTGAAGGAAAGACTTGATTTTAAAAACAAAGTTCCATATCAAGCACTCCAAAGCATTAACTGCAAGCTCACTTCTCAAAAGGACTTTGGTGATTAAGTGTACCAGACTACTTGTGATGACAACAAGATTGCCCCTTCAGTCGAAGACAAGGCGTTCATCAAGATTATGGATGAAGAGTTCTTCAAGGACAATTCCAACAGTTGGGTAGCTCCATTACCCTTCCGAGTACCAAGGCTTACTCTCCCTAACAATCGAGAACAAGCTTTAACCAGATTTGCTGCACTTAAGAAAACTCTCCGTAACAAACCTGATATGCAAGAGCACTTTCTAGCATTCATGCAGAAAATTTTAGATAACCATCACGCTGAGCCAGCACCAGACCTTAAGAAAGGTGAAGAATGCTGGTACCTTCCATCCTTTGGAGTCTACCATCCTCGTAAACTGGGGCAAATCAGAATAGTCTTTGACTCAAGCGCTCAGTTCCAGGGAACCTCTTTAAATAACATTCTTCTAACTGGTCCAAATATAACGAACAACCTTATAGGAGTGTTGATGCGGTTCAGGAAGGAACCAATTGCCGTGACAGCTGACGTCCAACAGATGTTCCACTGTTTTATAGTCAAAGAGGAACACAGAAATTATCTCAGGTTCTTGTGGCATCGCAACAATGACATTAATGATCAGGTGATAGATTATCGCATGAGAGTCCATGTCTTTGGAAATAGCCCATCTCCTGCCGTGGCAACTTATGGACTGAGAAAAACAGCGCAGGAAGGTGAAAGGGAATTCGGATCTGACACCAGGCAATTCGTTGAGAGAGATTTTTATGTAGACGATGGCCTGAAATCCTTCTCAACACCTGAAGAAGCCGTCAATTTGATAAAAAGGACCCAACAGCTCCTGTTGACTGCTAACTTGAGGCTTCATAAGATCGCATCTAATAGCAGCGAAGTAATGAGGGCTTTCAATCCAGAAGATCACGCTAAGGATTTGAAGAATTTGGACTTGGGAGTAGATTCCCTGCCCATGCAAAGAAGTCTCGGTCTTCTCTGGAATGTAACTTCAGACACATTCACCTTTCAGGTCTCTGACACTAAGAAGCCATTCACCAGACGTGCAGTCTTGTCAACTGTTGACAGCCTTTACGATCCCCTAGGCTTTGTGACTCCAGTTACCGTCCAAGGGAGATCCATACTTCGTCAGCTTACTGAGAGAGTGACAGATTGGGATGCCCCTCTGCCAGTAGACCTACTGCCCAAATGGGAGAACTGGAGAAGCTCCTTGAAGGTACTGGAAGAACTTAATATCCCACGCTGCTATTCACCTACTTCAGTTTCAAGAAGTCTGAGGAAAGAGATTCACATCTTTTGTGATGCATCTACCGAAGCCATAGCGGCTGTGGCTTATCTCAAGATCATAGATCCGTCCGGGAGACCCCATGTCGGGTTTCTACTAGGAAGAGCCAAGTTAGCTCCAAAATCTGCTCACACTATCCCAAGATTAGAATTGTGTGGTGCGACTCTAGCTGTTGAAGTCGCAGAATTCCTGCAAAATGAAATGGACATTGAAATCGATCAGATTAAGTACTACACTGACAGCAAGGTAGTGCTTGGTTATATATGCAACAGTGTGAGAAGGTTCTATCTGTATGTGGCCAACAGAGTAGAACGAATAAGGAAAAACAGTAGACCTGAACAATGGAACTCTGTCCCGACTGGTTTGAATCCCGCAGACATTGCTACTAAGTCAGTGCCAGCAGTTGTCCTCACACAAACCATCTGGTTTTCAGGACCCAAGTTTTTAATGGACCAGTCTTCTACAAACTCAGAAGAAGATATCGATTTCCACCTGGAGGATCCAGATACTGACCCGGAAATCCGGCCTGAAGTTGTAGCATTGAGTTCCAACATCTGCTCAAGAAGAAATTTGGAGGTAAGACGTTTTGAACGTTTCTCCTCTTGGAAAAGGTTGCTGAAGACTATAGCAAGATTCATATTGCACAGATTTTCCGCAAATCGAATCAGACATCGTCTTGCCATGGATTGCACACCTGTAAGGAGTCACCCAATGCATTAGAGTATGAGAGGGCTGAGCTGTTCATCATACGTCGTGTGCAAGAAGAAGTCTTTGTGGAAGAGATTAAGTGCTTAAGAGGCAATGGACCAGTCCCAAAATGTAGCCCACTATTCACACTGAACCCAGTGATTGACAACGAGGGCATGCTTCGAGTCGGTGGACAACTGAAAAGGTCAAACCTGTTAGGGAAAGAACAGAACCCCTTGATAATACCAAAAAAGTGGCAAACCTAGAAGCCTAACTTAAAGGAAGGGGACCTGGTTCTTCTAAAAGACAAGCAAACTCATCGGATCCAGTGGCCAGTTGGAGTTATTACAAAGGCCATTGCTAGTGATGATGGAACGGTCCGAAGTGTGGAAGTCAGGATTGTAAAGGAGGGGAGCCCAAAAACCTTCCTGAGACCAGTCACTGAGACAGTCCTAATTATGCCTGTTTCCAAAAATTCCGATTCAGTGTTATGTGAAGGAGTCACTTAGACCTCTAGTATAGTTAGCTTAGACTAGATGGCTACATAGCATTCTACTGTATGCAATGTTAATTGTATGTTTATGGAAAATAATTGTGTAGTGGTATCTCACGATACCAGGCGGGGAGTGTGCTGCCACGCAGCTTTAACTGTCTAGCAGTTGTTATTACATGTTATGTTATTGGTATCATCCTTGCACCCCTGCTGTTTCCGGCTAGTTGGTTGCTCCCACCTCCATTTCCTGCTGTAACTCCCATTTTGTTTAGTTGTTATGAGGAGACTGCAGAGTGTGGAAGCTGTGTAACTTCATTGGAAATTTACCTATGGAAAAGTCTCTATGTTTATGCCTTTGCTAACTTGAAGCATAAAGAAGCATTGGAGAACACCTCTGGAGTCTTTATTCATTGAGTAAACTATCTGTTAAAGCCATCATTCAACCTGCTGCACACACTTTCAGAATGGGTCTACAAGAAGATCACAGGTACAATCGATGCTGAGACAGAACAGGTATAGCTACTGTGCACTTACTACTGTTTATAAATTAAAGGATAATGTAATCAGTTTTTGTTAGTTATATTGTTTTTTTTTTGTGTGTGTTTTTTATTGTATGTTTTACTGTATATTATTATTTTTTTTTTGTCATATAGAGCTGCACCTTTTTATCTATGTGCAATTTGTGTTTCAGCTATTCATGTGCTTATATACAATATATGGTTTGAATGGAAAAGTATATTGACTGTAAATGTAAATATACCTTTTCATTGTTTGTAATTTCACTTTCTTGTTCAATGCATGTCAACTCAGGCTCTTGCTTAAGGTTTTAATGAAAAATAAAGAAATACGTTGGCTTAAAAAGCAGAAAATATACAAATGATTTGCAAGGCACAATTTGAACAAGTAATTATGTAAGCTTTATATCAAAGCTGAGTTTTAAAAAAAACATTAGGGGAAAACTTGACTTGAAAGCAAGGATAAAGTTGCCCCCCAGGACATTGCAATAATACCTTGGGCTGAGTGTAGATACTTCTCCATTCAGGCCTTGATCGGAGTGGGTTTGCAGTCAGTGACTGCTTCTGGGCATTGTATAGCTACAGTACTTGCTTCTTATACAGACCTCAGATCTTCCAGTATCTACTTTCTTTGTGTCTGAGAGCTTCAAAGGGCGTCAATGCTGCAGTGTGAAAGTATGATATCCTTGTGAAGCAGCATATTCAGTTAAATAATGCTGAATGAAACGGTATATTTGTGAGGATGAGATGGAATTGTATGTAGCATTTTATTTAGTTGAGTCCATATCACGACAGCACCGCCCTTTTATCATGGCTACTAATCACTGCAGGACCGCATTATACTTTCTGTATTATACATTCTTTGTCCTACAGGAAACTGTGCCTACCATAAAAGGGTCATATAGATGTGTTTTCCTTCCAGGCCAAAAATTTCCAGTCCTTTCCTGTAACACATCTTCAGCAAAATTTTGATATTTAACACTCTTTCCTTTTTTTAAATAATTTACTTGCTCCATTAATCAGGTGTATGAATGGGATTAAATTTCACAGAGACATAGGACTTGCTATGAACTCTGACTGTTTAGCATTCAGTGAATAGCCTGTTAGTCTGTCAAAGTGAGCCCACAGTTGATGCTGGAAGTAGTTATACTTTTATTGATGGTAATACTTCCACAAATAAAGGTAAGCTTCCCAATCAGGAGGCTGCTAGATTGTTAGTGGCCATCTGCTTTCTAGCAACCAAGGACACTGTGTGGACCAGTCGCATGTATACCAGCAACTGATGATGCCATTGGTTGCTAGGAAGCAGGTGGCAGCACAGTCATTGGTTGTTATGATGCACTATAACAACCAATGACACTGGAAAAAAAAAAAAAAGACAGGGAATTAACCTTAAAAACCACACTAGGCCCTTATCCAAGATGGGAATCCAGTATGGGTTTTTAAGAGGTTTCATTCAGTGTTCAAACTATGGCCCTCCAGCTGTTCAGGAAATGTAATTCCTATTATGCCTAGTTATTTCTGTGAATGTCAGAGATTTACAATGCCTCATGGGAATTGTAGTTCCTGAACAGGTGGAGGGCCATAGTTTGGACACCCCTGGTTTACATCAAGCAAAAAAACAAAGCAAGGCAGGCCCCTTGCTTTAAAAAGGGCTTCAATATTGAGATAAGTCCCCCCTCACAGACCCCTTCATCCACCTGCTCAGGGATGTGGAGTAGAAAACTTGACCATCATCAACATGGGGCAAGGTGCTTTGTTTGAGGGACCTGGCAAGGCACCCTCCATGTTCATGACCATAGATGGCCTTGCGGTTCGCCCGGCGGTCGGTTCGCGGCGAACTTTGCTTGTTCGCAGTCCGCCGATATTGCGAACATATGGTGTTGTTCATGGCGGCCATATTAGTTTACATTGGGGAGAACTTTGACCCATGACACATCCATCAGGTGGAACAGGACAGCCAATTGAGACATTTAAGCACATGGACATACCCCCTACCTTATAAACAGACCTGAGCTGGCTGCCATTTTACATTCTGCTTTTTGTCCGTGTAGGGAGAGGTTTGCTGTGTGCAGCAGGGACAGACTGTCATTGACACAGATTGCTCTGTTATAGGTCCACAAAAGTTCTTTAAAGGACTGGTATTTGGTATAGGTGTACTTTATCTATATTGTCTCTTTTGTCAGTGTAGGGAGAGGTTTGCTGTGGGGAGCAGGGACAGATTGTCAGTAACACAGATCGCTCTGTTATAGGACCACAAAAGTCATTTCAAGGACTGGTATTTGGTATGGTGTACTATTCTTTGGTGTGCAGTGCACTATATAGGGGTGTAATACACTTATAATATACTTTCTAATATAGAAAGCACATTATAGTGGATTTGTATTGTTCACTGTGCAGCATTGTGACTGATGTGGTGAGCGTTTCTGCAGCGATACTACAACTACAAAGAGTGACAAAAGCACTTTTAAAAAGTATTATAACTGGTGTAATAGACCAGTGCCCCCCCCCCTAAACGACAGATTGAAGCGGGGTGTTATCTAACAATATACTATTATAACAGTGTATTTGGGTACTGCAAAAATGTTGCCTCTTTTGCTGCATTAACTGTGCTACACACAGTGCCCAACTTACTGGCCAATTTTTTGTATAACTGGTGTGATAAACCAGTGGCCCCCAATACCACATATTGAAATGGGGTGTTATCTAACAGTATACTTTTATAAGTGTTACAACGTTGTTAGCTGTCAGGTAAACGCATGTGGGCTAATTTTTTGGGCCTGGAATGGGTGACACTTACTTATTTATCCTGTGAATGCCTAATGTACCTTCAGCCACAGAATACAACGTTCTTAGCTGTCAGGTAAACGCATATGGACAAATTTTTAAGGCCTGTAATGGCCAGGCGACACTTACTTATTTATCCTGTGAATGCCTGATGTACCTTCAGCCACAGAATACAACATTCTTAGCTGTCAGGTAAACGCATGTGGGCTAATTTTTGGGGCCTGTAATGGCCAGGCGACACTTACTTATTTATCCTGTAAATGCCTGATGTACCTTCAGCCACAGAATACAAGGTTCTTAGCTGTCAGGTAAACGCATGTGGGCTAATTTTTGGGGCCTGGAATGGGTGACACTTACTTATTTATCCTGTGAATGCCTAATGTACCTTCAGCCACAGAATACAATGTTCTTAGCTGTCAGGTAAACGCATGTGGGCTAATTTTTGGGGCCTGTAATGGCCAGGCGACGCTTACTTATTTATCCTGCGAATGCCTGATGTACCTTCAGCCACACAATACAACGTTCTTAGCTGTCAGGTAAACATATGTTGGCTAATTTTTGGGGCCTGGAATGGGCGACACTTACTTATGTATCCTGTGAATGCCTAATGTACCTTCAGTCACCGAATACAACGTTCTTAGCTGTCAGGTAAACGCATGTGGGCAAATTTTTGGGGCTTGTAATGGGCGACACTTACTTCTGTATCCTGTGAATTTGTTTTACAGTCACTTGCTTATTAGCCTTAAAAGGCTAATAAGAAACATTTATTTGATTAGACAAATATATGCCTCCCATTGTCTTCAATGGGGTTTATAATAAAATTTGCAATATGCATATTTTTGGCCATGTTCACTGAACTCACCCAAGAATTAAACCCAAAATACTACAAAGAAGGTCAGTTAGTTAGATAAGTTAGATGTCTGTGTGTATGACATTTCTCTAAATATCTTTCTGGTTTTAATGCCGACATGTCCGTTAGCATATTAGGTCTTATATATGTCCTTATTTTATCCCCCTCTTTACAAGCCTGGGCTTTATATTTTGAATTTAGTTTTTTGGTATTTTCCATTTATTTTTAAATTCTCCTTTAGACATTCTGTTTTGTGTTGCTTACCTATTTATACAGTAGGTGTCATTGTTATTTCCCTGTAGGATACCTGCTGAATATTTGTTTTGAAGATTCAATGTGACTATAGTGTGAACTTTTAATTTTTTTTACAATTTTTAATCAGGAAGTCCTGAAAATACACATAGCAAAGTAACTAGGAAGCTGACTTTCTTCATCGCCTTTATATTTCTCTCACTACAGGTTTTCTTTAAAGAATAAATTCCATTGACTACACTAGCATTTCTTACACATCCTAAGATACAGACATGGCATGGTGGTTAATGCAATTCCTTTAAAAGCTGGCTACAAATTAGGTAAAATCTGTAAAATACAAAGTTTGTGGTATTATAGTAACTACTGTGAACTATTGGAAAGCCCTAAATAGAAATGTATTAAGCCAAAAGATGCACATTTCTAGAAAAGAATAAAGCACATACATTACTAAATGCACAAAATATAACTGGATATTACAATTTTTAGGTAATAACACCTGGGATTATTTATCTAGGGTAGGGATTCCTAAACTACAGCCCTCCAGCTGTTGCGAAACTACACGTCCCATGAGGCATTTTAAAACTCTGACATTCACAGACATGACTAGGTATGATGGCAGTTGTAGTTCCTGAAAAACTGGAGGGCCATCGTTTGGAGACCCCTGATCTAGAAAATATGTGATTGCCTACTAAGGGATCAGGAAGGAAGTTACGTTTCCCCCACTGGAGATAATTGGACCATGTATTTGTTTTGCCTTCCTCTGGGTCAACTGTGGGTATAGGGTTCTGTTAATGGTGGTTTCCTATTTATTGTAATTTTTTTTTCTATTGGTTGCACATGATGGACTTTTTCCAACCTATGTAACATTGTAACAATGTAAACTTGCAGGTATAAACAAAAAAGAAGTAATAGGGAATTCAAATAAATAGTGTATGTACAAGACAATTTCAAAGTCCCTGAAAATTGCAAATACTAGTTATCTATTATGATTTATCTTGAAAATAGCCACTAAAACAGGTAAACTCTCCCCAAAACACACTTTTAATTGTTGCTCTTTCCTGCTGCAGTTTTTTCAAACGTACCTTTAATTCAGGAAACTGTTTAATTACATTTTTACAGAGCAATGGATCGACAACAAAAGAAAACCTGAGTCCACAGAACAGATGGGAAACATGCAGTCTTACAGAACAGACCGAGACCTGTCATGGTGCAATGCAGTAAACCAAAAGTAAGCAACAGTCCAGTCAGTATAATGAACTGAAAACAGTGCTCTATAAACAGGCCCTCCCCTGGTATTTTATTCATTTTCCTGACTTTCTCAGAATTCTTCCATTCATATATTTAATTCTTCTACCTTAGCTTGTGGAAGGAGATCAGAAGTAACACAGCAGTGCACTGTAAATCACACACAGCCGTTCATATACTGAATAAGAGGTTCCTTAAATATTATGATGTTGGCCCCTCCCAGTTAGGTTGTTAGGTACATTTAGTTTTTGGCTTTCACTGAAATCAGAGGAGCAGTGATTGTTTGCTCTAGTCTGTTCAGGGTTTCACAGGCTGAGAGTTTGATTGCTTTCCCCTGCCTTTATAAAAAGTTTTTAGAGCTTAGGGAGGGACAATTCTGATAACAGGCCTGAATATTTATTAGATCCTGGCCAATCCCTGGGGAGATGTGCCCAGATGGTAGCTGGGCTGCTGGTAAATATTCTGGAGCCTTAAGGAGATTGTCTCTCACCCTAAGGGATGATCTCCAGCTGTGGATGCTTGAACTGTTCCAGTCTGCCACTATTTGGACTCATACTGTTCTGCATGGTCTTCAGTTGTGCACTCATAGACTGTCCAAGAATGCAACTTCTCATGCTATATGTTCCTGCATGGTCTTTAGCTGTGCACCTACAGACTGTTCTAGTCAAATTGTACTTGTGCCACTGCCACTGAAGTGTCCTCTGCAAGTTGTGCTGGGCATTTTAGAGTATTCCACACCCCTCTACCCTCTCCTGTTACATGTTTCTTCAGCAATAAATTACAAAAAGACATCCTGTGCCTGGCTGCCTTTGCACTGTTTTGGGAAAGAACCTGTTACACTTCTATGGGGGTAGTGCTACACTAGGGTAGTCTAACCATTATTGTCTAGATCAGGGGTGGTCTACTTAATAGGAGGCCTCAAGTGCAATCCCTGACTTCACCAAAAAGTAGGTCTCTCCCATAGTGTGCCTCCTAGGGGTCTTTCACCCATAGTTAATTGTGTTAATTAAGTCATCTATTGTTTCTTTCTGTCTGATCATCTCTTGCAGAGTGACCCCTATACCTTGTTATCAAACCATTGTGGGATGTTCATGCTTATGATAATGTGTATTGTACTTTAAATTTAGGGTGGTGCGCTTAGCTGGTGCTGAATAGTCTGAGTGGGTACTGAGTCACTTAGGTGGCTAGTTGTTTAAGCAAAAAAGATTATAAGGTATACCCACGCTATGGTTGTGCGTTACAGATACCTGTTAAATGTGTGACTACGTGAACCAAGATATATTATAGAAAAATCGAAAACATGTTTCGCCCCTCCCAATTGGCGTCTTCAGAAGCTTCTGAAGATGCCCAGTGGGAAGGGTGAAACACATCAAGCGGGAAAGATAGAGTGATGACATATCCTGTAATTGGAACACACGCCATGGAGTTGATCCTAATCCACACACATGCTTGGAATTGTTTTATTTTTGTAAGTGTATTTTCTTTTAAATTTCCAATAAATCATACAGTATTATGCTATGGAAATCTTTCTCTTCTTGGATTTTATACCACAACCTTGTTGAGAGCCCTACAATTGAAGGAGAGGAAAGGAGCCATAGCTACATACTTTGCCTAAGGATATATTCCATGCCTGTTTGAATATTATTGTTGGTGAGTGGGGATTTCAGGGGAGCATGGAGAGGGGAGCATGGAGTCGCACCTTGGATCTCACTATAAGAATTCATCAGCACTGGGACTTTGTTTGCACTGATAGACTATATTTAATGCATTGACACATTTTATATAAAACTTTTTATATATAACTAATTATATGTGATTTATATGTGGAAGCAGCGCTAAATTTAAATGTTTGTTGTTAGTTGTTTAAGTCGCTTTATGTTTATAGTTTATGTTGGCTGTTCCTTAGTTATATTCATTATTTTCCTAATTTCTTTTGCATACAATGTGATTAGGCTCATCTGACCTGGTGTACTATAAATTTGGTGTGAGTTTTCAATAAACAGTTCCAGTTCTAGAGTACCTAAGCTAGTGTAGGCAAGATTTTTGGGTGCTATGCAATATTCAGCTGTAATACCTGGTTCTTGGGTCCACACTGGAGGAAGCTATATATCTTGATGGAAGCACTCAAGCGGGGTGCTGAACCAGTGGTGGAACTTCCAGGGTTGCTGGTTGTTTGAGCTGTCTTCTGGTAAGGAGATATGATTGAAACACTGCAGTGTGATGTGCTATAATTTCACACTGAAGTTGGTGCAGGGGTCTCATCTCTTCCTTTCAGCACAAGTTTGGACTGTATACATTTATGCGTTTTTAGCACTGCATGTGGACTTTTTATGGTATTTTTATTTTGTCATCAACAAAATGTATGCTGGCTGCTAATATATAATCCATATTTATATATATATATATAATTTTTCAGTTCAATATATTAGTTTGATTTTGTCAGAGAGAACAAAAAGGTAACAGTGTGTGTGATACTATGGGACATAGTAAAGAAGAACATTTGAATGGGTATACATAACATAATACATGTGGCACACATAAGAGATCTATAGGAGCAATACCAAGTGCATACTATGGTGTGGAGGATTTGTCCGGCCTCCAGATACCCCATTTGGGAACAAACTGTGTCTTGAGGAAGGGCAGCTCATCCAACTATTATTTTGTTTTAAATTTTCTCTTAATCATAAGAAGCTTAACATTGTGTTTTGCACAAACTTAAGGAGGGAATACAATACAAGTGATGCCATGGGTGAGTGAGAATACAAGTGAAATGTCTTGTTAACTACAGATATGCTGTCAGTTAGCATAATTAATCAATTAATTTTTACTATCGAGCAAAGGTGGAAAGAAAGTCCATATATGGGAGAGAAGTGGTTAACCACAGTCAAAAATTTTTGAGTACCAATTATTCCATGGTAGCCATTGATGGGATTTTTAGTTTGTCCCCCCAAGGGAAGAGACCATCATTTGTTCGTAGGAATAGTGTAAGTGAATAAGGTCTAACACGTCTGTCAGGGTGGGAGGAGATGGATTTTTCCACTTTCTAGTGATGCTTAATCTTGCTGCAAGAAGAATGTGGGTAACTATGTGATGTGTTTTTTATGGAAGCATATCAGTGTCAAGAGATAGTAGTGCTAGTTGGCTTGGGAGGGACGTGAGTCTGAGCTATTTCCGAGAGAATGTTGAATATGCATGTCCAGTATACTGTTGGGAGGCATCCCCATAGGATATGAAAGATATCCCCTTTTTTAGTTTTCAATGGTTTTCAATGGTTTTTATTGAAAATTTTCAGTTGAAAAATTAGGTACAGGTACATAAACTAAACATAGGGTACATTAGTTGTGCATCAAAATACAAAAAAAGCTGTTAACATAAAAAAAAATAAAAAGGAACATTGTATGGTCAATATGAATTATGCTATGCACAGAACTCACAAAGGTCCGGCCTAGGACACAACGGAGGTGTACCCTCTCCTGCACAATCATTATAAAGCTTTCCCCCAACAGATTACCACAGCGGGGGGGGGGGGGGAGGAGTGGCGGTGCTGTAGTGTACTAACCAAAAAATCGGCCCCCCAATTAGGGCCTTATGAATGGGGAACCAATGGGAGCGAACAGCGTCCCCGTCAACCCCATCTTGCAGCATATCCCATCTTGCAGTGTACAGAAATGAGCACATAGTGTACCGTAAATTACTTCACACGGCCAAGTGGCCTCAGAAAGAAGAGAAGAAGAAAAAGAGAGTAAGAAAAAAGGAGAGAGAGAGAAAAAAAAGGGGGAGTTGGGGGGAAGGGAAAGGAGGTGAGCCAGAAAGGGACAGGTGTGCACCTATCAAGATATTTTTCAAAAAAGGGCAATTTTATCATTTAAGACCCCCGAAAGGCATTCATTTACCATGATCCAGGACAGTTTAGATTTAACTAGACTGAACTGGATCGAAGGAGGCCTCCACGATTTGGCAACTGCAATTCTAGCTGCCATAAAGGTAAATGTCACAAGCCAACTCATGTATCTCGGAGTCCCCTCCACCGGTCACCCCAGAAGTGCCTGAATCGGTGACTTGACAAGGTTCATCTGTGTACGCGAATACGTAAAGTTATAGGTATGGATCCAAAATTTCCTTACGTTTGGGCATGTCCACAAAATGTGAAACATCGTGCCCTCCATACCACAGCCTCTAAAGTACAGCGGAGAGGCCCCCGGGACACACAATGCCACTCTCACTGGCAGCATATACCATCCTAAAAATACTTTGTAATTTGCTTCAATCGGTGAAGTGTTGATAAGCGATTTAGATGCACATTGTGCCAACTTACACCAGTTCCCCACTTCCCAATTCTCATTTATATCACTTTCCCATTTATTCATATAGAACTGCTTAGTGGAGGCCGAATGCAGCATAGTATATATTTTAGAAATGTGACCAGTGTGTTTGTCAAATATTCCATAGCCGTAGAGGTGGTTAAATCAGAAGTTCTATGTAATACAGCCAGAAAGTGCGCTATCTGGCTATAGCGATAGGACTCTAAATTAGAAAGCTGATATTTTTCTTGCAGGAATGATTTTGACAGGACACCCCTGTGGTCACATAGATCTGCAATAAGTAATATATCAACACAAAGAGAATTGGCCCGCGGGACTCGAAAGAGAATAGATCTGCAATAAGTAATAAACCCTTATTAGTCCACAAGGTAAAGCCTTGAGGATGGAAACCCAGGGTGAATGCAGGATTGCCTAATAACAGGGCCATGGGGCATAAGGAGACTTGAAACCATATGTTGTCATCAGTCTATCCCATAGATTTAATAGATTTAATGAGAACGACAGAGTGGGGTACAATATGCAGTAGTTTGTCTGTCTTTAACTCTCAGCCACATCATATGGCTTATGTCCCTATTTGGACAATGAGATGATTCAAGAACCATCCATAGTGAACGGGGGTGCCGCGTGTGAAAACTGATCAGCTGGGACAGTTGAGCAGCTTGATATAACTTATGCAAATCTGGTACTCCCAGCCCCCTCCTTATTTTAGGAGTAGATATCCCCTTTTTGACCACATTCCCTCCAGCATTGGTTGGTTAGTTGAGGGCTAAATCTAGAAATTTTTTCTGGAGTCATGTACCACCTTTGGAGGATTTTGGTGGAGAATTCCTATAGAGTGGAGCAGCCTGTTAACCTTCCTAGCAGTATTCCAGAGTGTGGCTCGGGGTTAAATTTCAGTGCCAAAAGCGGTAACCCCGAGCCACACTCGGGGTACCGCCAGAAGCATCGCTGGATCCTGAAAGAGGGGTTACTTACCTTTTCCCCAGGATCCAGCGATGTATCCGGGCAGTGTGTTGCAGCAGATTTTCCTCCTGATGCTCTGTGTGCCCCGGCTTCTGTCTCCTGCAACGTGACGTTCGCAGGGGGGTGGAACCAGCGGCAAATTCAAAAAGTAAAAAGCACAAACACACTGATACACTGTAATCCTATTGGATTACATTACTAAAATAAAATAAATTGACCTTAGATTGCCCCCCAGTGCTTTCTCCATTGCCCTTCCTGCATTTTTCCTGTTTCTTGTGTCTGGATACTGCAGAGCGACCATGGCATCAAAAAAGCGCGCCGCCACCTCAAAAGCGGTATATGACCTGCTGGAGAACAGCGACAGCAATACAGAATCGCTTGCAGAATGGAGTGATAGCGATTCTTGGGGAAGTTCGTCATCGGATGCAGAAAGCGATTTCAGCGATGATCCTGCGACTGTGCCCAGTGATGTAAGGACTTGGTGCTCGAACGACTGCGGTGCGGAGGACGTAGCCGCCAAGGTTCCTGTTTACTGGAGCACCTGTTGTCAAAGTGGATGTTGAGGATGACAACCCCTTGGCATACCTGCAACTCTTTTTGACTGATGAGGTTATTGAAAAGATTGTTGTGGAAACTAATCGGTACCAGGAGCAACAAGCTGCAGTGCATTGGCGGTTTTCAAGGAGCAGGATGTGGGAACCCGTGACCAAAGCAGACATCTGAAAGTTTCTGGGCCTAATTATTCTGCAGGGAGTGGTGGGGAAACCCCTGCAGAAGTGGTATTGGACCACCAAAAAATTACTAGCCACTCCTTTTTTTGGCACGGTTATGTCGAAATACAAATTTTCGCTCATTATGAAGTATTTGCACTTTACAAATAATGACGAATTTGACGAGACTTCTCATCCAGCTCCAAAACTCAAAAAGATTTGGGACGTTTATCAAGTCATTTTGAAAAATTTCCAGCAGTCCTATGTGCCAGAAAGAGACATTTGTATAGACGAAAGTCTAGTGGCCTACAAAGGAAGACTCAGCTGGATACAGTATATTGCGTCCAAGAGAGCACGCTTTGGCATAAAGTAATTTATGCTATGTGAATCCAGCTCTGGATACATTTGGAATTTAGTCCTATACACCAGGAAAGGAACCAAATTCAATAAAAGGTTCAGCAGCTATGGAATGGCAACCGCTTCAGTTCTTACGCTGATTGAGCCATTGCTGAATCAGGGGTACTGAGTTACCACAGACAATTTTTATACATCCCCAAAACTGTATGAGTTCCTTCTACACAACAAGATGGATGCGTATGGGACCGTTAGAGCTAACCGGCATGACATGCCCCCAACCTTTGCCAACAAAAAGCTTAAGCCCGGAGAAATATTTGCCTGGCAGAAAGGAAAAATGATGGCACTGAGATGACGCGACAAAAAAAATGTACACACAAAAGGTGGAAAAGATGTAATGAAACCACAACTGGTGATGGATTACAACAACACCATGACAAGGCCATGACTTTTTATCCGGCAATGCGGAAACAACAAAAAAAAAATTATAAAAAAATATTCAGGCATCTTCTTGAACAATGTTTGTTGAACGTATTTATTCTCCTAAAAAAGAAGAGTGACAGGCTTGGGGTTCATGCGGACTTTGTTTGTAAAATTGCCAAACTGATATTTCTCAGGCACCAAACACCAACGGCTGTAAGTAGATCCGGACGCTGTGCTGCTGGTGTTGTGAACCCCGAATGCCTGACCAGTCGTCACTTTATGAACTACATTCCACCAATGGAAAAAAAGCCTGCACCCACAAGGATGTGTGTGGTTTGCTGTTCCAAACGTAATGACACTGGAAGGAAAATCCGAAAAGAAACGCATTACTATTGTCCTGACTGTGACGTTGGACTTTGTGTTATAACCTGTTTTAAAACTTTCCATACCCGGGACGTTTGCTGAAGCAATATGACCACTAATATTGCATCCTTGTTTGACCAAAAAAAATGTCAGTGTTTTTGATTACGTTATTTACTATAATTTATTGAATAAAAAGATTTATTGTTATTATATTATTATTTTATAGTTATTTATTATATTATAATTTAGGATTTTGTGTTTCAAACTTTATTATACCCGGGATGTTATGGGATGTTATAAAGAAGAACGCACAGTAAAAAAAATCATATATAAATACTGTAGTTGGTTTGGGCTGCTCATCCTTAACCACTTCCATACCGAGTCATAGTAATATGACGTCGGCATGGTGGTTGTACGGATCCGGGCTGCCGCCATATGACGTCCGCCCGCTCTAGCTGCTACTGCGCGCCCCCGGGGGCGCGCAGCGCAGCGATCAGGGATGAGGCTCATCCCTCGGACATAGCCCATCCCTGATCAAGGTAAACAGCCAATAGAAATTGGCTGTTTACCATGTGATCGGCTGTGTCAATCACAGCCGATCACATGAGCGGCTCCAGCACGAGCCGCTCGTTCTCTCTGCAATGCGCGCCCCCGGGGGCGTGCAGAGCAGCGATCGGGGACGAGGCTCATCCCTCGGACAGAGTCGATCCCCGATCTAGGTAAAGAGCCAATGAAATTGGCTCTTTACCACGTGACCGGCTGTGTCCAATCACACCCGGTCACAAATGTCAACAGAGAACACGGTAACTAGCTGTCACCGTGTTCTCCTCCTCACACACTGATCCTGTGTGAGGAAGAGAGTGTGGTAACAGCTAGTTACCGATTACAGTGCACGCTAAACACACTGATTGCCCCCCCCCCCAATAAAGAGCACCTGTCACTAGCCCATCAAAGTACCCGAGTACCTGTCACCAGCCCATCAGGTACTCTGATGACAGGTATTCGGGTACTCTGATGGGCTGGTGACAGGTATTCAGGTACTCTGATGACGGGTACTCTGATGACAGGTACTCGGGTACTCTGATGACAGGTACTCGGGTACTCTGATGACAGGTACGCAGGTACTCTGATGACGGGTACGCAGGTACTCTGATGACGGGTACGCAGGTACTCTGATGACAGGTACTCGGGTACTCTGATGACGGGTACTCGGGTACTCTGATGACGGGTACTCGGGTACTCTGATGACGGATACTCGGGTACTCTGATGACAGGTACTCGGGTACTCTGATGACAGGTACTCGGGTACTCGGATGACGGATACTCGGGTACTCTGATGACAGGTACTCGGGTACTCTGATGACAGGTACTCGGGTACTTTGAGTACCTGTCAACGGAGTACCCGTCATCAGAGTACCTGAGTACCTGTCACCTACCCGTCAGAGTACCCGAGTACCTGTCACCTACCCATCAGAGTACCCGAGTACCTTCCACCTGCTCATCAGTGTACCTGACGCCTGAAGTACCCGAGTACTTGCCGCCTGCTCATCAGTACCCATCACTACTCATCAGTACTCATCAGTACCTATCACGTATCAGTACTGATCATCAGTACCCATCAGTACAGTATCACCTATCACCTATCAGTCAGTGAGTACTACTCATCAGTACCTATCACCTGCCTGTCACCTGCCCATCAGAGTACCCGAGTACCTGTCACCTGCCTATCGGAGTACCCGAGTACCTGCCACCTGCTCATCAGTACCAGAGTACCTGTCACCTGCCTGTCACCTGCCCAACAAAGTACCCGAGTACCTGTCACCCTTCATACAGCCACCATGTCCAAGTCCAAAAAGGTTTATATACGTCCTCCATTTAAACCTAAATACCGGTGTTATGGCAGCAGATAGCTGCCATAACCCTGGTATTTTTTTAAACGGTGGACGGTTGGCTTTCCGATAAAGATGGTCCCAGCGGCGGATTCGCCGTGGAATCACCCTTCCGGGATGGCGGAAGAGGTGCCCCCCCCTCCCGTCGCGTCCGGTCCTTTTTCCCGCTTACCGGACCCGCCGGCAGCGGGGAAAACGATCCGGTCCCGGATCCTCACAGACAGGATGTCGAGTGAGGCAAGCTTGCCAATACCAATGTATATTGGGTGTTTTCTATTGTGGAAAGAATAATTATATATCGACCTCTGAATCGATGGTACATCGCTGAATCTGAAAAGAGACAGTTTGGTATCCCAGAAACCCTGGGATCATGATACCTGTTACGTGTTATACCTTCAGATGACCAACAGAATGCCAGCATTGGGATTCGTGCTAACTTGTGGAACTGCAAATTCCAAGTATTGCACTTTTTAAAGGATCTGACTTGCGGGGCACCCATCCAGTTTCAAGATGCCAGTAGCGGGGCACCCAGACAGTTTTCAGATCCTGGCGATTGGGCAACTAGCCAATTGTCAGACCCAGGTTTTGGAGTATGCTGTGGGTTTAAGGACTATAGGTTAATGAAAGTTTTCAGACATTCAGATGGGGGATATTCTCCTTTTTGGACTTACCCAGTGCAAGAGTCACTTACATGGACAATTATGTTCAGGGCCAAGTGGAGCATCTGTAGGCTGCTCCTTAAGAGGGGGAACAGTAACAATGTGATTCCCAGAGCTAAAGGGAGCAGTTCTGGTGGCCACTAGCGGGTGTCTCCCAAAAGGTATACAACACCTTACTTTATTTTTAACAGTGCTTCAGTGTTTTGCCTGTTAGCCATATACAGAACCTGCTTGCTGATTATCTTGATCCCTGCCTTATCTTGTATTTTGATCAGCAATGTCAGCATGCAATAGCTCAGCGGGGAGGATTCCCCCATCCACCTTGAATGTGTGGATGGGGAATTGAGGCAGTTTTTTTTTTTAATTTATCGAATTGATAGAATGAGAAAAACTGATTCATGTATGGACTGTGTTAATTTGAATCTTACTAAGTCTGATTCAAGATTCCTAAGTACAGCTAAACTGAACTAGCCAACCCTGCTGCCACTTACCTGCTCTTGGTATAACTTACAATCAGGTTGTGACTAAAGCTGACCATACACTAGTAGAATTCCATTCTACTTTTTTTATTTCAATAGTATTTGTTCAATTTTCTTATTGGTAATGGGGTCTAGTGATGGGCCAAAACTGCCCTAAGTTCGGTTCCAGCAGGGTTTGAAGAACTTTTAAAACGTTGGGGTGCCAAGCTCAAACCTCATTAAAATCAATGGGAGCCGAATCCATTGAATTAAAAAAGTCATTTTTTAGGCTATTAGTCTAGGGGTGGTAAAAATTGCAAAAGGGGTGGGAACTGCCTGATTAAAAATGAAAAAAAAAATAACAATTTCAAATTGTTGGCAAATGACATCTCCCCCCCCCCTTTTTTTTTTTAATAATTACAGTAAACAGACCCTAAAGGTTCCCCAAAATACATAACAGATCCCTAAGGGTTACATTCACTCAATATGGGGGAGAAGTGGGCTCTGCAAAACTCTTTGTCCCCATGTTGATAAGGACAAGAGCCTCATCCCCACAAACCTTGCTTCAGACCACAAGCCTTGTGTTAACCGCTTGCCAACTGCTCACAGTATATTTACTGCGGCAGTCGGCCCCTCACAGGCAGAGTGACGTAGGTCTACGTCGCTCGCCTGTGAGGCTCTGGGGAGCGAGCGCGCGCCCGCGGAGGCGCGCTCCCGCTCCCGCGCGGTCACAGACCCCCCCGCGCGTGTGACCAGCGGACCCGATGTCCGCCGGTCACTCGGCGATCGGCGGGGGAGAAGGAGAATGTCAGGCAGCTTGTGTAAACAAGCCACCTGTCATTCTCCTCGCTGTAAAAACACTGATCACTCGGATCTAGTATGTAGATCCGTTGATCAGTGTCCTTACAGCTAGAGCCACAGCCAATCACAGTAAGAATCACGCCCCTAGGGACACACACAGCCCCTCCCTCCCAAATAAAGTTAACCCCTTCACTACCAGTGCATTTTTACAGTAACAGTGCATATATATAGCACTGATTACTGTAGAAATGTCACTGGTAACCCCAAAAGTGTCAAAAATGTCAGTCAAGGGTCCGATCTGTCCGCCCCAATGTCGCAGTACCGCAAAAAAAATCGCAGATCGCCGCCATTACACGTTAAAAAAAAAACACCAAAAATGACAGAAATCTTTCCCTTTGTTAGTAAACGCGATAACTTTTGCGCAAACCAATCAAAATACGCTTTTTGCGATTTTTTTTACCAAACATAGGTAGCATAAAACAAATTGGCCGAAAATTTAAAAAAATTTTGATTTTTACATTTTTTTTTTGGGGAATTTCATATAAAAAAATGTGAAAAATATTGTTATTTTTGCAAAATGTACGCTCTTTTTTTGTTTATAGCGCAAAAAGTAAAAATCGCACGGGTGATCAAATACCACCAAAAGAAAGCTCTGTTTGTGGGAAAAAAAGGACGCCAAATTTGTTTAGATACAGCGTCGCATGACCGCGCAATTGTCTATTAAAGTCACGCAGTGCCGAATCGCAAAATACCCTCTGGTCGTTTAGCAGGAAAATCCTCCGGGGCTTAAGTGGTTAAAATCAAACACTGAGCTCATCCCTAGCGGGATCAAATCAACATTTGCTCTTGACCCCAGTAATGAGAATTTTCAAAGGATCAGAAATTGAATTTTTTTTCTCAAACACAATACACAAAACAAATTTCTAACAGTCAATGTTGTTTTCATTCAGGAAAGCCCAATAAATCCTAAATCAAATGTTAAAAACAAATTCAAATGACAGCGATTGTACTGAGAGTTTTCATACAAATTTTTGTACAAATGTTCAAATGAACATTCATTTGAAAACTACTAGTGTATGACCTGCTTTAATCCTAAACTCTGGAAAACTGGAAGACACACAATGGTGGACACTGGAGTTACACCATTTTAGTCAGAGGACCACAGTGCCACCAGCAGGTGTTCTAGCTATTTTGCATCCTTCTAGCATTTACATACAGAGAGCAGAGTTTAGGTTGTTGCATTTTAAATAAGTAGGAATGTATTTAGCCATATTGAACTTTTCTGTTATTACTTTTTAAAATGTATTACAATGGCCTTATTTCATGAAGACTGTAAAGTCTGCAAAGTTAATTATCCTAAAGCAAATAATCAGGTGTTCAATATTATAATAAACGAACGATGAAAGAAGATTGCTGCTTTGTTGCTACAGGTTACCACAATTTACATGTTACCCTCTAACTTTTGAAATACCTGCATATGCGTGGAGTATGTGAACACTTTTTTTAAATCATATTACATATGCATAATGAGCATTCCTGTAAATATCTGCAAAGAAGCATCTTACAATGAAACAACAGATGTTTTTTGTGTTTCTGTGAATTACAATAATGAATCATACTTCCTAGGCAATTAATTATCAGCCTACCTAAAACAGAAAAGCATTTGAGGACAGAAATGCACATTCCTCTTTTGCCCTTCCATTTTATAACTTACAATCTGACCTATATGATAGAAAATGAAATCCTACTAAAATGTCATATTATGCAGTGACCTTTTTAAATAAGGCTGAACTGCCAACTAATTAATCACCTTAAGCTTTTTAATGCAAGGTTACTGGCAAAAATCTGTTAAAATACCCCCTTCATGTCCTATAATATTTTACAGTCGGATTTGCATAATGTTAAACCATTAGATCCATAAGTCATTAATTTTCAATTAGCCTATGTGTACATGTAGTTCTTTTGAGACATGGACAGAGAATAAAAAAGAAAAACACCCTTTCTGGAACATTGCAGAAAGTAAGGACTATTTTAAAGCGTAGGTGTAGAATGCCATTGTAGATAAAACTTATGATCCTTATAAGTTATTAAAACTGTTTTTGTTAAAGCTCAACTATGGCAATTGCAGAAAAACTGTCCTTGCAGTAAGGCACTCCCGATGCAAGTGTTAAATGTTCCTCAATACTAAGGAATAAGGAACAAGATGTAATACTTACAGTACTTTAATCCTCACTCTGGAAGATTCCCTCCATCAATGTGACTGTTGCCCCAAAGTCTTTTCTATAAGATGTTCTGGGCCACAGTTGCAAGAAGACATCATGAAGTACAGTGCAGTGTTGATATCCTTGCATTGTATGTGAGGACAGTGAGAGGCCGTCTACAAACAGGAGCAGAGGGGAGCAACAGAGTCGTGAAGAGTGAGGAGTAACTATATAATACACTTTATTCCTCATCCCCTTGAGTTAAAGCTGAAGTTTAGTGCTTTAATTATTTTTTAACAGCACCAACAACATTACATATAAAAATAATAAAAGTCCCATGTGCTGGTAGCTGCCCTGTTCTTTAAAATCTTCTGTCCTCTACCTCCCAGATACCCTTGCAGCTGTGATCTCCACGTGCTGTGGGAGTTAATACAAGTAGCTTCACCTGTCACAGGCACTTGGCAAAAATGCTGACTATGCCTGCGTTTCCTCCACCCTGTTCCATTCATAGAAGCTGTACTATCAGTTCCCAAAATGAAAAGGCTTTATGGAAGACATTGGCCTTTTATTCGTCACACCTCTTATGACGTTGTATTGCGACAAAACTCATAGGGAGGAGCCAACAACGTATGACGCTCTTATAGACAGGGGACTTGTTGTCTATCTTGTCAGTTTGAAACGACCACTCGAGGATCAACCGTGATCACTTTGGATATGTTGGGTATGCCCGAAAGCTTTTACTTTAATGTAAGTTACTATTGCTTGAAATAAATAGTTTTATGATATATAGATTATGAGAGGTGTCCTGCTTATCTCCACATGACCCTATTGGATTATGGAGACCAAGGGAGAGGAGTACTGAGGTGGAACGCTGAGAGGATTTCACTGCCATTTGCACCTTACACCCTGTTCTAAATTATTATGTAAATTCTATTTAAGTGTCACAAAGATTAAATATTTTGTTTTTCAGTTTAACTCATGGATGGCATTGTTTCTCAGGGCTCTTTTGATCACTGAAAACAATCTCGGACACCTGTGATAATTAGACATCAGTAATTTATTCACTGTACCTGAGCAGTGCATTGTGGGACGGCTTGTGACGTCAGATCCCTATAAAATAGCTGTCACAATCAAAGCAGCTCAAAACGTTTGAAGCAGGAGCTTTTTCTTCTTTTATTTTTTTCTATTTTGCAGGCGAGCGGGCAACTGATCATGGGGGGACACTATTTTTTTATTTTTTAAATAAAGGACTTGTCTAAAACTGTCTTTTGTCTTTATTTTTTTACACTTTTTTGGTGAATGGGTAGGGGTATGATGTACCTGATATCCAATTAAATAAGGGGGGCAGGATCTGGGGGCCCCCTTGTTAAAGGGGGATTCTAGATTCTGATAAACGTCCCCCCCACAGACCCCCACAACCACAGCCCACGGTTGTCAGGAAGAGACCCCTGTCCCCATCAACATGGGAGCAAGGTAGTTTGGAGTGGGGGGGCAGAGCCCCTCCTGCCCCAAAGCACCCACCCCCATGTTGAGGGCATGTGGCCTGGTATGGTTCTGGAAGGGGGGGCACTCGCCCCATCCCCATCCTGGTCAGTCAGGCTGTGTGCTCAGATAAGGGTCTGGTATAGATTTTAGGGGGGAACCCCACACCATTTTTTTCAGCAATACTGACATAAACTGAAGTGCCTATATATATATATATATATATACACAGTATCTCACAAAAGTGAGTACACCCCTCACATTTTTGTAAATGTTTTATGTTTTATTGTATCTTTTCATGTGACAACACTAAAGAAATTATACTTTGCTACAAAGTAGTGAGTGTACAGCTTGTATAAGAGTGTAAATTTGCTGTCCCCTCAAAATAACTCAACACACAGTCATTAATGTCTAAACTTCTGGCAACAAAAGTGAGTACATCCCTAAGTGAAAATGTCCAAATTGGGCCCAATTAGCCATTTTTCCTCCCTGATGTCATGTGACTCATTAGTGTTACAAGGTCTCAGGTGTGAATGGGGAGCAGGTGTTTTAAATTTGGTGTTATTGCGCTCACTCTCTCATACTGAACCATGTCCTGTGATCTGATGAGACCAAGATAAACTTATTTGGTTCAGATGGTGTCAAGCGTGTGTTGTTGCAGCCAAGTTGCCTACAGTCAAGCATGCTGGTGGAAGTGTCATTGTTTGGGGCTGCATGAGTGCTGCCGGCACTGGGGAGCTACAGTTCATTGAGGGAACCATGAATGGCAACATGTACTGTGACACACTGAAGCAGAGCATGATCCCCTCCCTTCAGAGACTGGGCCACAGGGCAGTATTCCAGCATGATAACGACCCCAAACATACCTCCAAGACAACCACTGCCTTGCTAAAGAAGCTGAGGGTAAAGGTGATGGACTAGCCAAGCATGTCTCCAGACCAAACCCTATTGAGCATCTGTGGGGCAACCTCAAATGCAAGGTGGAGGCGCAAGGTCTCTAACATCCCCTAGCCCTGTGATGTCGTCATGGAAGAGTGGAAAAAGACTCCAGTGGCAACCTGTGAAGTCTCTGGTAAACTCCATGCCCAAGAGGGTTAAGGCAGTGCTGGAAAATCATGGTGGCCGCACAAAATATTGACATTTTGGTCCCAATTTGGACATTTCCACTCAGGGGTGTACTCGCTTTTGTTGCCAGCAGTTTACACATCAATGGCTGTGTGTTGAGTTATTTTGAGGGGACAGCAAATTTACACTGTTATACAAGCTGTACACTCACTACCTTACATTGTAGCAAAGTATAATTTTTTCAGTGTTGTCACATGAAAAGATATAATAAAATATTTACAAAAATGTAAGGGGTGTATTCACTTTTGTGAGATACTGTGTGTATATATATATCTTTGTGGTATACACTGCACTATCTGATCTAAACAAACTGTAAAAAGCAAAAATCTCTCTCCCTTCCAGCAATGTATTTATTAACTATAGAATTCCACTTAAAAATCACCTGCTGGCCAAGGGAATCGAACCCTGCAATTACTAAGGCTGGTGTTTTATCAGCTACACCACTGTCAAGCACGCTTTCCCTGCCTAACTAACTAACTAACTAACTCCTATCTCATCATACACACAGTGGATGAGATAACATTTAGGGAGAGTGTTTTCAGCTTAAGCAGGCATAGCGGTGGCATAGATGGTAGAATACCAGGCTTGCAAAGACATGGCTGTGGGATTCAAATCCTCTGACCAACAGGTGATCTATTGAGGTCAGAGACCATGATAATGCAGGAACTCAAAGTTCCCACAAAGAAGCCCATTTATGCATCATTCGACAAACAAGCAAACAGCCAATGTTCAACTCGAACTCAAAGTTCATCCCTACTCACTACCACTGCTGGTAGTTTATTCCAAGCATCAACTACCCTTTCAGTAAAATAATACTTTCTAATATTAGTTTTTACCTTTCCTCCAGTTAGTTTGAGGTCCTGTCCCTGTGTTTTTGATTTTGGTCTTATATCAAAACTACTGCCCTCCTGAACCTTTTTTACCCCCTTGAAGTACAGTATGTAAGGGTTTCAATCCTGTCTCCCCTTTCCCTTCTTTCTTTCAGACTGTACATATTAAGTTCCTGAAGTCACTCTTGATATGTTTTATCACCCAAACCTTTTCACTATTTTTGTTACCTGTCTCTGGACTCATCCTATTTTATCAATATCTTTCTGTAAGTGAGGTCTCCAGAACTGGACACAGTATTCTAAATGAGGTCTCACTAAAGAACCATATAGGGGAATCAGAACCCTCAAGTGATGCATCGTAGAATTATATTTGCTTTTCCCATTGCCTGGTCACACTGTTTGCTCATTTTGCAATCATCTGAAATAAGTACCCTTTTCAATGAGTGGGGGTACAGGTACCCTTTATTTTTTCAAATGGGGGAGCAGTATTCGCGGGCCATGTTATCTTCCAAATTCCAATAATCCCACCTCCACAAATGCCTGAAGCTACTGGGCCAGGGTTGTTGAGGATAGGGTGTTGTCCCCCATCAACCTGAGGTCAAGGTTCTTTGCCAGGGGCGTCTCCATGTTGAAGGCATGTTGCCTGGTATGTGTATTTCCTTTTACACTACATTGCCAAATGCATGTGGATAGCCCTGCAAATGACCAGCTTTAGGTTTTTCCAGTGAGAGGGACTGTTTCTGCTAGTACCCAAAGAACTTCTACCCAAAGGCATTGTAGACATTTGGGCACATCATATCTTGTAGCAACAGTTTAGGGAAGGCCCTTTTCCATTCCAGCCTGACTTTGCTATGGTCCATAAAGACCATGTGCATGAACTTAAGAGCCTTGTGATGTGGAGGAAATTGAGAGCTTGTACAGAGCCCAAACCTCAAAACTATTGAACAAGCCTTTCCTTTTTAACATCAGCACTTGATTTCACAAATGTTTTTTTGGCAGATAGACTATCAACCTCACAAATGTTTTTTTGACAGATAGATTTTTAACTTCACTTTTAACCACTTAAGCTCCAGAAGGATTTACCCCCTTAATGACCAGGCCATTTTTTGTGATACGGCACTGTGTTCATTTAAATGACAATTGCGCAGGTGTGCGACACTGTACCCAAACAAAATACATTTCCTTTTTGTTTCCCAAAAGAGAGCTTTCTTTTGGTGATATTTGATCACCTCTGCAGTTTTTATTTTTTGCGCTATAAACAAAAACTGGCAATTTCGAAAAAATATATATATATTTTTTACTTTCTGCTATAAAACATATTCAATAAAAAAATGTAAAAAAATCAAATTTCCTCATCAATTTAGGCCAATATGTTTTCTGCTACAAATTTTTGGTAAGAAAAAAATCCCAATAAGGGTATATTCATTCGTTTGCCCAAAAGTTATCGCATCTCCAACTATGGGATATATTTAGGGCATTTTTATTTTTACTAGTATTTGCAGCGATTAGCAATTTTTAGCTGGACTGCTACATTGCGGTGGACAAATCAGACACCTTAATGACACTTTTGACACTTTTTTTGGGGACCAGTGACACTAATACAGTGACCAGTGCTAAGAATATGCACTGTTACTGTACTAATGACACTGGCAGGGAAGGTGTTAACATTGGGGGTGATCAAAAGGTTAAATGTGTCCCTAGGGGGTGCTTGCTAACTGTGTGTGGGGTTGCATTGACTGGGGGAATACAGAGAACTTTGTTCCTGCTTAGCAGGAACACAAAATCTCGATCTTCTCCCCTGTCAGAAAGGCGATCTGCCTTGTTTACATAGGCAGGCCGCCGTTCTGTCTCTCTTGGGAAAAATCGCTGGTGGACGGCGAACCCGGTGATTTGCTCTACCTCTGTCCAATGAGCACACAATCACGCCATGCGCATGCACCCTAGTGGCTATTGTACGAAATGACGTACAGGTACATGATTTTGTGCAAGAGAGCCGACCTGCCACAATAATTGTATGTTAGGCGGTTGGCAAGTGAATAGGCACACACTATCTAGAAAGATGGAGGTTCCTATGGCTTTAATAAAATTGGGAGGGGCAATTTTTTTATATTAATGTAATGGGATGTCCAGCAAAGTCATAAACATACTGTGGATGGTATACAGGAATGAGTTCAGGTTTGAGTTCAGACTGAATTTAGGAGGTAGTATTTACTTCAGCCCACTGCCCCATTGCTGTATGTACAAGGACAGGAATGCTCATAAGATCAATGACCCAATCTCATCTCTAGTGGGATGTCTAGCTCTCCACAAACATTTGAATATACAAAATACCTCTGTTGAGTGATATATGACATTCATATCTTCATTAACCTTTTTAGTTCTGAGACCACAAAGACAATGGAGTATGTGAATATATTGCGAAGCCAGAATACATCCAAATAAATATATCACTTGGTTTATAAAATTGGTTCATTCGCTTTGCAAGATTTTAGTAAGTATTTGCATAGAATGTATGCAACATAATGCAAAGAAAAAGGAAGTCATTTAAAAATCCAACAACGAAAAATGTTTACAATGACTTTATCTTTTAAATTGAATTTTTAATTACAACTAATAACTTGTAAATTAGCATTGTATACAAAGTAATTTCAGCAGCAGTTCTTGATTTTTTTAAATTGACACAGTCTAATGAGCTCAGATAAACATAAACCTGATATTCCAGAACTGTGAACAGTTTTTTTCAGATGTGACAATGTACATGAAAGAAATGGAAATAATAATGGGGAAAACATACTCTGAGTTACTTATTTACATGGAAACCATTTGGCAACTCCATGCATAAATTGAAAACCAATTAGAAAATGATTGGTTTGTTGAAAGAATGTTAATTATTAGGCATCACAGGAGAGTTAATGAAATGTGCCTGTTTATGCCAATTATGGCTTTGTAATGTCTTCGCTAATTATCTGTCATTGGGGGTTTGGCTAAGGATTGTACTGCCAGTGCAATATTATATTCAAGAACCACAAGCAAAATATTAAGATGGACAATTAGGAATGTGAAATCAAAAAAAGATTTTGTTAAAAATTGAATCTTTGCCTACATAGCAATATTACATTATTAAATGATGACAGGACTCAAGCTTTCTGCTTTGTGATACTGTCAGAACAGCATTAATAAATGAAGCACATTAGCTGCACATCGGCACACTTCCTTACAGGTGTAAAGGTTTTAATAAAGCACATCATAAGAGACATGCCTCACTATTAAATTTTCCCTGCAGAAATATTAATGTGATTTACTAAACAGTCTACCACTATAGCCTTAGTTCTCACCTAAAATGCAGACATTATAAGTAATTATAATTGTTATTTTCACCCATGTTACTTGTATTTCAGCTCTTACTGGTCCTCATTGATGAAATCATGATTTATAAATTGCTTTTACTTATACTAACCAAACAGAAATGGAATGTAATTGTGTAGGCAACACATGAAAGCAAAAATATGATAAACTTGAAGCTAATCTTTAAAGTGATACTTGGCAGGATATCTTGCCTCATAGAAGAGTGTAACACAAACATTGGAAGGGTCAAATATTAATTAAATAAATTACACTATTGATCAATCAAGACAATAAGGAGGGAAGGATTCAGAAAACCAATCTCTGCTTTTAGGTTCTCTGTTATATGCAACATCTCTTCCGATCAATGTGATACAATGTGTGCTAGGAAAATCTTGTGGTGTTGGTGCACTTGAGAAACACTTCTTCAATAAATTATAAGGTAATAAGTCTATAGAAAACATATTACATCCTATGTTGTAAATCATAGTGCAGGTGGTATGCAGGCTTGCCATAGCTTGGGAAATACTTCTCTATGCGCTTAAATGTTTTTCCAGTTTGGACTCCTATATTTAACTAATAATCATTTATGTCAACCTGGGGTATGTATGTACACTGCAGAAATAAAACTCTATTTGATTTTAATACCACAAAAAAAAAAATACAAATGCACAGAAATACAAGATATGCAAATCAGTATAAATGGTGAAATTAGTATGCCATCAGTGGATTAAAGATTTTATAAAAATAGTGAAAGGACAGCAATTCAGAATGCTACTATGTGTCCTTTTAAAATGAAAATAAACAGTATGTATTAAAGCCTTCATAAGTTATAAAAATTAGACATTTTAATCTTTGGCATTGAGTAGTATTATCTCATTTTACAGTAAAAACCATATGAAAGAAAAAGTAGGACTTTAAATGGGCCAAATATAGAAGGGATGTCTACAAATAGGACACAAAATTCCATAAAAAAATACATATTTATTAAAATTGGACAAATACATAATAAAACTTGATCAAGAACTCCAATTAGGAGTAATCATACAGAATACCACATTGGTGATTATGGGCATAATAGAAATGCAGTCTAGCGGTCCCCATTAAGATGAAATGTTTAGCAATAGAGCTTCCTCAGAGCACAAAAGACCAAGAAGACCAGCATTCTACAAAAATGTATACAACAAAGAACAGGTTATAACAATTGTACACAATTTTACAAATACAGTTTTTTTTCAAAGATCGTATATATACAGAACAAAAGTAAATGTAATTACTAACCCAGTGGGGTCACAGGCACAGCAGAAACATGTATCCCTGGGCAGGCGTCAGGGTCACTAGGTAGTAGAGGTTACTATACCAGGTAAATAGCAGATGTATGTCACTAGTACAATGCACTAAGGTGTTAAAGTATCCCCCACAAAACTGGAAGGTGATGTAAAATACCAGAACACCTATTGGGGCCGTATAGTATTCACTCCAACTCTTCAGGTATAGGTATTCTTTGTTGGAAATATAGTTTGGTATTGTAGATCTAGAGGGTATAAATGGATATAATAAAGTGTATAGTTATTGGGAGGTAATAAGGAGCCAAAGCAGGTAGTTGGTATGTATTTCCCTGATTCTCGGGCACCTGCATCCAACAGCATAATTCAGTAGAAACCCCTAAAAAGTAATTGAATAGTATCAAGTATCACCCTTTTTTATCATAGAAAAGGTTCCATAATCCCTCTCAAAGTATTACCCCCTCCTTATAACATACCTCTTGGTAATTGTTGCCTCAGGAGAGCCTGCTCACCTCTACTCCGGACCATCGTTTTACAGTACTTGTAAAAATAAGGAAAGCATTGACACCATATACCAGATTGAATGAGCATGCTAACAAAGGTAAAGGGGTAAACCCTAATTTTTATTCACTAATCTGGGATATCAGATATACAGTAGGTCATTCTGCAAGAGATTAACAATTAATCCAACATTCTGATAACAGTTTATTACCTAGTATTGAAACTTCAAAAGTGTTTCTGTTTTTATTGTGGTTTTCTGCTCTAGTGCATGAATACCACAATGGTTAAAGCATATTTTCATATGTAATAGATACGCCTATTCTAGTTTCTGCCATCCTAAAATGCTTTTTACTTTACAGTATGTATAATGTTTTCAGACAGAGAGTCTTCTTTTTTTCTAGGGTGTATAAGGCCAGCCATGCACAGTTTGAATCTAGCTGTTAATGGGCAGGCTGAATGTACCAAGTTGATTGATTCATTAACCAGTTCTTCATCGGAAGGATTTGCTCCCTTAATGACCAGGCCATTTTTTGCGATTCGGCACTGCATTACTTTAATGAAAAATTGCGCGGTCGTGTGATGCTGTACCCAAATAAAATTGATGTCCTTTTTTTCCCACAAATAGAGCTTTCTTTTGGTGGTATTTGATCACCTCTGCGATTTTCATTTTTTGCGCTATAAACAAAAAATTGCAATAATTCTAAAAAAAATAAACAATATTTTTCACATTCTGCTATATAACATTCCCAAAAAAATTTACAAATCAAATTTTTTTAACATTTTAGGCCAATTTGTATTCTGCTACATATTTTTGGTAAAAAAAAATTGCAATATTTATGTCATTTTTATTTATTTTTTTTTTTTTACTAGTAATGGCGGCGGACTGCGACATTGCGGTGGACAGATCGGACCCCTAACTGACATTTTTTACACTTTTGGGGTGGCGCCATGGACATTACTACAGTAATCAGTACAAAAAATCTGCACTGTTACTGTAATAATGCCATTGGCAGGGAAGGGGTTAACACAGTGGGTGATCAAGAGGTTAAATGTAAGCCTAGGGGGTGTTTCTAACTTTGGGGGGATGGTCTTTTGAAATGATCAAAGACCTGTGATCCTATATCGAAGGATCACAGGTGCTCTGTGATCATTCCAGAGAGAAGAACGGTCAGCTGTGTTTACAACAGCTGACCATTCTTCTCTCTAAGCGGGGAGTGGTCCCGGGTGGCCAACGGTAATCGGAGCTGCCGGCCCAGTGCATCGGAGTCCCTGCTGCGGAGTGGGGGTGGCAGCGCGGCGCCGGGGACACGCGATTGCCCCCTAGCAGCAGGCGTGTGACCTGACTAAACCGTAGGGCAACGTTGGTTCACGCAGGAGGGTGGTCCTTAAGTGGTTGGTTAACATGGGTATAACCTGCCTGCCAGATTCACTTGCATTTATCTGCTAGCGATAATCACTGTCTTCACCCCCCCCCCCCCCCTCAAGGTTGCAGGAAAGAAATTCACACCGTGTATGGACTGTCTAAGAATTGTGAAAGAGAGCAAGGCAAATAATGGGAAAGTAAGAAAAAGAACATTGTGGATGGATGATATCCAGGAAATGACAATCAGTTTTGATGTAAAGCAGAACATTAACCACTTGACCTCTGGAAAATTTTACCTTCTTCATGACCAGAGCATTTTTTGCTATTCAGCACTATTTTAACTGGCAATTGTGCAGCCATGCAAAACAGTATGTTTTTTTTTTTTTTCCTACTCTATACTCACCTGGTGATCTGGCTAGTAATCCACTTTAAGTCCTAGGGTGGCTCCTCTATCTTTGGAGGAGCAATAGAGTCATACACATAAAACGGCACTATCTGAAAAGGTAGTTTTAAGTGACACTAGTAGATTTAAATGGACTTTACTTAAGTGACTAACAAATTAAAGCTTAATTCCAGCTAATAATTTTTTTTTTTTGATTATAAACGTTTATTGAAGGTATTCATATAAACAGGAACAAAAATTGAAGATCTCATTGTGAACATTGAAAGTACAATATAAGTACAATGTGAGAATTATACATCTTTAACAGTAGAATATTTAGCTAATGATTACCAGAGTTAATAGTTTCTATCATTTGTTTTTATCATCTTGAGAAAGAGATTTTCATTGGTCTGGAGAACATTAATGGATTATTGCCTTACATATCAACATTGTACATATCAGAAATAAACCTAGAATAACAAAAACGATAAAAAGAAACCAACAACAGTGTGATGAATCGTTATGCTGGGCGCCCACTCTTTCTCTTGAGGGGGCGACCATTGCATCCATCTCTTGAGATGAGTATAGCAATTTTCTACCGCAGCAATTTTCTACCACATAGGGTTGTGTCGAGAATGCTAGGTTAGAGAGATTTAATTAAACGTCATAGCTTAAGTAATTAAAGAGCATTTATAGAGGAACCAGGGGGTCCATTTTTCATCATATATTTTTTTAGAGTTCGTGACAGTATGATGATAAAATTCCATTGATCTGATATCCTCGATTCTGTGAAAAACCAGTGAATATGGAACATGTGGTTCCTTCCAGTGTCTAGCTATTGACCATAACATTGCTCACAGATCGTGTGCGTTAGGCGGGTAAGTTGTATGGATAGATCTGGGATACCTCTAAATAGAAGACATTGTGTGGGTGAAAGGGTGAGATTTTTGCCTATAACCCTCTCAATCAGTTGGAAAATCTCCATCCAGGTATTTTGGATCTTGGGCCAGTCCCAGAAGATGTGCTTTAGAGATCCTGGGCCATTGCAGTCCCTAAAACAGTTAGGGGGGACTTTGGATAAAACGTATTAAATTTTTCTGGTGTGTAGTAGCACCGTGTGAATAACTTAATAGCTGTTTCTCTCACTCCAAGCGATCTGGTAGAGCCACATAAGTTGAGCCACATTGTCTGCCATTCTCCCGCAGGCAAGGATAGCTGCAGTTCTGTCTCCCATTTGGTCATGTAGCTCAATTTAGTCTCAGAGTCTCGTGTGTTTAGAGTGGTATATAGAGTGGAAATATGACCTCTGCCTAAAGGATTTCTCAGACATATGTGTTCTAACGTACTGAGAGTGGATCCAGATGGCCGAGAGTGGTGAGAAGTAAAATAACTTTTAATCAGTTCATAGTTCGGTTTTTCAGATATAGGTATATGTTTTGAGTTTATTAATGTTTCAAATGAGCAAATAACACCATCATCGAATAGGTCACCGATTGTGGTTAATTTATTGTCAGACAACCATGTGAACTGCTCCGGGGTGCTAAAAGCTTCTCTGAATCTGGGATCTCCTAGGAAGGAAGTGCCCATGGGAGGTTCAGACTTCAAGGGCCATTTCTTGTTAATAAACCTCCATATTTTAAGAGAGTCCGATACGACTGTATAACGGGATGATATTTGGCGCATAGGGATTGATGAGCCCCATAATAGACCTGCCAAGTTAAATGGAGCAATCGAGCTTCTTTCGAAACTCACCCAAGGCGTGTTTGTTGTATATTCATGCCAACGACCCAACTGAGTCAATCTGCTACATACATAGTATGTCCAAATCTGAGGAAGACCTAGGCCTCCTGAACGTTGGTGCTGGTATAAGATGTTGGCAGCATATCTGGGTCGTTTGTTACCCCAGATAAATTTGTTAATTGTAGATCGGAGTTTCGAGGTGAAGGTTTTGGTAAGGTATATGGGTAAGGCCCGGAAAAGGTAAACCAGTTTGGGGAGGATGGTCATTTTGACTGCCGTTATTTTACCTAGAAAGGATAATCGGTAAGTGGACCAAATTTGGAGCATGTTACATATTTTGGTCACTAATGTCGGGAAATTCGATTGGAAAAGGGATTTATATTCTTTACATAATTGGATGCCAAGATAGGAGATTCTCTGAAGCCCACACCAGGGGAAATTTGGATTTTAAAGCGAACGTGTCTTGCGTTGAGAGGTTAATTGGTAAGGCTACTGATGTTGACATATTTATTCTGAGACCGGAAACCGCTGCAAATTTTTCCAATATCATTAGCAAATTGGGTATTGAATGTATTGGGTCTGGAATGAATAATAATGCGTCATCAGCATAAAGGCTTAATTTGTAAGATTCTGTGCCCTTGATGTATCCCTTAACTCCCTCATGTCTTTTAATCACTATTGATAGAGGCTCGATCGCTAGGGCAAATAGTAGCGGAGATAGGGGACAACCCTGCCTAGTAAACAGGCAAAAAATTTGGGGGAGCATACCCATGTATTTCTAAAGCTGCTGCAGCTATGAACCAAAAGACATATATATTAAAAAAGAATAGCGCGCAAATGCAAAAGAAATTACTACCAAATCTGAAGAGAGTCCATAAATAAAAATGGGGGTTTGGTCCCACCATATGGCCATATCGTGCTCAAGCCCACTACTGCGTCAAAGTACCCCATTATTAGTGGGTCCTACACTATCCATGAAAAAGAGATGAATCCAGCCCTTCTAACCCTTGGAGACAACACTCCTTGCTGGGAGAGATGTGCAAATGCACTACAGGGGACTCCTCCTATATCCACTTGATGGTGAACACTGATTGAGTACAAGTGTGTGTGGGGGGTGGGGAGGGCTGCTCAACCTCGATAGTCTGGTCAGACCGAATACATAATAAACAGGCAAAAAATTTTTTGCCTGTTTATTATGTATTCGGTCTGACCAGACTATCGAGGTTGAGCAGCCCTCCCCACCCCCCACACACACTTGTACTCAATCAGTGTCCACCATCAAGTGGATATAGGAGGAGTCCCCTGTAGTGCATTTGCACATCTCTCCCAGCAAGGAGTGTTGTCTCCAAGGGTTAGAAGGGCTGGATTCATCTCTTTTTCATGGATAGTGTAGGACCCACTGATAATGGGGTACTTTGACGCAGTAGTGGGCTTGAGCACGATATGGCCATATGGTGGGACCAAACCCCCATTTTTATTTATGGACTCTCTTCAGATTTGGTAGTAATTTCTTTTGCATTTGCGCGCTATTCTTTTTTAATATATATGTCTTTTGGTTCATAGCTGCAGCAGCTTTAGAAATACATGGGTATGCTCCCCCAAATTTTTTGCCTGTTTTTTATGTATTCGGTCTGACCAGACTATCGAGGTTGAGCAGCCCTCCCCACCCCCCACACACACTTGTACTCAATCAGTGTCCACCATCAAGTGGATATAGGAGGAGTCCCCTGTAGTGCATTTGCACATCTCTCCCAGCAAGGAGTGTTGTCTCCAAGGGTTAGAAGGGCTGGATTCATCTCTTTTTCATGGATAGTGTAGGACCCACTGATAATGGGGTACTTTGACGCAGTAGTGGGCTTGAGCACGATATGGCCATATGGTGGGACCAAACCCCCATTTTTATTTATGGACTCTCTTCAGATTTGGTAGTAATTTCTTTTGCATTTGCGCGCTATTCTTTTTTAATATATATGTCTTTTGGTTCATAGCTGCAGCAGCTTTAGAAATACATGGGTATGCTCCCCCAAATTTTTTGCCTGTTTATTATGTATTCGGTCTGACCAGACTATCGAGGTTGAGCAGCCCTCCCCACCCCCCACACACACTTGTACTCAATCAGTGTCCACCATCAAGTGGATATAGGAGGAGTCCCCTGTAGTGCATTTGCACATCTCTCCCAGCAAGGAGTGTTGTCTCCAAGGGTTAGAAGGGCTGGATTCATCTCTTTTTCATGGATAGTGTAGGACCCACTGATAATGGGGTACTTTGACGCAGTAGTGGGCTTGAACCCTGCCTAGTGCCCCTACCCAGTGGGAAAAAGGAGGAATTGCAACTTGTGATTCTTATTCTAGTTTTGGTGTTCTTATAAAGAGCCTTAAAGCCATTTAAGAATTTGCCATTAAGACCAAATCTGGGAAGAATTTGTCCAAGGTAATCACATGAGACACTGTCGAAGGCCTTATGGATGTCTAGTCCTAATAGCAACAGTTGTCTTTTGAAAATGTTCGCATCTTGTATAATATTACACGCTAAACGGATATTATCTGTAATTTTACGGTTTGGGATGAAGCCTGATTGGGATGTGGAAAGGAGTTTAGGGATTAGAGTGGAAAGTCTGGTGGCTAGAATTTTGCTGAATAGTTTAAGATTGTTATTAATAATTGATATTGGCCTGAAATTTTGTGGGTTGGAAAGATCTTTGTTTGGTTTGGGGAGGAGAATCATATTTGCTAGGGACATTTCTTCAGGGAATGTGTTGCCTTTAAGAATATAGTTAAAAAGCCGTGAAAGTCTGGCGGCAAGAATATGTGCGAAAGTCTAATTGTATATGGCAGTATATCCGTCAGGGCCAGGAGCAGAAGAATTACGGAGACTTTTAATAGCTTGTGTAACCTCTGTGTCTGAGATGGGTGCATTCAATAGGTCAGTGTCCGTTGATAAGGATGGAAGTGGAATTTCTTCCAGCCATTTCTGGGAATCAATCGGGACTACTATGGAGGGGGGTGATAGAAGGGATGAGTAGAATTTTTCAAAAATACTCAAGACCTCTTTGGGGTGAGAGGTGGTCATTCCCGAAGATGTATTTAATTTATAAACATGTGATAGTTTGATTGTTTGATTAAGTTTTCTGGCAAACATTGAGGAGGCGAAGTTTCCGTAAAGGAGAAATTTAGATCTTGTACAGTATATCTGAGAGATTTTTCAGCGTTTTCAGAGAGAATACTATTTAATTCCGTTCTTTTTTGGTCTATTTGATGTCTTATATTTTGATCATGTAGGGTATTATAGTTTTTGTATAGCTTTTGCAATTCTATGGTTAGGTAGTGTATTTTGTTGGTGCGTTTGCGGCTTCTTTTAACTGCTATAGCTATAAGTTTGCCTCTGCCAAAGGCCTTGTGTGTAACCCATGTATTTTGGATCGAGGTGTCTTCAGTGGGATTAAGCCTGAAAAATTCCGTGAGAGCTTCTGAGATTTTCTGAGAATCCAGGTTTTTTTTTGCCAGAAGGGAATCGTTTAGTCTCCATGAGAAAGGAGTGGGTGTGAGACCAATACCTTTTGTGTCATATGTTACCATGTGATGGTCAGACCATACACATGGAAATATTTCTGCAGCAATTGAGTTTGCTAATATTACTTGTGAGGTGAATATGTAGTCAATTCTACCTGACGAATTATGAGGGTTGGAATAAAATGTAAACTCTTTAGATCCTATATTTAAGCACCTCCAAGTGTCTACCAGTTGCAAATTGCTGAGTTTACGTTCAAGAGTTTTAGGAAATGTTTTTGATGTGGAGGAGGGATTGCTTCTATCCATGGTTGGGTGCGCCACCATGTTAAAATCTCCTCCTAGAATTATGTGGGAAGAATGATGTTTCTCTAGCTCTATGAAAAAGTCTAAAAAGAATTGTACCGTAGCTCCATTCGGGGCGTATAAGTTAGCTATAGTTAGCTCCTTTCCCATGATGCGACCTCTGATGATAATAAATCGGCTCTCTGGGTCTTTGTATACCTCCTGTATTTCAAAGGGGAAAGAATTGTGGATGAAAATTGCCACCCCTCTGCTTTTAGAGGAGTACGTGGTGTAAAAGGATTGATTATAGGATTTATGGAAAAATTTGGGGTGGTTGTTTTCCGCAAAATGGGTCTCTTGAAGCAGTAAAATCTTGGCATTCAACCGCTTATATTGGTGAAATGCTTTGTTGCGTTTATTTGGCGAATTAAACCCTGCACATTGTGCGATATTGTTCTAATCGCCATATTTATGAGGGAATTGGATTTCTGTTGGCAAAGCGAAAAGAGTGGTGGAAGAATTCATTCCTTCTAAAGGGTTGAGAATGTTATAATAAGGCAACGGTGAGGAATTAAGTGCATCATAGGAGCAGAGGTGTATAGCACTCAGCGTAATCAGTGCCCGTGTCCAGGTGAGGCTAGCCCGAGCACGGGAGTGATACAAGATTATGACGATCATGTGTTTGTTGAGGCAAAAAAGTACATCTTTTGAGGGATTTACCAAGATAAAAAAACTTTGAAAATATAAAACAACTTAATAATAAAAATAAGAAGCGGAACCATGGATCAGTATACCGTTAAGGTACTGAAAACTATGTAACAGAACTGGAGGACAAATACCTCCTAAACAGGCGATCAAGAGCTAGTAGCCCCAAAGAGCCAATGTGGGTCCCCAATGTGAAAGCCGCAAAGAAGAGATCCCTACGTGAGGGCTGCTGTCTGTTAATCGACTGAGTGGGTGCAACATGTACAAGCTTAGAACCATAGCGATGGCCAATTGAACGATATAACTTGAAAGTGAGAGGAAGCCTCCCGAGTGATAGCTGAAGGCGAGATAACCTGAGAAAGCTTAAGTATGGGTAAAAGGTTAAAAAGAGTTCAAAATTTTCCCCTTTTCTTTTTTCTTCCTTCCCCCCCAAAAAAATGAAGGAAAAAAAAAAGGGGGAATATGCATTTTCTTCCTCTCGCACCCCATCATCCTAAATGCAAGCACATGGATTTAGAGGAAGTATATCCCTGTGGTAAAGTGATAAATTCTGTGAACGACACTTCCAGAGAACAGTATAGTTATGTGGTGAGTGTTACTTGCACGTTGGATGGAGGCCACCGGGTGTCAGTAGAGAGTTCAAAATATGTATAGTGAGGTAGAGAAGGAATTTACTTGAGAGAGTATCTTGAAATTTTATGGCTGGCCAGTAGGTGTCTCCATCCATCCATAAAGATGGGAGTTGATTGTTCTGCTGTAGAAATAAGAAATTATCATAGGGGAATAAAAAGCAGATGGAAAAATGGAGAAAAGATTGAGAGAATGGATACTCGATGCTAATGAGATATGCGCTTGCCAGGAAGATCTTGCATATCTTCTAGATATAAGGGATTCCAGGTAGTATATCAAAAATATGTGCTTTCCAGGAAGATCTTGCATATCTTCTAGATATAAGGGATTCCAGGTAGTATATCAAAAAATTGGAAAAAAAAAATTATTTTTGCTGCCATGTAGGAATTGGATCTGGGCTTCTGAGTCCTCTTCTTGAGGCCAGTGGTGAAGGACGGGGGGCCGGACCAGGTGAAGGAACCGAGGCTGGATCAATCAGGCCTAATTTAACCAGCGTTTCGTGGCCCTCTTGAATGGTAGTTACCACATAGGTGGATCCGTTGTGGGGTATAATCAGCTTAAAAGGAAAGCCCCATCTATAGTGCAAACGGGCCGATTGTAACAGTGGTTATTTCTTTCAAGCCGCGTCTCCTCTCCAATGTGGCCTGTGAGATGTCTGGATAGATTTGAAGTTTGTGGCCATCTATAAGGATGTTAGGGGTGTTCCTTGCTGCCCTTAATATCTCCTCCTTAGTGATGAAGTCTTTCATGCACAGGATCACATCTCTTGGGGGCTTATCAGAGGGGGGTTTAGGGTGTAAGGCTCGGTGGATCCTGTCACAAGTGAATTGGGAGTCATTCGCATCTGGCAATAAAGACCTAAACAGCCTGTTAACAGTGGGGACGAGATCCGTGTAGAATTCTGGGATCCCACGCAGCCTCAAATTGTTTCTTCGATTGCGATTGTCCAAGTCTTCAATGTGTGCTTGTAGTTGGTCAAAGGCAGTGTTAAGTGTTTCATGATCTCTACTTAATTCCTTGTAGGCAAGGCAGAGTTCATCATGCTTCGTCTCTAATCTATCTGTTCTCCCACCAAGTGCAGAAATCTCCTGTGTGAGTGTGTTGGCTGTTTTATGCAGCTCTAATTTGAATTTTGCTATACATAGCCTCAAGGCTATTGTCCAGGTCTGTTTTAGTGAGAGGTGTAGGGTACTCACTGTTTGCTGTGGTGGTAGAAGAAGATGCAGAGTCTGAGACAGGAGGATTACTTCCTACATGTGCAGGGGAGAGGGCGGCGCCATCTTTCTCCATATTCAGCTTTTCCCTGGCCCTGAGGAGGTAGTGTGTTAGGGACTTTTGAGGCGTCTTGCGGTGTTTCCTGCGGCTTGAAGACATGCACGGAGGCTTCGGCGATCAGGGGGCGATCAGGTCGGTACTTTCTCTAGGTGTTAACTGGCCCCTGTCGCCTGGATTGCGGCCGTGATGAGCGAAGCTCTTTCTCTAAGCCGCCATCGGTCCCGCGCCGCGCATGCGCACCCAATTCCAGCTAATAATTTTAAGCAGTTATCAAAATATTTTTTGGGGCATATTCAATTGTTTTATTTTAGGTTAAGGCTAGTGACAACATGCTTCATATATCGTTTTTATGTTGCGTTTAGTATCACTTTAACCTGGCAAAAGACAAGGCTAAATAGAAAATGGGATGATTTAGGCAAGGTTCAAGGTTTAAAGCTCACCAAAGACAGAAAATGGTAATGGTAATAGTGTAGAACAACAATTCATGACTTTACTTCAAAGTGTCCAATTCTTCACTACTCTCTTTCTCGATTTTGAATTCCTTCAGTGGGCTGAACAAGAAACAAACAACAGATTCCTCCATCCACACAAATTAGGTGGATGGGAGAATCATTGCCTGTCCCCAAATACAATTCCCCTGAGGTCAGTCTGTCACCCAGTATAATATTCCTCAAGGTCAGTCTCTCCCCAGTACAATGACATAAATATAGGCGCATACGTCATACCATGAGCCCGAGTCCATGTAGATTAACAGTCACTGGATGGGGTTCCGGATGGAAGGAACAGTCCACTGGTTAGGGCAGCCTTCAAGGAACCAAAGCCAAAGGTTCCACAAACTGCAGACAAAAGACAAAAATAGAGGCGCCTCTAAGTGTAGACTGTAAGCAATTTTTATTGAACAGAAAAGAATGCACTTACATCTGTATGCATGTTTATGCAATAAAAACCCATTCCGGGAGTCGAGATGAGTAGAATGATGGACGTTATCCCCGGTCTGTGTAGCTGTTCCGCTAGCGTGCAAACCTCTTAGATGTAAACCGACAATGCAGCGAAGCCATGCTGTGCTGACACTTGGAAGGAAGAGGCTCACCGTACGTCAGTGAGAACGAGGCTTCCAGTAGACTATATCCAGTAGTAACCTATGGCGCATTTTGACACCCATGGATACATAGCTGTAGTTCTAGTTTGAGAATTCTGCAGGTCTCCATAATGCTGTGGCGTATACAAATAAAAGATAGATACAAATAGAAGATAGAGGGCCAGGCTACACTATAACGGCTTGGTATGGGACTAGGGTTGCCACCTCATCCATTTAAACCAGGACAATATCCCTCCAAGTCAGTTTGTCCCTCAGTACAGTTCCCCCCAGATCAATCTGTCCACCAGTACAATATTCCCCCCTAGATCAGTCTGTCAACCATTACAATATCCCATCCAGATCAGTCTGTTCACCAGTACAATTCCCCCTCAGGTCAGTTTGACACATCCACATTCAGTACAATCCCTTTCCCCAGGTCGGTCTGTGCCCAGTTCAATCCCAGCCCCCTGGGTCAATCTGTGCCCAGTACAATAACCCTCCCAGGTACGTCTTTTGTGCCCTGTACAATCCACTCCAGGTTAGTCCGTGCCCAGTACTACCCCCGTCCTCCCCCACCCCTGGGCAGTCTGCATACAGTACAATCCCTCCAGATTAACTTGTGCCAAGTACAATCCCCCCAGGTTTGTGCACAGTACAATCCTCCCCACCAGGTTAGTCTGTACCCAGTCCAACTCCCCCCCCCCTGCCATATAAGTCTGTGGTGAGTAAAATCCCTCCAGGTTAGTCTGTGCCAGGTGCAAACCCCCTAGGTTAGTCTGTGCCCAGTAAAAACTTCCCAGGTGAGGGGGGGGGGTGGATTAGCGGACAGACTAAAGCAAGCCATGGATTAGACGATTTCCTTCCCTGCAACCACTTGGAATTTCTCCTGCGAACTTACTGTATTCTCCTGGCGGGGGGGGGGGGGGGCAGGAAGTCCTCTCTGCCAGGAGAACACAATGATTATTGCTAGAGACTATAGCCACTGGCAAAAATCACATTATAGAAATCCGACATGCGGATTGTACCCAAGTCGACCGATCGCTTCACTTTGATACAAATCAGCCTGCCCATAGATGGTTTGAATCTCAGCTGGCCCCTAATGAACCTACCAACATTCAAACCATCTATAACCAGCTTAAATCTGTCACAGTCTTGTCTGCATAATCCTAAATCCCCTTATATTCACAGATCTCACGTCAGACAGACTGGCATGGGAGATTTATTTTCTGCAGGCTCCAGTAGTTAGGATTAAATCAGAGTCCACCCCCTCCTGAGATGCCAAACCCACCCCTATAGACGCCCACAGTTCCAGCATAGGATCTGTGTGTGACTGCAAGTCAAGTCACACAGGATCTTCTGCGACAGAAGCCACACAACAGGCAGAACCCCAGACTTGTCTCCTCCATGGGTGCAATGTGGGTCACAGCACAGTGGGCCCCATCCCCCTTTGAACCTGTGGACACAGCACGTATTGCACCCGTGAATAATACACCACTGTGCTAGACTGTAAATGTAGTTGTAAATTATCTATTCTAAAACGTATAAAGATATTCACTAGCCAGCCAAAGCAGCAGTATATTTATTGTGTAAGCTATAAAGCAATGTGCTTAATCTTTAGAAAAATCAAGTTATTGCACTATTTATGGCAATCATGAACAATTAATAGGACAAATGACTATTTCTGCAGACTGTATAGTAAATGACACACGTCCTCCTAAGGGTAAATCATTATTAATGGGACTAATCAACAGTTCTGCACTGTTTATGTCACTAGCAAACCAGCAGACAAATAGCGCAATAAGTTGTCTAATTTCCCATTAAAGGATCTAAACTGCAACCGTTATTTACTATGTAAAATATAAACAATAGCCCTTATTCTAATAAATATATTTTTAAATAATATATCCAAAGGCTCCTGTTGATCAGTAGAGCAACCCTTGCTTTAGAGGTTATTATTAAATAATCATAAGAATATGCTCATTGTTTACAATGAAGATAATAGTCCAGTTGCAAACTTGGAAGCAAAAATTTTTTTCAAAGGTTTTTAAGGTGTACTAAAAGGATCTTTGCCTAAGGTCTAGTTATACAGTATCTATTTCTTTTGTTTAAATTAGCTCTGAAAATTGAGATCTATTTATCTAGAATCTCTCAGGATCATTTTGTTGCACACATGCCTTCTCACATGTGGAACACATTTATGCCTCATTTCTGTATGTTCACACCAGTATTTGGCTTTACAGTTCTGCAGTCTTCTCTACTTGTTGCACACGTGGCTCATGCTTCTTTGCACAAAAAGGCCCTTTGTAAATGTTCAGTCTTTCTTCCTCATTTGTTTGGAATTGTGAAACATGCCCCAACATGTTTGCTGTGCAGTTGTTTAATATTGCTTTGGTTGGCCTAGAATAGGCAAACTAGAAAAGTACAAACTACATTTATTCTTACAAATATATATATATTTTTTTCCAGCTCCAATAATCCAACTTTGAGGCAGAGTTTGCATCAATAGCAGAGGTAGATATTTACACGCTATTACATTTATTTTTTGTTTACTTTACTGTGAAAGTATATTGCAATTTTACAATTTAAAAATGTTTTTTTTTTATATATATATTTTTAAAGGAGTTGTAGATGCATTAAGATAAAAGGTCTTCTGTGTGTAGCAGCCCCCCCAGCACCCCCTAATATTTACCTGAACCCCCTCTCTATCCAGCGATGTCCACTAGTCTCTCAGTCACCTGGGACTCTCCCTCCTGATTGGCTGAGACACAGCATCAGTGCCATTGTCTCCCACTGCTGTCAATAAAATCCAGTTGGCCAATCAGGAGATAGAGGGGGTGGGGCCGAATGGCAGCTCCATGGCTTAATTGACACAAAGATGCCGCAGCTCGGCTCAGGTGCCTCCATAGCAAGCTGCTTGCTGTGGGGGCACTCAAAAGGAGGGAGGGGCCAGAAGAAGCAAAGAGGGACCCGGGAAGAGAAGGATCTGGGCTGCTCTGTACAAAACCACTGCACAGAGCAGGTAAGTATAACATGTTTGTTTTTTTTTAAAAACACAAGACTTTACATTTACTTTAAGTGCCGGTTCCCACTACTCCGACTTGTCAGGCTACTTGGTTGCCTGACAAGTAGCTCCCAATGCTGTGCAATGGAACCATTCTAATCAGAGTGACTCAAGTCGCTCCGACTGAGAAAAAGGTTCCTGCACTATTTTTTGGTGAAGTCGGAGCGACTTGCATTGACTTCTACTAAGAGAAGTCGTTTGCAAGCCGCGATGAAGTCGCGCTGCACAGGCGACTTCAAAGTCACCTAAAGTCGTGGCGACTTTGAGTCGGATTAGTTTGACACGGCTCTAAGGGTGCTTGAAATTGTTTGTCTGCTCCTTGTAAGCATTTTATTATTTCATTTTAACCACTTGCTGACAGTATTATAGCTGAACGGCAGCTACAGCATGGCCTGGCCAGTTCTAGGAAGGCGTCATATGACATCCTCCCATGATCATGCCCTTTGGGACACAGCTGATCACAAATTGAGGTAAAGAGCCAATCAGCGGCTCTTTACCACATGATCAGCTGTGTCCAATCACAGCTGATCACAATGTAAACACAAGCCAGTTATCAGCATTCCTTTCCTCACGCTGATAGCATGAGGAGAGCCATCAACCAGCTTGTGTAAAAGGGACATCTACACTGATAATCAGGGCACTGATTACAGCGCCCGCCAGTGCTGCCAATCAGTGCTCACCAGTGCTGCCAATTAGTGCATCCTCATCGGTGTTACCTATCAGTGCTGTCTGTCAGTGCCCATCAATGCTGCCTATCTGTGCCCTTTAGGGCTGCCTATCAGTGCTGCCTATCAGTGCAGCCTCATCAGGGCCCATCAGTGACCATCAGTGCAGCCTATCAGTGACCATCAGTGCAGCCTCAGCAGCCTGATTACAAAACTTATTAACAAACTTTTAAATTTTTTTTTTTTCAAAATGTTTCTCTTTTTTTCTTTATTTAGCAAAAAAAAAAAAAAAGAAAAAAAAACAGCAGTGATTGAATACCACCAAAAGAAAGGTAAATTTGTATGAAAAAAAAAAAAAAAAAAATCATATGGGTACAGTGTTGCATACCTCCACAATTGTCATTCAAAGTGCGACATTGCTAAAAGCTGAAAATTGGCCTGGGCAGGAAGGGGGTAAAAGTGGCTAGGATGAAAATATGGAACATAAGTAACCTGCTGCGATCTAAAAATATCCATGGTAAAATGTGAGTAAGTATTTCTAATCATATCTACATATGCATATGTTCATATTTTGTTACTAACATGTTTATATAGTGTTTAGTAGATGATATATCCTATGCTTCACAGGAGCAAGAAAGGGGAACAAGAAAGAATTTTATGGAAGTAAGTCATGATAGCTTCCTTCAAATCCCTAACCACATAACTTTAAAGGCTCTCTCGGTACAATGATGATAGTTTTCTTTAAAAATGTGTATTTTTGAAGGATTATAATGTTAAAATAATCATGTACACTTTCTTCTATTCATAGGCACCCAAACTATGCATTCCAGAAAAGGCCAAGGAGAAAAATACCACAGAGCAGGAAGTGCTATAATTTATTATTGTGAAGATATTTACTCCTGTAAAAATAAACATACCTCACATTTGTCTACCTAACTATGCACAACTTTGTAAAACTATTGTAGTTGAAGGATGCATTCAAAAAACTCTTGTAGGAAAGATGGGTTTGATAAAACCAGCCAATTTTATAGTAAACATTAGATGGAATGTTGACATCTCAAACGTAAAGTGAAATCCTTACAAGTATCTCTGTGTTTTTAACGTATCCCTAAGACTATGCAGTCAGAAAAGAAGCCAGTCCTGGAATCAGCAGGTCCATCTGGAAGAAACATAAGCAAGGTTAGTATCAGTCTCTAAGAATCATAAAGTCAAACAAGTAAACATGTTAGTAATGTCATGTAAAAGTCTCAGCAGATATGTCTTTCATAAACTTCCACCATCTTGGAGAGTGACAAAGGACCAATACACAAAGGACCAATAATGAAGATGAAGAAAACAGCATTCAACTTCTACTCAAGTTAAATACATTGATAGCAGTACTGAAAATTGATGATGAGTCTACAGTCCTAACTTACATGCCCTGTGGTGATGAACAGTTAAGTGACAGCAGAAACGGTTACACAAAGACACCTTCATCACGACCCACGAAAAGCAGACAGAAGGAAACTTTAAGTGACAGAAGTGTGAAGCAAATAACAACAAGAAGAGGAAATGCTCAGATGGTCAGCAACACAATATGAAAATGTATCTTTCCCATGAAATCAAATCAATGTTAATAAATTCCAGATGACGCTAGAACAATGCTATGTGTGGTGTAAATTTTCACCAAATATATCTCCAAAGTAGGGATGGGTAAACGGTTCAGGCCGAGCATATTTTCGACCCTAACATCGCCCATTCCGGTGTTCACCAAACACATGAATTTTCTGTGCGGTCGGCGGGATGTCCACCTGCCAAGCGCACAGTCAATCAGTTGCTAAGGAAGCTTCCCCGCTGACAGCTGAATAAAAAAAAAAAGTCATTGTCGAAATTGCTGGCAATGTAACTTTTTTTTTCTTAAAAAGACGTGGGGTTCCCCCTGATTTATACAAGGTTCTTTGGGTCTGGTATGGATTTTAAGGGGAACCACACACCAAAATTTAAAAAAAAATGGCGTGGGGTTCACCCAAAATCCATACTGGACCTTTATTCGAGCCTGCAGCCTGGAAGGCTAGGAAAGGAGGGGGAGTGAACCCCCCTCCTGAGCCATACCAGGTCACATGCACTCAACATGGGCGGTGCTTTGGGGCCCCACCCCAAAGCACCTTGTCCCCATGTTGATGGATACAAGGGCCTCTTCCCCACAACCCTGGGCGGTGGTTGTTGGGATGTGCAGGCAAGGGGCTTATCGGAATCTGGAATCAGAATCTGGCCCTCAGATCCTAGCCCCCCCCCCTATGTGAATGAGTATGGGGTATATTGTACCCCTACTCATTCACCAAAAAATTGTCAAATGTCGAAAAATAAATTAAGACAGGAGGCAGTTTTTGACAATTTATTTAAAAAAAAAAAAAATAAAGAAAAAACAATCTCCACCGACGTAGATCCATCATCAATTACGATGCCTGCCACACCACTAAATCAAAAAAAAAAAAAAACGCTCCACCCATGACAAGGCTAATGCCTGCTCCTTCATCTGACAGTTAAAAGATCTTTGTTTAAAATTATAGTATTGCCACTACATATGACATATGTTCAACCAAGGGCTCAGAGCTTCAGCAGGTTTTCAACAATCAGCTTGTGTTGAAGTAAAAGGGTTACACACAGCTTGAAATGTGGCCTCTTCCTGTGTTCCTTTGATGCATACACTACCTTGCAAAATAGCATTGTTTAAAGTGATTACGGACTTCATGGGAATGATTATTATGATGGGCTTCTGGGATTGGTGGCATATTGTCCTGATCAGTGTCTTTAAACTCAAAATCAAGAAGCAATCCAGCACGATGGGCTAAGTTATGAAGGACACACCAGTCCAAACACATGTCAGCAGTTAGCAAGATACAGCGAAACCTGCCTATAAGGGCCTCAAATATACATAGCTTGTCTTAGTATTAACTGCATTGTACTGAGATTCAGCAGGTGTGGAGCATCTCAAGAATGATGTTAGAAGCCATGGCAGGTAAGGATAGCCAGAATCACAATAATACAGAAATTTACATTTTTAGAACACCAATAGTATATCATGATGAGTGGGTAAAAACAGCAACATTTCTTACATACATTTTGTTTTTAGTGGTTAGTAGGGATGAGCTTTGAGTTTGAGTGAAAGCTAAGTTCGACTCGAACATCGGTCCCTCAATCATTTATCGAATGACGAACAAATGTGCTTCTTCGTGGGAAATTCAAGATCTCATAATGCACTGTGTGCACGCCGCGCGTGCAGCACATTATGTGATTTGCCAAAACATGCACCTCATGCTTTGGCCAATCAAATGATCTCTGCCAGGTTGCCTTTAGCCAATCATGGCTCAGGGGCCAAGTACACGCCCCACACTACACAAAGGCTGCCGTGCAGCTGCAGCGTGGTGTAGTGTGATTGTGCGGGCAAAGAGACAAGGAGAGGAACGTGTGTGAGGCAGGGCGAGATTAGCTTTTTTTGGAGTTTGTCAGACAGTGCAGAGAGATATTGCTAGCAGTGTAGGGAGGGACAGGAAAGTGTTTGAGGCAGGGAGAGAATAATTTATTTGAAGTTTGTCAGACAGTGCAGTGAGACATTCCTAGCAGTGTAGGGAGGGCCTGGAATGTGTTTGAGGCAGGGAGAGAATTGTTTATTTGCAGTTTGTCAGGCACTTCCGTGCCAGTGAGACATTCCTAGCAGGAAGGGAGAGAGATTTGTGTTTTTTACAAGTTCAGAGATCAGATAATGAGAAGTATATTGAGTAGTGCATACCATAGACCATACATACATCTCTATATATAGGGCTATCAATTACATCATATCAGGTCATTGCGTATACTATATACCCATTACATCTTTCCAATCTATAGGGCTATTGATTACATCATATCAGTGAGAGTATTGGTACTCGGTCACTTGCATACATCCTGTAACCAGCACATCTCATCTATAGGGCTATTGATTACATCATATCAGTGAGAGTATAGTTAATCGGTCACTTGCGTGCATCCTATAACCAGCACATCTCATCTATAGGGCTATTGATTACATCATATCAGTGAGAGTATTGTTAATCGGTCACTTGCGTACATCCCATAACCAGCACATCTCATCTATAGGGATATTGATTACATCATATCAGTGAGAGTATTGTTAATCGGTCACTTGCGTACATCCTATAACCAGCACATCTCATCTATAGGGCTATTGATTACATCATATCAGTGAGAGTATTGTTAATCGGTCACTTGCGTACATCCTATAACCAGCACATCTCATCTATAGGGCTAGTGATTACATCATATCAGGGAGAGTATTGTTAATCAGTCACTTGTGTACATCCTATAACCAGCACATCTCATCTATAGGGCTATTGATTACATCATATCAGTGAGAGTATTGTTAATCGATCACTTGCATACATCCTATAAGCAGCACATCTCATCTATAGAGCTATTGATTACTAGGGATGATCGAACTTTTGAAAAGTTTGGTTCGACCAGAACACCCGAACTTCCCGAAAGTTCGGCCAAGATTTCAGAACCCCATTGAAATCAATGGGACCCGAACTTCGGTAATCAAAAAACACCATTTTGAAGCCCTAAAACCCAATAAATGCCCCTAAAAAGTGCCTAGGGTTCTGGGTCATGCCCCAGGGACTATTAATCACACAAAAAAGTTCTTAAAAATTGTCATTTTTGATAGAAAGCCAATCATTGAAAAAATTATTGAAAAAAAAAAAGATTTCTTTGGATTTAGTGTCTGGGGGGTCTAAAAAGTATACCTGTAAAGTTTCAGCTCTGTAGCATGTCCAGAACCAGAAAAAAAGATAGTTTGTATTAGAATTGCAGTAGAGCAGGATAGTGGCTCCGCTATTTTCACACCCGACCGTTTTTGTTGCAGGCGTTTATTGGGCTTTTTTGTGGACGTCTTTGGAGGCAGGCATGACATTTGAACTTCTGTGTAGGGGTATATATATACACACACATGTATGTATATATACACATACACATATATAGGTGTGAAAGTAGCAGAACCCTATGACTGCGCTAATGATATTATTTGCAGGCATAGGGCTTCGCTCCTATCACACCTATATGTGTGTATGTGTATAAATACATATAAGTGTGTGTGTGTGTGTATATACCCCTACACAGAAGTTCAGATGTTATGCCTGCCTCCAAAGATGCCCAAAATATGCCTAAAAAAAACACCTGCAACAACACACCTGGGCGTCTTTGTTGCAGGCATTTTTTTTGGCCATTTTTTGGGCGTCTTTGGAGGCAGGCAGGATTTTCAAGTCATTATTGATGAGTGAGATAGGTCTGTAATTACCCACCTCACCCGGGTCCTTATCCCGTTTTGGAATGACCGAGATAAAGGCCTGGTTGCTTTGATTGTCTATGGGATCCCCGCCTTTGAGAGCATTAAAGAATCTTGCCAGACACGGGGAGAGCAGCTCCGAGAAAGTTTTATAATAGATGTTGGAGAAGCTGTCCGAGCCGGGGGCAGAGCCCACTTTAAGGTCCTTAATTACCATTTTGATTTCCGCTTCAGTAAATTTTGCTTCCAGGATATCCCTGTGTTTTGTGGAAACGCTTGGTATGGGTAAGTCCCGTAAGAAATCCTGCCTATTGGGATCATTCCCGGAAAAGTCAGACTTGTAAAGCTGTTCAAAGTAAGTCGTGAAATCCTCCATGATACGTTGCGGATTTTGGGTTCTGCGACCCCCCCGGACGGACATCTTAGGAAGGGCCTGGGATCTCGGTCTAGGTCTAAGATTATGGGCTAGCATAGAGCCCACCTTGTCCCTGAGGTTATAAAACCTGGTGCTCTGCCAGCGGAGGTGCTTTTCCGCCGAGTTGGTCAGAGCCAGATTAAGTTTGGCCCTGGCATCATCCAGAGCTCTTGCGGACACCGCGGTTGGGTTCCATTTATGGCAGGAACTGGGAGTGGCAAACTCCTTTTCAAGACGTTTAATATGAGCCCGCCTGTCTCGTTTAATGTTGGATGCGATTTGGAGCAGCTTCCCCCTGATTGTCGTTATATGAGCCGCCCAAAGTATTGTGGGAGATATCTCATCTACATCGTTCAGGGAAAAGTATTCCCGAGATTGCACATTTGAGCTCGGTTACTCTTCATGGTTCGCTAAGTAACGATTCATTCAGTCTCCATTGGAAGGGACCCCTGGGGGCATGGGAGCGAGTCAGCCTAATGGTCACTATAGAGTGGTCAGACCAGACCATATCGTTGATAGCTGCCGAGGTCAGGGACTGGAGTAACGCCTGTAAAACTAATAAATGATCAATGCGAGCGAAAGTCTGGTGTGGGTGAGAAAAGTGGGTATAATCCTTTGAGGTCGGGTTCATTTCCCTCCAGCTATCCACCAATCCCATTTGATTAATCAATTTGGCAATTTGTGAGCTACATTTTGGCGGTTTAACCCCTCGGGAGCCCGGTAGTTTAGACTTATCCAAACCATAATCAAAGGCAGTGTTAGAGCCCCCGCCGAATACAATATGGCCCTCTAGGTGTGGCAGTAGCTTTTTAAACATGTTATGGAAGAAAGTGGTTTGGGTTTTGATTAGGCGCATAGTATGAGATGAAGGAATATAATTGCTCGTCTATGGTGCCCTTAACCAAGATGAATCTGCCCCTGGGATCCCCCAGCTCAGAGTGGAGGGAGAACTGGCAGGATTTAGCGAAAAGGATAGCCACTCCGTGTTTTTTATCGTCCGCATTGGCCAAATAGATCGTAGGATATTTATCGTGTATGAACGGAGGTTTGTAAGATTTCGGAAAGTGAGTTTCTTGGAGCATTAAGACCTCCACCCTCCTGTGATGAAAGTCCTGAAGTGCTTTCCTTCGCTTTATAGAGAGTTGAGACCCTGCACATTATGAGTTGCTGTCCTGAGGTATGGTGCCAAACCTTTAGAACTAGCCATAGGGCAGAAAATGTGAGTGCATCTGGAAAACCATGTCACTTACCTGAACCCGGGACAAGAAATCCTGCGAGTGAGACATGGCGTTGCTGAAGAACCGGCGTGCAGAGAACATTCTGGGGAACTTGACCCTGGAGACCAGCTGTGGGGGTATAGTAGGGGAGGGGGTGAGTAGAAGATAGAAAAAGAAAAGTGAGAGAGCAGACCTACATCCAAAATGGATGTCAGTTGTCCGGTTGAGGTCTGCTGCAACCCGACAAGGTTTCGTACAAAGTTCCCGCCCCCCAAAGAGGAAGGCTGGAAAAGATCAGGAGAGAGAACCGAGATTTTCCCTCGTGATCAGTGGAAGCGCCATCCGGCCACTCCGGCAGGGCTCCCGCCCATATTATATGTTAATAATAGAAAACAACAATCATTTGAACAGGCTGTAGGTGGTGAGAAATTGCAATGCCTTAGGTGCAGAATGACCAAATTAACTTGATAATTTAACTCAACCGGTCTCCCAAGGAGAGAATGAAGAACATAAGACCCAGGACAGTGGGACCCCGCACATACTATATTATGCATTCCAGTGCTAGTGAAAAACATAGTCAGTGTGCGGATTTGTGGGAGACAAAACACGTCCAGTGGACCATAAAAACAAAAAAAAAAAAACAAAAGGGGGTAGTTCAGTCAACAGGCACACAATAAGGACACAGCAACTTGCCAGTCTCAGTATGTGAGGAGGAAGTCACTGAGAGGAGAAAACATTTCTCCAGGAGAAAAATTGAATGAAGGTCAGCTGAAGAAGATCAGGGAGGCTTGCTATCCTTGGAGCGTTTGAAGTTTGACTTGTGCCACGGGGGGGCAATAGGGCTAGATGGATTAGGGCATTTGGAAGATCCAGAGCTCGAAGTGGAGGGGGTCAGGGCTCGAAATGAAGGGGGTCAGGTCCGGTGCTTGAGGGAGCAAATGCAGGTGATGAAGCAGTTTTTCGCCTTCTGAGAAGCTGGAAAAGGAGTAAGTTTTGTTTTTGTATGTGAATTTGAGAGCAAAAGGAAATGCCCACCAGTATTTCAGTTCTTTCTGAGATAAAATGGATAGGAGTGGTTTTAGAGATCTCCTTCGTTGGATCGTGGACGAGTCCAGGTCCGTAAATATTTGAACTGGATGGCCTTGACAGGTAAGTTGCGGAGCACTTCTAGCTCTACTAATGATTTCTTCTTTCACTGAGTAGAAGTGAGGCTTGACCACAATATCTTTAGGGTTGCCGTCTCTCCTGGGGGGTCCCAGTGCTCTGTGGGCCCTGTCTAGCTCCAATTTATGCGTAGGGATGTCTGGGATGAGATCTTTAATAAGCCCTTGAATAGCAGTTGGAATGTACGTGACAGAGTCAGGTAGGCCCCGCAGTCTAAAGTTATATCTTTGGGACCTGTTTTCCAGATCTTCAACTTTAAGTAAAGCAGAGTCCAATTGTTCGTACAGAGACTGTATGAGCCCTGTGTGCTGATTAGTTTTAGCCACTGTCACATCTAGTTTGCTCTCTATGGCTTCCATTCTGTGTCCCAGATTTTGAAAGTCCACTTTCAAGTCAGCTGTAATTCTGTCAGCAATTTGGGTTAAGCCCCTATCTAATAGGGAAGACATTTTGATGAGTAGATCATCATATAAAAATGGCTCAGGCCTGCTTGCACCCTCCATGGCGGGCATTCTTGTGGTGATGTGAGGGGAGGCATAGTCAGGGGAGAAGGCTCCTAAAGTTCTGCCCAGAAGGGATTCCGTGGATGCTGGTGAAGGGGTCATCAGTGAGTGGTTACTCACAACACTCCGCGGGGTCACCTCCAGAAGACCCCCGACCTGATGCGCCGGCAGAGATTGTGCTTGTCCTCCCTCTTCCATACTCTCGCACTGAGGTGCCGGATCCGCCATCTTAGGGGGATCAGTATCCTCTGAGGATGCCTGGAATTGGCTCCGGAGGTCCCTTCTGACCCGGTTTGCGGTCATATACCGGGTGCCGCTGTCTTGTAGAGTGTCTGGCAGCAGTTCGTTTTGCGGTGCGAGTCCGTTCAGCTGCTAGGGGCGGGAGAGTGTTCCCGGGATGGCGCGGAGCTCCGGGCTTAAGCGGCCATCTTGGGAGCTGCCACGCATGCGCCTCCTTATTTATTTATTTTATTAACTCTTTTATTGGTTTGTATTATTTTTAACTATTTTCATCACTACAGGTTATTTTAATTTGAACTTGCGCTATCTCAGACACATTTGTTCATATTGTTTGATGATACAATTTAAATTAATAACTTTCTCTGTAAAATTGCAAATATGTTGCTAAGGTATGAAATATATGGTTAGAGGGATTTTTTATGTGACCATATCGGAGGTGAAAGGAATCCCTTTGCATTCTAATGTGTTATACTTCATGGTAGTTTGTAATCTGACCACTAGATGGTGATACCCTTTTTTTTTTTTTTTTGCTATGGGTACTAAGCATTTCATAAAATATCATTTGATTTAGATTTTTAATTGTTTCCATATACAGTAATATGATATATGTTCACATTTTTTGTCAGCCCTAATAGTCCTCTTTTATATTGGTATCACCTTGAAGTTTTTTCAGGTTTGTCATTACGTAGGCGGGATTCTTTTCCCCTGTCGCTTTGGCATAATAAACTATTTTATGAAGTTCAGATATCTGCTGCCAATCACTGCTCCCTGAGGATGTCTACGCTAAGGAAAAGGGCAGGGGCAGAGTTTTGGTACTTACATTATCGTTCATACGTGCTTGGTTGGGCAGCTTGTCAGTACTATATGCTGTAATCCTATGAATCCCTTCTGAGTAAATTCTTTAGTTAATAAAGCAAAAAATAAAGTGGTACTACACAATAGATTTTTTCTATTCTTTCTCATGATTAGAGTTGGGCGAACAGTTCAACCCGAGAATAAGTTCGAGCCAAACATTGGCTGTACAACCGTTCTAAAAACACTTGAATTATCGTCGCGTTCAACCTTTTGTTCAGCCCGCCAAATGACCACAATGCACTGCACCAACGCACAGTGCATTGGAAGCCCTGATTGGCTGAACCAATGAAAGCTTTGCAATCAGGGCACATAGCACTGTCAGAGACATGATTTGATACTGTCATGATGACTCTATCCAATCATAGCTCATTGCTTTTAGACCCACCCCACACTATGAAACTATTCTTTTAATAGCAGCCATTTGCAGTGTGATATTGGCATGGAGAGAGAAAGAGCAGGGCTCTGTTCAGTGCTGCTAGCAAGTTAGTGTGCTATTGTGATTCTATTGTCAGTGTAGAGTATCAGTTTAGTGTGAATCTAGTGATAGTTCAGTGTGAGTGTAGTGCGACAATTCATTTTTACTTAAGTGTCAGTTTAGTGTGAATCTAGTGATAGTTCAGTGTGAGTGTAGTGTGACCATTCATTTTTACATTAGTGTCTATTTAGTGTGAATTTAGCAATATTTCAGTGTGAGTGTAGTGTGAGCATTCATTTTTACTTTAGTGTCAGTTTATTTTGTCAGGGCAGGTTTACTGCAATATATTTCAGTGAGTTAGTGAACGTTTAATGCAGTATATTTTACCTGGTACCTGGATCCCCACAACCATTGTATGCCCAATTACTTGCATATAAACCTTCAAAATGGGCACTTTTGATTTTTCCAGTTCCGGTTCCATAGACTTTAATGAGGCTCATTATTCGGGTTTGAATATTTGCGAGGTTCAAAAGTTCTGCCACGAACCAAACAGGGGGTCCTTCGGCCCATCCCTAATTTATCCCTTTTATTGCCCTTCCCCAGGGAGGAATACAGAACCCCTAACACTCATTCCTGCCTTACTTGCATATTCACCTGACATTTGCATAACCTGTCTTTAAATAGAATTTGCCTGGTTAAGCTGTCAAACCTTTGCATTTTTTTTATTCCCATTAAGGATTACCTAGCCTGATACACATAACATGCAAGCTGGAGTCCCCATAATGTGCAGCTGCCTGCTATATTGATGCCAGTCTGAATGTCCTTCATTAATGGGTGGAGGTTAGTTTTGAGAACCCTCAAATCACCAGAGGCTGATGCTCAAAGGCACCAAGCTCTTTGGCACCAATGATGCCCAAGGAGGGGGCGCCAGCAAGGAGAGAACTTCTGTGCCATCTACCTGCCTCCTGGGGGGGGGGGGCAAGGAGGTATTCTTCTTTTTAAAACTTTTTAAAGTCTAAATCCAAAACAACAAAAACCCAAGCTCAACAAAACCAGTTAAACATAATTGGTGGTTAAGGGCAATATTGGTATTTTTTTGTGATGGAAGTGCCATTCACTTCTCTCTGCTATTTGTGTTATTATCAAGTAAACTTTTTTTTTTTTTTTTTATGCTCTTGTTGGCGATTCAAAGTGTAATATACAGGTATGACTGTCATATTTAGATATGCAGTCCTCTACTTTCTGTTCTCAGTTTTTTAAACCTTCATATGGGTGTTCGTCCTTTCATTTCCCTTTTTGTTTTCAACATATGATATGCCTTGTTTTAGTGACAGATATTGCAAAATCAACTTGCTTGGTTTGATATTTACCCTGATGGTACATACATTGGTACACACTATTTGTTGTGCTTTATTATTACAATAAGGAGACTTTTTAAGGGCTCCCCTATATTAACTTTCATTCTCCTATGTGTCCCAAAGCTAACGATGAGAGATTATATCATTAAACATCTTACGCATTACAGGAATATGTTTTCTTGAACACAGAGCAGAGTTTGATGCATCACTTGCTGTTCAGAGTCCGGATCGCTTGATACAAATTTCTCTTTAAACTATTTAATATGAGGTAACTAGGCATGTGTTAAAGAAAAAGGGTCTGTTGTGTCCACTATATTATAAAAGCGCAAAAAATCATATATATGAGAACTGCATCAAAGACCCCTCAAGGACTTTACAGACAGACCAACATAGTCAAAAATAGTTTTTATTGTTCGATTATAAAAATATATAGAAAGACATATAAACATTACATCCATCTAGAAAACAGATACATATAAAAACTGGTGGTCATTACAAAACAGATAGTATGGCAATTAGGCGGCCACCTATAATGTTTCATCATGCTGGCTGCCAGACATCATGTGTAGACACCTAACATGCTTTGGACTGATACTGTAGAGTCCTCCTTCAGAGGTGCAGCAGTAGGTACTGTTATTTTCTAGAATGCAAATATGTGCTGTTAGTAACATAATTATGACTAACTACAGTAATAATGTATATGTGTTATCAAAATGTAATAATAATCACAGTCAAAAGATTACATAGGCTACATTATACTTACAAAGTTCAACAGAAACATTGCACGTCATAGCTGAATAGGAAATAGCTACCACCTGGTGGATATGCATGACCGAAAACCCCCTGTAGGTGTAAACTAGCTGGTCTCAGGAAGAGTGGAGCCGCAGTCACAAGGGTAGATAAACCGCCTGTATCACCAACAGTCAGGTGTATCACCTATAAAAAAATATTTAGATAAGTTAAAGGCTCATAAGAAAAAAGGGGGATCAAAAAGATCAGCTGGATATTACAGAGAAAAGTAATAGATACATATTCTGCATCCTATTGAAAGGGAAAGCAAGTTTAATGGCTGCACAGGGAGTATTAGCACCTACACAGGTAACCATTCCCACCTTTGGAATAGCCATAATATAAATTAAAGAACCGTCGAAAAAGGGGGGGGGGGGGTTAAAATGTAGCCAAATCATACCTGTCTCTTAAGTCACACCAATGTTTGTTCAGCAGTACCATCCACCATCGACTCCATGCAGTCTGGACTGACCTTTGAGGAGTGATGGTTATATGTCTTACCCTTTCTCGCAGATTGGCGATGTGAATCAGCTGATCGCTGGTGTAATAAACATCATGACAACGAGCCGCGTTTTGAGAGGATCCCTTGACGAGTTAGCGCGCAGTGCCGGACTGCCCCTGAAGGGGAGGAGCTGCATCATGTGTCATCATGCCATCTCCAAGCTGGAGTGCAAACAGGGGGCCACACATCTCATTTAGAGGCATACAATCCTTGAAGGCCTGCCAGAAGACCCTCCTATGCTCCACAAAGGGAGCAGAGGGGGCCCTTGGGTGCCGGGTGGTGCAACCTACCGCTTCCCACCTGAACCCCCCGGTCCACCAAAGGGTCTCCATCATGTCCATCCATCATCAGGTGGAAAAAAAGTACAATACATCAAATGCACAAGAATACATATCCAAGAGGGTTCATACTGATTGCAATAGACAATATGAGGGCCACGTTGACAGAATAATTCTCTTAAATTAAATACAAAATAAAATTAATATGGTTGCGATTTTACATAAGAATAAATACACATTTTTATGTGCAATTTAATCACATTGCAGAAAAAGAAAGAGATAAAAAATGGAAAGAAATGTCATTGTGTATTTTAAAGATCCAGTTCACAAGATCCTGATTGGAAACCTGGCAAATATGGTTTGAGATTGAAAGCTTCATTCAAACCAGGAGGCAAGGTAGCCTTATGATGGAATACCCATCTAAGCTCGCTATGTAGTAAGATTTTATTTAGATCACCGCCTCTTGGATTTAAATGAATATGGTCCAGTGCCAGGGCACTATGTCTTCCAAGGGGAAGCTCAAGGTCCTTTTTTGTTGATGCTTACCAAATGCCAATAAATCCTCCTCCATAATTCAAGTTTGGTTTTCCCGATGTAGTAGCACCGGCATTCACAAGTGAGCAGGTACACCACGTAGTGACCAACTTTACAGAAAATTATTTAGAAAACCCACTGCCGGTAACACAATTTTAGAAGCTTCTAGCTTCAGTCCCAAACCTCTTTTAGAATCAATCCCTTATGGACAATACATCAGAGCAAGACGCAATTGCTCTAATGACATCCTCTTCGGACAGGAAGCAAAAATATTTATATGGATAAATGTGGTTTGTGATCAAGTCAACATCCTTTCTTTGTAGCACCAAGAAGTTGGATTATATATTTTTATCTAAAATTCAAAAGAACAGGGAAAAAACCCCCTAGGAAGACCTCTCATCCACAAGTGGAATAGGATAGATTACAATTCATCTTGGTGAATATATAGATTGGTTTCTACAGCTGATTGTAAATAAAAATGAATTATTCTTTAAGGGATACAAAGCATTTGTTAAACTGGAACTTTAGTCAGAAAACTAAGTCCTGCTAGCTCAAGTCAGGCTGGCCCCTTTTGCAGGTAAAGATATATAAAACATAAAAAATAAATGCCTATACTGTTTAAAATACAATAATACCATGTTTCATCCTGCTCTGCACATGCACAGTTGCTTCTAATTTTTAGGCATTTTTAGGCACTGCCGAGTTTGTAAAGTCCGATCTTCTGACAGCCTTAAAGCAGAATTAAATCCACCTATCCTGTATAGCTAAAGAAGCTGCTTCTGTTTCTTCTGCATCTGCCATGGTGCTGCACATGTGATAAGTTATCAAACCAACCATTTGATGATTTGACAGTTTGTTTGAGGACACAAGTAATTGTGACAGTTTTAAAACCAATAAATCAATGAGTTTATTTCCGCTTTATAATGTACTGCTGAGGCTCTGGGCTTCAGCAAAATGGCAGCCTCCAGCAAGAAGAAACAGGTGCAATGCTGTATGCAATTTATTGCACACAGTAATTTTGGTAGCATTATTATTAATGTGGAATGTTTGTTTCTTGCTAAAGAACATTATTTTTTATCAAGTTGCTATGGGTAAAGTTCCTCTTTAAGTATAGTGGAAGAAATAGACTTTTAGGTAAACTTTACATGGTAACAGTAATGGCTAATGATAGGGGTGTCAAAGAAGAAGAGCAAGATGTATATACTTTTGAACAGATAGAATGTATTTAGAAAAGTTTATTGTTTGCATTGTGACATGCTGGCAGAAAAGGAGGAGTACTCTTGATAATGTCATCTCTGACGAAACGCGTCGGTCATGGCGTGCGGATGTCACCCTCTGCTACCAGGAAGTGCGGGCGGCAAGCCGTCCGGCCGGCGGCTCCAGCTCCTTCATCTTTTTAGGTGCATATTTATCCTCATACATGTGAGTGTAACCCTTGGTTTTTATTACATTTTGTTTAGTTTTATGCTATGGCGTTCTCCCTTCTTTATTTATGATTGTGGAGTTCGTTGATCTACATGTGCCATATCTGTGGAGAGTCTTCATGACCGCTGGGTTTTTCTGATTTATCTATCAACATATTTGCCCTAATTCCAAGTGATCTCCTTGCTGGGTTCTGGTAAGAAGCTTATTTGCTGGGTGTGGTGAGATTGGGGTGAGTTCCCTTTCCTCCTTGTTTTCATCGGATGAGGATCCCCACTTTTTGTCCTCTCCCTCACTTACCTATTGGAGGTCCTTATATGCACACTTCTTCCCATTTCTGGTAAGAAGTATTTACTTAGATCTACATTCAATCACTGTGGTGTCTAATTTATTCACACTCTGAATTTCTAATATAAGTTTATAATTTTTCACATTTGGTGTGGTTGGGTCTATTTACACCAACTGGGAGCACTATTTATTTAAATTTTTTCCCAATATTTTTGGGGTTTTATGCTATGGCGTCCCCCTTTTTTCATTTCATGTTCATTACCTAATATGACCGACATATCCTCATCTGAGTGATTTCTGACGCCATCACTACACTATTTTTATTGGGATCAGATTCCTTGTCATCTTGATTCGTCACATATACATCCTATGCAAAGAGGATGGAGATATTTGCCACTTATTCACTTATCTCTGGTAAGCAGAACACTCATCAGATGGGGATTTCTGTGTGCAATCATCCAGTTGATTTACTTGCATTTAAGGATTTATGAACATTCTTTATGGACTCTTATTTCACTATTGGATATCTTTATTTGCCTTATTTTATTTAGCGCGGCTTGTATATGTTTAGTAAAGGAGGAGTGCCATGGGTGAAAAGTTTGCTCTAGAGGCCTAACTGCACAACAAGTGACAATGCACGTTACACAGACATGTAGCCATTGCTAAAAGGGCATGCATGTAGACAGGAAGTCCATAATATAATATCAGTGCAGCGCGAATAAACGTAATAAAAAACACTAAATAAGACTAGGAATAAATATAAATATAAACATAAAAGATGGTACAAGGAAAACACACAGCATTCCCAGAGAGTGATGAGTCATGCTTCTGAGTAAAACGTGCAGGTGATAAAGTGCAAAAATCCTCCACCACAGGTAACTCTAGCAGCTCACCTCACTAATAGACCCCTGAATTAACAGTTAAGTCAAATACACTTTTCCCCTCTGGGGTAGAAAATGAATAAAGATGGGTTTTCCTGTTCACATTCACCACAGTAGAAGCGATATCTAGGGATCATAAAAGACTGAAACAAACCAGTCTGTCTCTCAAAGGTATCCAGTTCTGGAATCCTCCACATAAATACAAAAGTAAAACATATATATAGTGCTCTCTGCTTCATCTATCACTTTCATTAAAGATAAAATAGCACTTACAAGTCTAGCACTGTAACCCAGTGTTCAGTGACAACAGCGTAAAAACAGCATGTATGTACAGATCAATCCAGGTGGGCGGGTGACGTCATGTGACTCTTTTCCTCCTCCGTACGCGTTACATCCCATGGGCAGGACTTCTTCAGTGGAAACAGAGGCACATTAGACACCACCCTAATATAGACTCAGACACAATAGTCATAGGCCGGATGCTGCTCATCTCATCTTCAACTCACCATGACAACCAAACACACTCCAAGCACAGCCCGGAGGTGTCCACTGTTTGTTGTATATAGTGAAAACAACGAGGCAGCTGACCCAACCCCTCGACAATCGGGAGATCATTACCAACTAGCCAGCCACACACTGCTATAGTGCAGCAAAAAAAACTTGACCATAATAACAGAAAGATGCTACAAGTATGGAGTATAAGTAGCCTTCAAAATAATACTACTAAATCTACACACTTTCCAACAAAAGTAAAACAAATACTTATAAAAGAACATACCTAAAATAGTAATAAGCATTAAAAAGATATTAAAAAATATAGAAAGGGTGGGAAAGTACACATTTCGTACCACCGCGGTAATCCATTACAATATCACTAAACAATAAGACAACCTATCAATAAGAAATTAAAACATTATAAAATTAACGATCTGATATAAAGCAATTCATATTAAATTCTACATTCAGGCCCATGGGGACAAAGACCTTCATTTCATATATCCAATTTGATTCCCGGCGACTCAATTGCATGACAAAATTGCCCCCTCTCCAATGATTTTTCACTCTTTCAATACCCCAAAATTTAAGCCCCCTTTTTCTTTAGGGAAACCTATCTCGCAACCACCTAATGAATGTACTTTTATTTTCTCCATAAACCCATCCCCCACAGTTATTACTTCTTGTATCTCTTGACCCTCCTTCTTAGATTGTAAGATCTAACTAGCAGAGCCCTCTGCTTCCTACTGTATTAAAGTGTATTGTATTTGTACTGTCTACCCTCAAGTTGTAAAGCGCTGCGTAAACAGTCGGCGCTATATAAATCCTAAATAATAATATTAATAATAATAATAAAGTGTGAGTTTAAGGTGGAGGGACTGGTCTGCACAGAGTCCCAAGCTCAACCCGATAGAACACCTTTGGAATGAATTAAAGTGGAGACTGCAAGCCAGGCCTTCTCTCCAACAGTGTCTGACCTCACAAATGCTCTTCTGGAAGAGTGGTCAAACATTCCCAGCGACAGATGGACCAGGCCTTCTGACTCACCATCAAACACTGCAGTGGCAGGACTACACCCCCTCTATCATGCTCTGCAAATGCAAGGATGATTGCCAGCCGAAAAAAATTCACAGCCTTCTTCTCTGTCCCGGTGGGGAGAGCTCTCCAAGATGGCACTGTGGTACCCCCAGCATACACAGGCCTGCCCCACGCAGACCACGACTTTGCAGAACCAACATCTAAGGGGCCTTCCACCTCTCCTGTCTCCCACATGTGGCAGCCCAGCTAAGGCCATGATGAGACTGGATCCCTATACACAGGAAACCTCAGAGGTAGCTACACAGACTCATACCTGAAATTTAGCAAACATACCATACTGGCAATATACTGTAGCTACACTGAACGAAGGGTGAGTTCCCTCACCCACCATGAACCATAGGTATTTAAATATAACTTTTGCTCATTCCTATAAAAAGTTGTCTGGACTGTATTGTTAACAAGAAGGGAAGGTGTGTTTTTGGGTTGGCCAATAGTATGCTAATGATTATATGCACATAATACTAAATGATCAGGCAGAAGAAAAGGGTGGATTATGAGAAGAGAGAAAAGAAATAGCCATTTCTCACTCCTATGGAACACTGCTCACACTATTCACCTGATGATTAAAGCAGCAATCATTGCCTGCCTGATTTATATCTCAGGGCTAGAAAGGCTGTTGAATCCTGTCTCATAGGAAATCTCTCTCTCATGTGCTCTCTTATCAAGTCTATCTCAGGGAATATAATCTGTCAGAAACTGGCTACCTAATATTTGAAGCAGCAAACATGTCTGCTCTCTATCTAAAGACTGGAAAGGCTATTCAATTCTGTCTCATAAAAATCCTCTCTCTCATAAGCTCTCTTATCAAGTCTGTCTCTAAAAATATAGCCAATCAAAGATTCAATAATGTTTATTGAATTTTTAAAATACATGAATAACAATAAAAACAAAATACATGGGGTAAACAAAAAAGAAGTAGAAAGTACAATGAAGGATACATACGATTGCAAAAGTCCTTGTGCATTCAAGTAATATTCAACATGTACGGTATGCTGGTACAACAACTATGAATAGTAGGGCTAATAACATACGCTAAATGGAACACAGCTAAACGGATTAACTCCTGTAGGAGCTGTAAGAACTGTCATAGCACACGAAACAATATAACTATAGTTGAGACTATCAACACGAAGGGGTAAAATATTTACTTTGCATCCAAATTGACCAGGAATTTAGGACCCTTGAGGGTAGAGAAGGCAAAAGCTCTTTCCAGAGAAAATTGGAGATTAATTTGTCTAATGGCCTCTAGGTGTGAAGGAGCAAGAGGTTGTTTCCAACATCTGGCTATAATCTGGCTGCGATTAAGATGTGGATCACGACTGTGCGCATAGTGGGTGGGAAGGAGTCTAGGTCCAGTGAAAGGAGTGCCAAGGCTGGATCTGGGCTGCGTAGTATACTGGTGGTATCTGACACTATACACTATTTACATAGACTGACTGCTCTTACTGAGGCCTCATGCACACTGGATGTTTTTACAGCAGGTGTTTTTGGTGTCACACTTTTTTTTCTGCAGCCAGTAAACTCTCCAGCATATGATTCTATGTGTCCATGCACACATAGGCTGTTATCAGCAGTTTTTAGCAGGGGCGTTTTCTGGCTGAAAAAAAAAAACAGAACTATGGGTTTTTAAGAGGTGTTTTTCAGCTGTTAAAACGCTCTAACTCTGATAAAAGCTTAAAAATGCTGAAAATGCCAAAAAAAACCTGCTGAAAACTTGACTTTTTTGCGTTTATCAATGTTTTTGAGCCACGAGATTTTGTGAGAGTATAGTTTTGCTAAAAAAGCTAAAAAATGCTACAGCTGAAAAAAGCTAAAAAAAAACACTACTGGAAAAAAGCTGAAAAACTCCTTCTACAGCTACAGCTTTCTACTGACGTTTTGATAACGTCCAGTGTGCATGAGGCCTAAAGCATACTGTTCTCAAGATTGACCACCCAGCATCCCTTATCAAAAAGCTGGAAGGCTCTTGTTCAAACCTATCCAAAATGCCTTTTCTGGTGTCAGCACTCACCACTGAAGATAGTGTTGATTCACTGCTCACAAAGCTTGTTGGTTATCTGACATCTAAAGCAGCAGATTGCCTGCCTGATCTATATCTGAGGACTAGAAAGGCTGTTCAATCCTGCTTCATAAAAGATCTGCCTGTCAAAAGCTGACTGTCTGACATTTAAAGCAGTATGTATTGCCTGCCTGATCTCTAGCTAGAAAGGCTGTTCAATCCTGCCTCATAGAAGATTTCTCTCTCATAGGCTCTCTTGTCAAATCTGTCTCTGAAAATATAGCCTGTCAAAAACTGGACAGCTATGCACTATTAAAATAGGCTGGCTGCTCTTACTTAACAAACCTTCCTAGTAGTGATCGACCAATATCGTGTTTTTATTGCCGATACCGATATTTTGGTCATCGCATATCGGTATCGGCCGATATTTTCGTACATTCAATTTTTTTTTTTTTTTTTACAGGTACTCTTGTGGAGGGATCTAGGGGTCTAAAAGACCCCAAACCCCTCCTCTGCACTTTAAAGCATTCAAAACGCCAAGTTTGGCTGTTTTGAATGCTGTCGTTTTTTTTAATTTGGCGCCGCCAGTACCCGGAAGTGATGTCATGACATTACTTCCGGGTTTTTACACAGAGACAGAATGCGGCTTTGATTGGGTCTTCTCTTCAGCGGCCATGCAGGCTGGTTGCCCAGGTCTCCCAGTGGGATGAAAGACCCGGGCGAGCTGCTGAAGCCGGCGGGAGGGGGGCATCCCTTCCCGCTCCTTGTAATGACAGTCGAGCGGCTTTTCAGCTGCATCAGTTGTCATTACAAGACTATGTCAGCTATAGACGCCGGTACCGGGGTGATGCTTCTAGCTGCAGGCATCACTCCGGTACAAGCACTTTAATGAAATATCAGCAATATCGGTCACATTGGTGGCCGATTCTGATATATAGGTAAAAGTACAGATTGGCCCTCGATATATTGGCTTTGATCTCTACTTCCCAGTACCTGCTGCTCTCAGGATAAAAAGGCTGGTTAGCTGATAAACTTGCAAATATTGTCCTGCTTAGTAAATTCTGAAGGCTAGGAACTCTGAACAAGCCAGCCTCATCAAATAAACTGAATGCTATTAGCACTATAAAGGCCTGCCAATCCAATAGAAACACCCTCCCCACATGCCATGCTGTATCCCAATTCATATTAGTGCTCCCAAAAACAACCAAACTCTACATGTTTTCACTCAATAAATAAGCTTTGTCAGGAGTGGTAAATAAATTCACCAAAGTAAAAGTGTCAAAAGAAAATGGAGGGAGCCAAACTATCCGCACATAGTTAGGAGTCAAAATGGCGGCCTCCCCCTTCTTTGCTCTATTTATAGGGTTTTCCCATTCAGTGGAAAATATTGCCATCTAGTGGGGAGTAACCAGAAAGCAGTCTTCCAAATTGGGGAAATGTCAACATAATTCCCTAAAAAACCTTATTAAATCTATATGGGGGGGGGGGGGCATAGGGTTAAAAAAAAACATAAGGATATCACTATTCCCATATCTGTCTCTGCATACACCCTCTTTCTATTCCCAGTCTTCTCTGACCCTTTCGGTTCATGAAGATAAGAAAGCAGGATCACAATAAGTATAAACAGCACGCTTACACTGGCACACACAATTTGAGCATATTTAAGCCTTCATTCCTCTCCAATAAACCTTCGATCACCCCTTTCACCCAGCCAGTGCCATTAGTACAGTGTCAGTGGACAGCATTTATTACTCATCACTGTATTAGTGTCACTAGCAACATCAGATAGCATCAGATAGTCAGGGTCAGTAAGCATCCCTCCCAGCAAGGGTCAATTACCGCTGGATTGCCCGCACACTATTGCGGTCATACTATAAGTCGCTGATCACCGCTATTACTAGTTTTGGGCCTAATTCACTGTATTGCCATTGGCGGTGTTTACGCGATCTACTATTTTTTAATGCGGCGGCCAACGGGAGAAGAAGAGATTGAAATTCACTATAACGCAGGAGGAAATGTTATTACAATTCTGAATTCACTCAGGTCAAATAATGTCAGCGCGAGAGTCCAAAAACAGTTGAGCTAAAAGTACGACTATTTTGTTCGAAATCACGTTTTGAGCCTGCAAAAATAGCACAAATGGTTCTGAAGGATGTGGTATATAATTTGGAGATGAACTGATTTTAAACTGTGTCAAAAAGTGAAATATAAAAAGAAATTTCTCAAAAAGTGTGAAAGTTAAAAAATTCTTCCGCAGTCTAAGGGCTCTTTCAGACGGCCGCTCCGCTGCTTTAGTCCGCTGCGGGACTTTTTTTTTCATGGAGCGGATGACATTTGTGTCATCCTCTCCGTGTGCCCGCATATCATCCCATCCTTTTGCGGATGATATGCGGACATAATGTAAGTCTATGGCATTGCGGATGTCAGTGGATGACACCGCTGACATCCGATTTTCCTTCCTTTCCGTTTTTTACACGGATGAAAAAATAGGGTTCTGTTCCGTTCCAAAAAACGGAACACAACTGAAAGGAGGAAAATCGGATGTCAGCGGATGGTATTCCGCTGACATCCGCAATGCCATGGACTTACATTATGTCCGCAAATCATCCGCAAAAAAATAGGATGATTTGCGGACAAGCAGAGCGGCCGTGTGAAAGAGCCCTAAGACTTGGAGGCAGCACATGTGCGCATGCTCAATGCCAGAATAGACCTGAAAAATAAAGATTTTCAATTTGCAAGCCAGCGATATAGAGAAAACCATTGCTCGTGATCGCTGAATTTGTGTACTCGGCCGTCAAAACCAGGCGATAGGAGTCGAGTAGTATAGAAAATAATGTTTCAAATGCAGACATTTCATTTTCCTAGCAATTGCTGAATTCTCCTTGCTATAATTTTGGGGTTCCCTGCATTTTTATTGTAAACAATGTTAGAAAGTAATTAAAAGCTTAAATAATGTATTATTTAATACATAATTTGTGGGGTAAGAAATACAATTCTTGCTTGCTATATAGTAATAATATTATATATATATATATATATATATATATATATATATATATATATATATATATATATATATATATATATATATATATATATATATATATATACTGTATGTATATATGTACACAGCTGCAAGAGAAAGTATGAAATTTGGAATTATATGGATTTCTGCACAAATTGGTCATAAAATGTGATCTGATCATCATCTAAGTCACAGCAATAGACAATCACAGTCTGCTTAAACTAATAACACACAAAGAATGAAATGTTGCCATGTTTTTATTGAACACACCATGTAAACATTCACAGTGCAGGAGGAAAAAGTATGTGAACCCCTAGAGTAATGACATCTCCAAGAGCTAATTGGAGTGAGATGTCAGCCAACTGGAGTCCAATCAATGAGATGAGATTGGAGGTGTTAGTTACAGCTGCCCTGCCCTATAAAAAACACACCAGTTCTGGGTTTGCTTTTCACAAGAAGCATTGCCTGATGTGAATGATGCCTTGAACAAAAGAGCTCTCAGAAGACCTACGATTAAGAATTGCTGACTTGCATCAAGCTGGAAAGGGTTATAAAAGTATCTCCAAAAGCCTTGCTGTTCATCAGTCCACGGTAAGACAAATTGTCTATGAATGGAGAAAGTTCAGCACTGCTGCTACTCTCCCTAGGAGTGGCCGTCCTGTAAAGATGACTGCAAGAGCACAGCGCAGACTGCTCAATGAGGTGAAGAAGAATCCTAGAGTGTCAGCTAAAGACTTACAAAAGTCACTGGCAAATGCTAACATCCCTGTTAGCGAATCTACAATACATAAAACACTAAACAAGAATGGATTTCATGGGAGGATACCACAGAGGAAGCCACTGCTGTCCAAACAAAACATTGCTGCACGTTTACAGTTTGAACAAGAGCACCTGGATGTTCCACAACAGTATTGGCAAAATATTCTGTGGACAGATGAAACCAAAGTCGAGTTGTTTGGAAGAAACACACAACACTGTGGGGTAAAAAAGAGGCACAGCACACCAACATCAAAACCTCATCCCAACTGTGAAGTATGGTTTGGGGCTGCTTTGCTGCGTCAGGGCCTGGACGGATTGCTATCATCGAAGGAAAAATTAATTCCCAAGTTTATCAAGACATTTTGCAGGAGAACTTAAGGCCATCTGTCTACCAGCTGAAGCTCAACAGAAGATGGGTGTTGCAACAGGACAATGACCCAAAGCATAGAAGTAAATCAACAACAGAATGGCTTAACCGCCTTAGCGGTATCCCCGAGCGTGACTCGGGGTAGGAATTTTCTGCTATTAGCGGTATCCCCGAGTCACGCTCGGGGTCAATGGGCAGAGCGTGCAGACAGCGCAGCGGAGCTTCTCTTACCTTATCCTGGCGATCCAGCGATGAGCTCTAATTGCTGTGACCGCCAGTGAGATCTCCCCCGCTCGTCTGTCGGTAGGAGGACTTCCTAGTTCCGTTCCCTGCAGCAGCAATGCTGCATGGGAGCGGAACAAGGGAGGGAAAGTCAAAAAAAAAACGTTGCACAAAACACATAACACATTTTATATTATATATATGCATATATATATATATATGCATATATATATATATATATATATATATATATATATATATATATATGCATATATATATATATATATATATATATATATATATATATATATATATATATATATATATATATATATATATATGCATATATATATATATATATATATATATGCATATATATATATATATATATATATATATATATATATATATATATATATATATATATATATATATATATATATATATATATGTATATATATATATATATATATATACCTATATACACACACACATATATATATATATATATATATATATAAAATTATATTATTGATTCGATTATAATTCATCACACACACATACACATATATATACACATATACATATATATATATCTATATACACACATAAATATATATATATATATATATATATATACACACATATATATATAATATATAACGCATGAATTATAATCTAATCAATAATATAATTTTATTATATATATATTATATATTAAATAATAAAATAATATTATTGATTCGATTATAATTCACTTGTTTGTGTTTCAAATTTATTACATCTGGGATGTCTACTAGAGACTTGTTTTGGTCAGGTTTAAGTCAGTAATTACTAAGAATTGTAGGCCTATAATACATAACGCCAAATTTCCATGAAAAGAATTGTACCGCTTTTGGAACAGAATTCCTGACAGAATCATACCGCCAGGGAGGTTAAACAGAAGAAAATACACCTTCTGAAGTGGCCTAGTCAGAGTCCTGACCTCAACCCGATTGAGATGCTGTGGCATGACCTCTAGAAAGCGATTCACACCAGACATCCCAAGAATATTGCTGAACTGAAACAGTTCTGTAAAAAGGAAAGGTCAAGAATTACTCCTGACCGTTGTGCACGTCTGATCTGCAACTACAGGAAACATTTGGTTGAAGTTATTGCTGCCAAAGGAGGTTCAACCAGTTATTAAATCCAAGGGTTCACATACTTTTTCCACCTGCACTGTGAATGTTTACATTGTGTGTTAAACAACAACATGGCAACATTTCATTCTTTGTGTGTTATTAGTTTAAGCAGACTGTGATTGTTTATTGTTGCGACTTAGATGATGATGATCAGATTATATTTTATGACCAATTTGTGCAGAAATCCATATCATTCCAAAGGGTTCACATACTTTTTCTTGCAGCTGTATATATATATATATATATATATATATATAGATATACATATACATAGACACATATATATATATATATATATATATATATAATATCTCTTCCCCCCCACAAAAAAAATATATATATTATTTCAAACATATGTATATCTTATTTTTTTCTTAAAGAGTTATTGGTTTCAACTGAGCATGCTCAAACACTTTGACATTTCTGAGACTTTTCAGTTAACCACTTGCCTACCGGGCACTTTCACCCCCTTCCTGCCCAGGCCAATTTTCAGCTTTCAGCGCTCTCACGCTTTGAATGACAATTGCGCGGTCATGCTACACTATATCCATATGACATTTTTATCATTTTTTTCACACAAATAGAGCTTTCTTTTGGTGGTAATTAATCACCTCTGGGTTGAGGTGATTAAATACCTCACAGGATTTGACTCTCAGCCTATGGCTCCTGATGCTCTCAGAGTCTCCTGTGAGACCAGAAAGAGAGAGCAATGGCACTGCTGATGGTAACAGAGCTGGATCATGAGAGGACTAAGGTAAGTGTTTAGGAAGGAGGTGGGGGGACAGGGTTTGGAAGGTTTTGAAGATATCTTCAGGCCAGTCACGTGACTCCCGGCTGCTCTTCTAGTCTGATCCAGGGCTACAGCAGGAGGAGCCGAAATCTCCCACTGACTTTAGCCAGGAGGTCACTTGACCGCTGTGCTGGCCGTTAGGCTCCTCCTGCTGAAAGCCCTTAGATGGGGGCAGAGACGGGATGGGAGTCATGTGACTGACCTGAGGCTATCTGCAAAAATGGTATATAGAAGCTTCATTTTCCACATACACTTACATGATGTGTTATAGCTGAATACAAGAGAGGGGCTGGCAGTGATTGTTTTGAATTTTTAAATGAATACTAATAGCAGCAGGAGGGGAGGGTCAGCTCACACAGACACAGAGCAGACAGGCAGGGAGGGGAGGGCGGAGAAGAACACAGGACAGAGTGGTTGCGGAGACACGTATCCTGACCACAATCCCATAGCTCAGCAGCCATGATAAACGTGGTCTGCTCTCAAGGGGGAGGTCAAGACCAGGCAGGATCAAACAGGTATTGTAGGAGATACAAAGGAGTAATTAAAAAATGAAAGCACTATGCTACAGCTTGCACATTAAAGTGACAGGAGCATCTTTTTTGGTGGGGTAACAACCACTTTAAAGCCACTTTAAGCCCAGTTCATAGGATTTTGTTTTGTTAAGCCAACAAGCTGCTGTTGCATGCACACGTGCAGATAAAGAATTTGCTGAAAGGAGGAGAAAGCAGTTTGAGGAGAGGAATTACATCATTAGTCTGCTGATCCTTTTTTATCCATTAATCAAAAAGGGGGTGTGTTCCGGCCAGTGTTCTTGATTAAGCTGTTTGGGCAACTGTAATGGAGGTTGCAGATTTGGCTGTGCCTAATTCACAAAACTGGCTGCACTTTGTTGTGTATGTATTTTAGCTGCTTAAAGTGAAGTTCCAGACTATTTTGCAACTTTAGTGATTCCTGGAGTGCTGATCAACAATTGGGCATATTCAATTTTTTTGGGGGGGTCCCTTACCTTATTTTCAGGGCATTTTTGATTGTACTTCCTCCTTCTCCCTTCTCCCCCCCCCCCCCTCTGTGGCCACGGCCACCTGGGAGCTGTTTGTCATCACGGCCAGGAGGCTGGAATCAGGAAGAACTCCCAGAACACACCTTGTAAGTATGAGAATAGCGGTTCTGTAAAGGGTGATGGAATAGTATTATAGGGTTATTTTTAGTTAAAAAAAAGGTGTTTGAGGCCGCAACTCCGCTTTAACTGGAGTTTAGATTGAAGTATCAAATATGCCTATATAAATGTATTAATTATGTACCTTTTTTACCTACTCCTGTATTTTTAAAAGATGAAGAACACGTATACACCCATATAAAACACAATAAAGACACATGCAAATCTATAAAGTAGCAAAATGAGTCACATGACTCAAATATGACGTTTTCAACATTGCCCGGTGTTCTAAAAATATATAGGATTGGGATCTCGAATGTCACACTGAAAAGAGAAGTACTATATATGCTTGCAAAATGATACTTTTGCATCCTATTGCAAAACTACAATATACTTGTGTAAAGTAACAGTACGTGTTTTGAAATGTTCCTCCCGTGTCACAGCACAATGCAGGAAAGGTGTGGTTAACAGGTGCATTATTAGGACATGTAACCTTCGTGTGATGCTATTTACATGCAGTTTGAAGAGAAGGTGGCCAGATACTTCTAAGACTCCTCAAGGAAAATACATAAAGAAGATACAGGTAGGAGAAGTTTTATACTTTTTGGTACTCTGGTTAAAATATATTTTACTATAATATCTGATCTACTGAGAATTCTAATTATTTTTCATGTATATAACAATTTTTACACGTTACATTTTTAAGCAAAAACGTTAACTTGATATGTCTGTGCTTTGTATTTCCACAATACTTTGACCTGGCCTTATAGATAAGCAATTGTAGGAGGTCGCACTGAATGTATCATACTGCATACCAGCTATACAAGGACATTAGGAGGGATATGTTTCATATTTTTAAGAAGGACAATACACTTATAATACAGTCCAGATATCCAACAGAAAATTAATAAAAAGGAAAAACTGTTTTAAAAGTGGTTACTGTTAACTTGCAGTAAATACCCTTGTTCTTATAAATGGAGAGAAACTTGTAATCAAAATAAATATTGGGAGGTATAGTTAAACTACAGCAGTTTGCATTCTTTATTCATAATATTTTTTTCTAGATGTATTTGAGACTTTATTTGCATATAGTCCAGAAAATATAAGCATTTATTACAATATACTATATATACCTAACTGTGCAAATAAATATATTCTATAGATAAGTCTATAGTTTTCCAATATACCTAACCTCCCTGGCGTTATGATTCTGTCAGGAATTACATACCAAAAGCGGTACAATTCTTTTCATGGAAATTTGGCGTTATGTATTATAGGCCTACAATTCTTAGTAATTACTGACTTAAACCTGACCAAAACAAGAGTCTAGTAGACATCCCAGATGTGATAAATTTGAAACACAAACGCATGAATTATAATCAAATCAATAATATAATTTTATTATTTAATATATAATATATATAATGAAATTATATTATTATTGATTAGATTATAATTCATGCATTATATATTATATACATATATATGTGTGTGTGTGTATATATATATATACACACACACACACACATATACACATATATATATATATTTATCCTAATCAAGTCCAATCAGTATAATCAAACACAGCTGGACTCAAATGAAGGTGTAGAACCATCTCAAGGATGATCAGAAGAAATGGAAATCACCTGATATAAATATATGAGTGTCACAGCAAAGGGTCTGAATACTTAGGACCATGTGATATTTCAGTTTTTCTTTTTTTAATAAATCTGCAACAATGTCAACAATTCTGTGATTTTCTGTCAGTATGGGGTGCTATGTGTACATTCATGAGGAAGAAGAATGAACTTAAATGATTTTAGCAAATGGCTGCAATATAACAAAGAGTGAAAAATTTAAGGGGGTCTGAATACTTTCCGTACCCAATGTATATATATATATATATATATATATATATACTGGTATATATATATATATATATATATATATATATATATATATGCATATATGTTTATATATATATATATATATACATATACATATATATATATATATATATAATATAAAATGTGTTATGTGTTTGTGTTTTGTGCAACGTTTTTTTTTTTTTTTAAATTTCCCTCCCTAGTTCCGCTCCCATGCAGCATTGCTGCTGCAGGGAACGGAACTAGGAAGTGATCAGACCGACGGAGGACGGAGGAGCAGCGGGACTCTCGGCTGGCGGTCACAGCAATGAGAGATCATCGCTGGATCGCCAGGAGAAGGTAAGAGAACACCGCTGCGCTCTCTGCACATCCACCCCGAGCGTGACTCAGGGTTACTGCTCCTGATAGAAAAAATCAACCCCGAGTCACGCTCGGGATCACCGCCAGGGAGGTTAATGAACTCTTGGTCAGCATATAGTTTGTAAATGATTTAAAGTTTCCTAATAGGGAGGAATAAATAATTAAAAATCAGCTTCACCAGAACTACACTGAGTTAAGGCCTGGAAATATGATTTGATTTGCTAATATGCAGTTGCTTCCTTTCTTTTTTTACCCTTTTCATGTTTTAATGTGAGCCCTATGAAAGCAGTCAGACACATTGGGATTTCAGACAGTAGTCCTCTTGTTCATTAAATTTTGCTTTTATGGGCTTATGCCTCGTACACACGCATCGATTATTGGCCGTGAATTTTCGGCCAACGTCCGATCGGCCGATTTTCGGCTTGTTAGTATGATGCTTCCGACAACCGACTCCGACTTTTCGGCCGAATAAAATCTGGTGTGCAGGCTATAAAATTTTTGTTGGCCGTCAACACAACGGCCGATTTTCGGTCAGTCAGTACAGATTTCGGCAGACAAAAATCTGATGAGCAAGACTGGGCATGCTCAGAGAAGAAAAAACACACGGAACGTAAACCATCACATGACATCACTTCTGAAGTAGATTTTTGTTGGCCAAGAAAATTTGTGTGCAGTCTAGGCACATTCCAACCAACAAAACACAACTTGTACAAAAGACGATAATCGTTGCGTGTGTACGAGGCATTAGGCCCTGTCCACACCTGAGCATATTTCAGCTCGTAAAACGCTCATCTCTGAAGTTTTAAAACACCCAACAAGCAAAATCCCATTCATTTCAATGGCCCCTGTTCCCATCTGAGCATTTTGTCTCCTGAAGCAAAATGCCTGAAGCTCAAAAAAGTACATGAGCTTCTTTTTTGTCAGATTACAAGCGTTTTTGTTAGATGTCAATGCCTGCCTCCAAACACCTGCAAAAAACGCCTGAAAAAAGCCCCGAAAAAAGCACCCGAAAAAAGTCTGAAAACTATACGCTCAGGTGTGAATGGAGCCTTAAGTATTGTGTTTGTAATTCAAAAATATTGGGGTCCTTTTCACACCATCAGTCTGAAAATATTCAGTGCTTTTTTTCTGGAGTGCACCACTGTTGGAACATTTACATTGGTTACCAGCTAACTTCTTTTATGCTGGTGATACTTTATCTGCACCTCTTACTCATTCACTAAACTGACAGTAAAACAAAAAATAAATAAAAACCTTATTAAAAATATAAATCCACTTCACACCCTTGTTCCAAAATTTTGTAAAAACAATCTCTGTTACCATTGTTCTAATAAATGATAATGGAATTTGGAGCATAAGAAATTCTGAGAATGTCTGCATCCTTCAGTAACAATTTTTTTTTTTTTATGATTAATCCATTCTGTCACTAGAAGTCATATGGTAACTACGTGGAGATGTTTATTTCTTGTAGTTAACCCTAGGTGGGGTTTTTGGGAAACAATGGAGAATTTAGTTTGTTTTTAAGTACTTTTTTTAACAATTTGAGAATAAACATGACTACTAAAATGTAACTTTGATAAAAGTTTTATTCATAATATTAATGTATATTGGTACTGGTTTCCTTTCATATAATTGTGTCCTAGTAAATGAGTAAGGGGTCTAACAAACCCCATTCAGGGGTTTACGAGGAAGCGTGTAGCTCAAAATTGTCCTCAAAAACATTTTTCCTGTGGAGCAGAGATGCAGAAAAGGCCACAACCTAAAAGCACAGGATGGTTATTTTGAGAGAGAGGCACATTATTGCCTCTCCTTTACTCAAGCACCCTAAAATTCCAAAAATGTCAAATCTGTTGGGAAGATAGCAGAGGAGCTGTTTGCCTCTCTTTGCAATAGAACATCCTGCATTACTGATGCACTTAACTGTAAAAGAAAATTTTTATTTATTTAATTTAAAGGGTTAGTTAACTTTTTCCAAACAAAATGAAAAGGTGGACTAACACCCTACACTTGACCACCCCTGGTCCCTGGTACACTAAAATAGAAGTGTTGGTATTATAGAGTGTGTCTCTGTGGAAACTCTTACTCCTACTCATACTCAGCTCTTACCTCTTACTCATTCTCTGAAGGGCCACTTCACAACAGTAATGCTGTGCAGGAAACCTGCGTTCTTTGTGCATTTCCCACATCGAGTTTCATGACTGCAATTGCTGACGACACCCCAAATGCAGGTAGCAAATGCAGTGCATTTGCTTGCAGTGGATCACACGGTACTTCTGTACCATACGATCTGGTTGCTCTGCGTTTTTGTAAAGTCAATTTAAATGGGCTGAAACTGCACTGCAGCCAGATCCCATGTGAATAGCACCAGAATGCACAGCATGTTCTTGTGAGATTTATGTAAAACAGCACAGACTGAATGTATAAAAAAAAAAAATGAATAACACTTTATTAAAAATATTAATCCACTTCTCACCCTTGTTTCATAATTGTGTAAAAAACAAGATCTGTTAATATTGTTCCTATAAATGATATTGGATAATGACTTTTGGAGCATAGGAAATCCCAAAATGTTCTGTATGTTCCAATAATAAAAAAAAAATAATGATTTATTTTGTTGCTAAAAGCCATATGGTGACTAGATGGAGACATTTAAATTTCCTAAAGCTAACTCTAAATGAGGTTTTGGCAAATGATGGGACATCTAGTTTATTTTTAAGCCTTTTTTAAGTATTTTGGAGAATGAATATGAATGAGTTTTATTTCAATAAAAGGTTTTGGTATTAATATATATGTAGCAGGATTTCCAGGCATTGGGCCTGATGTGGGTCTGCCATGGTCACCGGTAACACCTTCAGCCCATTTAATCTGATTCCGGCATCTTTGGTTTGTTTTGTTTATTTTATATTGGGGATGGGAGAAGGGAATGAGTGGGATACTCCTCTGGCTCAGCTAGGTACAAAATGGGACACTTGAAGAAAAATGCCTTTCAGTGCTGTCTTCACGCTGGCTAGGTGCCGACCAATGCTTGCTAGCGCTTGAAAAACACGGACTTGCTGTACTGTACATGAAACTTGACTTCTGACACTCTGGTTAGCTCAAAAGTCCTGGACTGTACTGAGAACTGACTTTTGACACTCTGATTAGTTCAAAAGTCCTGAACACTGCTCCCTCTAGTCCTCCCTGACTGAGGTAGCTTCTGTAAACTGCTTCGGCTGCTGCAACTCTCAACACTGTACACTGCACGCTGTACACTGAACACTCAGGGCCCAACTGCTGGTACCCCCTCTACACTTCAGGGTCCACACACTGGCACCCCCTTTATTCTTCAGGGCTCAAACTCTGGCACCCCCGTTACACTTTAGGGTCAACACTGGCACCCCCTTGTATACTTGCTTCCTGCACCGGCTAGCAAGCTCCCGGGTCCCTCTGACCTTCTCCGGAGTAGTCCCCTCTCACTTGGCAGACCCCCAGGGGCAGTTTGCAGTACTCATGAACTGAGATTGCTTTCCTTAAACTCAACCCCTCTCAGCTCCTCTGGTCCTCGGCACACCGGATCCTCTCTGCAGCTCAGCTCAGCCCTCTGTCCCCTCAGACAAGCCGCCTGGGACACCCGATTCCACTGACAGGAGGAGAGACAGCCGTACTCTCCCTCCGGGACTCTGCTTCCCACCAAAGACGCTGCGTCATGTGCTACCCTCAGACTTATACCCACTCCCAGAATGCTGTGCGGCATAATCTGCCTTTCTGGGGTAGATACAGGCCTGAGTGAACCACTGGCTGGGTTTCCTCCACTGCCCAATGAGAACCCTCTCATTAAGTACAGTGGGAGACCCCCCAGTCTCAACAGCCACACCTGGGAGACATGACAGCCCAGCTGAAAATCATGGCCCTGCTTTTAAGCAGACAAGGCCCACTATACTTTACCTAGCACCTACCTTGTAGGTTGCTACATATATATGTAGCACTACTCCCTTGGGATCTGCTTCTGACAGGTTCCCCTAGGTTACCCATAGCAACAACACAATCGTTTCGCGACTTTGAAGTGCTTGGCTCAGTCAAGAAACAGTCTAGGGGTTTTGTTTTTTTGTAGTTTTATTTGACAACCTGGATAGGAGAAGGGATGAGTGGGATACTCCAACTTGAATAAACTATGCACAATTTGCTGGGACATTTAGATATAACTGAGTGCAGCAAGGCCGCTGCTCCACCTTGTCACTAGCAATGAAGAAGAATTTTACTGGACTTGTATTACTCTGTGAATTGCTCTTCAGGGCCCAACTAGGCATCCTCTTTATCCCTATTCTTCAGGGTTCTACACGGCACCCCCTTTACTATAATTCTCTCTGTGTGAGCTAGCTCCTTGATCCCCTGACTTCACTGGAGTGGTCCCCTTCCTGGGCTGATCCTTTGGCAAGTCCCTGAGTATTCACGGACACTGTTTTTTCCTAAGAGACTCTGCCAGCAACTCCACCGTCAGCTACACTGGATCCTCTGCAGATCAGCTCCACACCTGGCTCACTAAGTCGACTGCCTAAGACCACCTTCCTCATACACAGCAGGAGAAGAGACCAGCCATCTGCCTCCTCCTGGGACTCTGCCTCCCGCCAAAGACGCCCTGTCACATGTCCCCTCTGCTTTTATGAGCAATCCCAGGATGCATTGCAAGAATGCCCTCCCACTGGTACTCCCATAAAAGCTAATGTGTCACTGGCTGGGTTTCCTCCACTGTTCAACAATCTCCATCATTGGACACAGTGGGGACACTCCCTCAGACCCAGTGAATCACACCTAGAGACATGCAACAGGCATCCTAACAGATCAGGTTCCCCTGATAAGCAGAAGGAGCAATAGATGCTTTTTCCTAGTACCTACCTAGGAGGGTGTTACATATATATATTTTATATATATATAGCAAAATTCAAGTTTCAGTTCGCAGACCGCAAGTCAGATTCACAAGCGCCAGTAAGCATTGGTCGGCCTTAAGCCAGTGCCAAGACAGCACTAGGCAGCATTTTTCTCAAGTGTCCCAGATTTGTACCTATTTGAGCCAGAGGAGTATCCCACTCATTCCCTTCTCCCATCCAAGTTCCTACAATAAAACTAAAAACCAAAGATGCCAGACTGTTCATTGTCTCAGATCTCACACTTGGGCAACAAGCTTAAATGTGCTGTTGGTTTTAACGGTAACCATGGCAGACCCACATCAGGTCCAATGCCTGGAAAAACTGCTACACAAGGTTTAGGAATGTGTCTATGGGAATGTTTGACCATTCTTCCAGAAGCACATTTGTGAGGTTAGGCACTGATGTTGGATGAGAAGACCTGGCTCACAGTCTCAGCTCTAATACATCCCAAAAGTGTTCTAGCAGGATGAGGTCAAGACTCTGTGCAGGCCAGTCAAGTTCCTCCACTCCAAAATCACTCATGCATGTCTTTATGGGCCTTGCTTTGTGCACTGGTTCAAATCATTTGGTGGAGGAGGGATTAGGCTGTGGGTTTTTTTTTCAGGAGCTGGGCTGGGCCCCTTGGTTCCAGTGAGGGAAACTCTTAAGGCATCAGCATACCAAGACATGTTTGGGCAATTTCATGCACCCAACATTGTTGGAATAGTTTGGGGATTGCCCTTTCCTGTTCGAACATGACTGCACGCCAGTGCGCAAAGCAAGGTCCATAAACATCTGGAAGAGCAAGTCTGGGGTGAAGGTACTCGACTGGCCTGCACAGTTATGACCTCAACCCAATAGAAGACTTTTGGGATGAGGTAGAGCGGAGACTGTGAGCCAGGCCTTCTCATCCAACGTGCCTGACCTCACAAATGCGCTTCTGGAAGAACGGTCAAAAATTTCGATAGACACACTCTTAAATCTTGTGGACAGCCTTTCCAGAAGAATTGAAGTTGTTATAGCTGCAAAGGGTGGGCCAACTCAATATTAAACCCTATGGACTAAAACTGGGATGCCATTAAAGTTCCTTTTACAATGTGAGTGTAAAGGCAGGTGTCCCAATACTTTTGACAATATAGTGTATATCGATACTGGCATCCTTTCATGTAATTGTGTGCAAGTAAATGAGTAAGGGGGTTTAATAATTCACTTTAACAGTTAAAAGGGAAGCGTGTAGTTAAAAATTCTCCAAAAAAATCCTAAAATTTTTTCTAAGATGCAGAAAAGTCCAAAACCTAAAAACACAGAACTGTTATTTTGAGAAAGAGGCACATTTTTAAGCCACATGAAATTCCAAAGGGTATAGAATGTGTTGTGAAGATATCAGAAGAGTTACCCATTTCTCTGGTCTCTGCTGCATGTACCTCCATGGGTGATACCGTTTCACCCATGCAGCCTATGCAGGGATCCTGGGGTCTGAATACCGTGCTGCTTCTCCTTTTCTTTACCTAGGGATGTTGGAATGGATCAGATTTATCAGAGTTGTCACGTGCTGGCGCTGACCAATCAGAACTGATATAATCTGCTCTGGCATTCCCAGGTTAATACGAAAAAGAACAGCACAGATTTCAACCCCAGGACCATTGCACGTGGCTGCATAGCTGGTAAGACTGTCACCCAGAGAGGTTAGCTCAGCGGGGACCGGGGTGGGAGGATGTAATGTGTTAGTTCTCCTTTTCACTTTTTCTGAAGAGTTGAACTAATCCTTTAAGGAAATGTAAGTTTAAAGGTATTATTTTACAACAGTAAAATAAATCAGCTTGAATTATTTCACTAATGTGTGAAAATATAAAAAAAAAAAAAAAACATTGTTTCCATGTGTATTTATATATGTACATGAGGCAGCCATAATTGCTCAGTAAATACTATACTGTATATCAGCTTTGCAGTACTAGTCAGTGGCTGTGCTTGAATGTTCCTCCTTACAATGCAAGTCTTTGTCTACATTTAGTTTAATAAGGAAATTTGAAAGAGAAAGTATGAAACAAACATTTGCACCAAAAAATATTTTAAAACAAACAACTAAATATGCTCATTGAACATACACTAGAATTATATATAAAAATAAAGTGCAGCACTAAAAAGACAAAAGCAGTAGAGTGAAGAACTTATATGTTTTAAGTGAAAAAATAATATATAAAATGATGAGTCCCAAGTGTTCAAAGATTAAGCCATGAAGGTGAACCATCCAAACTTATATAGATGATCAAAGTTGCAGCAGAAGAGTGTTCAAATTGCTCCGGGAGATGTTGTATGCGTGGAAAGTCAAATCAAAGAGGATGTGACGTTAGATTTAGCCATCTTCATTCAAGAATATACCGTTATCTGTCTGAACATCCGGTGACACAGCCATCGTTGGGGAGACCCATGGTTAATATCCAGCTTAAGTGACCCATTTGCTGTATAGCATTTTGGGTCCATAACCTTGGTGAGCACATTCAATTTCTATTCCAGTGGTGTGGGGACTCCTCTTCATCTTTGATCACCTATATAAGTTTGGATGGTTCACCTTTATGGCTTAACCTTTGTACACTTGGGACTCACCATTATATATTATTTTTTCACTTAACACATTGTAATAGCTCTGAGCTCAGTGGCAGATGCGTTTTTCCAGTGATTCAATATCAGTCAGAACTTTGGTTTAAGGACATTTTTATTAAAAGAATAAGGAAAGTCCACACCATATAGTTTCCCACTCAGGGGTTCTTCTCCAGTCAAAATATAGTAAACTGAAAATGCTAGCCCACCTGACTCTCAAGCTCTCACTCAGTTTCTCAGTAGCAGTACCTCTGCTCTTTTTGCTGGTCTCCAGACCATGAACTCCACAAAGCTGGCAGCTTCACTCTGGCCTTAGTCCTCCGGCCGTCACCTGTCTCTTGCAGACACACATGTGCTTTGGCTGCCACCTACAGCCTCTGACCCCTAGAGACCTCCTGTCTCTCTTGGACGGAGCGGTCTCCAACTTGGAGCCCTCCTGACTAGTGTTGAGCGAACACGGACTGTATTATTCGTGTTCGTACCGAATAATTGGATTTTTTTTACCCGAACACGGACACGGACACTTTACTGTATGTTCGGGTAAAAATCCGTGTTCGGTCGTTTTATTTCCGGGTTTTGCATGCTTTGGCGCTCTTTTCATGGCGGGCTTTCAACAGCCAATCAACAATCGTTTAACTGGTGTGCCTTAAGCCATCCCAGCCATGCCTGCAAATGTCTTAGTAGCTGTGATTGGCCGTCTGAAGCATGTGACCAAGTCTTTATAAGTTCGAGGCAGCCGCCGCAGCAGCGTCATTCTGCTGCTTAGCTAAGGGACAGAGCACACATCAATGTGCTGGCTGCTGATTAGGGAAAGATAGGCAGGAAAAAACCATTTGTGTCCGGATAGAATTGAGGGACAGGTCGGAGTGTTTAGGCAGGGCGAGTTGTAGGCATTTTAGGGATAGAGTCTGCTGAATTATAGGGTCAGTGTCTTCTACAAACTACAATCGATATTGCTGTGTGGGGGGTGGGGTGAATCTGCACTCAATCCTGATCTACGATCTCTTCTCAATCCTGTTAGGGACAGAGTCTGCTGAATTTTAGGGAAACTGTGTTCTACAAACTACAATCGATATTGCTGTGTGGTGTGGGATTGGAGATAGGCAGGTGTCAGTGATCCACATCCATTTTTCTGTGTGTGAGCTGCAGTGAACACAATCTTTTTGGGCTGCAGTGAACACAATCTTTTTGGGCTGCAGTGAACACAATCTTTTTGGGCTGCAGTGAACACAATCTTTTTGGGCTGCAGTGAACACAATCTTTTTGGGGTGCAGTGAACAAAATCTTTTTGGGGTGCAGTGAACACAATCCTTTGTGGGGTGCAGTGAACACAATCTTTTTGGGGTGCAGTGAACAAAATCCTTTTTGGGGTGCAGTGAACAACATCCTTTTTGGGGTGCAGTGAACACAATCTTTTTGGGGTGCAGTGAACAAAATCCTTTGTGGGGTGCAGTGAACACAATCTTTTTGGGGTGCAGTGAACACAATCTTTTTGGGGTGGAGTGAACAACATCCTTTTTGGGGTGCAGTGAACAAAATCATTTTTGGGGTGCAGTGAACACAATCTTTTTGGGGTGCAGTGAACACAATCTTTGTGGGGTGCAGTGAACACAATCTTTTTGGGGTGGAGTGAACAACATCCTTTTTGGGGTGCAGTGAACAACATCCTTTTTGGGGTGCAGTGAACACAATCTTTTTGGGGTGCAGTGAACACAATCTTTGTGGGGTACAGTGAACAGAATCTTTGTGGGGTGCAGTAAACACAATCTTTGGGGGGTACAGTGAACACAATCTTTTTGGGGTGCAGTGAACACAATCTTTGTGGGGTGCAGTGAACACAATCTTTTTGGGGTGGAGTGAACAAAATCATTTTTGGGGTGCAGTGAACAACATCCTTTTTGGGGTGCAGTGATCAAAATCCTTTTTGGGGTGCAGTGAACACAATCTTTTTGGGGTGCAGTGAACAAAATCCTTTGTGGGGTGCAGTGAACAGAATCTTTGTGGGGTGCAGTGAACACAATCTTTGGGGGGGTACAGTGAACACAATCTTTTTGGGGTGCAGTGAACACAATCTTTGTGGGGTACAGTGAACAGAATCTTTGTGGGGTGCAGTGAACACAATCTTTGGGGGGTACAGTGAACACAATCTTTTTGGGGTGCAGTGAACACAATCTTTGGGGGGTACAGTGAACACAATCTTTTTGGGGTGCAGTGAACACAATCTTTGTGGGGTGCAGTGAACACAATCTTTGGGGGGGTACAGTGAACACAATCTTTTTGGGGTGCAGTGAACAACATCCTTTTAGGGTGCAGTGAACACAATCTTTGTGGGGTGCAGTGAACAACATCCTTTTAGGGTGCAGTGAACACAATCTTTGTGGGGTACAGTGAACAGAATCTTTGTGGGGTGCAGTGAACACAATCTTTGGGGGGTACAGTGAACACAATCTTTGTGAGGTGCAGTGAACACAATCTTTGTGGGGTGCAGTGAACACAATCATTGTGGGGTGCAGTGAACTCAATCTTTGTGGGGTACAGTGAACACAATCTCATACTTCTGAAGATTTGAGGGTGCTGCCTGTTCCATACTCCCCCTACTCCTCATCTAGCCTTTTAGGGGTACAAACAATAGTAATTGGGGCCTAGTGTGGTTGTGTACGTGTGATATACATACACTTTTTTTGGATCATATTTTCTATTCCGCTATTTAATCAAAAACCTTTGGGGATCAGTTAAATTGGGGGATAGTCTGTGTTGGTACGTGTGAGAGAGATCCACCTTTCCAAGTTGTTGGGGTTCATCTCATACTTCTGAAGGTTTGAGGGTGCTGCCTGTTCCATACTCCCCCTACTCCTAGCCTTTTAGGGGTACAAACAATAGTAATTGGGGCCTAGTGTGGTTGTGTACGTGTGATATACATACACTTTTTTTGGATCATATTTTCTATTCCGCTATTTAATCAAAAACCTTTGGGGATCAGTTAAATTGGGGGATAGTCTGTGTTGGTACGTGTGAGAGAGATCCACCTTTCCAAGTTGTTGGGGTTCATCTCATACTTCTGAAGGTTTGAGGGTGCTGCCTGTTCCATACCCCCCCTACTCCTCATCTAGCCTTTTAGGGGTACAAACAATAGTAATTGGGGCCTAGTGTGGTTGTGTACGTGTGATATACATACACTTTTTTTGGATCATATTTTCTATTCCGCTATTTAATCAAAAACCTTTGGGGATCAGTTAAATTGGGGGATAGTCTGTGTTGGTACGTGTGAGAGAGATCCACCTTTCCAAGTTGTTGGGGTTCATCTCATACTTCTGAAGGTTTGAGGGTGCTGCCTGTTCCATACTCCCCCTACTCCTCATCTAGCCTTTTAGGGGTACAAACAATAGTAATTGGGGCCCAGTGTGGTTGTGTACGTGTGATATACATACACTTTTTTTGGATCATATTTTCTATTCCGCTATTTAATCAAAAACCTTTGGGGATCAGTTAAATTGGGGGATAGTCTGTGTTGGTACGTGTGAGAGAGATCCACCTTTCCAAGTTGTTGGGGTTCATCTCATACTTCTGAAGGTTTGAGGGTGCTGCCTGTTCCATACTCCCCCTACTCCTCATCTAGCCTTTTAGGGGTACAAACAATAGTAATTGGGGCCTAGTGTGGTTGTGTACGTGTGATATACATACACTTTTTTTGGATCATATTTTCTATTCCGCTATTTAATCAAAAACCTTTGGGGATCAGTTAAATTGGGGGATAGTCTGTGTTGGTACGTGTGAGAGAGATCCACCTTTCCAAGTTGTTGGGGTTCATCTCATACTTCTGAAGGTTTGAGGGTGCTGCCTGTTCCATACCCCCCCTACTCCTCATCTAGCCTTTTAGGGGTACAAACAATAGTAATTGGGGCCTAGTGTGGTTGTGTACGTGTGATATACATACACTTTTTTTGGATCATATTTTCTATTCCGCTATTTAATCAAAAACCTTTGGGGATCAGTTAAATTGGGGGATAGTCTGTGTTGGTACGTGTGAGAGAGATCCACCTTTCCAAGTTGTTGGGGTTCATCTCATACTTCTGAAGGTTTGAGGGTGCTGCCTGTTCCATACCCCCCCTACTCCTCATCTAGCCTTTTAGGGGTACAAACAATAGTAATTGGGGCCTAGTGTGGTTGTGTACGTGTGATATACATACACTTTTTTTGGATCATATTTTCTATTCCGCTATTTAATCAAAAACCTTTGGGGATCAGTTAAATTGGGGGATAGTCTGTGTTGGTACGTGTGAGAGAGATCCACCTTTCCAAGTTGTTGGGGTTCATCTCATACTTCTGAAGGTTTGAGGGTGCTGCCTGTTCCATACTCCCCCTACTCCTCATCTAGCCTTTTAGGGGTACAAACAATAGTAATTGGGGCCTAGTGTGGTTGTGTATGTGTGATATACATACACTTTTTTTGGATCATATTTTCTATTCCGCTATTTAATCAAAAACCTTTGGGGATCAGTTAAATTGGGGGATAGTCTGTGTTGGTACGTGTGAGAGAGATCCACCTTTCCAAGTTGTTGGGGTTCATCTCATACTTCTGAAGGTTTGAGGGTGCTGCCTGTTCCATACTCCCCCTACTCCTCATCTAGCCTTTTAGGGGTACAAACAATAGTAATTGGGGCCCAGTGTGGTTGTGTACGTGTGATATACATACACTTTTTTTGGATCATATTTTCTATTCCGCTATTTAATCAAAAACCTTTGGGGATCAGTTAAATTGGGGGATAGTCTGTGTTGGTACGTGTGAGAGAGATCCACCTTTCCAAGTTTTTGGGGTTCATCTCATACTTCTGAAGATTTGAGGGTGCTGCATGTTCCATACTCCTCTTCCTCATCCTCCCTTTAGGGTAGGAAAAAATTTAATCGGGCCTAGTCTGTGTTTGTACGTGTGAGATACACAGTTTTTTATCCTATTCCGCTATTCAATACACACCCTTTTGGTGTAAAAAACATTAAATTGCGGCATAGTTTGCATATTTGACATTTGCATATATTGTGCCTTGTTGCGCTGTTTTGGGTACTCCACCAACATGGCCAGTGGCAATGACGCCATTCTCAGCTTAACTATCCCACTTCTATGCCTCCTTGAAAAAACAATTTGGGCGATGATGGAAGAGGATGTGGCACAGGATGAGGAGGAGGAGGAGGAGGAGGATGAAGAGGTAACATTTCAAAGGCTTTCAGGGCAGTCATTCGCAAGGGGCTCCGAGGGTGGGTTCCTGCACACACAAACGCCAGGGACACAATTGTCCAGCAGGGGCACAGTTCTGGAGGATGAGGAGGATGAGGAGGAGGAGGAGCTGGAGGAGGAGATGGAACCATGTTCACAGCAGGGTGGCACCCAGGCCAGCTCATGGCCATCACTGGTGCGTGGCTGGGGGGATACAGAGGACACGGACGATACACCTCCCACAGAGGACAGCCTTTCGTCGCCTCTGGGCAGCCTGGCACACATGAGCGATTACATGCTGCAGTGTCTCCACAACGACCGCCGAGTTGCCCACATTCTAACTTGTGCTGATTACTGGGTGGCCACGCTGCTGGATCCCCGTTACAAGGACAACGTACCGTCCTTAATTCACTCACTGGAGCGCGATCGCAAGATGCGCGAGTACAAGCGCACGCTGGTAGACGCCATGCTGCTGGCATTCCCATCTGACAGCGGGGCCACAGTGGAAGCACAAGGCAGAGGAGGAGGAGGAGGAGGTCGCCAACGCAACCAGGGCACCGCCAGCACCTCAGAAGGCAGGGTTAGCATGGTCGAAATGTGGAAAAGCTTTGTCAGCACGCCACAACAAACAGCAGCACCAGCAGCTCAGATGGAACGTCTTAGCAGGAGGCAGCATTTTACCAACATGGTGGAGCAGTATGTGTGCACACGCCTACATGTAGTGAATGACGGGTCTGCCCCCTTCAACTTCTGGGTCTCCAAATTGGGCACATGGCCTGAGCTTGCCCTTTACGCCTTGGAGGTGCTGGCGTGCCCTGCAGCCAGTGTATTATCTGAACGGGTATTTAGCACGGCTGGGGGCGTTATAACAGACAAGCGCAGCCGCCTGTCCAGAGACAATGTGGACAAGCTCACGTTCATTAAAATGAACCAGGCATGGATCCCACGGGACTTTTCCGTACCTTATGCAGAATAGCAATGGATACCGACCTTACCCACCCATTGTTCCATTTTTGCTCTTTCTCACTCTTTTGGGGTGTACCCTCATTTAAAATTTTTGAAAAGAAGCAGTGTTGGCTACCTCGTCCTCCTCCTCAGGGCCAGATTAATGTAGGGGCTATTGGAGCTGCAGCTCCAGGCCCCTACCTTTTATATAGGCCCCGGGTTGGCCATATTCACTGTTACCGCTCTTCTGTCACTTGTAAACACAGAAGTCTGGCTTCTATGCTCGCTTCCCCAGGCAGCACCCTCAGAACCTCCCCACACAGCGTGAAGGCCGGACAAGGAGGGACAGTTGGCGATGCATGGATGTGTTTATGGGCTTCAGAGACAGCATCCCATGTTGAATTAGGCATGCATGGCTGCACCCTTCCTCCTCTGGGTGCATGGCAAGGCACGGCCCTTAAGGCCCTTCAAAATCCTCAGCACCAAGCCCATGATGCTGTTAATCCGGCCCTGGTCCTCCTCCACTGCCGCTTCCACCTACACCGCCCATAGGTGTGCGCAGCCTATTGCATTAAGGTGTGCACCCCAAAGTTGAAATACACATGCATGTGTTTGCCAGCAGGGAGAGTAATGTATCGGGGCCATGTACCTGTAGGCAAGGAGAAATAGAGCAGAGCAGGTCCCAGGGAGATCTTTCCCATCTCCTCACTGGCAATGCTATGTGCCCTAGGTGATTAGGGTGTGCCCAGGCACACCCAGCACACCCTGTGCGCACGCCTATGTCACCGCCACATCCACCACCACCTCAACCTCCCTCCTACTCCATATGGGCCTCGTCCTTCAGAGATGAAGAAGAACATTGTTTTATTTTTCTGTTTTTTTTTGTTGTTTTAAGTTATTTCCCTATCCACATTTGTTTGCAGAGCACTTGCCATGCTCTTAATTACGTTTTGCTGCCATTTGCAGCACTCTAGCCCTTTCCTTTGGTGTTTTAGAGCCATTTTAGTGCCTTAAAGTTCGGGTCCCCATTGACTTCAATGGGGTTCGGTGTCCGGGAAAAGTTCGGTAAAAGTCCGGGACACGGACCCGGACTTTTTTTTAAAGTTCGGCCGAACCCGTCGAACACGGACATCTAGGTGTCCGCTCAACCCTACTCCTGACTCCTGGGCCAGACCTCCTGTCTGCCCGGGTGCAGCTGTCTCCAACTGGGAGCCTTGAGACTCCATTCACACTATTACGACTTGTCAGGCGACTTGTCAGCCTGACAAGTCTCGGTCCGTCGCAGTCCCATTGTGTAGTATGGGAACCGTTCTAATAGGAGCGACACAAGTCGCTCCGACTTAGAAAAAGGGTCCAGTACTACTTTGGGGCGACCTGGAGTGACTTGCATAGACATTCATTTTGTAAAGTCCGTGCAAGTCGCGCCGAAGTCGCGCTGCACACGACTTCATAGGTCGCCCCCGAAGTCGTGCCGCTGCAGTGTGAATACGGTGTAAGTGCTAATCCTGGGAATAATATGAACCCAGCCTACAGGTGTGCAATCAGCAGGCCTGTCTTAATCAAAAACAGGCGTAGATTGGTGAAGCCCCGTACACACGTACCGATCGTCGGCCGAACGATCGTCCGTCTTTTGTCCAGGGCTGTCGTGTCTGTTGAAAACTGCAAAAGACTGTACACAAATTTTGTCGGCCAACAACAGCCGACTGCAGAAGTGATGTCATGTGATGGTTGACTTTCCGTGTGTGTTTTTTCTTTTCTGAGCATGCCCAGTCTTGCAAATCTGCTGATTGTCGGCCGAAATCTGTACTGACTGACGAACAATCGGCCGTTCTGGTGTTGGCCAACAAAAATTTTAATGTCTACACGACAGATTCTTTTCGGCCGAAAGTGCGCTGTCGGCTGTCGGAAGCATCATACTAACAAGCCTACAATCGGCGGATCGGTCGTCGGCCGAATTTTTACGGCCGACAATCGGTACGTGTATACTGGGCTTAACACACACAGTGACCCGGGGTCGCCTTTCTACAACATATAAGTTCTTAACTGGACTGCATTTGTTTTTTTAGTGCTGCACTTTATTTTTATATATTGTTTGGACAACTTTATGTCGGTTGATGTGCTGGCAACTTTTTTTGTATGTTAGCGCAGTTTGAATTTTATCTATACATTATACACTAGAACTGCCTTTAGGTAAAAAACAGGCGAGAACCCTAGACACATGCAATGGATAGGTAAGCATTGGGTGGTTAAACATTCCCAAACTATGTTTGCAATACATTTCAAAGCCTTCCGTTCAAATGATTGGTAGATTTCATACAGGGGAGGTATTTATCATTTTTTATGAAGAACAATGAACACTGATCCCCACCAGTTTTATGAAGAAGACATGTACGTCAGTCTTTATACAGCTTGCAATCCAATGTTCATATAGCATTCTCTTCGATCTGAGTCATTATTGCTTTGGTTCTTTGCTGACTGATCAGGAAAGCAGGGTGCTCAAAATGATACACCAAGGTACCCTGCAATATCACACGTTTATACACTTTTACTACATCCTATATTTTATATCCCTTTTCCACAACACTGATATAGGATTTAGGAAATAAGATGATACTTAGGAATGTATTTCATAGTTTTTTGTTTTTTTTTAATTATATTGGGATTAAGCCTTAATCTCAGAATATTGTCTGGTGATCCTTAAGGATGAAATGTGAAGACTGTTGAAATCTATATAGCACTCTGCCTGCAGAGCTTTATCACAAGGGATTTTGGACAATTTTTTCTATTATCAATTTTTTGCACATGTTTTCTTGTCTTAATTTGCACAGGTGTATTTACCTTTATTGGTTAGCACACAGTATTAGCCAATCTTCAGGCTTAAACCAATTTTTCAACACAATATTTATTTTTATTCTTATGTACATATATTTATATGTTGACACATGGTGTAGGGATTATCAGAATTTTTATTCCATTTTTTTTTTTCATTTTATCTTCACATATGGGATATTTCACCTATATCCAGACTGAGATTGTTGCAGGATTGTCACACCTGTTGAAGTCCTAGTTCTTTAATTATCAATTATAGCGCTGCACTTATTTCCCTTTTATATGAATCCATCACCATCATATTTTATGAAAAACACTGAACACTGATAACCACCAGGTTTATGAAGAAGACATGTACGTCAGTCTTTGTGCAGCTTGCAATCCAATGTTCGTATTGCACTCTCTTTGATCTGAGTCATTATTTCTTTGGTTGTTTGTTGACTGACCAAGAATTAAGCAGGGTGCTCAAAATGATACACCAAGGTACCCTGCAATACCACACCTTTATACCCTTTTACTACATCCTATATTTTATATCCCTATTCCACAACACTGATATAGGATTTAGGAAATAAGATGATACTTAGGAATGTATTTCATAGTTTTTTTTTTTTTTTTAAATCATATTGGGATTAACCACTTTACCACCGGAGGATTTTGCTGTCTTACGTCCAGGCCACTTTTTGCGATTCGGCACTGTGCAATTTTAACTGAAAATTGCGCAGTCGTGCGACGCTGCACCCAAATGAAATTTACGTCCTTTTTTTCCCCACAAACAGAGCTTTCTTTTGGTGGTATTTGATCACCTGTGCGATGTTTACTTTTTGCGCTATAAACAAAAAAAGAGCGTAAATTTTGAAAAAATAACAATATTTTTCACGTTTTTTTAATATGAAATTCCCCCCCAAAAAATGTAAAAATCTAATTTTTTTTAAATTTTTGTCCAATTTGTTTTCTGCTACACATTTTTGGTAAAAAAAAAATCGCAATAAGTGTATTTTGATTGGTTTGCGCAAAAGTTATTGCGTTTACTAACTAAGGGAAAGATTTCTGTCATTTTTGGTGTTTTTTTTTTAACGAGTAATGGCGGCGATCTGCGATTTTTTTTGGGGGACTGCGACATTGTGGCGGACAGATCGGACCCTTGACTGACATTTTTGACACTTTTGGGGGTACCAGTGACATTACTACATTAATCAGTGCTATAAATATGCACTGTTACTGTAAAAATGACACTGGCAGGGAAGGGGTTAATTTTATTGGAGAGGGAGGGGTTAATGTATGCCTGGTGCTTACTGACGTGTGTGGGGGGAGGTGACTGAGTGACACAGGGACATATCGCATGTCACTTAGGAGATCCGCCTGCTTTGTTTACACAAGCGGGCGGATCTCCACACTCGATTCCCCGCCGATCGGGGAAGAGCAGCGGCGATCGCCGCTGCTCCTCCCCTGGCCCGACTCCCGCTGTGACTGAACACAGCGGGAGCGAGCCTCCCGCGGCGCGCGCGCGCCACCCACAAGGGGAGGAGTCCAGCGACGTAGTACTACGTCGCTGGACGATAACGAGCCACATTGCTGCAGTAGCAGCAATGTGAGCAGACGGAAAGTGGTTAAGCCTCAATCTCAGACTATTGTCTTAAACTTTTAATAACTATATATTTTTTTAAATATATATATATATATATATATATATATATTATTTTGATCAGTACAAATAACCAAGATACAAACAAAACGTGGGTTCTCCGCATAGGACATTGAGATGTGCAAAAGTGTTCAATTGTCTGGATAATAAAACATAAGGAGATAAAGAAAAAGGAGGAAAAAAAAAACAAGAAAAACAACAGTTTACAAGTTCCTGTAATAACTAATTTTGTGAATATAATATAATGATATAGCTAAAATAAAATGTAAACATATTATAATTGCTTAAAATAAAAAAGTGGATATACATAACTATGTGGGCCTGGAGTACTTGATAGATGATTCAGCAGGGTACACCCATTTTAAGATGCATAAAATACAAGAAACAAGACATCTTTTGTCTTTTTTTTTTTTTACAGAAGTGCCTGTAGTCATAGCTACTTGGACAATGTTTCACATGGTTTAAATAACAGATACACCCTTGGAATCAATTACACAAACATGTCACTGGTGTAACGAAATAACATAAAAATATAGACATAATAAAAATGTAATTATTGAGACATATAGCATTATGTAAACTATATATGAAATGTATTATACAGAAAAAGTGTATTATCACGTATCGTAGTATTCCTGGGATAATTTATTCCTTTTGTTGTAATAATGTTCAGCATGACGAAATCTGTAACACTTCAAATTAAAAAAATTAAAATAATTGCTTGGTCATTATGAAATTTTAAAACACGACTAGCATAGTAGCCTTCTTCAGCATTACTCATATACCTTTCATCCTGTTCAAGAACTGAAATTCATAAATGACGTTGCGCCACAAAAACGTTTTGCATATGGAAAATCTTAAGAAACCTAGAATAACTGTGGGGTATCAAATACACATGTTCAGTAATGAATGTGCAAGCGTACACTCTGTATTTGTGAAATTAAATTCTAGTGCAACAAGAGCCTGACGGTGGAAGGGGGTTGAGAAATAAAGGATTAAATGACAGCAGTAACCCAACAAAGACTTTTAACACTCAATGCGTGCATATGGTAGAAAGACATCCTTGGAGTCTCTTCCATAGAAAGACAAACAAGTATCAATTTTCAAGTCCTCATTTATTATATGTTTGTTAGAAAAGCGTAACCACGGTGTAAGCAATTATATTCAAATGTGGAAAATGGTGATTAGAGGATGAAAGCTTTCGCTTCATGGGATGAAATGAAATCCTAAGGCAACTATTCTTTTAGATGTTTTACTGATAGAGCCCATTGAAAGAACAAGTTCCTGTCTGAATAGCATGAACACTTTAGTGGTCTTGTTTCTTAGTGTGCATACCTGTATTATAAAGATATTTTACTAAGGAGACAAAAAGAAGATGTAAGCAAAATCCACCTTAACCACTTGCCGACTAGCCGTTGTTACTGGGGCGAAGTGGCGTTATTGCGCAAAACAACGTACCTGTACGTCTTTTCGTTCTATAGCCACTAGATGGCACCATCGCACGGCCGGAGGCACCATTACACCATGATTGGCTAGCCGTGTTATTAATTAATGGGTCCGCCGGACCCGATGTCCGCCTGCCACCCATGGTCATCCCTAGGAGAGGCAGAATGAGGATCTGCCTTTGTGACTAAAAGGCAGATCGCCATTCTGCAAGGGGGACAAATCGGAGAGCTTGTGTTCCTGCTAAGCAGGAACCAGGATCTCTGTCTTTCCCCTATTAGTGCAACCCCCCCAAAGTTAGAAAGCACCCCCTAGGGACACACTGAACCCTTTGATCAACCATGATGTTAACCCCTTCCCTGACAGTGTCATTAGTACAGTAACAGTGCTTTTTTTTTTAGTACAGATCACTGTATTAGTGTCATTGGTCACCAAAAAGTGTCAGAAATGTCAGTTAGATGTCCGATTTGTCTGCTGCAATGTTTCAGTCATGCTAAAAATTGCTGATCGCTGCCATTACTAGTAAAAAAAATAAATATATAATAATTCCACAAAAAATATCCCATGGTTTGTAGACACTATAACTTTTGCGCAAACCAATCAATATATACTTTATGGGATTTTTTTTATACCAAAAATATGTAGCAGAATACATATTGGCCTAAATTGATGAAAAATTAGATTTTTTACAATTTTTTATTGTCTGTGTTTTATAGCAGAAAGTAAAAAAATATTGTTTGTTTTTTTTTTTTCAAAATTGTCGCTTTTTTTTGTTTAAAAAATAAAAATAGCAGAGGTGATCAAATAAAACCCAAATAAATCTCTATTTTTAGGAAATAAAGGACATAAATTGTATTTGGGTACAGTGTCACATGACTGTGCAATTGTCAGTTAAAGTAATGCAGTGCTGTATTGCAAAAAATGGCCTGGTCATTAAGGGGGGTAAAACCTTCTCACCCAGAAGTGGTTAACAGGGGACCTAACGAGCAGTGGGCCATGTAAGGCTATAAAAAAAGTTCTTAGCTAAGCCTTGATTTTCTAGCAGGACAGAATAAACTATTTATATAGTTCAGGTTCTTTAAGGGTGATATTTGTATATTTTCCCAGCATTTTTTTTAAGTATTTACTATGTGATTTTAATGAATATGAAAAAATATATATTTTTTTTAATTAACCTGCCACAAATTGTACCTGTAAAGTCTCTTTTCATGTTTTAGCATTCTGTTTCTCTATTTATTGGCAATGATCCAGTGCGCCGCAGCAGTCCAGCCAGCATAGTATCTGGATTTGTAGGAGAGATCTAAAATAGATTGAGCCCTAGGCAAATGTTTATGAACCAGTGTACTTGGGGATACCCTGATCAGTTCCTCACCCTCATGCCCATATGTTATTGCCATGTACAATAGACTTCTTTTATTATTTTCATCGGGATGACGGGTGCCTATTATTTCTGAACAACCAGAGAAAAGTACTGCATCTGAGACTAATGCTTTTGGACCTTTATTGTAACTTGCAGTGCATTATGCGATTGGCCAAAGCATGGACTCTGACCTCCATGCTTTGGCCAATCAAATCATCTGTGCCATGATTGGCCAATGGCAGGTGCATTAAAAATATTGCCAAATGTTTTGAAATCAACGATTCCTCTGCAAGGAAATAAATCTACAATAGTAGATTTCAAACAACTGCTAACTTGTCAAGGACTGGCCAGCCAAGCAAATTCAAACAAGAAGGTACCTATTTGATGCTAAACAATTTTTACAAGAACTTTAAAAGTCAATAGTGGGATGTTCAGAAAACTTTTGCCACAGTTTGGTCAAAATGCCTGTTTCTACAATTAGAAAGAGATTGTCCCAATTCAATTTGCTTGAAAGGTGTGTTAATCAAAAGCTTTTGCTATCCACATTAAAGCAAGGTAACAGTTTACTATTGAACATAAAGGCAAAAGCCAGGCTTTCTGGAACAATGAGCAGAAAACTGATGAATCACAGATAAAAATCATGTGACATGGGGGTGCATGTGGGACAGCCATCTTTAGCAGCAGCTCTGAGGGTATCAGAGACTAAAACTGTATCCCCAAGGCCATCTCACTACTAATCTTGACTCTCTCCTCTCTCGCTAATCAACCCTGTAGGATAATCTTGTGCATGTTTGGTTGTGCTGGTTAGGCGGGCGAGTGGTGGCGCTGCCTTAACTGTACAGGTTGATTTACACAGCATTTATTAAAATGCAACGTGCAAAGGATGCAATGTGAAAAAAATACAATGTGCAAACAAAACAGTTGTGCAAAAATAAGATAATGTGCAAAATTACAATGTGAAGGTGACTATTGTGCTTCTATACATAAAATAGCGGACATGTGCCACACATAAGTGCCCTGTGCTAAATGCAAATACAAGAGCTCACAGCAAATTGTAAAATAAAGAAGAAATTTAAATAAAAAAGTGAAAAACCCCCACTCTGGGGAGTTGTGAGAATGTCCGTGCTAAAAGCTGAAACCGTTCATATATAGTACTAGGTAACTACAAGATATTCAAAGTGCCATGCAGTTCATCAGTGGTTCAATTCAATGTCAGGCTTGTGACAGGATCCCGTGGAAACTTAATTAGTGGCCCCTTCTGGGAATGCAATCACCAGATCGCAGACCCATACAGGGGAAATCAACCTTTTTTGGGGAAAGTATTTCTGCTTCCAAATAGGTAATGGTAGGCCTCTTTAAATCCTCCTGAAACCCAACTGTTTGACTCCACTCTCCTTGCTTCTTTTTATGGTGGTAATATTCCCTCAATTGTAAAGAAAATCCTCCATAGTGTAGTATGATTAAACTACATTTTATTAAAAAACGTAGACACTTACATTTAAGCAAAAACAGCTCCTCCTCTCTCAGTCAGGAAATCCGGATTTGCCGATGCGTTCCACGGATGAAACCGGAAGTGACGGTATGACGCTTGACTCCGTCCTAAGTGTTTCATCACTTTGACGTCCTCTGGAGCGGCTTTAGAGATACCATTCTATCTGTCATTATGGTCCTGTACTCTGCCCCATTTGCCTGAGTATATGTAGCTGAAATGCTTTCTCCCCCTTTCAAATCTTGAATGGTACCCAACAAGGGTGTCCCCTTTCTCCCCTTATTTTTAATGTTACCATAGAACCATTGGCAGAACGCATCCGAAATTCTATGTTATTGTCATGGTCTTACCTTCTTGCTGTTCTCCTTCGTTTGACATGTGCTGGCGGCCATCTTGGTTTCTGGGTTTCTTGTAGCCTCCTACCCTGCGGCTCCTCCTTCCCACTGGGAGGAGCTGGATGCCTAGCTCATATATATAGGAGGTCTGTGGCTTCAGTTCCCTGCTTGGTCCTCCTGAGTTCACATGCTTCTAAGACTGCTGCTGCTTCTGGCTCCTGTTCCTGGCTTCGTCTGACTACCCTGCTGGTTCCTGATCCTGGCTTCGTCTGACTACCCTGCTGGTTCCTGATCCTGGCTTCGTCTGACTACCCTGCTGGTTCCTGACCCCTGGCTTCGCAAAAGACTCTGCATCAGTTTCGCCATCCGTTTGGACTTTTGCTCTACAGCTTGTTTTTCAATAAAGCTTTCTTATTTTCACTTATCTGTTGTTGTACGTCTGGTTCATGGTTCCGTGACATTAGGACCAAGCCATGAATTCTGACGGTACAGGGCCATCCTCGCTACCCACGCTGGTTGCCAGACTTGATCAGCAGGATCACCTGTTGGGTCGGTTCGCCATGGCGTTGCAAACCCTGCTTGAACGCACGGTACCACAGGCCATGAATTCTGTCGGTACAGGGCCATCCTCACTACCCTCGCTGGTTGCCAGACTTGATCAGCAGGATCACCTGTTGGGTCAGTTCGCCGTGGCGTTGCAAACCCTGCTTGAACGCACGGCTCATTTCGCTCCCGTTGCCGATGGGTCGGTTGTCGCTCCTGGGCCCGCTCCTACTGCCGCTCCGGTTGTTGCGCCAGAGTCTACCCCGACACCTGTTGTTGCGCCTGCGGTGTTTCGGGGTATGTCCGGTTCTGCCCCCCTTCCACAGCGCTTTGGGGGAGAGCCAACTCAGTGCCGAGGTTTCCTTAACCAGGTGGGCATTTATTTCGAGTTGCTGCCACATGCCTTTCCTACTGAGAGATCAAAGGTGGGCTTCTTAATCTCGCTGCTCTCGGACAAGGCCTTGGCCTGGGCCAGCCCTTTATGGGAGAACAACAATCCGGTGGTTGCCGAGTTTTCCGGTTTTGTTGCTTCTCTTCGGAAGGTATTCGATGTGCCGGCTCGTGCTGCCTCTGCTGCGAGGCTCCTTATGTCCATCAGACAGGGTTCACGATCCGTAGCTGAATACGCCATTGAGTTTCGTACCCTGGCAGCAGAGGTGGGCTGGAATAATGAGGCTCTGGTCGCTGCTTTCTCTCATGGTCTCTCGGATGCCTTGAAGGATGAGGTTGCAGCTAAGGACCTACCAGTGGAGCTCGAGTCTCTTATTTCTTTCCTGATTTTGATTGACACCAGACTCAGGGAGAGACCTTCCTTTAAGGAGAGTCTGCGGAGGCCTCCTAACAGATTGGCGCCTACCTTTGTTGTCCCACCCGTGCCTCTCTCTCCTCCCACGCCTCCTGGGGATGACTTGTCTGGGGGTGAACCCATGCAGCTGGGGTTTGCTCGCCTGTCCGAGGGGGAGAGGGTACTCCGGAGACGCGAGGGCCGATGCATGTACTGTGGTCTCGGTGGGCATTTTCGGTTGGCATGTCCGAACCGTCCGGGAAACGCTCGCACCTGAGATCCTGTCGGGGGCAGATCTTGGGTGGAGTCTCCTCGTCCCCGGTTTCCCGTGTTGACAAACCACTGATCACTGTTGTCCTCTCCTGGGTCGGGGGCTCTGTGACGACCCAGGCGTTGGTGGACTCTGGTGCTGGTGGTTTGTTCATTGATAGTGTGTTCGCTGCCGCCAATTCCATTCCTCTGCAGGCTCGAGGTTCTCCTCTGGCTCTTGAGGCGATAGACGGCAGACCCCTTCTGCCGCCACACGTGACTCATTAGACCCTTCCAGTGGGGTTAGCCATTGGTGCCGTCCACAGAGAGTCGGTCTGCTTCCAGGTTATTTCGTCTCCACACTACTCGGTGGTCTTGGGGTACCCCTGGCTCCAGAAGCATAATCCGATTTTCAATTGGAGATCGGCCGAGATCCTCTCATGGTCACCGCAGTGTGGGGCTAGTTGCATCCATGGGCCTGTCAAGTTGCTGTGTACTTCCTCGGACTCTCTGTTGCCCCCTGAATACGAGGAGTACCGGGATGTATTCGATAAGGTGCGCGCGGTTGCCCTACCTCCGCACCGCCCATACGATTGTGCCATCGAGTTACAATCTGGTGCCGTTCCTCCCCGTGGCAAAGTCTATCCACTGTCGGTAGCGGAGAATGAGGCCATGGAGGAGTACGTGAGGGAGGCGCTTTCACGCGGGCACATTCGCAAATCCTCGTCCCCGGCAGGGGCTGGATTTTTCTTTGTGAAAAAGAAGGGCGGTGAGTTGAGGCCTTGCATCGATTACAGGGGTCTCAATCACATCACGATCAAGAACGCTTACCCGATACCCTTGATTTCCGAGCTGTTCGATCGCCTTAAAGGGGCCACGGTCTTTACTAAACTCGACCTGAGGGCGGCATATAACCTCGTAAGGATCAAGGCGGGCGATGAGTGGAAGACCGCGTTTAACACCAGGACCGGTCATTATGAATCCTTGGTTATGCCCTTTGGGCTGTGCAATGCGCCCGCAGTCTTTCAGGAATTCATCAACGATGTTTTCCGTGACCTGTTGCAGCAGTGTGTGGTGGTCTATTTGGATGACATCTTGGTATATTCTGAGTCCATGGAGACCCACATTCTGGATGTCAAACGAGTGTTGCAACGGTTACGAGAGAACAAGCTGTTCGGTAAGCTTGAGAAATGCGAATTTCACCGATCCCAGGTAACCTTCTTAGGTTACATCATTTCCGCTGAGGGGTTCTCCATGGATCCTGAGAAGGTTTCGGCTGTCTTACAGTGGCCCCAGCCCAGTGGTCTTCGCTCCCTGCAGCGCTTTTTGGGCTTCGCCAATTATTATCGGAAGTTCATCAGGGACTTTTCCATGCTAGCCAAGCCTCTCACGGATCTGACCAGGAAGGGCAGTAATTCCCAGGTCTGGCCGCCCGAGGCCATCCGAGCTTTTGAGGCTCTAAAGTCCGCCTTTGTGTCAGCTCCGATTCTGTCGCATCCCAACCCTGGGTTGCCCTTTGTCCTCGAGGTGGACGCGTCTGAGACGGGAGTAGGCACCCTTCTGTCTCAGCGTAGAACACCAGAGGGTCCTCTGCTTCCTTGTGGGTTTTACTCTCGGAAACTGTCTTCCGCGGAGTGCAACTACCAGATTGGTGACAGGGAGTTATTGGCCATCGTGCAGGCTCTTAAAGAATGGAGGCACTTGCTCGAGGGTTCGGTGGTTCCGGTCCTCATCCTGACGGACCACAAGAATCTGACCTACCTCTCTGAGGCCAAGAGATTGACACCACGTCAGGCCAGATGGGCTCTGTTCTTGTCACGTTTTGTAAAAAAGGTTGGTGCGCTAAACTTGAATTTTCACAAATAAACAATGCATACAAAAGTAATAGTGAAAAATTCAGAAGAAAAAGTCCATTCTCATTGTGACAACGTGCAAATGAATAAACTTTGAAGTGACTTGAAACAAATTGTGAATCCTGTAACTTGATTGAATGTGTATAACCACCACGTGAAACGATCCCCACCACTGACAAGCTGTTCTTCTTACCAGATAGACAGATATATACGTGAGTTGATTGATAGTACAACTACTCACTCCCCATGCAGCTTCACCCGAGGTGTGTGTGTAAGCCGCTTACCAGATAACAGTATGGTTGAGCATGGGAATGTAATCTCCTCTCTTCAGAATTAAGGCTGTCTGTTGGTATGACGATCCAAATACAAAGTATAGTGTCTCCTTGTGGCTCCGCAACGAATATGTAAGGAATGCAAGAGGACCAATAGGGCATTACCCCCGATTTATTTAAGAATAATAGCAAGTGCACTTACATGTCTCTGGGTGATCACAGGCATAAACATTGAGATGTTATATCGATACAGGAAAGCTCCCGTGTCCGGCTGCAGCAACGGACGAACGGGATGACGCGAGTGACGGCGTGACACGCCTCCTCTCTGACGCGTTTCCTCTTACGAGACTTCCACCGAGATAGGAGGGACGTGCGCGCCGTCACGCTCGTCAATATATACCTCCTAGATTGAATGACCACTTCCGGTGTCCGCAAGTAGCACACAGGAAGTGTTTTACATCCGACATTGGTATCGGTGCGAAATTAGAATTAATACTGAGGGAGTGTTGAATAAAAACTCTTTATTAATGTGTTTAAAATCACTGATGATTAATTCCAATCAACCCATTATGCTAATTAGTGTGTTACTGAACCGTACTAGTATTCACTTCCGGTCCATTCTGTTTAATGCATACCAAGCTCCGGACACCGGAAATGACATTCCTAGGCGCTATTCCGTGGGGACATATCTATATACCACATGTATATGTTATATCAATTACAATTACATATCTAGCTGGGCTTGCATACATCAACTATACATAATGGGCATATTTGAATTTAGGTAGAACTATTAAAAACTGTAAAAAATTTAAAAAAGTTAAAAAAAAATTTTAAAAAATTTTTTTTGTAAAATGTTTTGACATAAAATTTATTAAAATGACGTTTTGGAATTAAGGAATGAAGAATTACTTTAGCTGTTGTTTATATGAGCATTGATGTCCCACTCTACATTTAACCCCAAAGGCCGATAACATCTAAGCTCATATATCCAGAAGGTTTCCCTTCTGGATATTGACCTCTTGAGGTTACTTCCCCTCCAATGGGGTACATATTTCTCAATCACTGTGATCTGCAGATTTTTGGGATTCTTTTTATGACATTTGCTAAAATGTAAAGAAACACTATGTCCTATAAAACCCGTCTTTATATTTGACAAATGCTCCCCAATGCGAATGCTGGCTGTTCGAATAGTACGTGCCACGTACTGGAAACCACACCCGCATTGTAGGAGATATATTACCCCTTTGGTATGACATGAAATAAATTCCTTGATTTGGTATTCCTTCCCTGTGTTGCTGGAACTGAACTTAGAGGTTCTTTTTGTTTTTGCTCCTTTGCCACGTTTTAATTACGTGGTCTCCTACCTACCCGGTTCCAAGAACATCAGGGCGGATGCCTTATCACGGCAGTACTCCGACCTGTCCAGGGAGGAGTCGATTCCGACTTCGGTCATACCTCCGAATCAGATCCTGGCCGCCATTCGCACCAGCCTGACCTCTCCCCTGGGTGAGCAGATTTTGGCGGCTCAATCTGGTGCTCCCTCTGGGAGACCCAACGGCAGATGTTTTGTGCCTGAGGAGTTGCGCACTCGGTTGTTGCGAACCTACCATAACTCCAAGACCGCGGGGCATCCTGGAAAGAATCAGCTGTCCTGGGCTGTTTCACGTCTGTTCTGGTGGCCTTCCCTACGTTCCGACATTGCCGCATATGTAGCGGCATGCTCCGTTTGTGCCCAGAGTAAGTCTCCTCGGCACCTTCCGTTGGGCCTTCTGCAACCCTTAGCCACCGGGGAGCGCCCATGGTCACACCTGGGGATGGATTTCATTGTGGACCTCCCTGCATCCCGAGGCCATACGGTCATTCTCATGATTGTGGATCGGTTTTTCAAAATGTGCCACTGTGTTCCTCTCAAGAAGTTACCCTCTGCACAGGAGTTGGCCACGATCTTTGCCAGGGAGGTCTTCCGGTTGCACGGTTTGCCCAAGGAGATTGTGTCGGATCGGGGGAGTCAGTTTGTGTCCAGGTTCTGGCGCGCCTTTTGCTCCCAGTTGGGGATTCATCTCTCCTTCTCCTCGGCCTACCACCCTCAGTCCAATGGGGCCGCAGAACGATCCAATCAGGCCTTGGAGCAATTCCTTCGTTGCTATGTCTCCGATCACCAAGACAATTGGGTTGACCTCCTGCCTTGGGCTGAGTTTGCCAGGAACACGGCGGTGAACTCTTCCTCTGGGACGTCTCCCTTCATGGCCAACTATGGGTTCCAACCTGCCGTGTTACCGGAGGTATTCTCTCCCCAGGATATTCCGGCTGTGGAGGATCACCTTTCCGTCCTACGTGCTTCTTGGGTACAGATCCAGAGGTCCCTTGAGGTCTCTGCGCAGCGCCAGAGACTCCAGGCTGATCGCAGGAGCGCCTGCTCCTTCCTACCAGGCCGGAGACCGTGTATGGTTGTCCACCCGCAACCTCAACCTTCGAGTGCCCACTCCCAAGCTGGCGCCTCGCTTTGTTGGTCCCTTCCGAGTGCTTCGCAGGGTAAACCCGGTAGCCTATGCCCTTGCGCTTCCTCCTGGCATGCGGATCTCCAACGTGTTTCATGTCTCCCTGTTGAAGCCACTGGTGTGTAATCGTTTCACTTCCTCGGTTCCTCGGCCTCGTCCGGTCCGAGTGGGCAATCATGAGGAGTATGAGGTGAGCAATATCCTGGACTCACGCCTGGTCCGCGGTCGGGTGCAGTTTTTGGTTCATTGGCGTGGTTATGGTCCAGAGGAGCGTTCCTGGGTTCCCTCCGCAGATGTCCATGCTCCTGCCTTGCTCCGAGCCTTCCATGCACGCTTCCCTCAGAAACCGTTCTTTACTCCGCGGAGGAGGGGCCCTTGAGGGGGAGGTACTTTCATGGTCTTACCTTCTTGCTGTTCTCCTTCGTTTGACATGTGCTGGCGGCCATCTTGGTTTCTGGGTTTCTTGTAGCCTCCTACCCTGCGGCTCCTCCTTCCCACTGGGAGGAGCTGGATGCCTAGCTCATATATATATAGGAGGTCTGTGGCTTCAGTTCCCTGCTTGGTCCTCCTGAGTTCACATGCTTCTAAGACTGCTGCTGCTTCTGGCTCCTGTTCCTGGCTTCGTCTGACTACCCTGCTGGTTCCTGATCCTGGCTTCGTCTGACTACCCTGCTGGTTCCTGATCCTGGCTTCGTCTGACTACCCTGCTGGTTCCTGACCCCTGGCTTCGCAAAAGACTCTGCATCAGTTTCGCCATCTGTTTGGACTTTTGCTCTACAGCTTGTTTTTCAATAAAGCTTTCTTATTTTCACTTATCTGTTGTTGTACGTCTGGTTCATGGTTCCGTGACAGTTATGAACACTAATCACAAGATAAGCTTATTTTCTGATGACATAATTCTAATGCTAACCAATCCACATTCATCTTTGCCAGCTGTGCAATCCATACTACAAAATTTCAGTGACATATATTACTACAAAGTCAATGCCACTAAAGGCCCCTACACAAACGTACCGATCGTCGGCATACAAACGTCGGTGGACGAAGGATCTGCCGATTGTACGCGTGTTAGTATGGTGCCTCCGACAGATGTCTGCGCACAATCCGCGGACAAAAGTCTTTCTTGCAAACATGAAAATATTTGTATGCCGACACCAGAACGGACGATTGTTCGCCTGTCAGTACACAATTCGGCCGACAGACCGCAGATTTGCAAGACTGGGCATGCTCAGAAAATAGAAAACACAGGGAAAGTTAACCATTACATGACATCACTTCTGCAGTCGGCGGACAAAATTCTTGTGCTGTCCTTGTGCTGTCTTTGCACTTTTCAGCAGACACCGACATCCCGGGGAGAAAAGAGGAACATTTGTAAGCCGACCATCGGTACGTGTGTACGGGGCTTTAGTCATATATCCTAGACCTGGGAGTGGATAGTACCACCCGCAACCTACTTTCCCTGCAGTTCCAATTCCGTTGGGCAGACCTCTGAATATCTTATTTAGGAATTAACTTAGCAAGAAACCCTAAAAACCTCTTTAAGAAAAACTATGACCAGTTCAACTAGAAATTTCTCCAGTCATTCCAACAATTAGTGAAACATGAATTCTCCTGAGTGGGTAGACGGGCGCCCTTCAAGATGTCCAAATTTCCATCACTAATTCAACTTTACTGCTCATTACCTATTCCTGTTCCCAAAGCCCACCTAAATTCTCTCCAAGCATCCCTCCAATGCTTCATTTGGGCTGGTAAAAAGCCACGAATATCCAAATCTAGACTCATCAAGCATAGATCAGCAGGTGGCTCCAGATTAGTTGACCTTGCTGATTACCACGCCACTGGTATATTAGCAAAGATGAGAGAATGGTTTCTCTCAAAAGCCTCAACTCGCTGGGGAAACTAGAATGACACACCATCCCTGGAAACAACTTAAAACTCTGGATTTATAGTCTAAAATTAGCAGCAAAACTCCCTTCACACCTTCCTCCTACTATTGTAGCAGCTGTGAAAACATGGCACAAATTCACTTCGACAGAGTGGATAAATACCCCAACCTCCATTCCAAAGAGGCTAAAGGAATGTCTATATTCTACAATATCCTACAAGAAAAAATGCATTTCCAACAATCCTTAGCCTTCACAAGATCTGTGGGACCATTATATAGATAAGCAATGGCAAAGAGCCCTACAGTCCACTTACGAGGCCACAAAGTGCACTGCCCTATGGGAACTCACACAAAGCTTGGTACAAAGAAGAAACCTAACCTGATAAAATAGCTAAAAAATTGTGTAAATAAACCCTCTGCATACAAATAAATATATAGATATATAAATACATAAAGTGACAATAAATTCAGACTAAAGCAACACTAGTAAAAAAGTGATATCAAATTATATATATCTGTCTGTATGAGAAACAACAAAATAATAATAAAAAAGTCCCAATAATTGTGTGAAGAAATGTGACAGTCCTCATATATAATTCCTTTTCCAACAAAAATCTGTCTTCTACAGTGCTGTGCCACCGCCGATAGGTACAAATGTGCATTTACTAGATGTTGGTGCTGTCTACATTATAGGACAGCAGTATGTGCATGGGTTTATAATCACATAACCGAGAACTCAGTAATACTCCTTGTGACTTTCCATCAGGGGGATATTCTTTGTAAAGAATGTGAATCAACCATCAATTTCCATGATACTCATATCCAACCAGAAAACAAAAATAGGATACCAACCATAGTATAGTAATAGCTGATTTATTGTTAAAAAAAGCACCATATCATTAGGTATTTACAATATAAAAAGCATACTGTCTCAATACATCACTGGCCATCATAGGGAAAATAGCCAACAAACAATCTTTTATGGTATCCTTGTATACAGTATAAAATATAAAAGTCGCTGATATGAACTTACATAGTCGGCCACCACAACGGAGACAGAATAGCAGCAGGATCTCAGGCAGAAACCACACTGAGCTTACTGCATCTAACAGGGAGGGTCAAGTGATACAAAAGGTAATGTTTGTGGGGGTAAGCTGATAGAGAAAATAAAGTACAGTTGTTAGGCAGGATAGGCTTCTCTGAAGAGAAGGGTTTTCACAGATTGTCTAAAAGCAAACAGAGTAGGAGATGGGGTGGGGAGTTCCATAAGATGGAAGAGGCTCTAACCCCCCCCACCCCCCCCCCCCCCCACACCAAAGCACCTTGTCCCCATGTTGATGGGGACAAGGGCCTCTTCCCCACAAGCCTGGGCTGTGGTTGTATCGGTTTGATTATTTATCACAAAATTCTTAGTGAATTGCACTTTCTACTTCAAGCAGTATTTTACTGCATTTTATTAGATGCTTTTTAACTCTTAGTGAATTGACCACAATGTGTGGAAAATTAAGGCTGGATTCACACTTAATACGGATGCCGCTCACAGCAGGGGTCTGGTGCATCCCTGTTCTCCATTTCAGGGATGAATCAGGCCCGAATTTTTGCTTGAATTCAGACCTGTAATTGAGCAAAAGACACACAGGACCCCTGTGCAATCCGCTCCACAGCCGCCATGGAGATGTGTGAACCGGCTCCATTGAGAGCCAGGCACTCACTAGTGTGAACCCAGCCTAAAAGTCTACCTACAAAGGAGGTTACTCGATTTAACCTGTAGCTTGTGTGTGTGTGATTGGGTATCCGTTTCCAACACTATAGTATTTGGCAAACTATCTTTATATATATTCAGAGGACATATGTTTTGGTATACACTCTCAACCTCCATTCTTCTACAGTTTGAAATATTAATCAATGGTAGTAATGCAACAAAATTACCATTTTTATTCTAAATCAGCTGTATGGGAACCTCATCTCTCACTCTTTCATAGGCACCTACAGGTGTTGGACAAAATTATGGAAACAAATATGGTAAAAGAATGAAATTGTTACTTAATATGGTGTTGAGCCTGAATTCTCTTAGGAATTGACAAGTAGAAGTCTTTGATGGTGGATAATGAAATCTGATACCACTCTTCAAGCAAAAATCTGGGTCACAATTCTGCGCAATGTCCTTTTGTCTCTTTCGGTCTGTCAACCATATCAGATGACATTTTCCCAAAAACTGTATATGCCATCATAACCTATAACTATACCTCGCGGCATTGCAGATAAATTGGCAACTTCAGTCACAGAGGTACCAGCTAAGTGGGCACCAACAATTTGCCCTCTTTGAAACTCCTATTACTAGTGGCACATGCAGCGAATGTCAAAAGTGTCGCTTCCCATCTGTTAGCTAGATGTCTCATCGCACGGTGGAAGAAAAAGAATGTTGCAGGCACATGTGCGGCAGCTCCAATGATGGTGGCTTAGACAGAGAGCTCTGTCCTGCTCCGGTCTTTTAGGGACCTCTGCGCCGGCTATCTACAACAGCCCTAATACACAGCCACAGCCCATACCCCAGACACAATGGAGATCACCCCCCGCATGTCAGCTGAGAACCCCAGAAGAGAGGTTCCCCGTCGACTCGTAATTTGAAGAGCAGTCCCAACTGTGATCCAAGATGGTGTCAGGCAACTCGCCACAAAGAGACACAGGGGATGGAGGAGATACAGGATATATTTAGGACCCTATACCTACACCACAAGATCATGGCATACCACCATCCACCCCAGTGAGTAACCATCCTCCCCTGTATATAGCCCCAGCATCTACTGAATCGCTCCTATGCAGAATGATAGAGCATATGCTGATAACTCCGATGATTAACAATCCTTTGGGCTCTAAAATATATCAGCAGGCTTCTCCAACCACACCAAGCCATTTCCCTGATATTTCTCCCATTATGGTTAGATTCTCAAAAATGCTGGCAAATGGCCTGGCACAAACCGCAGCCCGAATTACAAATACTATTAAAGCAGATTTGCAGAGCCTGGGCTCACGCATTGAAGCTATTGAGATGAACGTTGACCAAACGGTAGCAAGAGCAAACCAAAATACTACGTGCATGCAAACCTTACAGGGCCAACTGGAATTTGATCAAGATGATCTTGAATAGGAGCAGGAGATACAACTTTTGTATCAGTGGTCTTCCTTAATCAATATTGGATGTAAAAGGCTCCATTAAATCCCAAGTCAAAGATCTCATTCCTGATATCCCTGAACACAGAATAGAACTGGATAGAGCTCACAGAGCCCTACAACCCCCCTCAAAGATGGGTTGCCTAGAGATATTGTAGAGAAACTACACTTTTTTGCGGTGAAGAAAAAAATCATGAAGAAATCCAGGGAAGCTGATAACTTAACCATCCAAAGACATAAAGTGCAAATATTTGCAGACTTGTCCCCAACAACCATACAACGATGGAGAGCAACCTCTTTTAGTGGGCCTAACCAGCAAGTCATTAAAATATTGGTGGTCTTTCCCATTTCACCTGTACTTTCAAATACATGAATAAAACCCACAGCTTCTTTAATTTTCCAGAAGGAGAACGCCAACTACTACAACTTGGCATCATCTCCCTTTGGAACCATTGTCTCCATCAACTGCATCACGTCAAAACTCCATGAAACCCCCTCCTCCAGTCAGCCCCCTCACCACAGTCTGGAACTGATGCTAAACCACCTTAAAGAGAATGACTTAATTTGCCTTTTACAGTTTGCCTTTGAGAAACCCCTCTCATATGGAGGTTCAACACTCCTGTTCTTTATTTTCGGTTTGACTCTTTTCTTTTCCACATATGATAAAGGGATACCCTCATCCTATTTGGCACATGACTTTGAAGTTACAGATCCTAAATTACTATACTTAAGATTAGTAATGTTTATTGAGCATTTACTCTGATTTATTTCACAATAACCTTGGCTCCCATGCTACTGAATGCCCTATCCTGAGACTTTGCCACCATAGGCAGGCTCTTGGATGGGCGCATGAAGAGTATGGTAATAGCTTACTCTGGGCCTTATGTGAGAGAGACACCTAGACCAAGGTTGGTTACACCAAAACAAATTGCCATCTCATCCTTAATGCCTTATGAAACATAATTTATATCTACAATGCTAGCTAATCTCCTCAAGTTATATTATTACATTATTGTAACATTAATAGATGCCCTATGTATTGAACATACATAGGGCATCTAACTTTCTACCCTATTTGACTATGTGGGGGGCCTTTAGATCGGAGCCGGTTTAGTGCTCCTGTTGTGACTCAGGGATAAAAGTTGTCTCTGGTAACTTCAGCAAAGGGCCCTGCATGGTTCAGGTCACATTCACATTTGGTTGTCAGGCAGGACCGGACAGGTCTGGTCCTGCACTTACAAAACTCAGGATGCTCTCAGATCTTGAGTTTTTTCTACTATTCTTCACTCTACTTTCATATCTGTGTTATCTCATCTTATCTACCTCTCCAGATACCTGTGCTCAGACACTATCATCTATCGAAGGCTTCAAGACTCAAAACTCTTCACCATGATCTCTCCCCAGTCATCGAAGGGGATCTCTGGGTATGTAATCTGCATTTAATGGTATTCTCCTCCTCTTGTTTCCATGGCTATCCCAGTTGTTTTTAATAGCTCTCTCCAAGTGGCATCCAATAACACACAGGGCCTCAATTCTCAGTTGAAAAGATGTAAGGCAGTTCAACATTACCATTCACAGGGCGTTGATGTCCTTTTACTTCTGGAGACTAATTTCCATGGGAATTATAGACCCTTGTTTGTTCACCATAAATACCCAACATTCTACTTAGCTAACTCCAATGCTAAGAAATAGCGAATAGCCATATTTTTCTAATTTTTTCATTCACAGACAATCGCAGGCCAGAAAGGCCTTTACCTATTAGTCAAAGGACATATTGATGGATGCCCTTACACATTCATTTCATACTACGCCCCAAACCAAGGCCAAGCTGCTTTTTTTCTCTCAAATGCTGCAATTTGTTTCTCTTAATTTTGAGGGTAGAATCATCATGGGTGGAGATTCTAACATTTTGTTTGATCAGTTATTAGATAAATCAGGGAAGGTCCTTCCCGTCTCCAAAGATCCCCTAAACAAAGTCGTCATATAGCCCGATATATCAGCTCCCCGGGCCTGGTAGATATTTGGAGGGAAATGCGCTCTTGATCCCATGTAAACACACATTACTCAGCACCCCATAAAAAATATGCGATAATTGACTACATCTTCATCCCACTTCAGACATCCCATTTGTGACCAAAACATCAATACGTGATATCTCATGGTCTGATCATTCCCTGGTCTTTCTCAAACTCCATAGAGCACCATCTCAAACAGGTCCATACACCTGGTGCCTTAATGAGTCCCTCTTAAGTGACCCAATCAGATGCGTCATGTTAGAGAAGACAATACAGGAATACTTCCTCTTGAATGATGTGGAAGATAAAATAACCACCCATAAAGCGGTTATTCATGGGAACTTTATCCAGATGTCATTACAGCTAAAACGCAAAAGACAAGCGGATATAGTAAAACTAGACATTTTTTTTAAAAAAGCTTAGCGAAGCCCACAAAAATAACCCTACACCAGAAACACTAGCCAACCCTAATTCAGCTAAATTAGCACTAAATTTGTCTCTAACCTCAACAGCGGAAAAAAACTTAAGATGGCAAGATGCCCATCTCTATCTCAAGAAAGACAAAATTGGATCTAGACTAGCATCGAAATTGACTCCCAAATACCGCATACTTTCCCTCCCGAAAATCAGATCCACATCAGGCTCAATCACTCAAAACCCGAAACAAATTATGAAGACCTTCCATTCATTTTACTCCAAACTTTATAGTGATGATAAACCAGGATTTCCTGACCATCTGGAAGCCTTTCTGGAGAGGATTCCTCTCCCTAAAATTAATAAGTCCCACTGATCCCTCCTTGAATTCCCTATGTCAGAATCTGAGGTTCAGGAAGTCATTAAGGGACTACATATTGCATAAACCCTAGGCCCGGATGACCTCTCCACTTGTTACCATAAAACACTCTCTCTCCTTATCTGGACAGGATGTTTAATTCCCTAAGGGAAGGTACACTATTACACTGTGCGGCTAACCTAGCATTTACAATCAGGTCCATAAATATTGGGACATCAACACAATTCTAATCTTTTTGGCTCTATACACCACCACAATGGATTTGAAAATAAACTAACAAGATGTGCTTTAACTGCAGACTTTCAGCTTTAATTTGAGGATATTTACATGCAAATCAGGTGAAAGGTGTAGGAATTACAACAGTTTGTATATGTGCCTCCCACTTTTTAAGGGACCAAAAGTAATAGGACAATTGGTTGCTCAGCTGTTCCATGGCCAGGTGTGTGTTATTCCCTCATTATCCTATTTACAAGGAGCAGAAAAAAGGTCCAAAGTTCATTTTCAAGTGTGCTATTTGCATTTGGAATCTGTTGCTGTCATCTCTCAATATGAGATCCAAAGAGCTGTCACTATCAGTGAAGCAAGCCATCATTAATCTAAAAAAACAAAACAAACCCATCAGAGAGATAGTAAAAACATTAGGTGTGGCCAAATCAACTTTTTGAAACATCCTTAGCTCAGCAACACCAAAAGACCCGGAAGACCACTGAAAACAACTGTGGTGGATGACCGAAGAATTCTTTCCCTGGTGAAGAAAACACCCTTCACAACAGTTGGCCAGATCAAGAACACTCTCCAGGAGGTAGGTGTATGTGTGTCAAAGTCAACAATCAAGAGAAGACTTCACCAGAGTGAGTGGGTTCACCACAAGATGTAAACTATTGGTGAGCCTCAAACACAGGTAGGCCAGATTAGAGTTTGCCAAACAACATCTAAAAAAGCCTTCACAGTTCTGGAACAACATCCTATGGACAGATGAGACCAATATCAACTTGTATCGGAGTGATGGGAAGAGAAGAGTATGTATAAGAAAAGGAACTGCTCATGATCCAAAGCATACCACCTCATCAGTGAAGCATGGTGGTGGTAGTGTCATGGCGTGGGCATGTATGGCTGCCAATGGAACTGGTTCTCTTGTATTTATTGATGATGTGACTGCTGACAAAAGCAGCAGGATGAATTCTGAAGTGTTTCGGGCAATATTATCTGCTCATATTCAGCCAAATGCTTTAGAACGCATTGGACGGCGCTTCACAGTGCAAATGGACAATGACCCAAAGCATACTGCGGAAGCAACCAAAGAGTTTTTTAAGGGAAAGAAGCGGAATGTTATGCAATGGCCAAGTCAATGACCTGACCTGAATCCGATTGAGCATGCATTTCACTTGCTGAAGACAAAACTGAAGGGAAAATGCCCCAAGAACAAGCAGGACCTGAAGACAGTTGCAGTAGAGGCCTGGCAGAGCATCACCAGTGATGAAACCCAGCGTCTGGTGTTGTCTATGCATTCCAGACTTCAGGCTGTAATTGACTGCAAAGGATTTGCAACCAAGTATTAAAAAGTGAAAGTTTGATTTATGATTGTTAATCTGTCCCATTACTTTTGGTCCCTTAAAAAGTGGGAGGCACATATACAAACTGTTGTAATTCCTACACCGTTCACCTGATTCGGATGTAAATACCCTCAAATTAAAGCTGAAAGTTTGCAGTTAAAGCACGTTTTGTTTCTTTCATTTCAAATCCTTTGTGGTGGTGTATAGAGCCAAAAAGATTAGAACTGTGTCCATGTCCCAATATTTATGGACCTGGCTGTATTTCAGTTATCCCTAAACCAGGGAAAGATCGTAGTGAAGTTGGTAACTACAGAACTATTTCTTCAATAATAATTTAACATTTTTTACCAAAATTCTATCCAACTGCCTAACTTCATTTATAGACAACTATTATTCACAAAGAACAGGTTGGATTTATTGCAAGAAGGCTGGGTCCTGACCAGATGAGCAGAGCAGTTGATGTGATATCCCTGATGAAATTCGGCTGGGACGGGGGTTATATTTTATCATCAGATCTCCAAGAGGCCTTTGACTCGGTCCCCTGGCCCTATCTTTTTTCCACCCTTAGAATATGGGGCTTTGGGCCTAACATTTTAAAAACTCTAGACACCCTATACTCTAACCCATCAGTACAAGTTAAGATGCAGGGTCTCTACTGGGATTCCTTCACTATAGCTAAGGGCACAAGACAGAGATGCTCCCTTTCCCACCTGATCTTTGCAATCACCACAGAAACCCTTGCTATTTCCATACGCATCCACCCAGACATTCATGAACCCCGTTGTGGTCAGTCAATCCACAAATGCGCCCTTTTTGCAGATGATATTCTTTTTTTTTATTACCTCCCCACTAATCTCTACACCAAATGTTTTAAAACTACATGACTTTAGCCAAATATCAGGTTTACACATCAACATGTTCAAATCTACGGCCCTCAACATAACGACCCCACCTTTACTAGTTGAACGCATAAAGGAATACTTTACATTCTCATGGAATCACAAAACCATCCCCTACCTAGGTATTCAGTTGACTCCCAGAACAGATCAACTATACAAGGCAAATCATCCCTAGCTAATAAAATAAACTGACTTCTGATCTTTCGCATTGGTCCTCCCAAGGGCTTTCTTGGCTAGGTAGAACAAATGCGATTAAGATTGTAATGACACTTCTTCCACAAATTCTCTACTTATTCAGTTTACTGCCTATTCCTATAATCAAAGCACATATATCCAAACTGCAATCCAGCATAATATGGTTTATATGGGGCAAGAAAGGGCCCCGCTTGTCAAAGAACATTTTATACAGGACCAAAAGACAAAGATGTACTTGGTCTGCCTAACTTATGGTGGTACTATCAAGCAGCACAATTAGCCCAGATTTCCATAGTTTATACCAGAGGAAACAAACCTGACTGGATGTCCATGGAAAGTTAATCAATCCCGCAATCCAACCTAGACTTTCTCATTCAGAGCTCCCCTAAATCTCGCCCTCTCATATTATCCCAAACACCCCATTGCTTTATGTGACTCCATTTATAGATCCAATAAAATCACATCAGAATGGCATCCACTAACTCAGCCCTCAAAAATTCTACTCGCCTGCTCGCATTTTGTGAGTGGAATGATGAGGAGGGTGAGTAAGAACAGGGCTGTGCTGTATAGGGAATGTGTAGCTCCTCCGTTCAGCCTGCCCCTCCCCCTGTCACAAGGCTGTGTGTGCGTTTCATTCTTACACAGCCCATTGAGCAGCTCCTTGCCCTCTCCAGGAATGGGAGAGGCTGCATCTGCTCTGCCTTCTCCCACCTCCCTCGATGAGCACTGTGACTGGACTTACTCCTCCCTACCCTGTCACCCCCCCTCTGTCCCTGTCATCTCCTCCATCTGTCCCTGTCACCCACCCTCTGTCCCTTACATCTCCCCCCTCTGTCCCTGTCATCTCCCCCCTCTGTCCCTGTCATCTCCCCCCTCTGTCGCTGTCATCTCCCCCTCTGTCCCTGTCATCTCCCCCCTCTGTCCCTGTCATCTCCTGTCTCTCCCTGTCATCTCCCCCCTCTGTCCCTGTCATCTCCCCCCTCTGTCCCTGTCACCTCCTGTCTCTCCCTGTCACCCCCCCTCTGTCCCTGTCACCCCCCTCTGTCCCTGTCACCCCCTATGTTCCTGTCACCCCCCTCTGTCCCTGTCACCCCTGTCTCTCCCTGTCACCTCCTGTCTCTCCCTGTCACCCCCCCCTCTGTCCCTGTCACCCCCTCTGTCCCTGTCACCCCCCTCTGTCCCTGTCACCCCTGTCTCTCCCTGTCACCCCCCCTCTGTCCCTGTCACCCCCTCTGTTCCTGTCACCCCCCTCTGTCTCTGTCATCTTCCCCCGTCTGTCCCTGTCATCCCCCCCTCTGTCCCTGTCACCTCCTGTCTCTCCCTGTCACACCCTCTTTTCCTGTCACCTCTTGTCTCTCCTTGTCATCCCCCCTTTGTCCCTGTCACCCCCTCTCTCTTTCCCTGTCACCCCCTCTCACTCTCCCTGTCACCCCCCTCTCTTTCTCTCTGTGTCACCCCTTCCTTCTCTCTCACCGTTCCACCCCCTCTCTCTCGCTCTCTCTCTCTGTCATCCCCTCTCTCTCTCCCTGTCACCCCCCTCTCTCTCCCTCCCTGTCCCCCCCCTCCCTGTCACCCCCCTCTCTCCCTCTCTCCATGTCACCCTCCTCTCTCCCTCTCTCCGTGTCACCCCCTCTCTCCCTCTCTCTGTGTCACCCCCCTCTCTCCCTCTCTCCGTGTCACCCCCCTCTCTCAATGTTACCCCCTCTCTCCGTGTCACCTCCCTCTCTCCGTGTCAGCCCCCGTTGCCTCTCTCCATGTCAGCCCCCTCTCTCTCCCTGTCACCCCCTCTCTCTGTCAACCCCCCCCCTTGTCTCTCTCTGTCAAACCCCCTCTCTCCCTTGGTTGTTGTTGTTAATATTTATTTTTGTAACTTAATTCTGAATAAAACATTTAACAGTGTAATTTTATGAGATATTTTACGAGGGTGTGTTTAGGGGCGGAGCAGGGTATAGTTTGGGTGGGGCAACAAGTGGCGAGTAACTCTTAAGGCCTGGCTATAGCTCAGGACTTGACATTTTGAGCCCTGCACTAACTCATATCTTTCATAACTCCAATTTACCCCCTGGGAGAAATATAATGGCCTTTCAAAGGTGGACAGACAAGGATATATACAGGATCTGACATTTTTTTTACTTCTAATGGTTCAATTTCATATACCTGTTAACAAACTGGATATGCCATCTACAGAAAGATTCAGGTTTACCGAAATCTCCCACTTCCTACATTCTTTCTGGGTAGACAGACCAAAACCATTAAAGGTCACTCCATATGAGCAATGGTGCTCCAAAATTATGGAAATGAGAGGAGGAATCTCATTAATTTACTTAACCCTAGCAGACTCCACATTGAAAACCTCATATATGCTTATATGGGAACATGATCTCAATTTAGATTGGGATCTAAACACCTGGAACCAATGCTTTGAACGCTCTTTTAAGAGGATCCATAATGTCACACTTAAGGAAGCGCGTTCTTGGCGATATACTTGTTCTCATGTATTAAATTTTTATTCCTATGTTGTTTGTAAGACAAAACAAAAGATTTCACTATTTGCTTTTATTGTTTGTAAATCTTCCCATGAAAACAATAAAAACTATTGAAAATGAAAAAGAATGTGGCATCACTTTCATTTTCAACGTGTAATATGTTGTCACTTTCACATCTGCAAATCATGTAGTGTTTCCAAATTTTTGTCCAACCTCTGTATTTACAATTACATATTCACTACCCAGAACACGTGAGGCCAATGCCTATAGTCAATAAAGAAAGTTTCAATGTTATTGGTGTTACTTGCATAAGGATCCCTGTCTGTCTCAAAACTCTGTAAAAAAATTTACATTTTTGGCAGGTGCTGTGCTAAGAAACCAATACATGAAATGACCATAAGCAGGGTTCTGTATTAAAGTATAAAATAAAAGGTTATACGAAGAGGAGGATAAAGATGTGGCTTGTCCTCTTTGCCCCTTTCTCCTGGTTTCTGCAAACAAAACATAGAATTCAAAATGACATGGTCCTGCCAAAACAAGACCATTCCATGTACTGTACATGAAATGATACCACCAACCTAAACAGTCTAGGAGATTGATTATCTCTTTCCCACAATTGAAGCCTGGAGTGTAGCTCTTATTGTCCTTGCTTAACCGTATGATGTTTTCATGCAATCTCAATGAAACATAGTAAGACAGTTAAAAATACACTCCAATTTACTAAATAATATGCAAATTACATAAATAAATTGGTCTGTTTGTGAAATTTAAATGTAACATGTTGAGCTACTGTAGATTTAAAAAAGGACTAATGGGTGTTGGTTTAGTAGAGATGATCTACTAGTAAGAAGATCATCATCTCTTGCAATGGTGGTAGCTCCAGTGAGTGCTCCTGCTGAAAAATAAGTGGGTCCCTACTGGTTGCAAACTAATTTGTCTAAATGTTTCTTCTTATCTGTACAGATTTTTTAATTACACCCTTTTTCACAAAATATTCTGCAGCATTATAATCCTAAAACACACAATTTGTTTGTTTAAAGTATCAATTTTTAAAATAAATAGCCCTGTTGGAAAAATTCTGTGACACTTCCCCCACACCTTGTGCACAGCTCTGCCACATTGCCTGCTTCTGGGCAGGGCTTGTGGATTCGGCCCTCTCCTCCTTGGTTTTCAGACTAGATCCATGTTTTTTTTTTTCTTGAAGCTGTCCCCTGGCTTCCTTTATCTCAGGCCTGGCTTTCTTCTGGGAGGGCTAGAACAGGTTTTGAGTCTGACTCCTTGATGCACATGATAAGGCCACCCAAACTGAGTATGTACACGGGAAGCTGTACATGAAACAGGAAGCCTTGTAAAGCTCAATTTTTTTTTTTGTCCAGTCAATTTTCAACACACAAAAAAATAATCAGCAAATGTTGTCCATTAAAGCGGAGTTCCACCTAAAAAAAAAAAAATACATAAAAATACCCCCGGCACAGTCAGGGCTAGTGCATTCCACAATGGCTAGCCTCTGAACTGTCCCGGGTTGCACTTACCTGCAAGAAGAAATACTTACCCTGAAAATGTCTTGTCCAGCGCTGCCATCTCAGGTGTGGGCAGCTTGAAGCCAGCACGATCCTCTTCTGCGTCCTCTTTGGTCTTTTTCGGTCCCACGATGCACTGCACCGGCCCCGCCGTCACTTCCGGTGTCTCAGCATCATCCCTGCACAGCTTCTGGGCATGCCCAGAAGCTGTTTAGCAAGGTATGACGGCGCCTGCACCGGAACTGACGTCGGGGCCGATGCAGGCGCATTGATTCCTGGGAGTGATGACGTTCATCAGGAATCATTGCAAGCCAGGAAGTGACGATGGGCCGTGGCCGCCGAGGGGAGGAAGAGGAAGTTAGGTAAGTATATTTTCTTCTAAACAAGGTAAGTAAAAAAAAAATAAAAATTGTGATTATTCATTTATTTTTCAGGTGGCAGAGAGGAAGAAGATGGCAAAAAGTGGTATTTTAGGGTGGAACTCCACTTTAAATACTGTAATGTTGGATTTTCACCATTCTAACCAATACCTATACTAGATGCAAACACTTAAAACATTTAATCCAAAGCTAAAAGCCATTTAAGAACCTTCAACTGAAGTGAAAACCAGTTTACAAATGAACATATGATCAGAAACTAAAATCTGTTTAAGAATGTTCAATCCTAACCACTTAAGAGGATTTTTTTGCTATCTTGGTTATGCATGTTATAACTTTGTAGTCCAGTCTCTTATGTTATACATTGTTGATATTTGAAATATATAGTAAAACATTACATAATGCATTTTTATGTACATTTCTAAACAAAGGATTTACATAATATCTCTCTCGCTCTCTCACTATGAACTGAAAGGGTTAGTAAACTTCAATTAAATTTTACTTGACCTTTTTGTCCCCACCCCCTCCAACTATAAATAACCCTCAAGCGCATCTCTAAAGATATATATCTTTATTCTTGCGGCCCACCAATGTTTACATTCTGGTCCGATCTCTTAATCCGCACGTGCACAAAATTCCCCCTCCTAGCACCACAAATCTCCCCAAACTCCTCCTCCCAGCTAAAGTTCTCTCCCCCTCTTCAAGCACAATTCCCCCCGCACAAACTTTGTAGTACAAATTCTTCCCCTCTCAGCTAAATCCTTTCCCAACTTCCAGCACAAATCCTCTCTCCCAAATCTCTTCCACCCCCACCACAAATCCCCTCCCAGCACCGATTCTCTTTCCCCAAATCTCCCTTCCCAGCACAAATCCTCTCCCTATTTTTATCACACATCCACCCCCTCATCCTGACACAAACCTTTATTCCCAATCTTCAACTACCCCTTAGCACAAATACTCCTTCCCCTACTCACTATCCATCAAACTCTCCCCCTTCCAGCACAACCCCCATCCTGAAACACGTCCTTTGCCCCCCAATCCCCTGGATTTGTGTTCCAACATAAATTATCTTATACCCCCTAAATACGTCCACATTTGAACAAAATCCCTGCATCTCGCAATTCCAGAGTCTCGGAGCCCAATGCCAGAATAAATTCTTGAACTTGGCTCAACTAACCCACCCGGCAGGGGCATGCTAGCGTGAAACCCCAGGACAATTACCCTGCATTTCTTGCAGGATGACCAGGGTCCTATATACTACAATGCCCAGTATGTTAGTTGGTATCTCTTTGATTTGGGGGAGGGGGGGGTTGGGTTCATTTGCACTGGCTGGCTGCTTCTAAATGTGAGTTTAGGAGCTATTGGCATTTTTTTTTTGCCAAAGCACCTAAACTTAACTTATTTAAAGCCTATGTGTCCAAGTACACACACTTTTAGGGGAGGTTAAACCTCCCTCTCCTGAACGTGTGACAGACAGCCCTAGAAATCTCAAAGAACTGGAAGACTTTTGTAAGGAAGAATGGGCAAAGATACCTCAAACAAGAATTGAAAGACTCTTGGCTGGCTACAAAAAGCATTTACAAGCTGTGATACTTGCCAAAGGGGGTAGTACAAGATATTAACTCTGCAGGGTGCCCAAACCTTTGCAGACGCCATTTTTTTGTTTTCTGTCATTTTGAAAGTGTCAATGATGGAAATAAAATCTAACTTTTTTGACATATTATAAGAATGTCTAATCTGTAATTTGATGCCTTTTTGAGATTTTTCCATCTTTCCTTGGCTTCTTTATGCACAAATTTTTACCTGGGGTGCCCAAACTTTCAATCCCCACTGTACACTATATTACCAAACCAAATGGAGGGGGGATTAAGGTGTGGGATTGTTTTTCAGGGGTTAGGCTTGGCCCCTTAATTCCAGTGAAGGGAACTCTTGAGGAGTCAGCATACCAAGACATGCTGGACAATTCCAGGCCCCCAGTTTTGTGGGAACAGTTTGGGGTTGGCCCTTTCTGTTTCAACATGACTGAGCACCAGTTCAAGCAAGCAAGGTCCATAAAGACATTAATGAGCGAGTTTGGGGTGGAGGAACTTGACTGGTCCTAACCTCAACCCGATAGAACACCTTTGGGATGGATCAGAGCGGAGACTGGGAGCCAGGCCTTCTCATCCACATTAGTGTCTGACCTCACAAATGCGCTTCTGGAAGAATGGTTAAACATTCCCATAGACACACTCCAAAACCTTGTGGACAGCCTTTCTAGAAGAGATGAAGCTGTCATAGCTGCAAAGGGTGGGACAACTCAATATTGAACCTTACGGACTAAGACTAAGATGCCATTAAAGTTGATAAGCGTGTAAAGGCAGGCATCCCAATATTTTTGGTAATATGGTGTATATCAGCCCTTAAAATTTCCACTCGCCTGTTCGCATTTGGCGAGAGGAATTTAATGGAGGGCAAGTGTTCCAGCTCAGCTCAGGTGGTGGCAGATCCACTCGGGTCGGGCCGGGTCGGGCCGGCTCGGGCGAGGGGCGGGTCTGCTTGGCTTTAGACAAGCCGCCTCCCCAGTTATCTCTATGGAGGGCTTCGTGAGCCATGCTGCACACTGGGAAGTGTAGTTTCCAGCACAGCCCCATGGATTCTCTTTTCATTGACATGCCGGATTTGAGGCGGCAGAAAAGATGCACTAACTGTGGCCCCCGAAATCCATTGCATGTATTTTCCCTGCTTTTTGCAACCAGTTGATCAATAAAGAATTTAGACTCCTACCATTTTTTCCTTGAACATAAGCACTACCCCGAAAATAAGATCTAGCGTAAGTTTCTGGGATGTCTGTAATATAAGTCCTACCCTGAAAAAAAGCCATTGTTGATGTCCTTGCAAAATCATGTAAACCCGTTCTGTAAAGATATTATATAATGTGCAGTGTGTGTCTTTATGTAACATTATTATTATCACGTAAACAGTCAGTGGCATTGTAAATAAGGTATTTTCCACAATAAAATTACACAAGAAGACACACTACACACTATATAATTTTGTTTTTATCCAAAATGAATATAAGAACTGGTCTTATTTTCCATGAAACACAGTAAGGATTTTTTTTGGGTTTGGTTCTCTTTGATCTATTATGCTAAGGATTTATGGACCGTCTCACATTGTCTTTGTCCCCACACAGACTGAGTGATTCCTCATTAACATGAAGAATTAATATATTAAATGCAGGAGGGTGATAATGAAGAACTGAGAAAACAGTACAGACAGAATAATTATGTTCTATCTTCATTACTCCGCACAGAGCACATGTAAAGTCCCGCACACACGGCCGAATGTCAGGCAAAATCGGTCTGTTCAATACAAACCGGCCGACATTCGCCCATGTGTAAGGCACTTGATCAGACAGAAGGCGGCTGCTTTGCCAGCTTTGCATTGCTCAGTGGGGGAGATTTCTGTATTAACGTTGGATCATTAGTATAGAGGCTCCAGACATAGCTGTCAGCTTTTTTTCATTCAACCAGCTGGGTTGAATGAAAAAAAAATAAAAATAAATAGTAGTAACAGGCATTAGGATTTCTAAGCAACTAAAAAAAAAAAAAGGTGACAAATATTTTAGGCAACAATGTTAATAACAACATGAACAAATATAAAGTAGGTGTTATCCCACTTTGGCTGAAAAAGTGAAAATTTACTTTAGTGTTTAATATTTCTTTATTGAGTTTTAACACATAGAAAAAAGTACAAAGCCTTACACAGCTGTGGTTCCGCCTAGTGAAGCATAACGGGTAGATGAAGAAAATTCAACAACAACATCAATAGGGTTATAATAAGATATAAACTATGCAATGACATGGCGTTTCAAACATAGAGTAAGAGGAGCTGGTTTCCCCAGGCGGAGGTGAAAATTCAAAAATACTTTTCATAGGTTTGCGTGACTTTAAAGCGGAGTTCCGGGCACAAAATCAATATTTTTTTTTTGTGCCCGTCCGCTTCTACACCTTCACCTGAAAAGGAATTGGATAGTTAGGTTTTTTCTTTTTTATTTACTCACCTTGTAATTGAAGATCGAAGATACTCACCTAGTCTTCACTTCCTCCCTCTGTGCCGAGGCTCAGTCGTCTCTTCCGGGCTTGCACTGATTCCTGGGAGCTGAACGTCATCGCTCCCAGGAATCAATGCGATGGCACCGGCACCGCTCGTCACTTCCGGGCGACGCCGCATTCCCCTGCTAAACAGCTTCTGGGCATGCCCAGAAGCTGTGGAGGAATGCGGAGCTGCACCGGAAGTGACGAGAGGGGCCGGTGCAGGCGCATTCTAGGAGAAGAAGACACGGAAGAAGACGCCGAAGAGGACCGCGCCGGCTTCAGCTGCCCGCAAGAGAGATGGAAACGCTGTGGAAGAAATTTTATAAGTGAGTATTTCTTCTAAAAGTTAAGTGCGAACCGGGACAGTTCAGAGGCTATCCATTGTGGAATGTGCTGGCCCTGACTGTCCCGGGGGTATGTTTGTTGAAAAATGACTTCTGTGCCCGGAACTCCGCTTTAAGTGAGGCAAATTGGTCCTTGATGATATGAAATAAACATTTTAATATTTTAATAAAATTAGAGCATTATTGGCCATCCATTGTAACAAAAGTAGATTATAAACCAGTAGAAAAGGTCTACTTCAATTCATAATAAATAAATATACAAAAAAAAAAATAAAGAATAGAAAATAATAATGATTATACATTTTAAGGAATACACCATAATTTAGGTAGGTCAAATTACAATTAAAACAGGTAGATATGTAGAGATTAGAGACATGCGAGGAAATTCATTCCTGGATCGAGCAAAATATATATTTTTGATGGTACATAGTATTGTTGGCATCTGATATGGCATTAAAAATATGATATCTTGGCATCCATATAACTCAATGCATTTTGTGGTTCTGTGCCCACTTACGTCAGGAGTAGGATGTAATAGAGATATCTAAAGATATAATAGAGGTGAAAATTCACTTTAATCCTGATATGTTATATATATTTATTCCTTCCAGACCTCAACTCTGCCAAAGACCATCCTACAGCTATGCCAGCTTAAAATTACATACATTATACATTTGTAACAGAAATGTCTTTTAGTTGTTATATGTACTGCAGAAAAGCTAAGCTGAGTTTGTTGTTTATTCTGGATTTTAACTAACCCACCTCACCCTGGTCAGCTCCATTCTTATCTAGCTCTTGCAGCTGCAGTCCACTACAATGTTTACTTCCTGCAGGCTGGTCTCTTCCTTCTAATGTCCAATGCATAGCAGAACCCCATAGGGGACATCTACAAATGTGTAATCATTGCGGTAGATGTGTTTTACATAAAAACTAAACTTGTTTTAATGTGTATTTCAGGACTATATAAAAAGATAAATCCTGCATAAAATAAGAAATATCCAATGCCAGTCCACATAAATAAATGTATAATTTACTGTCCATGAGTAAATCATTTATTCTTGTAAAGTTTATTTGGTGTGACTTTCACATTTTTGCATACTTGCTGTTCAATAATTTAACGATGAGCCCTTCTCCAGAGGTTGTGTGCATGTCAAATGCAATCAGCATCCTAGATTAAGGAAAGAAGTAGCTTACTGGATAAGAAATTTCCTTAATTTCAACATGCAAACCTAAATGTAGTTACTATATTTAACTGAAAGTTTAAATAATTGTAAAAGTGTAAAAAAGGGATTTTGCCACAGTCTCTGTTGCTTACATGGAAGTGTACTTGGGCTGAATGAGGGCATGCTGTCAAATCGAGGAAGTGGCTCTGTAACGATGTAACTTGTGAATCAAAATTTTATGTATCAGACTTTACTTGAGTTTAACCCTACACATCAGCTCTGTTCCCTCCCAGCCTTATTTTTCTTGCCTTATTATCTCAGCTTCTTTTTGTCTTTAGTATTTCTTTTTCTCTTATTACAGTATTTGACTAGCAAAAATGTGCCAGTGTATTGAACAGGCTTATTATAGAAATTAATTGTGCAGGTTCAGTAGTAGAGTAGTGTGCAGATGCATAGGTGATCAGAGGCAAGGTGCTCATTAGTGATGAGCAATGCATGTGTGGTAGCTTCTTTGGGCTAAGGTGAAATGGCAGTGACCCAAAATCTGCTACTGTTTCTGCATTGTGGCTTTTCCATATTACAGAAGACCTGTAAAATTCCAAGGTGGTTTAATGGTTTATTGCATCCAGGAAATAAAGGTTGCTGGGCCACACCATTATGCTACTCCCATATCTTAATATTGGCCACATTTGGCCACCATTGCTACACATAACTAAAATGGCACATGCGCATAGGGACACGTGTTCCTGTAAAAACTGTCTAAAAGGGAATTTCCCCTATTCCCTAAGGACTTTTAGGTTTTAGGATTTTGTGTGAAGTTTATCCACATGTTTGTGTAGATATTTATGTGAGTTGGCCTTTTATGCTTTTAAAAATAATCTATTTGTAGTGTGTTTTTTTTAATATCCTGTGTTTGTAGAGTACATACAACTACAGGTTGTTTAGCATTTGCATCTTTGGGGCTTGTTTTGTGTACTCCTCAATTTCACAGTGTTGTGTTGCAAAGTTGTAATCAGAGTTTAAAGGCCCGTACACACGATAAGAAAATTGGAATTAAAATTTCGTCCGACGAACGATCTGCCGATTTTCGGATTCTTAGTATAGTGCTTTCGACATCCGATTACGAATTTTTGTACGACAAAAACTGGATGTGCAGGCTATAAAATTTTATCGTACGTGAAAACAACATCCGATTTTTGTTTAATTAGTACAGTTTTCGGCTGAAAAAAATCATAAGAGCAAGACTAGGCATGCTCGGAAACGAAAGAATACATACAAAACAATTCAACACATGACGTCGCTTCTGAAGTTGAATTCTGTTTTCGCATGAAAGTAACATCTTCACTTTCCATATGAGACTAGCATGCAGCAAAAAACTAAAGAAAATTTGTACTATAATCTGATCCTGTATACAAGGCTTTAGTTCTGCTGATAACCAGGGATTCCCTCACTTTGGATGGATTTCCTCTCACCCCCCTGTTGTTTGGCGGGGTAAGAGAATTTCCATAATGGGACATAGATGACAAAAAGAAAAAATTGGAAGTAGTTATAACCCTCCCTTACTCTTGAGTTCTACTTAATATTTTTAAACTTTAAGTCTCCATCTCACACAATTTAAAAAGGTTAATACAATTTTACTTTACTTCCAGTATTTGTCTCTTACAATAACTGTAGGATTTAATAGTCTGCATTTTATTATGTTCTTTGTTGATTCCTCAAGTTGTACAGCCATCAAGGTCCATGACCATTGCTGGCACATTCCTTCACCTGCAGCTAGCATTTGCTCAGCAGTGCCTTGCTGCACACCTTGGCAAAAGCTTGTTTCCAGTTGCTGTATCTCACAAAAGTGAGTACACCCCTCACATTTTTGTAAATATTTTATTATATCTTTTCATGTGACTACACTGAAGAAATTACACTTTGCTACAATGTGAAGTAGTGAGTGTACAGCTTGTATAACAGTATAAATTTTCTGTCCCCTCAACATACCTTAACATACAGCTATTAATGTCTAAGCCGCTGGCAACAAAAGTGAGTACACCCAAAAGTGAAAATGCCTAAATTCAGCCCAATTAGCCATTTTCCCTCCCCGGTGTCATATTACTCGTTAGTGTTACAAGGTCTCTGGTGTAAATGGGGAGCAGGTGTGTTAAATTTTGTGTTATCGCTCTCACTCTCTCATACTGGTCACTGGAAGTTCAGCATGGCACCTTATGGCAAAGAACTCTCTGAGGATCTGAAAAATATAATTGTTGCTCTACATTAAGATGGCCTAGGCTATAATAAAAATGTCAAGACCCTGAAACTGAGCTGCAGCATGGTGGCCAAGACTATACAGCAGTTTAACATGACAGTTTCCACTCAGAACAGGCCTCACCATGGTCGACCAAAGAAATTGAGTGCACGTGCGAAGCATCATATCCAGAGGTTGTCTTTGGGAATTAGACATAGGAGTGCTGCCAGCATTGCTGCAGAAGTTGAAGGGGTGTGGGTCAGCCTGTCAGTGCACATTGCATCAAATAGGTCTGCATGGCTGTCATCCCAGAAGGAAGGCTCTTCTAAAGATGATGCACAAGAAAGCCCGTAAACAGTTTGCTGAAGACAAGCAGAATAAGGAGATGGATTACTGGAACCATGTCCTGTGGTCAAATGAGACCAAGATAAACGTATTTGGTTCAGATGATGTCAAGCGTGTGTGGCGGCAACCATGTGAGGAGTATAAAAACAAGTGTGTCTTGCCTACAGTCAAGCATGATGGTGGGAGTGTCATAGTCTGGGGCTACATGAATGCTGCTGGCACTGGGGAGCTACAGTTCATTTAGGGAATCATGAATGCCAACATGTGCTGTGACATACTGAGGCAGAGCATAATCCCCTCCCTTTGGAGACTGGGCTGCAGGGCAATATTTCAACATGATAACAACTCCAAACACACATCCAAGACGACCACTGCCTTGCTAAAGAAGCTGAGGGTAAAGGTAATGGACTGGCCAAGCATGTCTGCAGACCTAAACCCTATTGGGCATCTGTGGGGCATCATCAAATGGAAGGTGGAGGAGCGCAAAGTCTCTAACATCCACCAGCTCCGTGATGTCTTCATGAAGCAGTGGAAGAGGACTCCAGTGGCAACCTGTGGAGTTTTGGCAAATTCCATGCTGAAGAGGGTTAAGGCAGTACAGGAAACTAATGGTGGCCACACAAAATATTGACACTTTTGGCCCAATTTGGACATTTCACTTAGGGGTGTAATCACTTTAGTTGCCAGCGGTTTAGACATTAATGGCTGTGTGTTGAGTTTTTTTGAGGGGAGAGCAAATTTACACTGTTATACAAGCTGTACACTCACTACTTTACATTGTAGCAAAGTGTCATTCCTTCAGTATTGTCACATGAATAGATATAATAAAATATTTACAAAAATGTGAGGGGTGTAAAAACTTTTGTGAGATACTGTAAGTGTATGACATGGATGTTTTACATAAAAAAGAATGTTAGTCTTACATTCCAGTCTAGAGCTGTTCTGAGTGGCATAAAAAGCTATCAACAAAGGCATTGAAACACATAGATGTTCCAGCATGTAGACATTCTAACATAAACACTTCATGCAGTGAAGTGGAACGTATGCAAAATGAAAATGGGGGATGAAGTATGTGACTGAAGTGTGACTTGCTCAGACACACCCTGCACTGTAGCACATAAGTGTTTTAATTTTCCTTGTGAGCCCCCGGAAGCCTTATAATACAACTGTCTATTATGTATTGTTTTCGCTATATAAAAATTTAACAAAATGCTTAAAAGAGATAAAATGGCAATTAGATTGCCTCTTTCACCCCAAACTTTGGTTGTGGTCATATAAAACCATATATCAGTTTTGGGCCTCATTCATGCAGTGCAATTACATCCGTGCCCCATGCAGATCTGTGTTTTAGCAAAATGAGGATGCACAGGTGTTGCAGGCATGCCTGAACCGCAGTTCCATAGCTGTCTATTGGTACATAACAGCTACATGGACACAGCTGCTCCCAATGTGACAACCTTTGAGGGTACACAGGCCCCAAATGCACCCAAGCCTAGGTTGACTTCGGGGACATGCATTCGCAAAACACATAGATGTCATATTGGGATACAGCATCTGTGCCCATGCAGCTACTGTGTCTCAATAGACATGAATGGGACACCTGTGCATCCCTGTGCAGGTAAACTTAGCCCTGCACAGGGCAGGATGTAATTTCCCCATGTGAAAGAAGTTTTAGGCCGGGTTCACACTGGATTGCTGCAGTTTGGGTGCAGCATGATTCATCCACATTTTACATGTGGTTTTAAGTCCACTCCTATTAACTTCTATTAACCACTTGCCGACCACCTACCACAATTTTACTGCGGCAGGTCGTCTCTATTGCGCAAAAAAATGTACCTGTATGTCATTTCATGCAATAAACAATAGGGGGTGTGCACACCCCGCCGGAGGCGGGATTGCGCACTGAGTGGACACAGGGATGTCCGCCGGACACCTGCAATCATTCCCCGGAGAGGCAGAACGGCAGTTGATCCTAGGTAAACAGGGCAGATCCCCATTCTGACAAGGGAGAAGATAGAGATCTTGTGTTCCTGCTAAGCAGGAACACAGATCTCTGTCTTCATCCAGCCAGAGCACCTCCCCCGCAGTTAGCAAGCACCAGCTAGACACACAGTTAACTCTTTGATCGCCCCTGATGTTAACCCCTTTCCTGCCAATTAGTACATTGCCAGTGCACATTTTTAGCACTGATCACTGTATTAGTGTCACTCTTCCCCAAAAAAGTGTCAAAAGTGTCAGATGTCCGATTTGTCCGCCGCAAAGTCGCAGTCCTACTAAAAATCGCTGATTGCCACCATTACTAGTAAGAAAGAAAAATGTCATCAATATATACCATAATTTGGAGATGCATTTTTATGTGTTTTATAGCAGAAAGTGAAAAATATTTTTTTTTTTTTTTCAAAATTGTCGCAGTTTTTTTGTTTATAGTGCACTTTGAGAAAGAAGTCAATGAGAAAGCACCTGAAATTGAGCATAAAATGTGCATAAATTGTGCTGAAAACCTCAGCTCACCCACTCTTACAGTAACATAAAATAACAGAAATCACATCTAGTTTACATGTTTACATGATTACATGTTTACATGATTGAAAAGCAGACCAAAAGAAGGAACACAATAATCTAAAGGAAAAAAATGTACATCTAAAAATAAATAGACTCTAATTACATAATATTACAGTAGATCAAGACATTGTACTTGCATTGCTATATGTGCCCTCAAGGTTGGATGTGAAGATAAGAAAACCAAAGATTTCAGGTATATAATCAATGATTGCACATTTGTACTTCCCTATATCAAGGACTGTTAGAAGCAGCAAAAGGTTTACACAATTGTTCCGTTATCTGTTTCTTAGTTAGAGTATGACACACATCCTAATGGCCATGGCAGAGAGAACCCATGTAAAAGAGAAAGATAAAAACTTTGAAAGTGTTTCAGACTGCTGGAAGCCACCCATGACTATTAATCAGCTTCAGTTTTGATTGGTGAAAGCCTTTAGTTTAAAAGGATTGTAAAGGCAGTAGATTTATTTATCTTAAAGCATTCTATGCATTAAGATAAAAAAAAACCTTCTGTTTGCAGCAGCCTCCCCTCGGCCCTCCTAATACTTACCTGAGCCAGTCTTTATCCAGCAATGTTGCAGGAGTTTCTCAGCTGTCCGGGACTCCCCTCCTCATTGGCTGAGACAGCAGCGTGGCATGACTGGCTTCCACTGCTGTCAATCAAAGTCAGTCAGCCAATCGAGAAAGGGGGGTGGGGCCGGGTCACGTCTCTGTGTCAGAATGGCCATAGGGAGCTGCTTTCTGTGTGGGCACTCAACAGGAGGGAGGGACCAATAGCACTGAAGTGGGACCCAAGTAGAGGAGGAGCCAGGCCTCTCTGTGCAATACCAACTGCACAGAGCAGGTAAGTATAACATGTTTGTTATTTTTTTAGTTTACAATCACCTTAAGGTCAGAATAGCCTTCTATTTTGCAAAAATTAAAGAAAACTATCGTCTGCTGATGATGTCAATTTAGTTGGGGAGATTTATTGAAACTGGTGCACACAGAATGAGGTGCAGCTGTGTATAGCAGCCAATCAGCTTACAACTGTTTTTTGTTTTTTATTGGTTGAGCTAGATGGACTTGTGTCTTTTTTCAACCTGACTAACTATGTAACTATATGCAACTTCAGTTTGTTTAATTAAGCTTTGACAAAAAAAAGTGCATCAGTATTAGTAAATCTCCCCTAATGTCTAGAATCCAATGTAACCAAAGGAGGGCTTACATTAGTCATAGTATAGGAATGTTTTAATTGATAATTCTGAATAGAGTTGGGTGGGTGAACAGTTTGAGCTGAGCAAAAGTTTGGCCCAAACATTGCCTGTTCGTCCATTTGGCAAACAGTCAAACTTGCAGGGCGCCCGGCAGCAGTGTACTCTATGCCCAGTGAATAGTTGGTTGTTAAGGAGCGGGCATCCTTAACAATGGATGAGTCGTCAGCTGTCAATGGGCATCCCCACTGACAGCTGAATAAAAAAAAAAAACATTGCCGGGTGTTGGGGTCTGGTGTGCATTTAAAGGGGAACTCCACGCCAAAATGTAAACAAATAAAGGCTTTTTCATGCATAACTCTGGATCAGTATCCCAAACTTGCTCTCTTTGGTTGACCCACAAGATGTACATCAGAGGAATTCTGATTCAAATGAATTCTTTTGCTAAAAAAAGGAGGGTGCTCCTTTTCTCCAAATCTCCAAAACCGATATACTAAACAAAAAACATCCAACTCATACTCTCAAAATTAAACTACTTGCTCTTCAACAATGACTGAGAGCATTGCTCCTAGACTCGTTCAAAAAAGACCCACCGTAGGCTCTACATACTCCACTTCCAACAAAGCGGGAAGGCCATGGCCCTCCTTTTACGTGGTTATCACAACAAGGCCTCAATTCCCTTCATCCACCATCCCTATACCAAAGAAAAGATAATAAATGCCCAAGATATAGCCAATGCTTTCAGCACATACTACGAATCCCTCTACAACCTAAAAGATGATCAATCTACACCCCAACCTACTCAGGAAATAATCCAATAATTTTTATTCAATATCCAGCTCCCTGCCCTTACTGAAACCCAGCTGAGCGATCTAAATTCCCTGTTCTCCCAACAAGAAATTTTCCAATGTATACAGTCATTACCAAAAAACATTATTGCTCAAATACTTCACGTACCTGAACGTGTCAAAGGGTGTATTGTAAATTCATGTGCAGAATGCAGCTTTAGGCGATTTTTTTATGCAGCTTTTCTCCTGCCAGGTAAAAAGGCCTAAATGTAATTTCCACGCATGGTATGTTTTTACATACCGCATTTTTCGCCGTATAAGACGCTCCGGAATATAAGACGCACCCAATTTTAAAGGAGGAAAATCTAGAAAAAAAAGATTCTGAACCAAATACTGTAGTAAAATTTTTTATATCAACTGTATAAAGTTAACAGCAGAACAGTTTTATGTCAACCATGTCTTCTCCTCATGATTTGGGGGTGGAGCCATTCTTCTGTCCATCATACATGGGCATCAAATAGAGTAGTAGGCAAAGTGGGGTCAGAGCAGGAGCAGCAGTATGAGGTAGGGAGGGCGGTATCTTCTCCCTGGGATTCGGGCGGCGGAGCTTTGGCAGATCAATTCTTTTGCCCATCAATCACGGGCATCAAATCAAGTAGGAGCGGGGCGGAGCAGAGCATGGACAGCACACAGTAAACATTGTCCGGAGGAGGCGGAACGTATGGAGCAGGAGGGGCAGACGTGCGGACATTTCAGGGCAGCATAGATTGATACAGTGCCCGGGAGATATGCACAGAATTGTGCCCACACTGCCCAGCAAGGAGTGAGACTGCCCGGGGAGACATGAGGAGGCACAGCCCGCACTGATGGAGGGAAAGGTACCGGTAAGCTCAGCAGAGTGTTGACATGGTGCCCGGGCAGCACGTGGTTAGAGAGGGGGGGACAAGGCGCGCTATAGGAGGGAGAGGGAAGCCCGAACACACACAGCCTGGCCGTGCAGGGAGGGTCAGAGAAGTCTCCACAGCCCGCAGTACATGCCACAAATCCAGCCTGCAGCACACACAGCATAAAAAGAGGACTGCGAGCAAGCACCACACAAAGTTAGGGGCAGTTTTAATGCAGGCAAAATGTGTATTTGTCGCATAAATACAGCGAAAAATACGATAGTTAGGTTGGTCCAGCTTAAACTAATGAATCTAGGTATGTACCATACCTGGCTGATGCCCCTGATAGCTGTAAATCACTAAATTAGACACTGATACTCCAGTGATCTCCGTTTGCTCCTGGGACCCATGACGAGTGGGTGGCCTGATGCATTGTGAATACAGGAGGTTGGCTGCTTAGAAAAGCATTCTCTGACTGGATGAGGTGGAGAGCGGGACGTCACTGCCTTGCCCCTCCACCTTGTCAAATCAGATAATGCCTTCCATGTATATGCATTTCCAAACAGTGGCCCAGGGACTAAATCAGGCCCATTGCAAGATTGTATCTGGCCCTTTGGTGTAAGACATTGGTGCTCAACCCCTGGCCCTCCAGCTGTTGCTTAACTACAAGTCACAAGAGGCATTGCAAGGTTGACAGTTACAAGCAACAGCTGGAGGGCCACAGGTTGAGCACCCATGGTGTATGATAAACTCTGATTGGGCCTCTGATGAGGAATCTCATGTCAAATGGGACTCTGATGTAAGGAGGACTTTTATGGGAAAATCTCATGCAAGTGGGGACTCTCTGATGTAAGGTGGGCTTGATGGGAACCCTGATGTAGGGAGGACTTTGATAGGGACTCTGCTGTAAAGGGGGACTACGATGGGGACCCTGATATGAGGGAGGACTCTCATGGGCTCAGTTTTTTTAGGTGGGGGATTTTTTATTGCTTTGTTATACATATTTTTTCTAAATCAAGTCATGCTATTTATAAAAAAAAATCCAAGTAGAATGTATTAATTAATTTACATTTTATCAGTTAATTTATAAAACTGTTCATTTTAGGCCCACACATATTTGTAAAATATACACTGTGACCCTTGTGATGAAAAGTTCAGAGACCCCCTGGTACGTATAAACTTGCAGAAAGCCCAAGACTGAGGCACAAGGCACAATATGCCAGATCAGACAAATCTCACATGGAACCTAAAGGCCCGTACACACGATAAGAAAATCTGAAGGGAAATTTCGTCCGACGACCGATCTGCTGATTTTTGGATTGTTAGTATGGTGCTTTCGACAGCCGACTCCGACTTTTCGGCTGACAAAATCCTGATGTGCAGGCTATAAAATTTTTGTTGTCCGTAATACAACGTCCGATTTTCGTCTCATTAGTACAGATTTCGACAGGAAAAAAATCTTAAAGAGGTTGTAAACTCGTTCAAAAATTTTTTTTTTTTACAACCTGTAAGAGAAAGACATAATGAGCTAGTATGCATCGCATACTAGCTCATTATGAAATACTTACCTTAGAACAAGCCCCCGCCGTGCCGCTCTCTTACCTGTATGACGAGCGACATGTTCAGTCGCCCGTCTTCCGGGATCGCGGCATCCGGCCATCTGATTGGCCGGAGCCGCGGTGACGTCACTCCTGCGCACGCGCGCGGGAGCCGACGGTCACGGCACGGGGCTCTGAAGGAACGGCACGATCAGCCGTTCCTTCAGAGCGCATGCGCCAGTGACGTCACTGGCTGCATTAAAGGTAAATATCTCCTAAACCATACATGTTTAGGAGATATTTACAGTACCTATAGGTAAGCCTTATCATAGGCTTACCTATAGGTACAACTTCCTGAGGAGGGTTTACTTCCTCTTTAAGAGCAAGACTAGGCATGCTCAGAGACGAAAGAACACATACAAAGCAATCCAACACATGACATCACTTCTGAAGTAGAATTCTGTCGTACGGGAAAATTCGTATGAAAAAAAAACCTCTTCACATCAGACTAGCATGCCACAAAAAACGGTCGACAGATCTTTCGATAATCTGATCGTGTGTACGGGGCTTTAGACAAGACTGAACATGGATTCTAGTTGATTAACAAGATACAATGGGAATAAATTAGCAACAGAAACAGAAAACCAAGCACAAACACAGAGGAAACAAACACTCCAAAGAGGAAGTAACCACAGAGTATTAGCAGGATCAGAAATTTGCCAAGTAACATATTGAAAAGCTATATGGATACCAAACTCTGAATCTCCTCTCTTCATATATGAAAGTGTCGGTGTTAAAAACATTTACTCCTGTTTCACATCTGTGCACTTTTATGTGCGTTTTGCAGCTCATAAAAATACATGTGTAATGAAAATACATTGATTCCAATTAGATCGTTCACATATTTGCGCTGCTTTGCTTTGTGTTGGGAAAAATAAGGCTTGACAACATTTATATGCATTTACCTGTGTTTTCTGATCCATAAAAATGTATAGAAGTATAAAAATGAATCAAAAACACATGAAAAATGCACTAAAATGCACATTAAAGAGCAAAACACAGTGAAAATGCATGACAGAGGAGGCAGAGAGAAGTCAGGCCTTATACAAAAAAAGTTGTGTGGTTGCCACCATACCTGCATTAGATACCATATTGCAAAACATGTTTTTGTTGGGACTTTAAGGGCAACCAGTACAACCAAAATCCCCATAAAAACTTTACATTATTTATTTATTTTATAAAAACTCATAAAAGATTATTATTTAGTATTCCTTCAAACAAATTTTCAATGTTCAACCATAATCATATATGGGATTCGATGAACTTTAAACAACATATATCACATGTAACATACAGTATATACAGTCGCATAATACAAAGTTGAATTTCCAGCTTTTTGCTTGTCAAACCCTATGGCTGTTTAGCTTTAATTATTGATAGTTTGTGAGCTGGAGATATCCAATGCGTTTTAAACAGGTCAATTTGTATCTTCTTCAGGGATATACACCTACCGTTTATTAGGTACACCTTGCTAGTACCGCGTTGAACCCCCTTTTGCCTTCAGAACTGCTTTCATTTTTCATGGCATAGATTCGACAAGGTGTTGGAAACATTCCTCAGAAATTTTGATCCATATTGACATGTTTTCATATCACACATTTTCTGAAAATGCGTGGGCTGCATATCCATTATGCAAATCTCCCGTTCTACCACATCTCAAAGGTGCTCTATTGGATTGAAATCTGGTGATTGTGGAGGCCATTGGAGTTTGAGATCATCTGAGTTTTGTGACATGGTGCATTATCCTGCTGGAAATAGCAATCCGAAGATGGGTACACTGTAGTCATAAAAGGGATGGACATGGTCAGCAGCAATACTTAGGTAGGCCATGGAATTAAACAATGCTCAATTGGTACTAAGGGGCCCAAAGTATGCCAAGAAAATATCCCCCCACACCATTACACCTCCACCAGTCTGATCTGTTGATACAAGGCAGGATGGATCCATGCTTTTATGTTGTTTATGCCAAATTCTGACTCTGCCATCTGAACGTTGCAGCTGAAATCGAGACTCATCAGACCAGGCAATGTTTTTCCAATCTTCTGTTGTTCAATTGTGGTGATCCTGTGCAAATTGTAGCCTCAATTCCCTGTTCTTAGCTGACAGGAGTGGCACCCGGTGTGGTCTTCTGCTGCTGTAGCCAATCTGCTTCAAGGTTCAATGTGTTGTGCGTTCAGAGACAGTATTCTGCATACCTTGGTTTTAACGAGTGGTCATTTGAGTTACAGTTGCCTTTCTATCATCTCAAACCAGTCTGCCCATTCTACTCTGACCTCTGATTTCAACAAGGCATTTTCCTCCACATAACTGCCACTCACTGGATATTTTCTCTTTTTCGGACCATTCTCTGTAAACCCTAGAGATAGTTGTTTGTGAAAATCCCAGTAGATCAGCAGTTTTTTGAAATACTCAAACCAGCCTGTCTGTCACCAACAACCATGCCATGTTCGAAACTACTTAAATCCCCTTTTTTCCCCATTCTGATGCTTGGCCTGAACTTCAGCAGGTCGTCTTCACCACGTCTAGATGCCTTAATGCATTGAGTTGCTGCCATGTGATTGGCTGATTAGCAGTTTGTCTTACCAAGCAATTGAACAGCTGTACCTAATAAAGTGGCCTGTGAGTGTATAGTACCACTCTGCAATATAAATAACCTTTTTTAAGAATTCAGAATGGTTTACATGATTATTTTCAACACTTCTCCAACAAAAACTGTTGTAATTACATTAAAAAAATTGATCCTTAGGAAGACGAGCTTGTGCCTCGTCTAAACGTTGATTAAAACCGTCACTGTGTGTTCACCTTTCAAGACCTGTGAGTGGCACTCTCTATTTTGGTTTATATACTTTTGCTAATAGGTGTCTGTGTCCCTCGTTCCCATCTCAAAAAGTTGGGAGGTATGGAAATGTCCTCTGCTGGTCACAATGTTGATGTTGTGCAGGCTGGTAAAATCAGTGAGAGAGTTGACAGGCCCAGAAAGGTATGCTGACAGTGGAGGCATTAACCCCGCTAGCGGTAAACCCGAGCATGACTCGGGGTAGGAATTTTCTGCTATTATCGGTATCCCCGAGTCACGCTTGGGGTGAATGGCAGAGCAATGCAGACAGCGCAGCGGAGCGTCTCTTACCTTATCCTGGTGATCCAGCGATGAGCTCTCATTGCTGTGACCGCCAGCCGAGATCTCCGCCGCTCGTCTGTTGGTAGGAGGACTTCCTAGTTCCGTTCCCTGCGGAGCGGAACTAGGGAGGGAAATTCAAAAAAAAAAAAAAAAACGTTGCACAAAACACATAACACATTTTATGTTATATATATATATATATATATATATATATATATATATGCATATATATATATATATATATACATATATATGTATATATATATATATATATATATATATATATATATGTATATATGTGTATATATATATATATATATATATATACCTATATACACACACATATATATATATATATATATATATATATATATATATATATATATATATAAAATTATATTATTGATTGGATTATAATTCATGCGTTATATACACACACATCTCAGCCATGTTTTCTGGGCTCCATGCACCCATTGGCAGACCTGGAACTGGCATGGCAGGTACCAACAGATGGAAGAAAGGGAGATCAGTGAACATTCAGCGTGCATTTAATAGTGTCAGTAGTGTGAACATAAAAACAGATTATGGCAGCTTGATTCTTCTATTAAGCTTTTGCATCAGTTTTCTCAAACCTTTGGATGCCTGTGCGTTATGTGATAATGACTAAGCCCCTCCCATTCATGACATTGTCAAAAAGGGGCGGAGCATGGGTGATCTTAAAATTACGCCCCCCTGAAAAAAGTTCTGTGGATGCCCATGGTACGACCTACCATTCCAAGTACAGTATGTGTTATTTACAGGAATTGCACAGTCCCTTCTAATTTATGGAGATCTAGTTTGTGGTTGTTCAAGACCCAATGGTGATCCCTCTTCTGTTTAGAATCAGAATATTCAGGAGATTGTGGGGAAGGATCATCTGCCTACTGTGTGAATAATGAAATAAATAAATAAGGAAGTACTACACCCCCTTAATAGGCAGTGCTTTAATAATAATGTCCCTCTTTACATTATTACATTACAGAGGGCGGGAAATACCCCACAATGCCCTGTCAACTCTAAAGCCCTGTACACACGTACCGATTGTCGGCCGTAAATATTCGGCCGACGACCGATCGGCCGATTGTAGGCTTGTTAGCATGATGCTTCCGACAGCGCATTTTCGGCCGAAAATAATCTGTCGTGCAGACATTAAAATTTTTGTTGGCCAACACCAGAACGGCCGATTGTTCGCCAGTCAGTACAGAATTCGGCCAACAATCAGCAGATTTGCAAGACTGGGCATGCTCAGAGAAGAAAAAACACACGGTAAGTTAACCATCACATGACATCACTTCTGCAGTCGGCTGTTGTTGGGCGACAAAATTTGTGTGCAGTCTTTTGCAGTTTTCAACAGACACGACAGCCCTGGACAAAAGACGGCCGATCGTTCGGCCGACGATTGGTACGTGTGTACGGGGCTTAACTGTATCAAGGAGAGTTCCTCAATGGATTCAGGACCCTCATGGATGAGAAGTGAAGGCTTTGCATACCACATGAATCTTGAGAGGATTGGGTAAGTAAAGCCTCGTACACACGTACCGATCGTCGGCCAAACGATCGGCCGTCTTTTGTCCAGGGCTGTCGTGTCTGTTGAAAACTGCAAAAGACTGCACACAAATTTTGTCGGCCAACAACAGCCAACTGTAGAAGTGATGTCATGTGATGGTTAACTTTCCGTGTGTTTTTTCTTTTCTGAGCATGCCCAGTCTTGCAAATCTGCTGATTGTCGGCCGAATTCTGTACTGACTGGCAAACAATTGGCCGTTCTGGTGTTGGCCAATAAAAATGTTAATGCCTACATGACTGATTCTTTTCGGCCGAAAGTGCGCTGTCGGCTGTCGGAAGCATCATACTAACAAGCCTACAATCGGCCGAATATTTACGCCCGAAAATCGGTACGTGTGTACGGGGCTTTAGTCTTCTTTTTTTTTCCCCCTAGACCTAAAGGAGCAATTGACCTTGCAGTGCAGACACAGCCTCACTACAAGGGATCATTTTAGTTGTCTGGTGTTGTGCTTATTTATTTAATTAGCCAGAATTAAAATAACATTTTCTGGCCATTAAAATAAACCCTGAAGTGCTGAATGTGCCTAGCGTTTAGGTGCGTTTAGGCACGTTTAACAGCATTTACACACGTTTAATAGCGTTCAGCATTTTGTGGTCAAAATTCTCTCTCCTGAACATGATTTTAGGGCATTCGTAAAACATCCTCTAAACTCCCCTGATATTAAACTGCTAAAAATGTCCATGTGTGCATACACACATAGGATAACATTAGGGAAGTTTAAAGGCAGAAAAAAAAGTCTAAACTCACAAAAATCTGATTTCCTCTGTTGCAGTAAGATGAAACCTATAGATTGTAAAAGGAGAAACAGCAAACTCATATTGTGATATTCTGCTCTCTCTACCTATCGGTAATGCTCATTGTACTACAGCACAACTGATAGGCTCCTTGTGCTGCCTCTCCCTCCCCCAGTCTGAGCTCTTGCTTTACAGGGGCTGCAAAAGCTGGATATCCAATCAAATTCCAGTGCTTACACTGTTGTATTAAAAATAAATGTACCACTTCTGGATCGCCCGCCGCAGTTATACATCGCTATTTTGACATTAAATACCGGGGTTATGGCAGCAGACAGCTGCCATAACCCCTGCTATTTTTTTACTGGGCAGGCGGTCTTCTTTCGCAAAAAAGTGGTCCCAGTGCCAGATTCGCCGCAGGATAGTTTTTTTGGGGCAGCGGGAGAGGTGCCCCCCTCCCTCTGCTTCCGGGTCGTTTTACCCGCTTACCAGAGCTGTCGGTAGCGGGGAAAACGATCCGGTATTTCCCCTTCTAGGCAGGAAGTCAAGTGAGGACAAGCTGGCCCCCACTCGACTCTATGCCCTTGGAGGACCGGAGCAACGTCATATGTCGCTTCCTCCCAATGACCCTAAAGGGCCCATTTTTCTTCATGAGTAAAAAAAATGAGGACCTGTTCTGCTTATTTCTATTACAAGGGATGTTTACATTCCTTGTAATAGGAATAAAAGTGATCAAAAACATTTTTTTTAAAGGGACGGTGTAAAAATAAAAAAATAATAGGTAAAATAAATAAGAAAAAAAAAATTAAAGCGCTGTCCCTCCGAGTTTGCGCGCGGAAGCGAACGCATACGCAAGTCGCACCCACATATGTAAACGGTGTTCAAACCACACATGTGAGGTATCGTTAGAGAAAGAGCAAGAACTCTAGCCCTAGACCTCCTCTGTAACTCTAAAGTGGTAACCTGCAGAAATTTTTAAAGCTTCACCTATGGAGATTTCTAAGTACCAATGTTTGTCGTCATTTTTTTTTGTCGCAATTTTGAAGCATGACCTGTTGGGTATCTATTTACTCAGCATAACGTAATCTTTCACATTATAGAAAAAAAGTTGGGCTAACTTCTTTTTAGTTTTTTTAAATGCAATGAAATGTATTTTTTCCCCAAAAATTTGCATTTAAAAGGCCGCTGCGCAAATACCGTGTGACAAAAAATATTGCAAGGACTGCCATTTTATTCCCCAGAGTCTTTGCTAAAAAAATATATAATGTATGGGGGTTCTAAATCATTTTCTAGCACAAAATACTGATTTTAACTTGTAAACAACAAGTTTCAGAAATAGGCCTGGTCCTTACAAGTGTATTGATATGTAGAGAGCGTGAACATGTGCCCTTTATTTCTGCCTGGACCTCAGCTTTAAAGGACTTGTGGAATATCAAACTGTGTTTTAAACCTCTGATTTCATAAATAATACATCTTCATTCAAGCTACCTATAATGTAGAAATATGTACGCTCTGACTTTTGGAATTTAGAAAATGTACATGTTAGCTGGAGTCTACCAGATCTTCTAGTGGTATATGTTTGTGACGGTACTCCCCATCACTGGGAGTGAAAGACAGATACTTAATGATTTGGATTGCTTCAAATGGGGTCTGTATTTACACTTATGCTAATGTATTTTGTACTTCAGTGTCAGACAGGCTCTCCCTATTGTTTGTGTAATGAGGTGGGATGTGTATTCTGTCTAGACAGCTAGATAATTAGTTCAGGTTAATTCTATTTCTGTATACAATTTCATCTACATATGATAATGTAATCAGGCAGCCCCTGACCTGATGGAGTAATTTGATCAGGTGGGGGATGTTCTCATGTGTGTATAAATTGAGAGTGAAACTGTTCAATAAAGGAGAAGGTTCCTTAACTTGTACAAGCTAAGTTGTTGGCTAGCTTTGTATGGGGGTGGCTAGGATTTGATATCTATGTTCATGACTGCGAGGAAGCTGTATACTGACGGAAGACCACAAGTACAGTGCGGGTTGAGGTTTCGTTACAATGTTCATGCACATACAAGGGACAGAACATTAACCATTGGTGTTTTTTATATATATTAATTTGCAGTGAAGATTAAGACAAATATTAAATATATTTAATTATTTATTACACATAATGATTACTGATCTAAAAAAGCACATAGCCTTATGAAGTAACCAGAGTTCAAGTATTGTATGTACTTTCCTTTTTATTTTTTATGCCTCAGAATATATGACTGGCATTATTTTTTTACAAAAAAGTAGATAGTACAGTTCTCAAAATATCATATGCTATTATCTCTTTACTAATTTAAACTAAATTTATAGAAGTCTAAAATATCATGATCGAAAGTTAAAATCCCAATCTTACTCAATTTTACAGTCTGTCATTGCCTACTTCTGTTCTCCTCCCTTAATGTTTCTTTGTTCTTTTACATATTTGTTTCTCTAGAAATGGGAAGTTACTGAGTGGCTGGTAAATTTAGTGGAAAGGACCTGGATGTTTAAATAAAAATGTATTTCGGTCCTTCCTTTTTTAGTGACTTAACCACTTAAGCCCCGGAGGATTTGGCTGCTAAACGACCAGAGGGTATTTTGCGATTCGGCACTGCGTGACTTTAACGGACAATTGCGCGGTCGTGCGACGCTGTACCTAAACGAATTTGGCGTCCTTTTTTTCCCACAAACAGAGCTTTCTTTTGGCGGTATTTGATCACCTGTGCGATTTTTTGATCACGCGCTATAAACAAAAAAAGAGCGTAAATTTTGCAAAAATAGCAATATTTTTCCCTTTTTTTCATATGAAATTCCCCCAAAAAAAAATGTAAAAATCAAAATTTTTTAATATTTTCGGCCAATTTGTTTTATGCTACATATGTTTGGTAAAAAAAAATCGCAAAAAGCGTATTTTGATTGGTTTGCGCAAAAGTTATTGCGTTTACTAACAAAGGGAAAGATTTTTGTCATTTTTGTTGTTTTTTTTTTTAACGCGTAATGGCGGCGATCTGCGATTTTTTTTGCGGTACTGCGACATTGCGGCGGACAGATCGGACCCTTGACTGACATTTGTGACACTTTTGGGGTTACCAGTGACATTTCTACAGTAATCAGTGCTATATATATGCACTGTTACTGTAAAAATACACTGGTAGTGAAGGGGTTAACTTTATTTGAGAGGGAGGGGCTGTGTGTGTCCCTAGGGGCGTGATTCTAACTGTGATTGGCTGTGGCTTCAACTGTATGCAGAGTGATCAATGGATCTACATAGTAGATCCATGTGATCATCTCTCATACAGAGAGGAGAATGACAGGCAGCTTGTTTACACAAGTTGCCTGACTTTCTCCCTCTCCCCCGCCGATCGCAGAGTGGCCGGCGGCGATCGGGTCCGCCGGTCACACGCGCGGGGGGTCCGTGACCACGCGGGAGCGGGAGCGCGCCTCCGGCGGCGCGCGCTCGCTCCCTAAACCCTCACAGGCGAGCGACGTAGACCTACGTCACTTTGCCTGTGAGGGGCTGACCGCCGCCGTAGATAGTCGTGCGGCGGTCGGCAAGTGGTTAAGGGACATTTTTCTCAAACCATTTTTTTTCTAGAAATTATTAAGAAAAAAAGTCAGTTTTGATGGGGCAAACTAGCCCCTCTCATTCCCTCCATTTCATATATGTTGCTCACTATAAGCTGGTGACTTCAGAGCCTGAAGAAACTAGTTGCTGCCCGCACCCTCCCCAACCTACGTGCCCTGTCTTGTTGCAGCCAGGAGTGGTGCGTGAGAGCCCATAACGCTGCCGTTCTCCTGCTTTCTCATGTGGCGGGTCTAGACTTGTGTGAGTGATGGTCTCCCTATTGGGCCCTTTTATCTTCAGTATCACTGCGGTGGAAGCCTTGGAGTTTGCTAACGTGATTAGCCCCAGTTGTCATCTTCAGCAGGCCCAGACATCTTCAGCAGCCCTTCAGTCCATCTTTGATCACCACACACAATACCACAGCACCTCTACATGCAGTCTGCAAGTTATTCGGATGTAAGTGGATATTGGAATAAAGTGTTGTTGTTTTTACTCGCACTGACCTGGCGCCCTGTTTTCTCTTTTTATTTGAGTACTGCACATACATGGACTTTTCTCCACAGACCCTAATCTCAAAACCATTTTGTTGTTGGCTAGTTGTATACATGGCAACAGAATTTCAAAGAAAGACCAAATTGTATTTATTAGTCTTATCACAATTGTAATTATTGAATAAACTGTGTCTTACAATGTGCAGGGATGGTCATATAGGAATACAAATTCTGATTGATAACATAAGCATAAAATAAAGAAGGCTTCCTAGTATCATATAAGAAGATCGCTATCTGAAGTGTTGCTGGTCTAATGCCATACTAACACTTTCTCTGTGTCTATTTAAAGTGAAGTAACACCCAAAAGTGGAACTTCCGCTTTAAATACTGCTGACCCCCTGACATGCCACATCACAGCATCAGAATAGTGAGCAAGCTGTCATGAATGAAACAATCTAAAAAAGGTATGAATATCAGGGAGACTTTGTATAAAATCGCACACTAGTGACCGATTAGAGAAATAATAATGATCGTGGCAGCAATATCAAAACATGTGAATCACTGCACATACAAAAAGTAAATAAATAAGTAAGGGGATACAGCGAAACTGATCTCAATATAGTGCAAATAGCAAAAGGAAGTGTGCAAATGTGAAAATAAGTGCTAAATATGCTATTGCAATCCAAATGCAAATAATTATCAGATATATATAAAGTGCTCCCATCAATAACTGATGTATATCTTACATAAACGCATCAAATAAAATGTGCAAATTAGCAAAAACAAAAAACATAAATACTAAACAAATATAAGTGCTGACCTCAATAACTTGTGTGTATCTTACGTGACCACATCAAATTATTTGTGCAAATTGACAAAAAAAAAAACCTGATAATATATAATGCGGTACAAGTGGCATAAAGACAAAAGTCCATACAAAAAGAGAAACAAAGTGCTCAGTGCTTATCCAGTGGATGAAAAATGGATAGTATATTAAAGAGGTTGTAAACTCGTTCAAAAAAATGTTTTTTTTTTACAACCTGCAAGAGAAAGACATAATGAGCTAGTATGCATCGCATACTAGCTCATTATGAAATACTTACCTTAGAACGAGACCCCGCCGTGCCGCTCTCTTACCTGTATGACGAGCGACATGTTCAGTCGCCCGTCTTCCGGGATCGCGGCATCCGGCCATCTGATTGGCCGGAGCCGCGGTGACGTCACTCCCGCGCACGCGCGCGGGAGCCGACGGTCACGGCACGGGGCTCTGAAGGAACGGCACGATCAGCCGTTCCTTCAGAGCGCATGCGCCAATGACGTCACTGGCTGCATTAAAGGTAAATATCTCCTAAACCGTACATGTTTAGGAGATATTTACAGTACCTATAGGTAAGCCTTATCATAGGCTTACCTATAGGTACAACTTCCTGAAGAGGGTTTACTTCCTCTTTAACACTGTTACTGAGTGCAATCACACAGTCTCTTCAGTGACCATAAAGTGCACACATGCCAAAATAGATGCTGTTGGTGCTCATGTTCCCACAGCCAAAGTCAGGTGGCCTCTCACCTTAGGTTCTAACCCGTGTTTCACTACTGGGTCAAAAAACGCTCAGTATCTTAGGGAGGTATGCCAGGTCGTGTCACCAAGCCAGGGATTCCTAAGACACTGTGCAGGCTAATAATTAACTCTGTCTTCCCGATCAATGATCTAGGTCCCATCGTATGGCCAAGAAGGAAAGAATAGGGTGATCTAATGCTCTCTGTTTATATATATTTTATTCGAAATAAAGCAGGAATACACTCACATATATATGCACAGGAGCTGTGCAGGCTGGAGAAGTCACTGTAATGAACGAAGGGAAACACAGGAAGCTCTCCTGTGCTGCTGCCGGGTCACGTCCATCTGAAGTCCCCGCCCCCTATACGCGTGTCGTCATGCACTTTTGGGCATTTGACTTCTTCAGTAGAGGTCCTACTGAAAAAAAAATGTTAGTTTCTAGAAATGAGCTACCCAGGAAAAAAATCATGTCATCAGAATCACCAAAAAAGAAGTTCCACCCAAAATAAAAATGCCATGGGCATTGGGAAAGTACTAGTGGCAGTTCAAACTCCCTAGGGAAGCTGCTTCTGTGTAAGCGTAATGCCCCGTACACACGTACCGATTGTTGGCCGTAAATATTCGGCCGACGACCGATCGGCCGATTGTAGGCTTGTTAGTATGATGCTTCCGACAACCGACAGCGCATTTTCGGCCGAACAGAATCTGTCGTGCAAGCATTAAAATTTTTGTTGGCCAACACCAGAACGGCCGATTGTTCGCCAGTCAGTACAGATTTCGGCCGACAGACAGCAGATTAGCAAGACTGGGCATGCTCAGAATAAGAAAAAAGACAAGGAAAGTTAACCATCACATGACATCACTTCTGGAGTCAGCTGTTGTTGGCCGACAAAATTTGTGTGCAGTCTTTTGCAGTTTTCAACCGACAGGACAGCACCGGACAAAAGATGGCCAATCGTTCGGCCGACGATCGGTACGTGTGTACGAGGCTTAAGTGGCACTGGTTTTTAGGCTGCATTCACACTTGAGCGTAGCGTTTTTTACCGCGATTTTTACCGCGATTTTACCGCGATTTTTTCAGGCGTTTTTCATTGACATCTATCAAAAACGCTGGTAATCAGCCCAAAAAGAAGCTCATGTACTTTTTTCAGTTACAGGCGTTTTGCAAAACGCTCAGATGTGAACAGGGGCCATTTAAATGAATGGGGTTTTACTTGTTGGGCATTTTGGAAGCGTTTCTTTTGAGCGTTTTTGGAGCTGAAAACGCCCAGGTGTGAATGGAGCCTTAGGAGAGGAGAAACAGGAAGGTGACCAGGTTTATTACTGGGAAAGCCGTGCCATTGACAGTCTCAGTCAGTTCTTTATAAATGCAAAACTACTAGAAGAAAATCAGCTTTGGAGCCTGACTTGCTACTTTATTTCTGGTCTATTCATGAAGGAAGACACAAAGAAAAGAAGAAAAATTAGAAATGTTGAGATCTCTTGCAATAGGAAGAACAGTGGGTGATAATTTGACTAGTACTCAACTTGGGAATGAGACTTCACCTGCCTAGCAGGCATACATCTTTGAAGAGAATCCTGAAATAAAGCTTCTGTAGGGAGTGTAAACTAAGTCACTATCAACCTATACTTTTCATCCAGCTTGCAGCAGTTTTCACCGAGCAGATTTTGCTTATGAGACCGGCAGCTTTGGTGGTGCTGTTAAATACACACTACATTTAGCATTACCTTTTGTGCCTACTAGATAAAATTGGTGCTAACCCTATTCTTTTTTCTGTTAGCCCCTTCATGATGGAGGGCAAAACAAATCTTAAAGCCTGAACACAATTTAGAAACTTTGACATGTGTCTGCAAAACTGTACACATCATCAAATCTACTTCCTGTATCCAGGTGAAGTATACATTGTTTTTTTTTTTTTGGGGGGGGGGGGGGGGTAGGACAAATTGAGTATTTCATCAGGAGCTTATTGTAGGGTTCAGGTGATTGGGAACTGGGAACTGGGCTTTCCAGTTCCTGATCATAAGTATAGGATCCATGGCTCTCATAGACCAGTCCCTGTGCTGGGAGTATTCTGTGCAGCACGCTCCCAGCACAAACACAGGTATGCATATATGTGGTCTCCCGAGCAGAAGATACACTTCAGTGAGGCAAAATATATGCCTACAATTTTTTTTAATTTTTTTTCAGTCTGATGAATATTAGAGAACTCGAGAAGGCATGCAGAAGCTCAGCTATGAGGAAAGATTAGCTGAACTGAATTTAAACCTGACTATGGAACTTTGTAACCATAAAAAATCCTATAAAAGCCTATAGTGATAACATTTGAAAGTGGCAAAATGTTCTAGCATCCTGCACAGAAGATGGATTTGTATACATCACTTTCAAACAAATAACTGTTTACTCTGTTTTTATATAATAACGAGGAAGTACAACCACACAGGTCTTGCTGAGTTCTAAGCCTTGCTACGCTGAAGCCATGGTTTTCATACTCTGCACTGATGATGGGCAAAGGGCAAGAAACAACTGCATGCATTTTGGTAACAAAAGACTATAATGGTTATATTTGCAACACACACCAGTGGCTCTGGATGTCCATTGGCTGCTAGGGCATAAAATATTGTCTTTATGTCCCGAAAGGTAAGGTAAACATATTTATTTTAGACAGAAAGTGATCGATGGGTCCACTGCTAGGCTGAAATAATTAGGCACCAAATAGAGTCTCCACTTGCTGACTGCCCACCACAGATATACTGTACAGGTATGGCGATCCACGGGAACGATCCTGGGGGCGCGCCCCCATTAGCCAGCGGGGAAGCTGATTCACGAGGTCCCGGCGGCTGCGATTGCTGCCAGGCACCCGCAATCACTCCCAATGGAGAGAGAACAGCGGTCTGCCCATCCCCCTCACAACAAAACACCCCCTAGGCATACACTTAACTCTTTGAGCGTTAACCCCTTCCCTGTCAGTGTCATTATTACAGTAACAGTGCATATTTTAGTGGAGTGATTTCAGCAACTTTAAACCATAAGAAAAAAATGCCTTTTCCCCATTTTTTTGTGAAACAATGGAAATTTCTGCAAAAAAAATGGAACAACAAATTCAGAGTGGAATCGTTTTACTTATTGAAAGAAGTTTTGTAACCCCGGAAACGTGAAATGCAGTGTATATAACAGTATTATACTTAAACTACTTCCAAACCGCCCGCTGCAATTTTACTGCGGCAGGCAGCCCCTCCTGCGCGAACCGACGTAGGTCTACGTCGGTCACGTGCCTCCAGCTAGGGGGCGAGTGCGTGCCACTATTCGCGTGCCCCTGCCCCCCACTCATCAGCGGTGACTCTGATGCACGGGGCAGGTGGCTCCGATTGCCGCCTGACACCCGCGATCGCTTCCCGCTGAGAGAGAAGGACGGTCAGCTTTTGTAAACACAGCTGAACGTTCTTCTCTCTGGAATGATCACAGAGCACCCGTGATCCTTCTATGTAGGACCACAGGTCTCTGTGATCATTTCACAAGTCCTGCCCCCATACAGTTAGACACACGCCCCTAGGTACACATTTAACCACTTGATGATGTGTGTGTGTGGTGTGTGTGTGGTGTGTGTGGTATATGTGTGTGTGTGAAGTGTGGTGTGTGGTGAGTGTGGTGTGTGTGTGGTGTGTGTGGTGTGGGTGTGTGTGTGTGGTGGGTGTGATGTGTGGGTGTGCTGTGTGTGTGTGTGAGTGTGTGTGATGTGTGTGTGTGGTGTGTGTGGTGTGTGTGGTGTGGTGTGTCTGTTGTGGTGTGTGTGTTGTGGTGTGTGTGTTGTGGTGTGTGTGTTGTGGTGTGTGTGGTGTGGTGTGTGTGTTGTGGGTGTGTGTGTGTGGGAGTGGCAGCAGTTTAGAAATTGTGAAAACTATCAGGACTATGGCTTAGCCGTGGACATTTTTAGTGGCAGCAGGGATAGCTGAATGTTTTCATATAAGATTTGTGTAGGTGAAAATGAGGGAGTGATGGCAGTTTAGAAATCATGTTCTACCTGGCGTACCCACTTAAGAGCTATACCTTGGTTTTGGTTGAGACCCCTTCTGTGTGGGGGTCCATCCCCGCAGCGTGAGCGTACCCTCATTGCATCCCAGACGGGACGCCGGGTCGATCCCATATGCGTATTGCATTGCTACATGTTGTTTGAATGTTATATGCAGCAGTTTTGTATCTCAATGCGCCTTGATTTGTCTAGGCATGTACCTACTATTTTCACTGCATATTGCTGTACCATGTTTCTTTTGCCTTCAATAAAAACCGTTTAAAAAGAAAAAGAAATCATGTTCTGATTTTTCAGCTCCCACTCTAGTTTTGAACATTCCGCCATTCATTCCTATGGGACCAATTTTGCCACAAAAACGCAGATATTTATTGAACCATGCGGCGAAACGTTCCACAAAGTAATAGCACACCAATCGGGAACAATCCGCACATTTCGGTATATTACTGTCTATGGAGTGTAAAAACTGTGGGAGGAGTTAGGGTGGTAAATTTGGCTATAATAATAAGAATATATATGTAAGATAACAGTAAGTGGTCTTGCCATGGGTTGGAAAGGTGAACATACGATGGAACCTATTAAACAGCTGCAGTTATTAGTTAATGAATATTGGAACTTCTGTAAGATATCTAAAGGGCAGCCACACAGTTGGTCTTGTTAGGAAATAAAAGAAAAGAGCAGCGGGGTCTAAGCTGTACAGCTGGCCCCAGTGGGAGGCTTCAGATGATTTAGCAGACTGTTTAAACATTTAACTAATGTGCATATGTCTTTGTTGCTATATGTGTGCATTTCAGTTATCAGAGAAATCTGTTAGAAAGAGAAACAGAGGAAGTAACCGCAACCCATGAGGCTGTGGTCAAAGCACACACTTCTTAAGCTGTGGCTCAACAGAAACAATGTTTAATAATAATAAAAAAAAGGAAGCTGTGTTGTAAAATTAGGCAGTTGTGTCAGGAAATATTTCGAAACAGAAAAAAAATGTCAAGATATTTAAGTTTGTTCATGGCATTGCAGTAACCTACATGATAAAGCTTAAAGCGGTTGTAAACCCTAAAAAATAAAAAAAAATAAAAAAAAAACCTGCAAGACAAAGTCATAATGAGCTAGTATGCATCGCATACTAGCCCATTATGTGTAACTTACCTTAGAACGAAGCCCCAACACGGACCCCCGGACATCGCTGCGGGCGCTGCCATGATCCCTCGCCGTCTCTTCCGGGTTCGGCGGCTCCGGCGCGGTGATTGGCTGGAAGAGACGGCTCCGGCGCGATGATTGGCCGGAGCCGCGATGACGTCACTCCCGCGCATGCGCGCGGGAGTGATTTTCCAGCAAGCTCCCGGCAAACTAATTGAAGGTCCCCCCGGACCTTCAGAGCGCATGCGCCGCTCGCGCGAGCGGCTGAATGCACTGTAAATATCTCCTAAACCATGCCGGTTTAGGAGATATTATTTGTACCTACAGGTAAGCCTTATTATAGGCTTTCCTGTAGGTAAAAGTGTCAAAAAGCGGGATACTACCGCTTTAAGACTTCACGCATTTGAGTATTTATAATCATCACAGCCTATTTAGTTTCTTATTCATTTAGTTAGATATCTTATCTACTTATCTGCTTATTAAAGGCTATAGGAACCTTTTAATAATTGAATTTACAGTTTATTGTATTTACTTAATTTAGGAACTGTTCATAGAAATGTAACGGGCCAATGAATTACACACACACACTCACAGTGGACAGCTCATAGTTGATTCTTTAAAATGTTGGAAAATGGTATAGGATCACATGCAGCATATGCCTTCTAACAACCTCCAGACATGCACAATAACACACAACAGACCTTCTATTGGCAAAATTTTGGCCGCGGCCTTTATTAATTGGTTTCAATGTAGACTTTTATTAAAACTTCAACTTTCTACGAACAACAATATCACTTATAACTTTAACTTCAATACCATTTTTCAACTTAGCTATTACAGCTCGAGCTGAATTACCACATCTCAATATTCATTACACTGTCCCCAAACAGACAGGAGAGGTGCCCGTAGCACCTCACCTGTCGAGAGGTACCCCTAGCACCTCACCTGTCTACCCCCACACCGCGGCCCTTTCAATGCACGTCTTGGGATTGTTATTGAATATATCTAAACCTATGTCAGACAAATGACTTCCATCACTTCTATACAGCCCTTTAATACCACTCTCTAATTCTATATGCCTAAAAGTAAAACCATAACCCAATGACATACATTTTTCCATAGCTCTATTAATTCTTTTTTTTTTTTCCAAGCTTTTTTTTTTTTTCTAATCTTCTCGAATGAACGCATTGTTGCTGGGCCTAACCATCTTAGTCTAGGTATGATTTCGGAGAAGACCACAACCGAGCTAGGGTATAATGCCCTAAGGGTCCTGAAGTAATGCTTTATTTGGAACATCAAATCCAATGTTTTTTGATGCCCAATATCATTCCCACCCAAATGCACATCTGTTTGGAGATGCATATATGCCATCACACCCAGCTCGGCGAGGAGATCCCCCCAAACCATACCCCTTTTACCATGCCAGCAAATTGAAAATAGATTATTATCCAAACCAAGAGACTCCGTATAATTTCTAGCCGATGCCCGATTTTATTGCACATACATAAATCTAAGAAAAATTACGCACGGTCAAAGACAAGTAAAAACAAGTAAAAAAAAAATGCCGTCACATATGGAGCTGTGGAGTGGAGAGCAGTAACTACCGGTTTGCGTTCCACCCAGCTCATGTGACGTCATGACGTGCGTTCCACCTCAGGTCACGACGTGCGTTCCACCTTAGCTGGAACGCACGTTGTGATGTCACCTGAGCTGGGTGAAACGCAAACCGGTAGTAACCGCTCTCCGCTCCACAGCTCCATACGTGACAGCATTTTTTTTACTTGTTTTTACTTGTCTTTGATCGTGCGTAATTCTTCTTGGATTTATGTATGTGCAATAAAACATTTTTAAACGATACCGCACTATCTGGAGCTATTCCTTCTTTTAACATACCCGGCTGGATAAGGGCAGCGGAGGAGCGATAGCTGCTACTGGAGTAAGCGGAGGTACCTACCCGGAGGGAACCCGTCCTGGCCCTGGGGGCCAATTAAGCCTATGTGGTCTTAATGCAATAAGGCAAATAAGACCCAATTGTTCTGATGAGTGAGCCATTTTACTATTAGCCACGGTGGAAACCAAGGGTGACACCAATATCTGATTGGGAAGCCTGGCACTGAGCACCTGCACCTTATCTCCTGCACTGCACAGAGATATATGTTTCTTTTGAACAGTTTCACAAGAAGTCACCTCTGTTTACGAACTGTGTGGAGCACTTATGAGATTATCATACATTTCATGCACTCTATATGAACTTGAATTTCTGCACTTGAAATAATTTATTTACAGTGTGCATTTTTACTGAATTGGTATTATCTTTTGTTTATATGTATTATAGGGATTGATCTTAACCTGTTTACATTGATTTGCACTAAACACCTATGCACTTTACTTTAAGCACTATTATTTATTTATTTTGAAGCATATTAGTATCATTTACACTAAATATTTATGCACTTTATTCAGATATTATTAAGCAAGCGCTATAATAAGGACTCTGCCTTCAGGCAGAACTCGACACGGGAGGGGGTGTGGACTGGAGGTAGTACAGGAAAGGTGACACACGTACACAGCGCTTTGGGGACAGCTTCCTTCTGGAGTGGACACCGTGCACGAGAGCTGGCTTCTGAGGGAGCCGGCCGGCCCAGGGCTCTTGTCTTCATAAAGTGCTTTTCTTATTGCTTTATTATACGCGTAGAGCGTCATCACATCACATCCGCCTAGTTGGAACGCATATCCGGTCTGTGGAACGCACGGAGTCCCGGAAGTGCGCGACCGCTATTGACTTTTACCTGCTGTTTATTATCTTTGCTATTGTGAGTATTATTTTGGATTAAATAAACATACTTTACCATACAATACTACTCTATGTGAGGCCCTCTTTTCCCCACATATACCCGTGGAATATACATGTAAGGTGCAGAGAGACCGGACTCGGGCAGGTTATAGCTAGGACATCCAGAGGACAGCCTCCAGAGCTTGTAGGACCGTCCAGGGAGACCAAGGGGGATCCGAAAAGCATAAGAGCCAATATTATACCAAGGCTTGTTACCCCCGTAGGGGTAATTATTTCTGGTAAGTGCGGTCCTGGGGGTGCGGGGAGCACAGAGTGATCACCGTATCCGGCACCCATAAAAGATACATTAAGGCACCTGCACTGAAGTCACTTTTGGATATTACATCATCCTGCACTGAAGTCACTTTTGGATATTACATCATCCTTGCACCTTATGATAAACTGTAAAAGTTTGTGATATACTTGAAAGAAATTTATTGGACTGTTTATGGACTATATATATATATTTTTACAATAATAATTTTGGACATTTTTGATACAAAATTTCTGCTACTTTTTACAACTAGGTTTTACATATTTTTATATGTGGTTCCCTGCGGATTTTATACTGCGTACCTTTTAGATTGTTTTTTATTTAGCTAACCCAGGAGTTGCTTTTATAGAAGATTTTCACTTATACACTTTTTTATAATTTTAGTGGTGTCATTTATATTTATATACTTAGGAGCACTATTTACATCTACCCTTCATATTATATTGCACTACTGCACTAAGCTATAGGTTTTTCACCTGAGAATATTAAATTCACAAGTATTGATTTATACAATCACACTTTTTTCACAGAGATTTACAGAATCTCATTAAGCATGGTTATTGGAGATACCAGATCTTATAAATAGAGCACTTTAGCACATCATTATTTGTACTGTACACCATGATTTATTCCCATATCACCATTTACATTTTACCCATTCTCCAAGGAGTTATATATTTTCTATATATATATTTTTTATGGTTATTGCACTGTTGCACTTTGTTGAACAAAATAGCATAGGGTTCACGCCAATTATTATTAAGTGATTTATAGGCAGCGCCACACACCTCCCTTTTCTCTTTTAAGCGCTATAGGTAACCTTTCCTATTTAGGTTACTTGCACCCATTTACATTGTGTGTCATTAAATGCAAAACACATGCCTTTTCTATATATAATCATTTGACTATTTGACGCTGAACACGAGAGGGAGGAGGTCTCTGGGGAACAAATAAATTTAACCAAAGACCCACATCCTTATTACCCCATCTAATATTAGATTGCACCGCAATCTTTTGCCTCATCTTAAAAATACCAAGCCAGCCCACCAAAGTTCTTATACGCCTCTAATATTATATCTATATGTTGAAATAAGCCTGAACTATGTTCAGGAAATTTCTCACACAAAATGCTTGAGAAAGTAACAAAAGCTTGGAGCCAATTATTGAAAGACCTTGTGACTGGTTTCTTTCTATCCTCCTCACTCTTCTCTTTTTATAATTTATAATAATATTCTTTTGATTGGGAAGTAACAAGAGTATTTCAATATACTCTCCCCGCCAGATTTTCTCTTTTATACTCGTGCTAACCTGAAATCCTAGCGGAGAAAGTATACAGGGTATAATCTCCCTTCACACTTCTGATGCTGAATCTTTAAACATAACATCTTTTTTTAACATTCATTACCACTGGTGAGTCAATTGATAATCTTTCTTCTTTTTTCAATTGTTCTGCCCCAGTATTACCCACCCATACAGATGCTAACTCCTCACTACTTTGACTGCTAATATTCTGTGGGGGAACTGCGGAAAGACTATTAACTAACTGTAGTAATGTTGAAGACAAGGAAGACAGTACCCTTAACTGCCCACACTCACCAGTACTTAACCTTTCTTGTTCCACAACTGCATCTGACTCATTTGCTGTTTCTGTTCTCATAACATTCCTCCTGCCAGGACATGGGTTAGAACCCATGGGCTCCTGCCATTCTGCCCCCTGTTCCGCTTGCTCCTCTTGCTGTCCAGGTGACCTACTCTGAGTCCCCGCCTCCCGGCGGGACGTGCCTGGTCTTCACTCTGCCCCTTCTCTTCTATCACCGCCTCTTCTGTTTCTTCGATGCACCACTGCACCTCTCTGTTCTTAAGCTTGGGGCGGAGCTGGCGAGCTGTATGGCTTCCTTGGGACTCTCTGCCTCCGGTCCGGCCTCGCGACTTCCGCGACTCCTCCTCTCGGCGCTCCTACTAGCCGCTCCGTCACCTCCTGCTCCTCTTCATCTACAGCGGACTCTGGCTCACTGACGGCGCCTCTGCTTCTGACTCCCGCAGCATGCTGCTCTTCACAAGGTCCTCCGGCGACTCCTCTTGGATCTTCTTGTCCAGCCGGTAAGCTCAAACACAGCCGTATCCACGCTTCTCCGCCTTCCGCCTCAGCTCGCTCTATAAGTTGCCTCAGCAAAGTCTTCATGTCACCGTGGGATGTAGCGATGCGGGCTCACAGAATAGCTCTTTTGCCTGAGCTCCGCACTGTGTCTTTTCCCACGACGACTGGCACCAAATCCTGTCAGGAACCCCTTTTTATAAGCACCCCAGGGGTTTCCAGAAACTTCTACCCTTTCTAATTTCCCTACCTATCAGGTACAAGGCTCCCCCAGTGACCACGCCCTCACCTGAGGGGGAGACTTGAAACCCCTCAGCTGCGTTGATCCCATAAGGAAAAGGGGGGCCTTGAAAACTATGTCCCCTTTTCCTCACATTCTTCATATTTTTTTGCCAATATTATGGAAATATAAACATTCCTTTTGATACTAACTGCTATCTAGTGGACAAGTCTGTTCATTTGTTCTAAATAAATGAAAACACCAGCACTGAAAATATCCCAATAATATATATTTTTTTCCCATTTTCACAGAACAAATGTACATGCACTTTCACTAGGTGAATTGCTATGCAATTAAAAAAAGAAAAAAAAAAAAAAAACACCACATAGAGGTACACAAACACATTACCAAAATCACCATGTTCACAGTAGACTTTACTCCAGCACAATATTTGTTACACCACTCAACACTTCCACACTTCTCTTATTGGAAATCACTAGCCCTACATCTAATAAACGCAGCATAACGGTGCATCCCAATGAAGTGGGGCATGATCACACTGCCTACTTTATCGGGTTGGTTTCGATATGTTAAAAAAACAGCTGAAAAGGAAAAACTAAAACACAAAGCCAGAGATAGTCCAGCTAAATTTATACAAACATGATCATGCTGGATGCACTACTTAAATTCTTTATAAATGAGTAGTGATGTCGCGAACATAAAATTCGCCGTTCGCGAATGGCGAACGCGAACATCGGCGAATGTTCGCGCACCGGCGAACATTGCGAACCGCCATAGACTTTAATAGGCAGGCGAATTTTAAAACCCACAGGGACTCTTTCTGGCCACAATAGTAATGGAAAAGTTGTTTCAAGGGGACAAACACCTGGACTGTGGCATGCCGGAGGGGGATCCATGGCAAAACTCCCATGGAAAATTACGTAGTTGACGCAGAGTCGGGTTTTATTCCATAAAGGGCATAAATCACCTAACATTCCTAAATTGTTTGGAATAACGTGCTTTAAAACATCCAGTGTGTGTATACGATCAGGTATGATGTTGTATCGATCAGGTAGTGTAAGGGTTACGCCCGCTTCACAGTGACAGACCAAACTCCCCGTTTAACGCACCGCAAACAACCGCAAACAGACCAGAACCGACCAAAATGGGACAGGAACTGGGCTTTAAGGGTTAGGGTTAGGGTTAGGTTTAGTGTTAGGGGCTAGGGTTAGGGTTACGGTGAGATACTTAGGGTTAGAGTTAGTAACCCTACCCCTACACCTCTAACCCTAACCGTCTAACCCTAAGCACTAAAAATAACCCTAACCCTAGCCCTAACCCTAATTCTAATTTTTTTTCTGGTTCTGGACATGTTACAGAGCTGAAACTTCACAGGTACACTTTTTAGACCCCCAGACACTGAATCACACAAAAAAAAGTTCTTAAAAATGTTAATTTTTTGTTAGAAAGCCAATTATTGGAAAAATTAAAAAAAATAAAAATAAAAAATTTCTTTGGATTTAGCATCTGGGGGGTCTAAAAAGTGTACCTGTGAATTTTCAGCTCTTTAGCATGTCCAGAACATGAAAAAAATACGAATTAGGGTTAGGGCTAGGGTTAGGCTTAGGGCTAGGGTTAGGGTTAGGGTTAGGGCTAGGGTTAGATTTAGGGTTAGGGTTATTTTTATGGCTAGGCTTAGAGGGTTAGGGTTAAGGTTAGAGGGTTAGGGTTATGGTTAGAGTGTTAGGGTTAGGTTTAGTGTTAGGGGCTAGGGTTAGGGTTACGGTGAGATACTTAGGGTTAGAGTTAGTAGCCCTACCCCTACCCCTCTAACTCTAACCCTCTAACCCTAAGCACTAAAAATAACCCTAACCTTAGCCCTGACCCTAACCCTAGCCCTAACCCTAACCCTAACCCTAGCCCTAACCCTAATTCTATTTTTTTTCTGGTTCTGGACATGCTACAGAGCTGAAACTTCACAGGTTCACTTTTTAGACCCCCCCCCAGACACTAAATCACACAAAAAAAGTTATTAAAAATTGTCCTTTTTGATAGAGAGCCAATGATTGGAAAAATTAAAAAAAGATTTAAAAATAAAAATTACGAATTAGGGTTAGGGCTAGGGTTAGGCTTAGGGCTAGGGTTAGGGCTAGGGTTAGGGTTAGGGTTATTTTTATGGCTAGGCTTAGAGGGTTAGGGTTAAGGTTAGAGGGTTAGGGTTATGGTTAGAGGGTTAGGGTTAGGTTTAGTGTTAGGGGCTAGGGTTAGGGTTACGGTGAGATACTTAGGGTTAGAGTTAGTAACCCTACCCCTACGCCTCTAACCCTAACCGTCTAACCCTAAGCACTAAAAATAACCCTAACCCTAGCCCTAACCCTAATTCTAATTTTTTTTCTGGTTCTGGACATGCTACAGAGCTGAAACTTCACAGGTACACTTTTTAGACCCCCAGACACTGAATCACACAAAAAAAGTTCTTAAAAATGTTAATTTTTTGTTAGAGAGCCAATTATTGGAAAAATTAAAAAAAATAAAAATAAAAAATTTCTTTGGATTTAGCATCTGGGGGGTCTAAAAAGTGTACCTGTGAAGTTTCAGCTCTTTAGCATGTCCAGAACATGAAAAAAATACGAATTAGGGTTAGGGCTAGGGCTAGGGTTAGGCTTAGGGCTAGGGTTAGGGTTAGGGTTAGGGTTAGGGCTAGGGTTAGATTTAGGGTTAGGGTTATTTTTATGGCTAGGCTTAGAGGGTTAGGGTTAAGGTTAGAGGGTTAGGGTTATGGTTAGAGTGTTAGGGTTAGGTTTAATGTTAGGGGCTAGGGTTAAGGTTACGGTGAGATACTTAGGGTTAGAGTTAGTAGCCCTACCCCTACCCCTCTAACTCTAACCCTCTAACCCTAAGCACTAAAAATAACCCTAACCTTAGCCCTGACCCTAACCCTAGCCCTAACCCTAACCCTAACCCTAGCCCTAACCCTAATTCTATTTTTTTCTGGTTCTGGACATGCTACAGAGCTGAAACTTCACAGGTTCACTTTGTAGACCCCCCCCCAGACACTAAATCACACAAAAAAAGTTATTAAAAATTGTCCTTTTTGATAGAGAGCCAATGATTGGAAAAATTAAAAAAAGATTTAAAAATAAAAATTACGAATTAGGGTTAGGGCTAGGGTTAGGCTTAGGGCTAGGGCTAGGGTTAGGGTTAGGGTTATTTTTATGGCTAGGCTTAGAGGGTTAGGGTTAAGGTTAGAGGGTTAGGGTTATGGTTAGAGGGTTAGGGTTAGGTTTAGTGTTAGGGGCTAGGGTTAGGGTTTCGGTGAGATACTTAGGGTTAGAGTTAGTAGCCCTACCCCTACCCCTCTAACTCTAACCTTCTAACCCCAAGCACTAAAAATAACCCTAACCTTAGCCCTGACCCTAACCCTAGCCCTAACCCTAGTCCTAACCCTAATTCTATTTTTTTTCTGGTTCTGGACATGCTACAGAGCTGAAACTTCATAGGTACGCTTTTTAGACCCCCCAGACAATAAATACAAAGAAATTTTTTTTTTACGTTTTTTTTTTTATTTTTCCAATAATTGGCTCTCTATCAAAAATGTCAATTTTTAAGAACTTTTTTGTGTGATTTAGGGTCTAGGGGGTCTAAAAGGTGTACCTGTGAAGTTTCAGCTCTGTAGCATGTCCAGAAGCAGAAAAAAATATCATTTTTCAGTAGAGCAGGGATGGTGGGAACCCCTTTTACACCTATATGATCTTTTTTTTTTCTGGTTCTGGACATGCTACAGAGCTGAAACTTCACAGGTACGCTTTTTAGACCCCCCAGACAATAAATACAAAGAATTTTTTTTTTTTAAGTTTTTTTTTTTTTTTTTAATTTTTCCAATAATTGGCTATCAAAAATGACAATTTTTAAGAACTTTTTTGTGTGATTTAGTGTCTAGGGGGTCTAAAAAGTGTACCTGTGAAGAGTGTACCTGTGAAGTTTCAGCTCTGTAGCATGTCCAGAACCAGAAAAAAAGATCATTTTTCAGTAGAGCAGGGATGGTGGGAACCCCTTTTACACCTATATGATCTTTTTTTCTGGTTCTGGACATGCTACAGAGCTGAAACTTCACAGGTACGTTTTTTAGACCCCCCCAGACAATAAATACAAAGAATTTTTTTTTTTTTAGTTTTTTTTTTTTTTAATTTTTCCAATAATTGGCTCTCTATCAAAAATGACAATTTTTAAGAACTTTTTTGTGTGATTTAGTGTCTAGGGGGTCTAAAAAGTGTACCTGTGAAGAGTGTACCTGTGAAGTTTCAGCTCTGTAGCATGTCCAGAACTAGAAAAAAAGATCATTTTTCAGTAGAGCAGGGATGGTGGGAACCCCTTTTACACCTATATGATCTTTTTTTTCTGGGCCTGCCACCGTATATATCAGTGGTGGGTGGGCAGTGGCACTGCAGTGGGCACAGTACACTCTGTGGACCTGACAGTCACTGGCACCCAGGCAACTGCAATTATAAAAAAAATATATATATTTTTACTTTGCAAGCTGCTGTGCCACCGTATATATATCAGTGGTGGGTGGGCACGCAGTGGCACTACAGTGGGCACAGTACACTCTGTGAACCTGACAGTCACTGGCAGCCCAGGCAACTGCAATAATAAAAAATATATATTTTTTTCAATTTGCAACAAAATGCTGTGCCACCGTATATATATCAGTGGTGGGCAGTGCACTGCAGTGGGTACAGTACACTTTGTGGACCTGACACAGCACTCACTGCAATTATGACAGAGGAAAAAAAAAAATATTTTTTAAAATGCAAGGTACTGTGCCTGTGCCACCCGAAATGAGTGTGGTGTGCACACAGTACAGTCTGTGGTGGGTCTGTGGCCTCTCACACACAGCAGGCAGGCAACTGCAGTGTACAATAGATATATATATATATATATATATATATAGAAAAAAACTCAATTACCAGCCCTTAAAAGGGCTTTTGGGGACACTAGATATATATATATATATATATAAAAATCCTCAATTACCAGCCCTTAAAAGGGATTTTGGGGACACTATATATATATATATATATATATATATATATATATATATATATATATATATATATATATATAAAGAAAAAACTAAATTACCAGCCCTTAAAAGGGCTTTTGGGGACACTAGATATATATATATATATATATATATATAAATAATCCTCAATTACCAGCCCTTAAAAGGGCTTTTGGGGACACTGCTCTCCCTGATCTTACTAACACACACTGCTTCAGAATGATCTAAGATGGATGCTGCCTTTGCTTATTTATATTTATATGAGGTCGGAGGGTGTGGGAGGGAGGTATGCTGATTGGCTGGAAATGTGCCTGCTGACTGTGAAGTTCAGGGTCAAAGTTTGCCTCAATGATGTATTATAGGGGCGGACCGAACATCGCATATGTTCGCCCGCATCGGCGAACGCGAACATGCTAAGTTCGCCGGGAACTGTCCGCCGGCGAACAGTTCGATACACCTCTATAAATGAGAACCCCTCTCACTGAGACCGACTCATCCCAACTTATATCCTTTAATCCAAGACACCCAAGAGGCGGAGATCTCAGTCTTACTCTCTCTTTCCTACCTACACTCTTTCTATTACATTCCCTATCCCTTGGTCCCGCTCTCATAAAAGAGGCAGACTACAATTAGCCATAAATAATTCCCCTTCTCTTTTTTCCTTTTCTACTCCTTCCCCAAGTATTCTCTCCCCACTACCTACCCCCCCCCCCCCAAATCTAAAACTCTAATTTGGCCTTACCCTTTGTATCTCATACCCCACCATTATAAAAACGCAAACCAAATCCACACAAACCTCCACAGACACATAACTACCTTGGCCCTCACTGACAAATCTTAAGTCAAATCTTGACTCAATAACATGATGTATGACAATTGATCGCTATCCATTGCGACACAATTATAGTTCATTCACCTTTAAAACACATCATCTAGATATCTACATTAGAAGCTGTAGACAAACTAAACTCAACCTGATAGTTAGCTTACCAAAAAGACATTCAATGTTTAAAGTTCTTTTACTCTCGATATCTCCCATACTTGTTTGGGAAAATCTTCTCTAAACAGATACAATCCATTTTCTCTACACTCTGTTTCTAACAAATACTATCCTTGAGGGTAAGCGGAGCCTCACCGAGAGACGAGGATGGCATATGTCCCCTCCCAGACACAGTATGCTCCCATTAGGGGTGTCCAGAAAAATCAGGGGCACTATCAGGATCCTTGACCAGGTGTGGACCCAAATTTGATACAAATCGATTGTAATGTTTCCAGTCTATAAACATTGTCAGTGTCATGCTAGCTCCACATGTTCCCAATCCTCTTTAAGGTGAAACATGGACAATACCCTTATTGACTGTGTATGATTTCTTTTTTGAAAAGTCCTAATATAACTATGATAGAGAAATGAGAGACACCCCCGGTCCCCCCCCCCGTCCCCCCCGACACAGTTTGTTCCCATCAGGGGCATCCGGAAAGGCCACGGGCGGGATCAGGCTCTCTGTTCCAGAAGAACTAAAACCGAATCACTAAAATCTCATATATTTTTATATATATTAATGAAACATTCACAAAAGTTGTTTTTATGAAGCTCCACTTTTCTCTTAATTGGTGACAACACCCGATCCCTGTCTCCTATTTGCACTATTGCATTGTCACCCTGCCATATCCTTGTGAATATTACAATTGGCAACGCAAACACATTTAGTAAACATGTTCCACCTGATGTGGAACATGATGTGCAGCTGATGCTTGAGTGAGTGCATATAGACATGGAATCACTGAAAGAGCTTGGAGAAGAGAAACATGAGATGGAAAAAAAGTGAAACAGTATGTAAAAAGAAAATGAAAATTGTCTATGATACATGCACTTTATCAGATTTCTCATCATCCAGTTAGGGTTTTTAAAACAAAAGCTGCTTGCAAAAATAAGGGTTGACATACAGACCCTGAACTAACCATATAAACATGTGTTTGCAGAGCCAGAAACTAGCAAATTATAGTGAAAAATTAACAATTCACAGTATATATATATAAACAAACATATCCAATAAAGAACAGTTAAAAATGTTTAAACAATAACTAAATAAAAGTGCACAAATTAATCCAGTCACGTGTGTACAAAATAAAATAATGATATCAAACAAAAAAGGTTCTGTAGAGAAGTCCATCCAAGTGTTAAAAAACTAGAACTACTGTGCAATCCAGCACCAAAATCAACTCTGACACAGAACTTCCAATGACTGGCCACTCCCTACCACCTAGTGAATTTCTCACTCACCAGAAACATGTGCTGCCCAATGTACAGCAGACACAGATTGATTTCTCTGAGTAGATTACTCCCTCCATATAGTCCAAACCACAATTGTTTAACTTGGGAAAAACATCTATAGTCTCTCTACACATCAGGATCGAAAGCCAGCATAAGTTGTATCAATGGAGCTCACAGGCAGGGCAGACAAGATGCCACCATAGTGTAGTAATTTGTGTTATAAACATTGTCAATACAATGGATAAAACATCAGCATACAGTCAAAAAATGCTAGGTAAACTCACATAGGGTGAGACGTCAGAGCATAGACTTTTCCCTATGTGTATCATCCAATAGGACATTCCCAGGGGCCTCAGTTAGGGTTTGGATCCTCAAATGAACTCTTTCAAATTGTGTGTAATACTTTCAGATTTTATCAATAATATTAATTAATTATTTTATGGTTAGTTCTACTATGACTACAACTAATTAAATGTATTAATTTGCTATTTTCATCATCATGGCATCTACTATTGCAAGTAAACTAAATAGGTTTTATATTTATTTATTGCAGGTCAAGACTCAAGAGCAAATAACTATCACAAAACAAAGCTACATCAGTGGGAAAAAAATGACAGACCTGCCTTCGTAATTTCATGTTGAATAACCATACAATTAATGATGGCTTTACATAGGAAAATTTCATTCTGTTCCATTAAGACATTTGTTTTGCTTTTAATATACTTCATTGTTTCTTGCAGTGCTCTTGTTGTATATCTTGTTTATCATCAAGCTCATTCAAAGTATCCCACAGTAACAGTGGATAAGAAAGATATTATTTCTGACAATCATGAAATGGCTGAAACTACTGAAGCTTCATTTGAATGGATTAGAAAAACTCTTCTTAGCATTTCTAGCACCATGTCACCACCGGCTGAAGGATATTTAAACATCAATTTCTATCCGTATGTTATTAATGAACCAAACAAATGCAAGTCTGTCAGTCCTTTCTTAGTTCTGATAATTGCATCAAGTTCAGCAGACACTGAAAAGCGAGAAGCCATAAGACAATCATGGGGAAATGAGTCCCTGAGAGCTGGCATTCCTATTGTCCGTCTGTTCATGTTGGGCATTGAGAGAACAGTGGACCACAATGTTATTTTGCAGGAAAGTGAAAAATACCACGATATCATCCAGAAAAACTTCCAGGATACATATAAGAACTTGACTATTAAAACTATGATGGGCATTGACTGGGTCTCTGTCTATTGCCCAGGAGCAAAATATGTCATGAAGACAGACTGCGATATGTTTGTCAACACTGAGACTCTGCTGGACTTCTTAGAACCAAATGCACCTATTAAGCAAAACTATTTTACTGGTTTTTTGCTTGAGAATCACCAGCCACACAGAAATAAGGATAGTAAATGGCACATGCCATATTCCCTTTACCCACATTACGTCTACCCCAGCTTTTGCTCAGGAACAGGCTATGTGTTTTCCGGTGATGTTGCACCAAGGATTTTAAGGGCCTCTTTTAATGTGAAATATGTTTACCTTGAAGATGTTTTTGTAGGAATCTGTCTTGACAAAGAAGGCATACAAATAACTCCACCTCTTGATGGCTTTCTGTTTAATAATTTTAGAGTTCAGTTTAATCCATGTATCTATAATAGGCTTATTACTTCTCATGAAATAGGTCCAACGGAACTTATTGCATTCTGGAAACTTGTGCAGGAACATAAAGCGACTTGTAAAAAACAATGGGTGAATTAATCCAGGTAATACTGGCCTTCAGTTTAAATCATTTGTACCATTAATATAATAATGTGATACTAATTATGCTAGGCACTGCATCAGTGCTGGATGATAATGATAAGAAAAATGTGCAGATGTACTATATCTAGCTTCATTTTGCATTACATTAGATTTGCATGAATTAAATTGCATGAAGTAAAACTTTATATTATAGCTGTCAGCACTGTTTAATCCCACACATGGAATAAGTGTGGTCTCAGACAGATACTTTTAGCATTAAAGTCTAAATTTAGTAAAAAAAAGTATTTACAGTTAATATTATAGTTCCCTTGTGCTGATGGCTCCTGCTTTAGTTGAAATCTTCCTCCTCCCAACCCTCTCTGCTGTATTCTTCTAATGCATCAGGGGTTAATAGGGATGATGAGCCTGTCATACACACTCATCAAGAGTTTCAACTATGCCTGCCCTTTCAGCCCCCGAACCTCCATTCATAGAAGCTGCAGTATAGCTTATTTTTTGAAAACTGTCAATTTCATTGATTTTCAAAGTAAGAACAAAGGAATATAAGAAAAAAAAATTACAGTTAGATTGACAAAAGCCACAAAACATGTCACCTTACAAGACATACGACAATGAAGCTCAGTTCAGGAGAATAAATCCTGAGGAAAAAACACGCATCACTCGCCAACATCAAGCTTAACCACTTGCCGACTGCCTAACGCCGATCTACGTCGGCAGTCAGCCCCTCACAGGCAAAGTGACGTAGGGCTACGTCACTAGCTTGTGAGGGTCTAGGGAGCGAGCGCGCGCCCCCGGAGGCGCGCTCCCGCTCCCGCGTGGTCACGGACCCCCCCGCGCGTGTGACCGGCGGACCCGATGTCCGCCGGTCACTCGGCGATCGGCGGGGGAGAGGGAGAATGTCAGGCAGCTTGTGTAAACAAGCCACCTGTCATTCAACAAGCCACCTGTCATTCTCCTTGCTGTTAGGATACTGATCACTCGGATCTAGTATGTAGATCCATTGATCAGTGTCCATACAGCTCAAGCCCCAGCCAATCACAGTAGAAAGCACGCCCCTAGGGATACACACAGCCCCTCCCTCCCAAATAAAGTTAACCCCTTCACTACCAGTGTATTTTTACAGTAACAGTGCATATATATAGCACTGATTACTGTAGAAATGTCACTGGTAACCCCAAAAGTGTCAAAAATGTCAGTCAAGGGTCCGATCTGTCCGCCCCAATGTCGCAGTACCGCAAAAAAAATTGCAGATCGCCGCCATTACACGTTAAAAAAAAAAACAACAAAAATGACAGAAATCTTTCCCTTTGTTAGTAAACGCGATAACTTTTGCGCAAACCAATCAAAATACGCTTTTTGCGATTTTTTTTACCAAACATAGGTAGCATAAAACAAATTGGCCGAAAAAGTAAAAAAATTTTGATTTTTAAATTTTTTTTTGGGGAATTTCATATAAAAAAATGGGAAAAATATTGTTATTTTTGCAAAATTGACGCTCTTTTTTTGTTTATAGCGCATGATCAAAAAATCGCACAGGTGATCAAATACCACCAAAAGAAAGCTCTGTTTGTGGGAAAAAAAGGACGCCAAATTCGTTTAGGTACAGCGTCGCACGACCGCGCAATTGTCCGTTAACGTCACGCAGTGCCGAATCGCAAAATACCCACTGGTCGGAATGGGGGTAAAATCTTCCGGGGCTTAAGTGGTTAATGATTATTGCTCAAGACCGTTGTATGTGAACCAGGTTCCAGCTACGCTGCCATGCATAACCCATCAGAAATTTGCACCATATGAAGCACACAAAAGGAGAAGAAAAGGAAAAAAAAATATTAATAATGATAGAAAAAAAAAGGGGGTAGAGAAACTAGGAGGTGAGAGAAAGGGTTAGAGGGAGGGGAGAGGGCAGTTAAGAACATCCACCTGCGTCAAAATCCAGGAGCAACTAAGCATCGCGCAGCAGTCAGCACGTGTGCAAGGAGTTTTTCTTTTTTTTTTTATTTAAATTTTTTTTATTTTATCGTTGCTGAAAATTACAAACAATGTGTTACAAAATATCACCCGCAAGAGCGAGGAAAGAAAAAAAAAAAAGCACATTTCGGCAACACAGATACAATTATCAACATCTTCCTAATCTTATATGTATACAACTAGAAAGAACATGTTATATCATATCTGCTATAAACCCCCCTCCCCCCCTTACCTATGAAGAAAGGAAAAAAGAAAAAAAAAAAAGAGGAAAACCAAGGGTGAGTAAGAACCCCCTCATACCCCTAAAATCTAGCACTGTGATCACCATGGAGGGGACCAGTCCACCAACCGAACACCACACTCTACCGACTACCCAATAGTGAGGCTCCTTCCTCAGATGTCACAAATCCATCCCAACCTCCCCATAATGAGGTGAATTTCTCCTGCTTGTATTTAGATGCCCATACTAACTCCTCCATCCTCCTGATTGCTTCCACTTTAAGTATCCAACTTGGAACCGTAGGGGGTATACTTTGCTTCCATTTTGAGGGTATGCAAGCCCTAGCTGCGCTAAGAAGATGGCCAATAATGCCTTTTTGAAATACTGACATCGGAAGACCTGACATATTCAATAAAAAGAAAGCAGGATCATTTGGGATTATATGTAAAATAAATTTCTGAATAATCCTACGGACTTCCGACCAAAAATGTATTAGTCGGGGGCAAGCCCAAAAAATATGGAGCATAGTTCCCTCTGCACTGTTACAACGCCAGCAAGCCTCTGACACGTCCGGGTAACATTTGTGCAGTTTAGCTGGAGTATAATACCACCTTGACATAATCTTATAACTTGTTTCCTGCAATTTAGTACATCTGGAGGACTTTAATGTTAGTGCAAGCATCTTCTTAATTTGGTCTGGTGAGAATGTTCTACTCATCTCAATCTCCCACTTACGAATCCAGGGTAAAGCCGGTTGAGTCTGAGGAGTAACCAATAGGTCATACATATATGACAAAGTGCCCTTCTTCTGGCCTTGACTAGAACAGTATTCCTCAAACTCCGTAAGCGGTCTGTTATAAGTACTTGGTGGTGAGAGCGAACCTAGAAAGTGACGCAATTGTAAAGCCTGCCATACCGCTAGAGTGTATAGACCCTGTGATTCTGTCAGTTCTAATAGCGTAGGCCATCTATCCTCTATCAGAAAGTGTGTTACCTGGAAAAGACCAGTTCTGCGCAGCTTCATAAAGCGACTAGAAGAAAGTCCTGGCTCAAATTTAGGGTTACCTAAGATTGGGTAGAGTGGGGAGTCCCTTGAGAATAACCTCTGTTTTAATCGAGTTGCCTCACACGATCTCAGTGTCGCGCCTATCAGAGGATGTGTCTTCAACACCAAGGGGCATTCCTTCCACATCCAGGGGGTCCTACTAAATGCCACAGGGGTCTGTGCTTGCTCTATCTGAACTGAGATTTTGGCGTTAAAGTGGCAACCCCAGTCTACCACTCTACCTAGGTGAACGGCTTGATGGTACTTCCTAATATCAGGTAAGGCGATCCCTCCCATTCTCTTCGGAAGGCTCAGCCAATTTTTTGATATCCGTGGTTTCCCATGTGGCCAGATAAACTTTAAAAATAGAGTATTTACCTGATTAAAAAACTTCAATGGAATCTGAGTTGGTAGAGTTTGAAATAAATATAGGAACTTTGGGAGGATACACATTTTGAGAAGATTACACCTCCCGAACCACGAATGTAGTCCCTTCTGCCATTTCTCTAACAATATCCGTGTCATAACCATCAGTGGAGGGAAATTCAAAGTAAATAGTTGACTTAATTTAGTTGGTATATTAGTTCCTAGATGGCGAATAGCTTGCTCCGGCCATTTAAATTTAAAGTTCTTTTGAATCGACTCTCGCATAGGTATAGTTAAGTGTACTCCCATTACTGCAGACTTGGTAAAATTAATTTTAAAATTAGAGAGTTTCCCATATATATCAAACTCCTGTAATAAGTTATGTAGTGATATCATCGGGTTAGCTAGTGAAAACAGCAGATCGTCCGCGTATGCCGAGATCTTGTGTTGTACCCCACCTACCGGAATACCCCAAATATCCGAGTGGCTACGTATTTTACATAAAAAGGGTTCTAAAACCAACGCGAATAAAAGGGGTGACAAAGGGCAACCTTGGCGTGTCCCATTGCTAATGGGGAAGGGATCTGAGAGAAAACTATTTACCTTAACCTGTGCAGATGGCATGGAATAGGATGCCGAAATCCAATTCTGCATATTATTTCCTAAGCCCACATGCCTCAGTACTGCGGTCATAAAATCCCAATTGACCCGATCGAATGCCTTCTCAGCGTCTGTACTTAAAAATATTCCCGGTTTGCGGGCATTGGAGGCAATATGAATTAGGTTAAGGACCTTGATTGTGTTGTCCCTAGCCTCTCTTTTAGGTATAAACCCAACCTGGTCTAAATGTATCAGCAGTTGTACATGTTGGGACAGTCGTGCTGCCAGTAACTTTGTAAAAAATTTTAAATCAAAATTTAAAAGGGAGATCGGTCTGTAGCTACTACAATCTGCTGGGTCCTTATCCTCCTTATGGATTAAAGTGATATGTGCTTTCAAGGTTTCTTTAAGAAAGGCTGGACCTTCTCTGGCGGAGTTAAAAAGCTTTTCCAAATGTGGGCCTAGTTCTGTAAAAAAAGAGGTATAATAAAACTGAGTGAGCCCATCCGGTCCAGGCGCCTTGCCCGGTTTCATTGATTTAATAATTTGGAATATTTCTGATTGAGTTATGGGTGTCTCAAGTTTTTCCGTCACCTCTAAGGATAGCCGAGGCATCCCTGAGTTCACAATATATTCCTTCACCTGGGCCAGATCCGGGGTAGCCACTGGGAGATTATAGAGGTCTTTAAAGAACTCACGAAAAGCCTGCGTCATCTGGGATGGCATCACTAGTTTTTTACCCTGCTTATTCTTCACCTGTGTAATATATGATGAAGTCCTGAGGTCACGTACTGCATTTGCTAATGCCTTCCCACATTTGTCTCCAACCTCGTATCCTATTTTTCTTCCTCTTTGGATAACCTTTTTTGCTCTATCATGGAGTATGTCCGTAATCTGTCGGTGGACAGTGACCAGCTCCTGTGTATTATTTGGTGTTTGGGCATGTTTATGGCATGCTTCCGCTTTTTGTAGCCTAGCCAGCAACGACTGGAGGGTACTCTCTCTCTCCCTTTTAATGCGTGCCCCATATTTAATCAATATGCCGCGTATAACGGGTTTATGGGCTTCCCATAGTAGGCCGATATTGCAATTGTCCGTATCATTAATTCTAAAATATTCCCTAAGTGCCTCTGTTGCTTCTGCTAACACCCCAGGGCTTTCCAGTAAACTTTCATTCAATTTCCACACCTTTGAGGAGTTTGATAACATCCTCCCTAGTGAATATCTAAGGAGCACGGGGGCATGGTCTGACCATGTGATATTGCCTATAGAGGTATCAATTACTGAGTGGAGTTGTGCATGTGGAATCAGGAAGTAATCCAGTCTCGAATAGACCTGGTGTGGTGGAGTGAAATCCCGTTCTGACGGGTGAAAGAGCCGCCACACATCTATTAGTTGCGCTCGATTAAGGGCGCGGGACACTTCCTTATGCACCCTAGGTGCCGTTGTGGATGATCCCGAAGAAACATCCATCGAAGGGACCAGCGAGATGTTTAGATCTCCCCCCATTATAAATTGTCCCTCAGCAAAATCTGTCAATTTGTCCAAAATCTGAGACAAATATAAATCTTGCTGATAGTTTGGTGCATATAGGGATACTACTGTGATCAAGGCTTCCCCTACCATACCCTTTACAAAGACATAACGACCTCTAGGGTCCACCATAGAGTCTCGGTATATCCAGGGTAAACTGTTTGTAATAAGAATAGATGCTCCCCTGGACTTAGATTCCTCGTTAGTGGAGTGGTACACATGAGGGAAATGTCTGGATTGTAAAATTGGGTATTTATTAGTTCTAAAATGAGTATCTTGAATCAGAGCTATATCCACTTTCATACGTCTCAAATCCTCCCAAAGCATACGTCTTTTTTCTGGTTGGTTAAGTCCTTTAGTATTCAGTGATAGTACCCTAATCCCCTCCATGGTGGACACCAACGTGCAGGCTAAAGTGCAAAAAAAAAAAAAAAAAAACCCCAAAGCCCAAATCTACTCCCTCAATTCCCCGCTAATCCCCCCTACAGTGTCAGCACTAACGTGCACTGTGCGCTACAATCAAGCGTCCCCCCCCTTTGCGCACTGTCCTATTTGGGGGTTTGGAAAAAATAGCCGTTAGAGGGCGCCCCCCTCCTACTCCTCCCCAGTATCAATATATATTCCCCTGTACAAGTTCATCCCTCCTCCCTCCCTTCTCCCCCCTTTCTCCTTTGCCTATACTAAGCATAAATAGATAGTACAGTAGGGAAAGGGGCTATGTTTCCCCTGTAATCTCCAAATATACCCTGTCTCCTTACTAATGGTCAACTCGGAAGGAAGGGGGAGAAAGAAAAAAAAAAAAAAAGGGGGATTCTTTCTTTTTTCCCCCTTTCCTTTCCTTCCCCCCTTTCCCTTTCCTCTCTCTTCCTCTCCCCGAAAGGTCAAGAGGCAAGAGGGTTATTTAATTTACTTTCCCCATTTGCTACACTTATCTATACCAGGAATCACCCCCAATACAAGTATGAAGCAAACTATCGTAGGCATTTAAGTGTATATATATATATATATATATCCATCTTCACTGACATAGTCTAAAACTAATGCTATTGAAATATGAAATGGGATCATACTCTATGCTATATCTGTCAGTGTAAGATTAACCAACATTAATCCCTTTATAACCCCTATATGTTGGATAAAGGAAGGAGGGAAAGCCTTCATCCCCCCCTTTCCTCTCCAACACCGGTCTCTTATGTCGCCTGTCACCACATGTCGTCTGCACCATAGTAGCGTTGACATTTCTACCTCTAAGACCCTAATCCTCCCTCTTCATCCTCATAAGACTCTATATATTCCCTCCTTGATCCTTACTTATGCATACCCTTCAATTCATTAACTTCATTATTTTTCTTCAGTCCTATTAATAGTTGTTATACCCTTATACCCTTTATCATTTCTGCATACTTTAATTCTGTATACTATATACCTATCAGTACTCCTGTCTGCATAAAAAAAAACATATATTGGAACCACAGAGTCCAAGAGGGGTCCATCTAAGTGTCTTATTGGGTGGTCACCAGTGTTGGGGTAGTTACTCAAAAAATGTAACTAGTTACTAGATACTAGTTACTTCTGTAAATTGTAATGAGATTACTTTACTAGTTACTGCATTTGAAAAGTAACTTCACTACTTATTACTTTACTTTCCTCTTTCTTAATTGACCATGTAGAACAGGGGTGTCAAACTCAATTTAATCGCGGGCCGCATCAGCATTATGATTGCCCTCAAAAGGGCCGGTTGGATCTGTAAGACTAGATGTCAAGAGCATCCCCTACCCTTATATAAGACGTCAATAGCCTCTCCACCATTAAAAGTTGAGTCCCCCACCCTCCCTTATATCACAGTGCACCTCCCTTACCTTGTGGTGCTGCTGGGAAGAAGCTGGAGGCATTGCTGGAAAGCAGAAAGTATAAGGTCTGGAGGAGGACTGGAGCTCTCCTGCAGCTACAGGAGAGGTGCGAGGGCCACATAAAATGGCCTGGAGGGCCGGATTTGGCCCGCGGGCCTTGTGTTTGACACCTGTGGTGTAGAAGAAGATACATGACACTCTTTCTGCATAGAGTTTATTGTATAAACACAGGCTTTGGGAAACATGAGAACAAAACCTGAAAAAACAGAATAAAACATAAAGTGCAACAAAAAGCCATAAACTTCATCCCTCTCTATTCTTCGAAATAACGATTGTATCGCACGGCTTGGGTAACGCAGGAAAGCACGTTCCTATAGCCTAGTAAAGTAGTGTAGTTACTTCCTATAGCCTAGTAAAGTAGTGTAGTTACCAATATTAGTATTGTAACTAGTTACTTTACTTAGTTACCAAAAAAAGTAATGTATTTACTGTAATTAGTTACTTTGTAACTAGTTACCCCCAACACTGGTGGTCACTAATAGGAAATTCTATATACTATACTCCTATCTGCATAAGAACCAAATATTGGGACCACAGAGTCTGTGAAGAGTCCATCTGAGAGTCTTATAGAGTGGAGAAGAAAAAAAAAAAAAAAGGAGAAAAAAAAAAACCCCGGGGAGCAATTTAGAGAAAAACAGTTGACCATCTCACAACGAAATAGTTAATTAAAAAAAAAAAAAAAGGGACGGAGGACCCTCATCCAAAACCAAAATTTAATAGAATTCAGGGGACAAAAAAAGCAAAAAAATCTAATCCAGCCAGTTTAGTCAAAAAAAGAAAAAAAAAAAAAAAAAAAGTAAATGCAAAGTCAGGAAAAGTAAACTCCGCGTCAGCTACTGCGGTCCTCACCTCTTCATCACCCTAATTCATTATTACCCTCTTTAGGGTCCAACCGGGCTTTGCTTTTCTTTGTCTTAAGATTGCCTCCTGAAGAGCGAGGGAGAAAAATTAACCAGTCAGGCACCTCAAAAGCAGGGACTTCTAAAAAGGCAAAGACCGCTGGTAGGTCCTCTCGGGATCTCAAAGTGCAAAAACGGCGTTCTCTCTGGAAAGTTACAGAGAACGGATATCCCCAGCGATATGAAACATCCTGTGCTCTGGCTCTTTCCAATAGCGGCTTAAGCATTCCTCTCCTCTGCAGTGTAGCCCACGATAGATCCGGGAGTATCCTTAAATTAGCTCCCTTAAAATTAATATCTCCTAAGTCCCATGCTTTTCGAACTATGCTTTCTTTATGTGGGTAATGATGAACCCTACATATTATATCTCGTGGCCTATTGGGGTCCAATAAGCGTGGGCCTGATACTCGATGGATTCGATCAATCCGCACTACCTCAGGGATATCGGGGCCTGTAATTTGAAGAAAAATAGCAGTTGCAGTTGCTGTTAAATCGTCTGCTTCTGCGGTTTCTGGCAACCCGCGGATCCGTAGGTTATTACGCCTACTCCGATCCTCAACACTCTCAAGATGCAATTGTAGGTCTATGGCTGAGATTGCCTGCGCTTTCTGTGCTGATTCTAATGCCTTCACTCGTACCTCCATATTTGCTATGGCGGATTCCCCAGCTGACACTCTAATAGATACTGAGCGGACCTCTTTGGTGAGCTCCTGTAATTCTCTCCGATGATTTTCTTCCATCCGCCCCATCATTACCTCTATATCCGCCCTAGTAGGGAGTGCTAACAACAGCGCTCGGATCTCTGGGTCTACTGATGAGAGAGTCTGTGTTTGGGATACGGATTTAGGGAGCTTGCCTGGCCCCTCTTGAATCTCTCTGGGCTCTACGGTATCCAACCCCACTTGCACCCCCCCTACAGACAATGCAAATAAGTCACAAGCATTTGAGGTGTCTGAGGTGTTTGATCTATCAGGAATGCTTACCAGAGAAGCGTCCGGGGAGCACTGCATCTCCGCCGTTGTCGCCGCTGTAGACATGGCCATCATAGGTAATGAGTTGGCTTGTTGGAAGAATCGGCTGATCTCCTTGGCTGCAGCCACTGCTGCAACTGAGCGTGTAATCCTGGCAGTCCCTCTTCCTCTTTTCAACTTGCCACCTCTCATAGTCTTTCCACCCTGGCTTGACCGCGTCCGCACTAAGGCGGATTAGGGTGCAAAGGCTCCGTCCACACAGTCTCACTGGGCTCTCCGTATCCCACGATATTCTACTTTGGGGTTTATGCGGTATGCACGGTATGTGCACTAGAGTTCCAAAGACCTGGTATGGTACTATACTCTGTACTGCGGCTGTATGTCCACGCTAGGGTGCACTAGGGTGCACAAACTTCGGATCTCCTACCTCTGACCTCCGTCTTCTCCCATCGACCTCCGGGGTTCACAAAGTCACATCGGGTCTACTGTATGCACAGTATGTGTGGTATATATGGTATACACACCTGTTCACCTGGCGAGCGTCCTCACTCAGCCATTACTCCACCCCCCCAAATTGTTGCAAGGAGTTTTTCAGCCAATTTTGAAAAGGTGGCGGGCAGGAGACCTAGGAGGAAGGTTTTGGGATGAAAAGGCACCCAGGATCCGAAGATGGAGTGGAGAGGGAATGGTCCATTCACCAAAAAAGGATGATCATTGGGCAAGACCAATAGATGTGATACAATGTACCTATATCTTTACTACAACGCCAGCAGCGGCGATCAGGAGAAGGGTATATGGAATGGAGTACGTCTGGGGTTTGGTACCAATGAAAGAGGATCTTATATTGATTCTCTTTATACTAGGTGCAAATCAAGCTTTTTGGTGCCTGTGACCAAATAAGTTGCCATGTTTAGAAAGGAAGCTCCTCACCCAAGACCTGCTCCAATTTTCACATATAGGCGTGTCGAGGCCTGGGCGATGCCATATCTGTAATTAAAAGCTGGTAAATATGAGAGATCATACCCTTGGAGGCTGGACCCTCCAGGCACATTTTTTAAAAACTCGGTTAGTGCGAAAAATTGGAGGTTAGTCGTAAAGGATTGTACGAAATGTCGTATTTGTAAGTAGCTAAAAAAGATCTGTTTAGGCAGATCATAGGCTTCCTCCAGGTCTTGAAAGGAACGTTATATTTTAGTTCTGAGTTCCACCAACTGTCCAAAGTGGAACAAGGCCCTTTCCTTCCAAGGATGAAACATTTGCGAGGTCAAACTGTCTGGGACTTTGGGCATGAACAGGAATGAGATTGGGAGAGAAGAGATAGCTTTTGGTGGGGCATGTTAAGAGGGAGAGTCTTGATTTTAGAGTTATTCATTTTTTGTAACCTGAGAGAGAGCTATAGTGATCCAGCTCCCTATTTAATGTTAGGGAGAGAGATATGTAGTTGTGTATGCATAAGTAGTACATCATCAGCAAAAAGAGACACTTTAAAATCTCTAGTATGCACCAGTATACATGTATATTTGGGTTTTGTCTAATATGGGCTGCTAAGAGTTCAATACAATAGGGCGAAGAGAAGGGGTGACAGGGGGCATCCCTGTCACATCCCATTGGTGATGGGAAAGGAGGGGGAGGTGTAAAACTGAGTTCTGACTAAGGCAGAGGGAGATGAGTACAAGTGGTATAAGGTTTACAGAAAATGGCCCTGAATACCTACCTGATGTAGGGTAGCAAACAAGAAGGACCAGCCAAGCCTGTAAAAGGCCTTTTCTGCATCCAGACTGAGGAGCAATGCCTCAGAGTTATTCTTATTTAACACCTCTATAAGATTGATAACTTTCCTGGTGTTATCTACTTTATCCTTATGAAATATTGACAGGAGGAGAACATTCAGTCTATTCGCAAAACTTTTTGTAAAGATTTTTAGGTCAGAGTTGAGAAGTGATATCTGTCTATAATTGGAACACACTGTAGGGTCTTTTCCCTCTTTGGAAATCAGTGTGAGAAAAGATGTCTGAATGTCTCCTGGAATAGGGGAATCAGCTAGAAAGGAGTTAAAAAAAGGAGTAATATATGGGAGGAGGAGGGGAAGGAAAGTCTTATAGTGGAGATAGGGTAAGCCGTCAGGTCCCGGAGCCTTGTTGGCCAGTAGTGACTTATTTGTGTCAGATATTTCCACGTCCGAGATGGGAGAGTTGAGACAGGCTAAGTCAGAGGAAGAGATGGTGGGGAGATCGCTATCCGACAGATAGGAGTAAATAGACTGAAGGAGGTCAGGAGGTGGAGGGTTGTGTGGCACAGTCGGGTCATTATAGAGAGTCAAATAGTAGTCCTGGAAAAGTTGTGCAAATTTGGTGGGAGGAGAATGTAGGGTACCTGTCATATCCTTAAGAAAAGTGGGTGAGGCAGTGGCCGTACACTCGCTGAGTTGCCTAGCCAGTAATGTGTGTGGTTTGTTGGCCCTATCATAATAGGTTTGTCGGAGCCGAAGAAGGGCTTTCTCAACTTCCCCAAGGGCAATATCCCGTAGACTCACTCTGGTGCTGATTATGTCCCTGAGGGTGGATAATGAGGGGGAGGACAACAAGCATGCTTCCAACCATTCCAACCATTGGAGTTTAGCCTCTAGCAGCTGACGAGTCGCTCCAGCATTTTGTTTTAGGGCGGTAGAGAGTGATATATATATTGACAGCTTTCTGACCCTCCCATTAGGAGGCAAGGGAAAGGTCTGAGAAACTATTTTCAACAAAGTATAATTTCAAGGTGTTCTCCAACTCTACTCTGGAAGGAGTATGTTTAAGTAGAAACTCTTTTTTATGCGCCAGTGACAAGCTCTAAGGGACCCCATTGTAAAAGCTAAAGAAAGCATGATTGGAACATGATCAGACCAGGATATCGCCTGGATGTCAGAGCCATTGGAGGCTCTAAGAGTAGGAGAATTTACAAAGAAATAGTCTATTCGTGAATGAGATTTATGAGGGTGGAAGTAGAATGTGAATTGCTTAGCCAATGGAGATGTGGTGCGCCATGCATCAAATAGAGCATACCATCTAGTCAGTTGGTGGAAACAAGTAGATTGTCTGTCTAGGGCCGGGGATGATCTTCCACAACCCAAAGTGTGTTTGTCTAGACTAGAGGAAAAAGGTAAGTTGAAGTCTCCCCCAACAATCAAATATTGATGAGGGAGGCGAACAAACGTTTATACACTTTAGATAGAAAAGACACTTGGTTAACATTCGGGGAGTAGATTTTGCAAAGGGTAAGATCAAAGCCTTTCCAAGAGCCCCGAAGAATGAGGTAGTGCCCCATTGCATCAGCATATAAGGATTGTAGTTGGAAAGGGAACCTTGTTTAAAGAGGATCGACACGCCCGCCCGCTTCCGTGGGTTGGAGGCAAGGTAAATTTGAGGGACATTTTTAAGGGCAAATGCCACTGTGCCAGATTTATCTAAATGCATCTCTTGAACAAAAATAATGTCTGCCGCAGGCCGTTTGAACTCGCGAAGAGGCAGGCTACACTTAGCATTAGAATTGAGACCTTTCACATTCAATGACAGTATCGCAATCATGGTGGACAGTCAGAGAACATCCAATAGGATACTTAACAGTCCAGAAGTAGGCCAGATACTCCGAGGGCGGTCAATGGGAGTCCCACAAGAGGTCCTGAGCTGGTTGACCAGAATCAGTTGGGTAGGCGGAGAACTCTGGGGGTGGTGGGTTTCCAGGTGGCATGTGAGGGAACAGGGAGGGGAAGATCAAAGCCAGAGAAAAGGAGGAGAAGAAAGAGAAGAAAATGTAACCAGTGAAAACAAAAAAACAACAAAGACATTCAACATTGCACAATATAACCTGCCTTAATAAAATGGCAGTTTGAGGGTCTCTGAGTGGTCCCTCACGACCAGGGCATGGGAAAAAAAAAGGAAAAATAAATCCCTCCAGTCAAGGGAGAGGATAAAAAAATAAAAGAAAATCCTTCAGAGAACCTCAAAAAAGGAGGAGATGGCAGTTATACCAAGGGTGCGCCAATACCACTCCAAGGCCTGCCTACTAAAGTAGCTAAGAATAAACCTGCAATTTTCAACTAGCTGTAGCCCAATAAGAACAGAACACATTCCTCAACTGAAAATGAAAGAGGGGAAGCTCGGAATCCATGGGGCTAGTTCACAATTAGGTCCCCCACACTGCTACCTGAAAATAAAAAGGGGGACACCAGGGGGAGGGGGAGGTCAACAGAATTGGGAAGTTGCAAATTCATAATTCCCATATAATAGAAACTTCTGGAAAGTCTATGAGGGTATAACTAAAGGGATAGCCCCTGGATAGTGGGAGCCTGGGACAATATTCATAGAACATGCAACACAGATCTGAGAGAGTTCAGGGAATAGGATCATATGGTTACCATTGGGTAGAAAAAACACAAAGAGCACAAGTCTCCATCAACCATGAGCAGATGGTGAGGAAGGTACAGCAGATTACTGTGGCTGTGGGTGCTTCCTTCCAGAGGTTCACAGCCTGGGGTAGCCGGAACAGAAATGTCCAGATCTCTGTAGAAGGACTGGAGGTCTTCTGGATATCTTCCATTTCTTTTGGCCGTCAGACTAAAAGGGAATCCCTAATGGTATTGGAAATCATGATTCAGTGATGTAGTAAGAACTGGCTGTAGAGAACGGTGTTGCTGGAGCGTGATCTATGACAGGTCAGGAAAGAGTTGTAAGGAAGCCCCATCAAATTTTATAGAGCACATAAACTGTGCCTTTTACATGATCTCTTCTTTGAGAGCGTAGTTATGGACCCTGCAGATCACATCTCGTGGTCTAGATGCCAGGCCATGAGGATGAAGAGCCCAGTGGGCATGGCCTAATTTTACTTTCTGGTGAGTCGGACGACCCAATACATGATTGAAAATGGCTTGTAGGGTAGAAGGCAGGTCTTCATCATGAGTCGCCTCCGGGAGGCCCCGGACCCTGATATTGTTGCATATGCCCCTGCTGTCCAGGTCCTCAAAATGACGACGCTGAAAGTCACAAAGAGTCGCCTGTGAGGCGAGGTGATTGTGAATTATTGAGAGTTCTTGCTTAGTGTCATGGAAGTCTTTGGGACAGATTCCTAGGGACAGATTCCTCTCTAGGGACAGATTCCTCTCAGAGCTATACCTCAGCAATCTAGCTCAAGTCCCTGTCAGAGTGAATGGAGGAGAGAGAGCCACGCCGGAAGGAGCCGGCGCCATATTGGCTGCATGCTGTTCTGCCAGCTCTCCGTGAGAAAAATACTCCGTTATCAGCGGTGGAGGAGCGGCGGAGGAGCGGCGGAGGAGCGGCGGAAGATCTGGTGTTGTGTCCCGGGATCTTGGGGTCCTTATTCCTCTTGGGCTTCCCCATTTCCATGGGGTAAGTCTCTGCAGGTGCAGTTAAAAAGGCAGGCCTGGTGAGGAGAGTCAGCACAACACGTCTGCTCCCGAGGCCATCCAAAACATGGCCCTGTACTATAGCTTCTATGAGCGAAATGTGATCTATGAATAGAGGCCCTTAATAGAAGCTGTATTATAGCTTTTATGAATCAAATGGGATCTATGAATACAGGAGGCTAACCTTCCATTTATCCACATGTCCTTCATTCATTGATCATTTTTAATTCATAGAAGTTATAGTACAGCTTCTATGAATGGAGGAGAGGGGCTGAAAGTGCAAACTTAGTTGGCACACTTGAAAAGTGCATATTCTCCACAAAATTATGGCGGTTTTGGAGGGGAGATTAGAGGAGCAAGATCTCTACTGAATCAGGAGCCAGCAGCATATATAAACACACCACATTGCCTGTAAGTACTGTCCTTTGTGCTGTTTTATTTTTAATAAGAATATTTTTTTTGAAGGGCTACAATAGTATGGCAGCCATCTTTTGTTCTAACATACTATGCATACACACTATACAAATTTCAGCTAGTTCCTGACTGCCCGAAATGTGATACTTGGGTAGCCCTGCTGGCCGTCTCTCACACAGAATCAATTGATTACAAGGGCTAAATAAAAATATCCTATGGGGTTAACTGGAGAGTGCAAAATCTGGTGCAGCTCTCACTGACTGCTTTGTTAACAGTTCAATGAGTGTCTCTATTGCTGGAAATAAAACAGCCATAGACATTTGTATTTCCTCTGTAGCTCTAGGACACACAGTTTCTCATGCAGGCTGTCCAAAAGATTGACGTACTACGCATTGGTAATATTTAATAAATGTAATAAAACCTTAATTTTACAGAATGGGAACGAAGACATTTTGGAAATGGGGAGTGGAGGTATACTGGAGATGCATCCTGAAGCTGGCAAGGGGGAATGTATAATAGATACAGTGGATGGCTTTGTAGACTACATACAGTAAAAACATTTGCATCAATCATTGTGAAAGAGAAGTTTTCACTGTATTGTTAGTATTTACCAGAATACATACTATGCTCGGTTTACCTAACTACCTACACTTTGTCAATATGTATGTCATAGAAAAGCAATATTTTGCATTAGCCAAGATAATGGATTGAAAAAGGGGATGTTGTTTTGTAAAACCAGACATATGCATTTGAAATTTCCTCTGTATAAAAATATATGTAAATTGTTGCATTATACAGTACTTCATTGAAATGACTCACTAATGAAAGTTGTGGATACTAAGACCACACAGTTTTATACATCTGCCAGACTGCATTAATCAGTTTTTATTTATATTACTCAAACATGTTATACTGCATTTCTTGGAATATCAGACCCCTTGGCAGAGTATATTAATATTCTATGAAAGAAGCAGACTCATATATTTTTAAATAAAATATCAGTATTACTGATTAGACCCCTTAACTTTGATTAAGAATCCCATGCAAAGTAAGACTCACATGACCCAGTGGGAATTGAAATAAGTATAAGAACTGAACCTAGCACGTAACAAGCTAACAAATTTGTTGACTGAACCATTGTGAAACTGACAGATTAAGCCATTAAAAATGTAAGATTTGCATTTCCATGACCGAAATTATATTGATGTCTATACTGTACACTGCTCCAACAGATTAAAGGAACACTTTTTAATCAGAGTATAGCATCAAGTCAATTAAACTCCTGGGATATTCATCTAATCAGTTAAGTTGAAGAGGGGGTTGTTAATCAGTTTCAGCTGCTTTGGTTTGAATTAAATTAACAACTGGTACACTAGATGGGCAACAATGAGACAACCTCCAAAACAGGAATGGTTTTACAGGTGGACGCCATTGACATTTTTTTTTTATCTACTCATCTTTTCTGACTGTTTTTCACTAGGGACCTACTGGTAGCATGAGGTGACAGCTGGACTCTATAGAGGTTGCACAGGCAGTCCAACTCCTCCAGGATGGCACTTTAATACATGCCTTTGCCAGAAAGTTTGCTGTAACTCCCAGCACAGTCTCAAAAGCATAGAGGAAATTCCAGGACACAGGCAGTTAGTCTAGGAGGGCTTGACAGGACCATAGAAAGTCCTTAACCCATCAGCAGGACCGGTATCTACTCCTTTTTGCAAGGAGCAACAGGAGGAGCACTGCCAGAGCCCTACAAAATGACCTCCAGCAGGCCACTGGCGTGAATGTCTCCGACCAAACAATTGAAAAAGAAACAGACTTCATGAGGTTGGCCTGAGGGTCCGATGTCCTCTAGTGGTCCCTGTGCTCACTGCCTAGCACCATTGGAGCTTGATTGGCATTTGCCATTGAACACCAGAATTGGCAGGTCTTCCACAGGCACCCTGTGCTTTTCACAGATGAGAGCAGGTTTACCCTGAGCACATGTGACCGACGTGAAAGGGTCTGGAGAAGCCATGGAGAATGTTATGCTGTCTGTAACATCATTCAGCATGAACAATTTGGTGGTGGGTCAGTGATGGTCTTGGGAGGCATATCCATGGAGGGACACACAGACCTCTTCAGGCTAGACAATGGCAACCCTAATGCCATTAGGTATCTGGATGAAATCCTTGGACCCATTGTCAGACCCTACGCTGGTGCAGTGGGTCCTGGGTTCCTCCTGGTGCAAGACAATACATTCATGTGGCAAGAGTATGCAGCCAGTTCCAGTATTGTATTAAACACTATATGAGTAGTGATGTCGCGAACCTAAAATTCGCCGTTCGCGAACGGCGAACGCGAACATCGGCAAATGTTCGCGAACCGGCGAACCGGGCGAACCGCCATAGACTTCAATAGGCAGGCGAATTTTAAAACACACAGGGACTCTTTCTGGCCACAATAGTGATGGAAAAGTTGTTTCAAGGGGACTAACACCTGGACTGTGGCATGCCGGAGGGGGATCACGCAAAAAAAAGTTCTTAAAAATTTGAGCCAATTATTGGAAAAATTAAAAAAAAATAAAAATAAAAAATTTCTTTGGATTTAGCATCTGGGGGGTCTAAAAAGTGTACCTGTGAAGTTTCAGCTCTGTAGCATGTCCAGAACCCCTAAAAAACAGCATTTTTATTATATTTTCAGGAATATGGCTTCTCTGCGGCTGGCTTTTTCTCTTGCAGGCATTTATCGGGCATTTTTTTAGGCAGGCATGTCATTTTTTGTATTTAGTGTCTGGGGGGGTCTAAAAAGTGTACCTGTCAAGTTTCAGCTCTGTAGCATGTCCAGAACCCCTAAAAAACAGCATTTTTCTTATATTTTCAGGAATATGGCTTCTCTGCGGCTGGCTTTTTCTCTTGCAGGCATTTAGCGGGCATTTTTTTAGGCAGGCATGTAATTTTTTGTATTTAGTGTCTGGGGGGTCTAAAAAGTGTACCTGTCAAGTTTCAGCTCTGTAGCATGTCCAGAACCCCTAAAAAACAGCATTTTTCTTATATTTTCAGGAATATGGCTTCTCTGCGGCTGGCTTTTTTTTTTGCAGGCATTTAGCGGGCATTTTTTTAGGCAGGCATGTCATTTTTTTGTATTCAGTGTCTGGGGGGTCTAAAAAGTGTACCTGTCAAGTTTCAGCTCTGTAGCATGTCCAGAACCCCTAAAAAACAGCATTTTTATTATATTTTCAGTAATACGGCTTCTCTGCGGCTGGCTTTTTCTCTTGCAGGCATTTATCGGGCATTTTTTTAGGCAGGCATGTCATTTTTTGTATTTAGTGTCTGGGGGGTCTAAAAAGTGTACCTGTCAAGTTTCAGCTCTGTAGCATGTCCAGAACCCCTAAAAAACAGCATTTTTCTTATATTTTCAGGAATACGGCTTCTCTGCGGCTGGCTTTTTATCTTGCAGGCATTTAGCGGGCATTTTTTTAGGCAGGCATGTAATTTTTTGTATTTAGTGTCTGGGGGGTCTAAAAAGTGTACCTGTCAAGTTTCAGCTCTGTAGCATGTCCAGAACCCCTAAAAAACAGCATTTTTATTATATTTTCAGTAATACGGCTTCTCTGCGGCTGGCTTTTTCTCTTGCAGGCATTTATCGGGCATTTTTTTAGGCAGGCATGTCATTTTTTGTATTTAGTGTTTGGGGGGTCTAAAAAGTGTACCTGTCAAGTTTCAGCTCTGTAGCATGTCCAGAACCCCGAAAAAACAGCATTTTTATTATATTTTCAGGAATACGGCTTCTCTGCGGCTGGCTTTTTCTCTTGCAGGCATTTAGCGGGCATTTTTTTAGGCAGGCATGTCATTTTTTGTATTTAGTGTCTGGGGGGTCTAAAAAGTGTACCTGTCAAGTTTCAGCTCTGTAGCATGTCCAGAACCCCTAAAAAACAGCATTTTTATTATATTTTCAGTAATACGGCTTCTCTGCGGCTGGCTTTTTCTCTTGCAGGCATTTATCGGGCATTTTTTTAGGCAGGCATGTCATTTTTTGTATTTAGTGTCTGGGGGGTCTAAAAAGTGTACCTGTCAAGTTTCAGCTCTGTAGCATGTCCAGAACCCCTAAAAAACAGCATTTTTATTATATTTTCAGGAATATGGCTTCTCTGCGGCTGGCTTTTTCTCTTGCAGGCATTTATCGGGCATTTTTTTAGGCAGGCATGTCATTTTTTGCATTTAGTGTCTGGGGGGTCTAAAAAGTGTACCTGTCAAGTTTCAGCTCTGTAGCATGTCCAGAACCCCTAAAAAACAGCATTTTTATTATATTTTCAGGAATATGGCTTCTCTGCGGCTGGCTTTTTCTCTTGCAGGCATTTAGCGGGCATTTTTTTAGGCAGGCATGTAATTTTTTGTATTTAGTGTCTGGGGGGTCTAAAAAGTGTACCTGTCAAGTTTCAGCTCTGTAGCATGTCCAGAACCCCTAAAAAACAGCATTTTTCTTATATTTTCAGGAATATGGCTTCTCTGCGGCTGGCTTTTTTTCTTGCAGGCATTTAGCGGGCATTTTTTTAGGCAGGCATGTCATTTTTTTGTATTCAGTGTCTGGGGGGTCTAAAAAGTGTACCTGTCAAGTTTCAGCTCTGTAGCATGTCCAGAACCCCTAAAAAACAGCATTTTTATTATATTTTCAGTAATACGGCTTCTCTGCGGCTGGCTTTTTCTCTTGCAGGCATTTATCGGGCATTTTTTTAGGCAGGCATGTCATTTTTTGTATTTAGTGTCTGGGGGGTCTAAAAAGTGTACCTGTCAAGTTTCAGCTCTGTAGCATGTCCAGAACCCCTAAAAAACAGCATTTTTCTTATATTTTCAGGAATACGGCTTCTCTGCGGCTGGCTTTTTCTCTTGCAGGCATTTAGCGGGCATTTTTTTAGGCAGGCATGTCATTTTTTGTATTTAGTGTCTGGGGGGTCTAAAAAGTGTACCTGTCAAGTTTCAGCTCTGTAGCATGTCCAGAACCCCTAAAAAACAGCATTTTTATTATATTTTCAGTAATACGGCTTCTCTGCGGCTGGCTTTTTCTCTTGCAGGCATTTATCGGGCATTTTTTTAGGCAGGCATGTCATTTTTTGTATTTAGTGTCTGGGGGGTCTAAAAAGTGTACCTGTCAAGTTTCAGCTCTGTAGCATGTCCAGAACCCCTAAAAAACAGCATTTTTCTTATATTTTCAGGAATACGGCTTCTCTGCGGCTGGCTTTTTCTCTTGCAGGCATTTAGCGGGCATTTTTTTAGGCAGGCATGTCATTTTTTGTATTTAGTGTCTGGGGGGTCTAAAAAGTGTACCTGTCAAGTTTCAGCTCTGTAGCATGTCCAGAACCCCTAAAAAACAGCATTTTTATTATATTTTCAGTAATACGGCTTCTCTGCGGCTGGCTTTTTCTCTTGCAGGCATTTATCGGGCATTTTTTTAGGCAGGCATGTCATTTTTTGTATTTAGTGTCTGGGGGGTCTAAAAAGTGTACCTGTCAAGTTTCAGCTCTGTAGCATGTCCAGAACCCCTAAAAAACAGCATTTTTCTTATATTTTCAGGAATACGGCTTCTCTGCGGCTGGCTTTTTCTCTTGCAGGCATTTATCGGGCATTTTTTTAGGCAGGCATGTCATTTTTTGTATTTAGTGTCTGGGGGGTCTAAAAAGTGTACCTGTCAAGTTTCAGCTCTGTAGCATGTCCAGAACCCCTAAAAAACAGCATTTTTATTATATTTCCAGGAATACGGCTTCTCTGCGGCTGGCTTTTTCTCTTGCAGGCATTTATCGGGCATTTTTTTAGGCAGGCATGTCATTTTTTGTATTTAGTGTCTGGGGGGTCTAAAAAGTGTACCTGTCAAGTTTCAGCTCTGTAGCATGTCCAGAACCCCTAAAAAACAGCATTTATCTTATATTTTCAGTAATACGGCTTCTCTGCGGCTGGCTTTTTCTCTTGCAGGCATTTAGCGGGCATTTTTTTAGGCAGGCATGTCATTTTTTGTATTTAGTGTCTGGGTGGGGGGTCTAAAAAGTGTACCTGTCAAGTTTCAGCTCTGTAGCATGTCCAGAACCCCTAAAAAACAGCATTTTTCTTATATTTTCAGGAATATGGCTTCTCTGCGGCTGGCTTTTTTTCTTGCAGGCATTTAGCCTAACATGCCTATCAGTTGAGCTATGACACAGACAACACTGCACACATGGGGAAATATGTAAAACAAAAAACAGGAAAAGGAAATTAGGTGACGGTCACAAAACATGATATTGTGATTGGCCAAATAAAAAGTCGCCTCGCGATGAGGTCGCGCCAAAGTCGCGCTAAGTCGCGCCAAAGTCTTACTGGAAGCGACGCTACTTTAGTGGTAGCGGCAGTGTAAACCAGCACTAAAACATCCAGTGTGTGAATACGATCAGGTATGATGTTTTATCGGTCAAGTAGTGTAAGGGTTACGCCCGTCGCCCGCTTCACAGTGACAGACCAAACTCTGACAGACCAAACTCCCCGTTTAACAGTCAGTCAGTCCATTTGCACAACTGCAAACTCCCCATTTGCACAAGGTTGGATACCAAGCTAGCCATGTCCCGTTCCTTGTCCTCACTGACATCATTGAAGGTCTCTTCCTCCACCCAGCCACATACAACACCAAGGGTCCCCGAAAGGTGAGAACAAGCCCCCTGGGACGCCTGCTGTGGCTGGTATTCCACCTCCTCAAAGCCACCTTCCTCCTCTGACTTCTCTTCTTCAGACTCCTCTCTCTGCGTTGCCACAGGTCCAGCAATTGACAACGACAAGGCTGCTTCTGGTGGTGATGAGGACCACAACTCTTCCTCTTCATGCTCATCTACAGCCTGATCCAGTACTCTTCGCAGGGCACGCTCCAGAAAAAACGCATATGGGATGAGGTCGATGATGTTGCCTTGGGTTCGACTGACCACCAGGGTTGTCATCTCCGCAAAAGGACGCATGAGCCTACAGCCATTGTTCATGAGCATTCAGTAACGCGGCCAAAAAATACCCAGCTCCGCAGAAAGAATGAAAGAAAATGAATGGTTTTTTTTATGAAAAATTATCCTGCGGATCGCTTTTGGTCTGTACACAATGAAGCAACGACCTTATCATCTGGGGTGTGCCAACACAATCCTAGAGGTGATCGCTTCATTGTGATACGCAAGCCCCTTCACCACGACAAGGTAATGATCACGAAGGGGAATTGACACATGTATGTGCCTTTTTTTTTGTTTTTTGTTTTTTTGCAGCCACAGTGTAGCACCAGAGGCCAGAAAAATTAGGCATGTACACATGCATGAAAAAGTAGGTATTGTTGCAGCCGCTGCTGTAGCAGCGGCCTGAAAAATTGAGGTTTTAAGGCAGAAAGTGCACTAAAACATTGTGGCTTGAACCGTAGTTGGTGGCGGAGACGTCACGTAAGTCATCCGGCATGCAGAGAATGATTATATACAGCAGCGTGTGGACCATTTTTAGGCCAAGGCATCTCAGTCATCACCAGGCCTTTTTTAGTCAAATGCATCCCCCACTGTCAGTCCCTTCGGGATCCATGCCTCATTCATCTTAATAAACGTGAGGTAATCAAGACTTTTTTGACCTAGGCGACTTCTCTTCTCAGTGACAATACCTCCTGCTGCGCTGAAGGTCCTTTCTGACAGCACACTTGAAGCGGGGCAGGCCAGAAGTTCAATGGCAAATTGGGATAGCTCAGGCCACAGGTCAAGCCTGCACACCCAGTAGTCAAGGGGTTCATCGCTCCTCAGAGTGTCGATATCTGCAGTTAAGGCAAGGTAGTCTGCTACCTGTCGGTCGAGTCGTTCTCTGAGGGTGGACCCCGAAGGGCTGTGGCGATGCATAGGACTAAAAAAGCTCCGCATGTCCTCCATCAACAAGACGTCTGTAAAGCGTCCTGTCCTTGCCGGCGTGGTTGTGGTGGTAGGAGGAGGATTACTTTCACCTCTTCCCCTGTTGGATTCCCGTTGTGCTGTGACATCACCCTTATACGCTGTGTAAAGCATAGTTTTTAACTTATTTTGTAGCTGCTGCATCCTTTGCGACTGCCGGTAATTGGGTAACATATCACAGACTTTCTGCTTATACCGGGGGTCTAGTAGTGTGGCCACCCAGTACAGGTCGTTCTCCTTCAGCCTTTTTATACGAGGGTCTCTCAACAGGCATGACAGCATGAAAGACCCCATTTGCACAAGGTTGGATGCCGAGCTACTCATGTCCAATTCCTCGTCCTCACTGATGTCATTGAAGGTGTGTTCTTCCCCCCAGCCACGTACAACACCACGGGTACCAGATAGGTGACAACGAGCACCCTGGGATGCCTGCTGTGGTTGGTGTTCCTCCTCCTCAAAGCCACATTCCTCCTCTGACTCCTCTTCCTCACACTCCTCCAGTGTTGCCGCAGGTCCAGCAATCGATGGTAAGGCTGTTTCTGGTGGTGGTGATGGTGACCACAACTCTTCCTCTTCCTCTTCACGCTCATCTACGGCCTGATCCAGCACTCTTCGCAGGGCACGCTCCAGGAAAAAAACATATGGGATGATGTCGCTGATGGTGCCTTCAGTGCGACTCACTAGGTTTGTCACCTCCTCAAAAGGACGCATGAGCCTACAGGCATTGCGCATGAGCGTCCAGTAACGTGGCAAAAAAATACCCAGCTCCGCAGAGGCTGTCCTAGCACCCCGGTCATACAAATACTCGTTGACCGCTTTTTCTTGTTGGAGCAGGCGGTCGAACATTAGCAGTGTTGAATTCCAACGTGTCGGGCTGTCACAAATCAAGCGCCTCACTGGCATGTTGTTTCGCCGCTGAATATCTGCAAAGTGCGCCATGGCCGTGTAGGAACGCCTGAAATGGCCACACACCTTCCTGGCCTGCTTGAGGACGTCCTGTAAGCCTGGGTACTTCTGCACAAAACGTTGCACAATCAGATTCAACACATGTGCCATGCACGGCACATGTGTCAACTTGCCCAAATTCAATGCCGCCAACAAATTTTTCCCGTTGTCACACACCACTTTGCCGATCTCCAGTTGGTGCGGGGTCAGCCACTGATCCACCTGTGCGTTCAGGGCGGACAGTAGTGCTGGTCCGGTGTGACTCTCTGCTTTCAGGCAAGTCAACCCCAAGACAGCGTGACACTGTCGTATCCGGCATGTGGAATAGCCCCTGGGGAGCTGGGGGGGTGCAGTTGGTGTGGAGCAAGACGCAACAGCAGAAGAGGACTCAGCCGAGGAGGTTAGCAAAGAGGATGGAGTAGGAGGAGTAGAGGAGGTGGCAGCAGGCCTGCCTGCAAGTCATGGCGGTGTCACCAACTCCTCTGCAGCAGAGCCACGCATTCCATGCTTGGCAGCCGCCAGCAGGTTTACCCAATGCGCAGTGTACGTTATATACCTGCCCTGACCGTGCTTTGCAGACCAGCTATCAGTGGTCAGATGGACCCTTGCCCCAACACTGTGTGCCAGACGTGACATGATTTCCGTTTCCACAATAGAGTACAGGTTGGGGATTGCCTTTTGTGAAAAATAATTTCGGCCGGGTACCTTCCACTGCGGTGTCCCAATAGCGACAAATTTTTTGAAGGCCTCAGACTCCACCAGCTTGTATGGTAAAAGCTGGCGGGCTAAGAGTTCCGACAAGCCAGCTGTCAGACGCCGGGCAAGGGGGTGACTCTGCGAGATTGGCTTTTTACGCTCAAACATTTCCTTGACAGACACCTGACTGTGGGCAGGTGACGAGCAGGAACTGCTGAAGGTGAGAGGCGGAGGGGCGGGTTGTTGATAGGGGGCATGGAGGACAGCAGTGGTTGACGTGGCTGAAGATGCTGGACCAGGAGGAGGATGGTGGCTTTCAGTTTGTGTGCTGCTTTTACTCATGTGTTGATCCCATAGGCGTTTGTGATGTGAGATCATGTGCCTTCGCAAAGCAGTTGTACCTAGGTGGGTGTTGGACTTCCCACGACTCAGTTTCTTTTGGCACAGGTTACAAATGGCATCGCTGATATCAGAGGCAGACACACAAAAAAAATGCCACACTGCTGAGCTTTGCAAGGACGGCATTCTGGTGGTGGCAACAGCTTGCGTTGATTGGCGTGCTGTCTGGCTGACCCCGGGTGCCGAATCTACATGCTGTCTGACTGCGCCACTAGCTCCTTGCGATGACCTCCTCCCCCTGCTTCCAACTCGTCTCCTCCTCCTCTCTGTCTCCCCATCTGAACTTTCCCCCTCTTCTTCTGCTCTTCGAGCAGGCACCCAGGTGACATCCACAGACACATCGTCATCATCAGCCGCTTCACTTGACAACTCAGCAAAGGCAGCAGCAGCAGGTACAACATCATCATCATCACAATGTACGTCCATGTGTATAATGCTGCCTGACTGAGACATATCCCCGTTATCTACATCCTCTGGCACTAATAGTTGCGCATCACTTATTTCTTCCAACTGATGTGAAAATAACTCTGACGGATCAAGTGAAGCGGCTGTGGTGCTAGTGTTGGTGGTGGTGCCGGCGGGCTGGCGAGTGGTAAATTGAGAGGTGCCCGAAGCTGAGCTGGAGGAGGATGGTGCATTAGGGTTCCGAGCGGAAGCTGTAGACGATTGGGTGTCTTGTGTAAGCCAGTCAACTATGGCCTCAGAATTTTTTGAGTTCAGGGTCTGTGGTGGCCTCTGAACACTGGGCATTATTCTAGGGCCTAAGGAAATCACAGCACCACGACCACGACGGCCCTTGCGGGGTGGCCTGCCTCTGCCTGTCATTTTCTTTTTTAATGTGTTGTGTACTATGAGTGCAAGGTGCTGTGCCACCCTATAGGAGTGTTGGGCAGTGGGTACAGTACACTCTGTGGACCTGACAGTCACTGGCACTCAGGCAACTGCAATTAAAAAATATATATATTTTTTTTACTTGGCAAGCTGCTGTGCCACCTTATATATCAGTGGTGGGTGGGCAGTGGCACAGTACACTCTCTGTGGACCTGACAGCAGTCATTGGCACCCAGGCAACTGCAATTTTAAAAAATATATATTTTATTTTACTTTGCAAGCTGCTGTGCCACCTTATATATCAGTGGTGGGTGGGCAGTGGCACAGTACACTCTCTGTGGACCTGACAGCAGTCACTGGCACCCAGGCAACTGCAATTTTAAAAAATATATATTTTATTTTACTTTGCAAGCTGCTGTGCCACCTTATATATCAGTGGTGGGTGGGCAGTGGCACAGTACACTCTCTGTGGACCTGACAGCAGTCACTGGCACCCAGGCAACTGCAATTTTAAAAAATATATATTTTATTTTACTTTGCAAGCTGCTGTGCCACCTTATATATCAGTGGTGGGTGGGCAGTGGCACAGTACACTCTCTGTGGACCTGACAGCAGTCACTGGCACCCAGGCAACTGCAATTTTAAAAAAATATATTTTATTTTACTTTGCAAGCTGCTGTGCCACCTTATATATCAGTGGTGGGTGGGCAGTGGCACAGTACACTCTCTGTGGACCTGACAGCAGTCACTGGCACCCAGGCAACTGCAATTAAAAAATATATATATTTTTTTTTACTTTGCAAGCTGCTGTGCCACCTTATATATCAGTGGTGGGTGGGCACACAGTGGCACTGCAGTGGGCACAGTACACTCTGTGGACCTGACAGTAACTGGCAGCCCAGGCAACTGCAATAATAAAAAATATTTTTTTTTTTCAATTTATTGCAACAAGATGCTGTGCCACCGTATATATATCAGTGGTGGGCAGTGCACTGCAGTGGGTACAGTACACTCGGTGGACCTGACACAGCACTCACTGCAATTATGACAGAGGAAAAAAAAATATTTTTTAAAATGCCAGGTACTGTGCCTGTGCCACCCGAAATGAGTGTGGTGTGCACACAGTACAGTCTGTGGTAGGTCTGTGGCCTCTCACACACAGCGGGCAGGCAACTGCAGTGTACAATAGATATATATAGATATATATATATAAAGAAAAAACTCTATTACCTTACCAGCCCTTAAAAGGGCTTTTGGGGACACTATATATATATATATATATATATGTATATATGTAAATAAAAAAAATCCTCAATTACCAGCCCTTAAAAGGGCTTTTGGGGACACTAGATAGATATAGATATATATATATATAAGAAGAAACAACTCAATTACCAGCCCTTAAAAGGGCTTTTGGGGACGCTAGGTATATATATATATATATATATATATATATATATATAAAAAAAACACAAATACCAGCCCTTAGAAGGGCTTTTTGGGGTGCTGATATTACAGCAGTAGTGGACCAAGAACACTGCAAGACCAGGAACACTGACTAACTGTCCCTAGCTTAACAGCAGCAGCAGCAGCAGCAGCAGCAGCAGCAGCAGCAGCAGCTCTCTCCCTACTCTCACTACACACACTGCTTCAGAATGATCTAAGATGGATGCTGCCCTTGCTTATTTATAGGAGGTGGGAGGGTGTGGGAGGGAGGTATGCTGATTGGCTGGAAATGTGTCTGCTGACTGTAAAGTTCAGGGTCAAAGTTTGCCTCAATGATGTCTTATGGGGGGCGGACCGAACATCGCATATGTTCGCCAGCAGCCGCGAACGCGAACATGCTAAGTTCGCCGGGAACTGTTCGCCGGCGAACAGTTCTATACATCTCTATATATGAGTCTATAGATGCTGCAAGGCTTATATAGACATAATGGGAGGATTTACTAAATCTGGTGCACACAGAATCTGTTGCAGCTGTAACATAGTAACCAATTAGCCTCTAATTTCAGCTTGTTCAATTAAGCTTTGACAATAAAACCTAGAAGCTTATTGGTTACTATGCACAGCTGCACAAAATTCTGTTTTAGTAAATCTCCCCCAGAGTATCTAAGCAGCAAAACCTAGTGAATCATATTTTTAGATTGGAGAATTATTAACCTCCCCCCACTGTCTAATAATTATACAATTATGGGATTACTTCCTTGCTTACTACATGACGGCAACATTCAACTTTCTGTACCTCGGTACCTTCAAATATTAAAGCGGAGTTCCACCCAAAAGTGGAACTTCCACTTTAAGCGCTCCTGACCCACTGACATGCCACATTAAGCATGCCATTTTTTTTTTGGGGGGGGGGAGCGGGTACCTAGATTTGACAAGTAACCGCTCCCACTTTCGCCCGGGCTGCCTAGGTGGCTCGAGTAGAACCTCTCCTCTCCCCCTCCCTCCCTGCAATCTTTTGAGACACGTCACATGTCCCAGAAGATTTCCGGTCCACTCAGGATGCGCAGCGCGACTTGCACATGCGCACCCGGCTGTGAAGACGCAAGCTGTCACAGTCGGGTTCCCACAATAGAGATGCCAGTGCCGCGGGGAGAAAAGGGAGAAAAGCGAGGATCCCGTCACCCGCATTGCTGGACTGTGGGACAGGTGAGTGCGTGTTTATTATAATTTAGCAGCTACATTTTTTGTAGCTGCTGACTTTTAACTGCTTGCCGGCCTCCCGCTACATATATATTGCGGCAGGCTGGCTCGGCTGCGCAAACCAACATATATGTATGTCAGTTTGTGGGAGCGGTGCTGAAGGCAAGTGGGCACCACCGCCGGCGTGCTCCCGCTGCCACTAGGCGGCTGGGATGCCGATCCACGGGGCCAGCAGGCCGCGATTGCCGCGGAGCACTCGCGATCGCTCCCCACTGAGAGAGAAGGACGGTCAGCTGTTGTAAACACAGCCGATCGTTGTTCTCTCTGAAATGATCACAGAGCGCCTGTAATCCTTCTATTTAGGATCACAGGTCTCTGTGGTCATTTCACAAGTCCCTCCCCAATACAGTTAGAAAACACTCCTCTAGGCTCACACTTAAGCCTTTGATCATCACTGTGTTAACCCCCTTCCCTGCCAGTGTCATTATTACAGTAACAGTGCATATTTTTAGCACTGATTACTGTAGTAATGTCCCTGGTCCCCCCAAAACTGTCAAAAATGTCAGTTAGGGGTCCGATCTGTCCGCCACAATGTCACAGTCCCTCTAAAAATCACAGATCGTCGCCATTACTAGTAAAATAAAATCAAAATGACATAAACCTTTGCCCTAGTTTGTAGACGCAATAACTTTTGCGCAAACCAATCAAAATACTCTTATTGTGATTTTTTTTTACCAAAAATATGTAGCAGAATACAAATTGGCCTAAAAGAATGACAAATTTTGACTTCAATTTTTTTTTATAGCAGAATGTGAAAATTATTGTTTTTTTTTCAGAATTGTCACTCTTTTTTTGTTTATAGCGCAAGAAATAAAAACCGCACAGGTGATTAAATACCACCAAAAGAAAGCTCTATTTGTGGGGAAAAAAAAGGACATCAATGTTTTTGGGTACAGAATTGCAGAACCATGCAATTATCCGTTAACCTCCCTGGTGGGTCTGATTATGTCTGAATTTTTTTATCTAAAAGCAGTGCATTGTTTTGCATGGAAATCTGTTGTTTTACATTTTAGGCCTGTAATTCTTAGGAATAACTCACCTAATTCTGTCCAAACAAGAGTCTAGTAGACATCCCAGGTATGATAAAGTTTGAAACACGAAATCATAAATTATAATATATTAATAATAAATTTTATTCAATAATATAATCAAACCAAAAACACTGAAATGTGTACAAACAAGGTATGCGATATTACTAGTCACTGGTTTAGTTACTGGTTTAGTAAACATCTCGGGTATGAAAGATTTTACCTTTACTTAGATTATCCCCCCTTCAATCCATAATGAATGCTGCTGCAAGATTTATCCACATCCCCCACAGCTATTACCTTTTGTATCAATTGACCCTCCTTTTTAGATTGTAAACTCTAACGAGCAGGGCCCTCTGATTCCTCTTGTTCCAAATTGTATTGTAACTGTAATGTCTGCCTTCATTTTGTTAAGCGCTGCGCAAACTGTTGGCGCTATATAAATCCTGTATAATAATAATTTTGAAACGTGGGACTGCACAAAGTTCGACGTCAGAATCGGGACAGTAGAATCTGGTTTCCTTTCTTATTTTCCTTCCACTGTCATCTCTCTTCGAGCAACAAACCACGCACATCCTTGTAGGTGCTGACTTTTTCTCAGTTAGTGGGATGTTGTCCATGAATTGACGACCAGTCAGGCGTTCCAGGTTGACAACGCCAACAGCACGACGTCCAGACCTATTCCCAGCCATTGATGGTGTTTGTTGATTCAGAAAGATATGTTCAGCAACTTTCCAAATGAATCACAGGCTTGTCACTCTTTTTTTTTTTAGAAGAATGTAGGCATTCCACAAGCATTGCTCAAGAAGATGTCTGAAGATCTTCTTATAGTACTTCTTTTGCTGTTTCCTCATTGCTGGGTAGAATGTCATTGCTGTCGACAACTCCCATGGTGTTGTTGTAGTCTATCACTACTTGTGGCTTCATGACTTCTTTCCTACCTTTCATGCATACCATTAACAGTGGAGGCATTATGCACTGTACTCATTAGGCACACAACTTTCTTGTCCTGCCATCGCAGTTTCATAATTTTGCCTTTCTGCCAGGCAACCATTTGTCCTGACTTGAGCTTCTTTTTGCCAAACATTGGCGGCATGTCGCGCCAGTTACTCCCTACGGTTCAATAGGCATCGGTTTTATTTTGCAGTAGAACTTCATAAAGTTGAGATGTAAAAAGGTTTTTAGTTGTTGCATAATAGCCCTGATTTAGCAATAGCTCAATTAATGAAAGAACAGAAGATGTTGCCATTCCATAATTGCTGTATTTTTTATCTAATTCTGTTCCTTTTCCAGTATATATCACTGAATTCTAAATGTAGCCAGTTGACAATTCGCATAGCATGTAGGATTTTACGTGAAATCGTGCCCTCTTTGAAGCAATGTTTTACACCCAGCTGAGCCTTCCATTGTAGGCCATTAGACTTTCATCTATGCTGATGCATATGCTTGCACATAGCTTCATTGGAAATTCTGTATAATCATTTGATATACTTATCAAATTTTCTTTAGTTTTAGTGCAGGATGAGTAGTTTCATCAAATTCTTCATTGTTTTCGAAGTAGAGATATTTCATTATGAGGAAGAATCTGTAGTCTAACATGACTGTGCCAAAGAATGGAGTGGCAAGTAGTGTATTGGTTGTCCAATACCACTTCTGCAGGGGATTTCCCCACCACTCCCTGAAGAATTATTGGGTCCAGAAATTTTCTAATGTCATCTTTGGTTACTGGTTCCCACTTTCTGCATCTTGAAAACTTCTGATGCGTAGCCAATTGTTGCTCTTTGTACCAGTTTGTCTCGGTGACTATTTTTTCAATAACCTCATCGATCAGAAATAATTGTAGGTATGCCAAGGGGTTGTTTTGGTCAACATCAACTTTCATACCAGGTGCTCCAGTAAATGGGAATCTTGGGGGTGCTGCCTGATTCGTACCACATTCAATAGCACACCAAGTTCACACATCGCTGAGCTCAGTCGCAGAATCTTCGTTGTGGTTACTTTCAGTACCTGATGAAGAATTTTTCCACAAAATTCATCTAAAAGCGCTTTGAGCTAAAAGAATGCTTTTTGGACGCCATAGAAGTTCTCAAATTCCAGGCACAAATAACCGCATACAGTACAGGCAGGGCACTGGAAAACCCACTAGGTAAAAATCTGTGGTAAAACGGCTTGATACAAAGTTGTAATCCTAACAGATTACAATGTATCAGGTCATTTGTTTTATTAATTTTTTGAATTTCTCACCGGTTCCACCTCCCGGCATCGCGGTGCTCGCAGGGAGGGGAACCGGGAGACAGGTGCTGGCATTAGCCGGATCACACAGCGAGGACAGCGGGAGGATTCCTGGAGGACGGCGGGGGATTGTAGCGGAAGGTAAGTGTGATTGTGGGGTAATCTCGAGTGTGGCTCGGGGTTACCGCTTTTGGCACTGTGTATTAACCCCGAGCACCACTCGGGAATACCGCCAGGGAGGTTAAAGTAATGCAGTGTTGATTGCAAAAAATGGCCTGGTGATTAAGGGGGCACATCCTTCTGATCCAGAAGTGGTTAATAAACACCAAAATGGGTGTTGTCTTATATTTACTTTTAACATAGTATAATATTAATAATAAAAGAAACAAAGCTACTTTCAGCAAACTACATATACATTATGATTTAGATCAGAATGCAAATAAGCATGCATGCAATTTCACTTGATAGCTCATGTTCTATAGCAGAGAACTGATATACACATCTGTATGGCCTTCATTGCATACATTATAAAAACCTTTTTCAATTTTTCAGCCCCGAAGGCACTTAAAGAAATAACCAAGGTCATATATCAGCAAACTCTGTCACAATGTCCATTTATTAATGCAAAATATAGCAACAGTGTCTACAGGCAGCATTATGCCATGCACATTACCTACTCTATTGAATAAAATATAACAAATGGCTTTGATATCTTCTTTGAAAACTTTTTAGTTCATGAACATACAATACAGATGAGATATGCAAACGCCCACAAACACACGCACTCTCTAAAGGTGTAGAAGCCCTGAGAACATTTGTCATATTTGCGGTATGAAGTCAGAGATGCAGACAAAAATCTTTATTGGTATTTAGCTGGTAATGCTGTGTAACGTAATGTTGCCATCTAGTGTCTCATAAGTCTAAAATCAAAATGTGCACCAAACCATTATTTCTCTTTATAGCAGGACCTTACAATGCTACACCGTAATGGCTTCATCTAATATTGTGATTGCATTACCTTTATAACTCCATAAACAACATGACTTCGATGTTTCAGAGACCCAAAATAAAAAATACATTTTGGTCAAGCTTTGTGTACATAAAAAAAAAACCCAGACACAAAAGAGGCAGATAGACTTTTGTTTTAAAGGGTGGCAGAACTCATTTATGCTGAGAGCTTGTGATATATAAATTATGATGGAAAGAACATTTTTAAGGGGTTTCCACATTATGTTTTTCAATATGATACCTATCAAAAATGATTCAGGATTATACTTTTCTCAGTGACAACTATGTATATAGTATTAGAGTCGGAGTTAGAATTTCTGACACCTTGTTAAACTAGCATTGGAAAGTGGCAAAACCCATATACATATATTACCAAAACTATTGGGAGGCCTGCCTTTACATGCACATGAACTTTAATGGCATCCCAGTCTTAGTCCCTAGGGTTCAATATTGAGTTGGCCTACCTTTTGCAGCTATAACAGCTTCAACTCTTCTGGGAAGGCTATCCACAAAGCTTAGGAGAGTGTCTATGGGAATGTTTGACCATTCTTCCAGAAGCACATTTGTGTGGTCAGGCACTGACCACACAAATGTGATCAGGCACTGATGTTGGAGACAGAGCCTGGCTCCCAGTCTCCACTCTAATTCATCCCAAAGGTGTTCTATCGGGTTGAGGTCGGGACTCTGTGCAGGCCAGTCGATTTCCTCCCCCCCAAACTCGGTCATCCATGTCTTTATGGACTTTCTGCTCTGCTCCAAATCATTTAATAGAGGGGGATTATGGTGTGGGGTTGTTTTTGAGGAGTTGGGCTTGGCCCCTTAGTTCCAGTAAAGGGAACTCTTAAGGTGTCAGCATACCAAGACACTTTGGACAATTTAAGGCTTCCAACTTTGTGGGATCAGTTTGAGGATGTGCCAACATGACTGCACACCAGTACACAAACAAGGTCCATAAAGACATGGATAAGCAAGTTCGGGGTAGAGGAAATTGACTGGCCTGCACAGAGTTCTGACCTCAACTCGATTGAACACCTTTGGGATGAATTAGAGCGAAGACTGCGAGCCACACCTTCTTATCCACTTCAGTGCCTGACCTTACAAATGTGCTACTGGAAGAATGGTCAAACATTCTGAAAGACCAGTGGTTCTCAACTCCGGTCCTCGGGACCCACTAACAGGCCAGAGTTCAGGTATTACCTTGAGGAGATGCAGACTGGAATACTGCAATCACTGAGCAGCAAATGAGATCACCTGTGATGTAATTTAATTATCTTGCAAACCTGGCCTGTTAGTGGGTCCCGAGGACCGGAGTTGAGAACTACTGCCATAGACACTCTCCTAAACCTTGTGGACAGCCTTCTCAGAAGAGTTGAAGTTATTATAGCTGCAAAGGGTATACAACTCAATATTGAACCCTACGGACTAAGATTGGGATGCCATTAAAGTTCATCCCAATACTTTTGGTAATATAGTGTATATGGGTTTTGTCACTTTCCAATGCTAGTTTTACAAAGTGTCAGTAAATGTTAACTCTAATTCTAATACTGTATACATAGTTGTCACTGAGAAAAGTTTAATCCTGAATCATTTGATATAGGTATCATATATCATCTAAGACTGGGATGCCAATTACGTTCATGTGCGTGTAAAGGCAGGCATCCCAATACTTTTGGTAATATAGTGTATAAGATCATTAAAGTAGAATTTAAGCCTCAAGTTAACTAATCTTTAAAAAGTTGCTTCTCCTATCCTAACACCTATGCTGACTAATGCGTGTAAAACAGACCTACTGTAAGTACTTACCTAGTCTCAGCCTGCTCCAATCCAGTCACGTGATTCCCTGTGTCAGTCAGTAATGCCTGCAAAGGCGAGGAGAGTGCACTTCACAATGGCTGGTAATGCCTGGAAGTGGTGCTGTCCCCCATAGGCTCCCATTGCTAGCGTTCCCTTCTCTCCCCTGCTGGCTGACACAGGGTGGATCGGACATTTTTTTGGCTGGATAGGTTTGGATTGGAATTCCACTTTAAGGCTAAATAGGAAAAAAAAAACACATCAGCTATGGGTTAACACAAAGATTTATCTATTATAAACCAAAACTTGACAACTGAAAAAGGAACAAATTGTAGGAAACTCCTTTTATTCTGAGATTCTCTAATGTATAAAGGGTTAACAAGATATTAAAGTGGACCAATACTATAAGAATCTCTTCTCCTCCCTGCTAATCCAAACTGCTTTAAGATTATTTTCTATCCCACCACAAAGATTTGCTTCATCTGCAAGCCCAGAAATGATACCTTTTATCCCAAACCCTATATCATTTTTAAAAGTAACAGCCTGAACACACTGAACTTTGGAATACATTGCTAACAACCTTAGAGCACTCAGAGTATGAATCATTAATCACTACTCTCTGAATGTTTTGTAGGTCAGGTTTCTAAGCATTTACTGAATTTTCTAAGACAAAAGGGTTGATTTACTAAAGGCAAATAGACTGTTCACTGTGCAACTGCAGTTGCACTCTGCAAGGGAATTTTCTTCAGTGTTTATTAAATGAGGTGAAGCTCTGCTGACTTCCATAATTTAATCATGTGCACGCAAAAAGGCTATTTTTCCTCCTTGCACATGTACAGTATGGGTATTCTTTGCAAAGTGACATTTCACCACATTCACTAAGCTCTCTGGGGAAAATTCCCTTGCAAAGTGCAATGCTTGCAAAAGGGACCAGTGCATGGGCCCTTAGTAACTCTACCTAAAAGACTAAAAGCAGAGTTCCACCCTGGGAAAGCTTTTTTTAATAAAAAATACCCCCGGGACAGTCAGGGCTAGTACATTCCACAATGGCTAGCCTCTGATCTGTCCCGGGTTGCACTTACCTTTTAGAAGAATTACTTACCTTGAAAAAGTATTGTCCAGCCCTGCCATCTCAGGTGTGGGCAGCTTGAAGCCAGCGCGATCCTCTTCTGTGTCCTCAAAGGATGAGGGGAGAAGCGCCACTGGAGTGCAGTATAAAAAGGTTTTATTGGTTAAGAACAAGCAGGATTGGTAACTCACATCTGGGATCGAATAAAAACAATCTCTGTGGTGCCCTCCGTGGGATGGTCAGGTGGCTGGTCGCCTTCTCTGTGTCCTGGTGCGGTCCGATCGTCCGGGAGGAGTCCGAGGCTGATCTCAGGCGGCTTCCAAGTCGGGACAGCTGAGGAGATGCAGAGAGCTGTGGTGGCGGCGGCCGGCAGCGTCTGACGTCACGGGCAGTCTGGGCTTAGTGGGCGTATCCGGGCATCACTACATGTTTCGGAGCATGCACAACATGCCGTGGTCGAGCATGCGCACTCCTTTGTCAAGTGTCCGGATATGGGGAAGCAAGAGGAGTTTATGTAGGAAGCAAGGGGGCGTGAATCACATTAAAAGCGGCAATGACAGCAGCATTCTTAAAGCGGCAATGCTCTTTGTGGACAACAAGGGGGAAAATACAGGGATAAAATGTCCAGGAATAAAAAGTCCATGTTAGACGTTGGGGACATAAAAAGCAAATGTAAAGAGACCATCTTTGACATCACTATTAAAATGGTCTGAAGCATGTGGAACAAGAATAAATAATTGAAGAATAATTTACCTATTGACAGTTTTTTATCCACTAACAGTTTTATAAAAAGCATTCTTTTGGAACACATAAGTGAATGTTTTAAGATATTCGGTATAGAGCGACAATGTGCGGCATATATCAATTATTATGGTCATATACCGATCATGGGAGGTTAAAATACTGGGTCTAGTATATTAAAAGAAATAACGGCTGGAGGGTACTAATGGCTAGAGGGGAAGGTGTACCAGTGGGTCAGTAACAGTATGGGTTTTGGCATTAGTATTGTTGAGAGACAATACTAATGAGGGGAGGGGGGGGGGAAGGAAAGAATGGGGGGGAAGGGGGGGGGGGAAGAAGAGGGAGATGGGGAGGGGGGGAGAGGGAGAGGAAGGAGGGGAAGGGTTAGGGGTTTGGGGAGGGGAAAGAACAAGGGGGGAGTGGGGAAAAAGGTAGGGGGGGGGGGCGGAGGGGTGGTGGGGTGAGTGTATACTTACAGATGGTGTTCTTGATGGGCATAATTATATAAGATATGAGTGACCTGAAATAAGGACAACAAGAGATTAGAACAGTATTGATCATGTGGGCTACAGAATAGTGTTTATGACAAGTTCCTCGTTCAGTCCAGTGGGGCTGAGACTATCCAAGGTATAGATCCAGAACGTTTCGCATTCACATAGTAACACGAAACGTTCTGCTGGCGGTAAGGTGTTGGGGATGGATTCGAGGACCCACACTTTGAGTCCGGCAGTGGATTGATGATGGAATTCTAGGAAGTGTCGTGGGACACTGTGGAGGTCGCACCCTGTCTCTATATAACTCCTATGTTTTCCGAAGCGTTGTCCGAGGGGGCAGATGGTACGGCCCACATATAGCAGGGGGGCATGGGCAGGATAGGCAGTATACTACGTAGTCGGTGGAGCAGTTGTAGAAGTCCTTAAAGATGTAGGTAATGCCCTTGTGCGTAAAAGATTTCTGGCCATGTTGGATAAAGGCTCACGTTTTGCATAGTGCCTTTTTGCATTGAAAAATCCCTTTTAATGGTATGAGGCAGAGGGGATTGGGCTTTGGAATTTTGAGCTTGCTGGGTGCAATTTTGGCTTTAAGTGATGGAGCCTTGCGGTAGGTTATACAGGGTTTGTCCATAATGTTTGCAGAGAGGAGGGGGTCCTGTTTGAGGATACCCCAATGTCTGGAGAGGATACTCTCCATTTTTTTGTATTTTCTATGAAATTGGGTGATATTGTTGACCCATAATGGGTGATGGCAGCTTTCGTAATCACCCATTATGGGTCAACAATATCCCCAAAAGTCAGTTTTGTCGTTTACGACAAAACTGTACTAAAGACACTGACTATCACACCCACAGCACCCATCTTAAAAAGAAATTTCAAGATAAAGGCTACCCAGATGATTTAATAGACACAGCTTACACCACATACCTGCCAGGAAAACCCCCCAAAAAAGAAAACACCCAACCTGCAACTGCAGTCCGCTTTATCACCCAATTTCATAGAAAATACAGAAAAATGGAGAGTATCCTCTCCAGACATTGGGGTATCCTCAAACAGGACCCCCTCCTCTCTGAAAACATTATGGACAAACCCTGTATAACCTACGGCTAACATAAGGCTCCATCACTTAAAGCCAAAATTGCACCCAGTAAGCTCAAAATTCCAAAGCCCAATCCCCTCTGCCTCATACCATTAAAAGGGATTTTTCAATGCAAAAAGGCACTATGCAAAACGTGAGCCTTTATCCAACATGGCCAGAAATCTTTTACGCACAAGGGCATTACCTACATCTTTAAGGACTTCTACAACTGCTCCACCGACTACGTAGTATACTGCCTATCCTGCCCATGCCCCCTGCTATATGTGGGCCGTACCATCTGCCCCCTCAGACAACGCTTCGGAAAACATAGGCGTTACATAGAGACAGGGTGCGACCTCCACAGTGTCCCACGACACTTCCTAGAATTCCATCATCAATCCACTGCCGGACTCAAAGTGTGGGTCCTCGAATCCATCCCCAACACCTTACCGCCAGCAGAACGTTTCGCGTTACTATGTGAACGCGAAACGTTCTGGATCTATACCTTGGATAGTCTCAGCCCCACTGGACTCAACGAGGAACTTGTCATAAACACTATTCTCTAGCCCACATGATCAATACTGTTCTAATCTCTTGTTGTCCTTATTTCAGGTCACTCATATCTTATATAATTATGCCCATCAAGAACACCACCTGTAAGTATACACTCACCCCACCACCCCTCCGCCCCCCCTACCTTTCCCCCCCTCCCCCCTCGTTCTTTCCCCTCCCCAAACCCCTAACCCCCCCTCCTTCCTCTCCCTCCCCCCCTCCCCATCTCCCTCTTCTTCCCCCCCCCTTCCCCCCCCTCCCCTCATTAGTATTGTCTCTCAAAACCCATACTGTTACTGACCCACTGGTACACCTTCCCCTCTAGCCATTAGTACCCTCCAGCCGCTATTTCTTTTAATATACTAGACCCAGTATTTTAACCTCCCATGATCGGTATATGACCATAATAATTGACATATGCCGCACATTGTCGCTCTATACCGAATATCTTAAAACATTCACTTATGTGTTCCAAAAGAATGTTTTTTATAAAACTGTTAGTGGATAAAAAACTGTCAATAGGTAAATTATTCTTCAATTATTTATTCTTGTTCCACATGCTTCAGACCATTTTAATAGTGATGTCAAAGATGGTCTCTTTACATTTGCTTTTTATGTCCCCAACGTCTAACATGGACTTTTTATTCCTGGACATTTTATCCCTGTATTTTCCCCCTTGTTGTCCACAAAGAGCATTGCCGCTTTAAGAATGCTGCTGTCATTGCCGCTTTTAATGTGATTCACGCCCCCTTGCTTCCTACATAAATTCCTCTTGCTTCCCCATATCCGGACACTTGACAAAGGAGTGCGCATGCTCGACCACGGCATGTTGCGCATGCTCCGAAACATGTAGTGATGCCCGGATACGCCCACTAAGCCCAGACTGCCCGTGACGTCAGACGCTGCCGGCCGCCGCCACCACAGCTCTCTGTATCTCCTCAGCTGTCCAGACTCGGAAGCCACCTGAGATCAGCCTCGGACTCCTCCCGGACGATCGGACCGCACCAGGACACAGAGAAGGCGACCAGCCACCTGACCATCCCACGGAGGGAACCACAGAGATTGTTTTTATTCGATCCCAGATGTGAGTTACCAATCCTGCTTGTTCTTAACCAATAAAACCTTTTTATACTGCACTCCAGTGGCGCTTCTCCCCTCATCCTTTATGTACACTTCGAGTTGCTTCGCTCAGCCGGATAGCAGCCCTGAGTGCTGCCCAGACCAGTAACTTCTCCCCCTCCCCCTATCCACCCGGACCAGTGGATTCTTATCCCCCACCCCCCTCCCTTTTGCACCGAGGCCAGCCTAACTTTATTCATCACAGGCACTGGAATCTTTTACCCCATCCCAAGGCTCCTCCAGCGTGCAGCCCCTTTATGTGCCAGTATCTTATTGACTCCCACCTGACTGCCAGCTCCCACTATCTGCCACAATAGAGAGTCGCACCCCCTGTGAGCGCCGATTTACATACTTTTTATCTTCTGTGTCCTCTTCCGTCTTCTTCGGTCCCACAATGCACTGCACCGGCCCCGCCGTCACTTCCGGTGCCGCAGCGTCATCCCTGCACAGCTTCTCGGCATGCCCAGAAGCTGTTTAGCAAGGTATGATGGCGCCTGCACCGGAACTGATGTCGGGGCAGGTGCAGGCGCATTGATTCCTGGGAGCGATGACGTTCAGCTCCCAGGAATCATTGCAAGCCAGGAAGTGGCGAATGTCCGTGGTCGCCGAGGGGGAGGAAGAGGAAGTAAGGTAAGTATATTTTCTTCTAAACCAGGTAAGTAAAAAAAAAAAATTGCGATCCCCCGCTGAGCAGAGAACGGACCTCGTTGGTGCACCGCCCGTGTGAAAGGACCCTTAGGCAGATTTGTGAACAATATTTGAGAGAAATAGGCCTTTGTGACTGAGATAGCCTGGCCAATGCCTCAGGATGTGATCAAATAATGGGGAGCAAAGAGCAGCATTTTATTGGGAACAGTGAAATTTTCACAAATTTTATATACCTCCATGAACAAAATTCTGGACATGACACAATGTACGACAAAGGTATTTATATATTTTTTAAATGTTCTACTTGTGATCAATAAAGCACCACTAAACCTCATATCATGTGACTTTGAATAGGGTGATAGATAGATTATTCGGTCTGCTGAAGGAAAGAGGAAGCCACAACGCCCCCCCCCCTCCTCCACACTTTGTAACAAGTTAAATACTAAAAGGTTGCAACAGGGAGCTGACAAGTGTAGGACATTTGTGGACACAGCAGAGGAATTCTCAAGCTTCAGGATTTACATCTCCTGTCATCTGTCAAGACAGCATAGTTATACAGTAAATGCTTACCCTGGATGATGCCTAAACGAAGAACATGCCATCCTTCTAAACAAAATATATATTGCAATGACCAAAATGCCCCCATTTATGCTTCTGTAATTGGTTGATTGATTTTATCAGATGCATTAAGATACAAATACAATTTTAGGCATCCTTTACAATAGGAATTTCATTTTTGTACTCCTTAAGGCTTTTCCACAAAATAAATGGTTGCCATCCTGAGCTCTTAAATACCCCCAACAGCCCATTCATTTTTTTTATCTTTTCTAATATTTTTATATTGGTCAATCTCTTCTTTTATACTCCAGCGCCTACCCAGGGAGGTTGTGTGCATGTGTGGTTTTTGCGTTGAAGTGAGTCCCACAGACTTAATGCATTGTTGCAGTTTTAATGACTAATGTTAACAATAGTATGTATAATGTACAGTTTTGTAAAGATTATTTCTTTCATTGTAGATGAATACTATATGGTTTCCTTAAGCCCTGATGAAGCAAAAATAGGTGAAACACGTTGGAAAAGAAGACTCATGCCATTAGTTCTCTCTACTGTATGTAGTTATGCAACCACTCATTCACTAATTGATGTTATGCACTTGGTATTCTTTTAATAAGACACGTTACAGCGTCATAATCTTTTATATGTACAATAATAAAGTTTGATAACTTTTATACTATCCTAGTGTATGCTCCTTTCTGGCCTGTACAGTCCAAAAAAATCTCTCCCTTTTTTAACTTGTGTATAATATCAAGCTAATGACACTGATTTAAAGCACCTGAGCGAGGTGTTGTGGGCTGAAGTTGTGAAATACTATACTGAAGGATTGCAGGTGATGCAGCTCATCTCATTAGAACTCAGAGAGTGCACCAGATGGTTATAAAGAACACAGAGCCTCCTGCTTAGTAATTTTGATAAGGACATGATTAAAGAAAAAAAAAACAGAAAGTGTGTTTTAATCTTTGACATGTGCACTAAAATGTGCGTTGATAAACCAAATTATTTATTCTCAGTAATAGTGGAATGACACTTTAAAGTCTATTTAAAACTGAATAAACTGGTTCACACTACCACTACCAGAAAGTCGCCCCGTGACTTGAAGAGACTTGTTTAGAGACTTGGAAGAGACTTGGAAGAGACTTGGAAGAGACTTGGAAGAGACTTGTGCACTACTTTGAAGAGACAGGCGACTTTGTCTGTGGGGAATACCTGGCTAATCTCTTTCTTCTTCCTGGAAAGTCTGATAACAAGTCGTGTCAATTAAGATAAGGAGGCAACTCCCATTGAAGTATATGGGACAGTCGGATCACAGGTCGCCTCAAAGTAGTACAGGACCCTTTTCTGAAGTCGGAGCAACTTCAGTAGTGCCAATTAAGACGGCACTGATTGATTAACATTGCTTTTGTTATGTCAAGCTACCTGGGGCAACACAAGTTGCCTCACAAGTCGCGCTAGTGTGAATGGGCTCTAAGAGTCAACATATGCAATACATTCTGATCAATCTTTGTACAATCAATTTTAGATTTACCAATGCTATGTAATATAACAACCTAGCTATACTATCCAATCAATTGGTATCTAAGCAGGTAGGCCCTTTAATTATATAGATGCTGGAATTTATAAAGGAAATGGTACAATCATGTTGATGAGTGTCATCAATCCCAGGAGTCAATGCGCCTGCACCGGTGTCCCTCCTCACTTCCGGTGTCATTCTCTGCTGATGGATTAGAACAGCTTCTGGGCATGCGCAGAACCCGCTGCGGGATGACGTGCCTGCTGGAAGTGACGAGCAGGGCATTCTGGGACACAGACATCACGGAAGAGGACACGAAGAGGGACACACCTGAGATGGCAGTGCTGGGCAAGACATTTTCAAGGTAAGTATTTCTTCTTAAAGGTAAGTTAAACAGGGGACAGTTCAGAGGCTATCGTTGCTTAAATGCACTAGCCCTGACTGTCCCAGGGGTAATTTTATCTAAAAAGTTTTTTTTGCCCGGAACTCCGCTTTAAAGAAATTTGAAAAAGTAATGGTGTTTATACTAGGATCCAAAGGTCATAAAACTGTATCACGGGATGATGGGGGGGGGGGGGGTGACTTAAAAAACAACTGTGAATGTACCTAATATTAAAGCATCGAACAAGCTGCCAGCACTATATAAATACCCTATAATAAATACATAAATAGTGACAGACTGCATCATGTATGTCATGTTTTATTTTGTCCACAGTAACAGTGAATCTTCAGCCAGACTGTTGACATTTTTCCATGCTCCTAACAAGCATTAGAAGAGTTTTAAAAAAAGCTATCAATGACCTCTCTAGCTGCATGTGCTCTGATGTTCCTGCATGTACCCATGTACCCTGATCCTCAAAGATGTTTGTACCTGTGCTGTTAATTTTTGATGATAATCTCTCCACAATGCCCATAGCTACAAATGTGAATGATGGTTTGTTCTAATGCTTGTTAAGAATATGTAAGTACAGGAAAACCTTGGATTGAGAGTAACTAGCGTTTTGCAAGACAAGAAATTTTTTTAAATACATTTTGACTTAATAAACAAGCTTATCTTGATATACAAGTAGCGTCATGTCTCAACTGAGTATAAAAGAGAAGAAAGGCGCCACTAAGTGTAGCATTATGGTTACATTTATATAAGGTGCAACATTTAGTAACTCACATGGTTGATGATTAAAACAGGCACATCTAAGTATGCAGGCATCTGGGGTAAAGCTGTCCACATAGACCATTATTCGCACCACCACCGACGTCATCCTTTCTACGCTGCGCTCCACGAATGCTTAAAGCTTCGATTTCAGATTGCTATACTGTAGTGTAGTCTTCCCAACCACCATTGCAGACTGAGCAGGTGGTGCAGAGGATGGTCTATGTGGACAGCTTTACCCCAGATGCCTGCATACTTAGATGTGCCTCTTTTAATCATCAACCATGTGAGTTGTTAAATGTTGAACCTTCATTAAATGTAGCCATATTGCTACACTCTGAAACACCTGCTGGATTTTGCTTTTAATCCCCTTGCGGAGGCTACCATTTGTGGATGAACATTTTATGGTTATACAACCTATTACATTGCTATAATCTTTTTATAACCTCCTTTTCTTGTTTTTATATGGACTATAAACTGAAGGACTTATGAATAAATGGTTGTGGAACAAATCCTCTGAGTTTCCATTACTTTCTATGGGGAAATTTGCTTTTAAAAAGAGTGCATTGGATTACAAGCATGTTTCCAGAACAAATTATGCTCGCAATCCAAGGTTTTACTGTACTTGAATGGGCACGGGTAACTTTAAGTGCCTACAGTTTTCACTGAGTGTAAAAATTCATTGATCATTTATTTGTATTTAGCACAAACACTATGCAAATATTTTGATATATGTTTAATTATGCACAAATTAGCAATATAATTTTAAATGTAATAAGTATAAACAAAAAGTCCTGGCGCTGTGGTTACGGTGGTCAGACGGCGGGGCTGGGATAATGGGGTCAGACAATGTCCCAAGGGGGTCCACCTTAAATGTCACATCCAAGTCCGGGCTGCTGCTTACCCTAACCCAGATCCCAACTGGGTGGAGAGAATAGCAACACAAAAAAATCGGGTATGATGGCGCTCCCGGACAAAATTACATAAAAAGAAAGAAAGAACTTGGATGCTGCTCGGGATCTGGATGATGAACTTGTTTATTAAAATCAATAAAATAGGCTCCTAGTCAGGGAGAAACCAATGGTGTGCCAGGGAAGTAATACTGAGCATGTAGACATGGTACCAAAGGAGATAACTCAAAGAGCAAGGAGGACCCAGAGGCAGGAAAACAACGCCTTACCACCAGTAAGGTCTGGACGGTGTGTCACCTGACTGACAGCCTTGATCGAATCGGGAACCTTCGCTGCGGGTGAGTCTCCGGATGGGGCGATGCCTGGGGTGAGAAGAGGTTGATGGGGGGGTGGTATGCTCGAACCCCGACCTACAGCTCCGGTGGTGGTGCGCGCCCGAGGTGGCAGCGGCTGCTGCTCGTCAGTCCCTGCTGACGCGGCGCCGGGAGATGACGTCACCAGGTGCCTAGCGCCGACGTGCGCACCAGGGGCTGGACCAACGATGTAGCCGGAAGTGTAGAGGTGGCTCACCAACGACCCGGCTCTTGCACCACCAAAGGATCACCTGGCGGAGCTATTGGGGAATGCCACAATTGGAGGGAAATGACATGTTTCGGGCCAAGCCCTTCTTCAGATCTCCTGTGGCTAACTAAAAATGGCACATATATAGGTTGTGAGGAGGAAGAGGCGTTGCCCCCCACTCTCTGGCTCCACCTTGTGTCAAATCATGATAAATATAGAACAATGCCATAATGACATAACTAAACAAAACAAAACAAGAACAAACCAACAAATATCATAAAAAATTATTGGAAGAAAAATATAAATATAAACAATATATGAAAAATATAAAAAAATATATATAAAAAATTTTTTATAAAAAAAAAAAAAAAAAATTTTTAAAAAATGAAAAATGACAGATGACGACCTCGAGCCCAACCAAAATGAATGTTACACCACAGTGTAAGCGTCGAGCTCCTCGTTCAACCCATGGGGGGACAGAGTATTAAGCTTATAAATCCAGAACGTCTCTCTCTTGCAAAGCAAGGAGAGACGTTCATTGCTGGACAAGGAACCCTTGGGTACGCACTCAACCGCCCACACCCTAAGGTCCTGTACTAGGCCCTTATGGTGGGTGGCAAAGTGTCGGGGCACACTATGGGGTGGTTTCCCATTTTTTGTATTTAGTCCCTGCAAAATACCTCTACGGTGCTCACCAATCCGTGTGCGCAGGTGACGGATGGTGCGGCCCACGTAAAGTAGATTGCAAGGACATTGTAATATGTATACCACATATTCTGTGGTGTAGGTGATGAATTGGCGTATACTGTAGCTCTTGCCAGAGGAGTCACAGAAGGATTCACGGCCATGCTGGATAAAGCAACATGTGAGGCACCCTCTCTTCCTACACTGAAAGGTGCCTACTTTGTCGCTGAAATATGACCTGATGTCCAAGGGCCTATTAGACGTGGATGCGTTGATTTTGCTGGGAGCTATAATGTTCTTGATGGTCCGTGCCCTCCTGTAGACCACATGGGGGACTGCTGGGAGATGGGGGCCTAATCTAGGATCAGAAAGTAATATTGACCAATGTTTCTTCAGAATGTGGGAAATATGTCTGAAGTTATTGTTAAACCCGGTGATGAATCGGGCTTTGGGGATGGTTTGCAGAGTGGAGGTGGGCCCAGATGGACGGGAAGGGTTCTCCCTGACTAGGAGCCTATTTTATTGATTTTAATAAACAAGTTCATCATCCAGATCCCGAGCAGCATCCAAGTTCTTTCTTTCTTTTTATGTCATTTTGTCCGGGAGCGCCATCATACCCGATTTTTTTGTGTTGCTATAATTTTAAATGTACAGATCAAGAATTATGTCCTGCAACCAAAACTTGGTACTGTATGTAGCATTGACATATAAAACAAATAAATACATAAATAAATAAAAAATAGCTAATAAATAATCAATCAATAAATAAATAATTACATACATAAATCAAGTAGCTTGTGACTATTCCTTAAAGCGAAGTTCCAGCCAAAAGTGGAACTTCCTCTCTTTTGTTTCCCGCCCTCCCCCCTCCGGTGCCACATTTGGCACCTTAAAGGGGGGAGAGGGGAACGGGTACCTATTTTTGACAGGTACCCTTTCCCACTTCCGGGATATGGCGCCTCTGCGCTGTCCCTCGGAAGTTTGGCCCCCTCCTCTCTCCTCAACCGCCGAGCCAATAGGAATGTGCAGCGCAGTTCGTGCATGTGCGGTAGGGACCCACCCGTGAAGCCGCAAGGCTTCACTGCTGCGTTCCCTCACCGGCAATGGTGGCGGCAGCACCCGACAGCTGATGGAAACATTGGCTGCAGTGCCGACATTGCTGGACTCCAGGACAGGTAAGTGTCCTAATATTAAAAGTAAGCAGCCACAGCATGTGTAGCTGCTGACTTTTAATTTTTGGAGGGGGAGGCGGAACTCTTCTTTAAAACCAAGAGCCATAAAATAGAGATCTACTTCCTATTTGTCTGATGTTAAACCAAAAACATAACAAAATGCTTGCCATTGCAATAGATACACTTGTTTTACGATTAATATCTGTCAAAAAGTAACATTCACCTCTCAGGACTAAAATACGAAACAAATTCACATTAAGAAGCAGTAAGACACTAATTAGATCACACAGGTTCTGTACAAGTCATCTGCAGCATATATAAAATATTTTTTTCACAATGATCATCCTACCCAGAGTTCCATAATACTCAACTCTAGGTCACTGCAATAGAATCTCTTCAGCTCCAGGTGTTGGCTCTGCACAGGTCCATCCTCACTAACCAATATACTGCAGTGCATTTATTTATTTAGAGTATTCTACCTGGAGTGTCTGATGTTATTGGTTTCTTAATCCAATCTAGAAAATGACATGGTAGGGAAATAACACTGAAGCAACAGCTTAAAGACATGAGTATCAATAATTCCCCATACAGACTCTTCTATAAAAAGCAGGTGTTTACTTGAAGCTTCTAGCCATGGATTTAAACTTGACATGGCTGGAAGATGTTACAGCTAGAAATCAGTTTTTTTTTTTTTTTTTTAATTCGCTGAAGCTTCTGGAATATTAAAGCTGCGTTTCATCCTTTGAGTCTTGCCCAGTTGTATTGCAAAAGCTGCTTTTCCGGCTTGATGCATTGCCTGGAACATAAGACAGTGGATCTGGCCTGATCAGGTAGCTAAAAGTACAAAACAAAAGGAATATATTTGTAAGGTTTTCATCTCTCAACATATGCAACAAAAACAGCCAATGAGAAAACCACTTGTCAGAACAAAGACAAGTTACGTTATTAATTAATGGACAGCTGTAAATATTGATAGGTCATTTATGCATATTCTTGGTGTTAGTATCTCATATAATACGAGCTTTTCATCAATTGCTAGCCTAAAGCTATTTATTTCAAAGAAAACTTGCAGAAATACTAGTAATTGGATAATAAAAAAAAAGTGAAAACAATAAAGACCAACTCTGGACTAACATTTTTTTATAAAAAGGTTGTCTAGGAGGATAATAATGCAGCTCAGGCTGCAATGCTCCTCTGCTCATTGATACAGTTCCTCACACTTATTCCGTTGCCATTAGATGTATTTGGTCTTCCAGCTGGAATGACATTATTAAAGCCAGAACATACTGTAGACATACTGTCACTGCAGGACATTGATCTACCCCTTGAAGGGGTGTCACTACAGAGTCTTGCACTCACAATGTAATGATGCAAAGAGTGGCTATGACATCATCATATTTGAAGATCCAAAAGGAACAAAAATCTGCACTTCACTTCACATGGCCAACCTAAAGACATCTAGAAGAAGTATTATAGGATAGGTTCATCTTTAGTAACATATTGCATGTTAGAAGGCAGGAGGAGGAGGCAAGTTATTATCTTCCAGCTGCCTGTCAACCACCCCCTGAAAAGCAATCGGGGATGCATTCTTTTTCAGAGGAGTAGCAAAGTCTGCCACTGGTGTAAATAAGCCCCAAAGGAGTATGATATACAATATTTTAATTAACTAACATTAGAATGCCTGATTAAGTAAAATAAATCAATAAAAAGACCAAAGATAAATCATTATGTGTGTATATGCTTACAGTGTGGGCTTACATAAGCATGTATAGCAAAATCGATTCCGGAACCCATGTAGCAAATGTTTAAGTTTCATAGAGCAGTCCAAATTTTTCAGTCCCATTACATTTTTAAATAAAGCTACTTTTGTGCCTTCCATTTTGAGAAAGTGAAAAGCATAATGTCTATGTCAAAATTTACTTAAAGAAAAAAAATCATTAGCTACTTAAGAAACTGAATGTGTATGAGTCCAGCAACGTAGTATGTCAGTAAATCCCAGAAGGCATGCTGTCGGAACCAAAAAAACTCTGAAATCCCTGATATCAAGAGATTCAAATTTAGTAACATACAAAAAACTTTGATATACGCTATTCGTTTCATAAGCAGACATGTGTTGAACACCCCCCGATTTGGATCGCGGCAGAACTTTGGAACATCGCAAAAGTTCAAAACTGAATAACAAACCTCATTGAAGTCTATAGGACCCAAACTTGAAAAACCAAAAGTGCCCAATTTGAAGGCTTAAATGCAAGTAATTAAGCAAACTGGAAAAACCAAAGTGCCCATTTTGAAGGATAAAATGCAAATAATTAAGCAAAACATTATTTTTAGATGAGCAGTGATTTATTGATGCTTAAAGTTAAAACTATAACAATGGGAAATAACAGTAAAAATTAACATTTAAATATAGTGCCTGGGGGGTCCCCTTAGTCTACCTGTGAAGTGACACATATGTACCATGTGTTGAGCCTGCTGCAGCAATAATGACATTTATGAAGGCAAAAAAAGTGACATTTTCCCTGAAGGTTTTCTTTATTTTGAAAACAATGGCTTGTGGAGCCAGTCTGTATCATGAGGCCACAATTTAGTGCACTTGGAGCAAGATAAGTAGTTTCTGGGTTAAATTCTGATATCTGTTTTGCAGAGTTTGGATAGAAGTAACAGATACAGAAAACTTGTCTTTGGGTGTTGGTGGTGCCTTCACACTGTAACCCTATAGAGGTACTGTGGATGAATCAAGTAATGCATGTGCATCGTCAAGGAGCAAGTGGCTGACGCTGTGTTCAAATAACTCAGCTGACTCCTCCATGGCTGATGCTGGGGCTATGGCAGGAGTAGGTTTGGACAAGGAGGCAGAATAAGCCACTCTGGCATCTGCGATGGACTACACACTAGTCTCTGCTTGGGTGATGGAGGATGAGGATGGTTTAGTAAGCCAGTCCACCACCTCCTCTGCATGTCGTGGCTGGATAGCATGGGCAACAAAATGAAACAGAGGAAATTATGCCCTGCCTGAGGGCAGACCATGTCCTCCTTTGCCTGTAGACACAGATGCTGCTGGCCCCCTCACAGTTCCATGGGAACTCCTGGCTCTCCTTGTTAGTCTCCCAGACATGATAGAGGGCTTATTAACAAAATGTATTAAAGGTGGGGAAATGTGTACGTAGATGCACGTTAATCAATGGAAAGTGGTGTTTGGTGCACTTTAACTTGAGTAATCACTACACAGACACACTCCACTGATGCATTGCAATGTAATGCGGTAAACTTGCATTGATGCACTGAAATATAATGCACTGAAATATACTGTATTAAACGTGCACCAACGCACTTAAAAATACTGAGTTAAACGTGCACTAATGCATTGAAATGTACTGCAGTAAACATGCACCAATGCACTGAAATATATTGCGTTAAACGTGCACTAATGCACTGAAATATACAGTATCTCACAAAAGTGAGTACACCCCTCACATTTTTGTAAATATTTTATTATAACTTTTCATGTGACAACACTGAAGAAATTATACTTTGCTACAATGTAAAGTGTAAAGGGGGTACAGCTTGTATAACAGTGTAGTTTTGCTGTTCCCTCAAAATAACTCAACACACAGCCATTATTGTCTAAACTGCTGGCAACAAAAGTGAGTACACCCCAAGTGAAAATGTCCACATTGGGCCCAATTAGCCATTTTCCCTCATGTGTCATGTGTCATGTGACTCGTTAATGTTACAAGGTCTCAGGTGTGAATGGGGGGCAGGTGTGTTAAATTTGGTGTTATAGCTCTCACTCTCTCATACTGGTCACTGAAATTTCAACATGGCACATCATGGCAAAAATATCTCTGAGGATCTGAAAAAAAGAATTGTTGCTTTACATGAAGATGGCCTAGGCTGTAAGAAGATTGCCAAGACCCTGAAACTGAGCTGCAGCACAGTGGCCAAGACCATGCAGCGGTTTAACAGGGCAGGTTCTACTCAGAACAGGCTTTGCCAAAGAAGTTGAGTGCACATGCTCAGTGTCATATCCAGAGGTTGTCTTGGGAAATAGGCGTATGAGTCTTGCCAGCATTGCAGCAGAGGTTGGAGGGGTGGGGAGTTAGCCTGTCAGTGCTCAGACCATACGCCGCACACTGCATCAAATTGGTCTGCATGACTGTCATTCCAGAAGGAAGCCTTTTCTAAAGATGATGCACAAGAAAGCCCGAAAAGAATTTGCTGAAGACAAGCAGACTAAGGACATGGATTACTGGAACCATGTCCTGTGGTATGATGAGACCAAGGTAAACCTATTTGGTTCAGATGGTGTCTAGCGTGTGTGGCAGCAACCAGGTGAGGAGAACAAAGACAAGTGTGTCTTGCATACAGTCAAGCATAGTAGTGGGAGTGTCATGGTCTGGGGCTGCATGGTAGTGGGAGTGTCATGCCAGCTAAAGTTCATTGAGGGAACCATGAAACATGTACTATGACATACTGAAGCAGAGTATGATCCCCTCCCTTCTGAGACTGGGCCGCAGGCCAGTATTCCAACATAATAACATGACTCTAACATCCACCAGCTCCATGATGTCGTCATGGAGGAGTGGAAGAGGACTCCAGTGGCAACCTGTGAAGCTGGTGAACTCCATGCCCAAGAGGGTTAAGGCAGTGCTGGAAAATAATGGTGGCCACACAAAATATTGACACTTTGGGCCCAATTTGGACATTTGCACTTAGGGGTGTACTCGCTTTTGTTGCCAGCGGTTTAGACATTAATGGCTGTGTGTTGAGTTATTTTGAGGGGACAGCAAATTTACACTGTTATGCAAGCTGTACACTCACTACTTTACATTGAAGCAAAGTGTAATTTCTTCAGTGGTGTCACATGAAAATATATAATAAAATATTTACACAAATGTGAGGGGTGTACTCACTTTTATGAGATACTGTACTGCACTCAAATATACTGCGTTAAACGTGCAAAAACACACTGAAATATACTGTCTTAAACGTGCACTAACATACTGCAACAAGCTGCGGTAAACATGCACTAACGCACTGCAATATACTGCGTTAAACGTGCACCAACGCACCTTAATATACTACCCTGACAAAATAAAATTAATAGTCACACTACACTCACGCTACACTATCACTATATTTACAATAATTGATACTTTACGCTCACAATATAATCACAATAGCCCACTATAGCACACTGGCTAGTAGCACTGAATAGAGCCCTGTTCTATCTTTCTCCATACCAATATCACACTGGCTGCTATGTGAAGAATACTTTTATAGTGTGGATTGGGACTAAGAGCAATGAGTCATGATTGGATAGAGTCATCATGACAGTGTCCAGTCAAGGCTCTGACAATGTTATGTGCACTGATTAGGCAAAGCTTTCATTGCTTCAGCTAATCAGGGATTCCAATGCACTGTGCAGCGGCACAGTGCATTTGAACGCCCCCGACAATTCAGATGTTCACCAAACGGGTGAACAGACAATGTTCGGCCCGAGCATGAGTTCGCCCAACACATGAGTTAATAAAAAAATCCCAATATATTTTCTAAAAATGTAACACATTTTTTTCATTATTGCTTGTTAAAGAGAAAAATGTAATATAACTATAATGTGAGTAATTATTTCCATGTGTTTTCCAAGCAATCAAGAATTGTTTACAGATTCACAGTTAACAGAGATTTGTGAATAAAATCAGATCCTATGCTCGTTCTCCAGTATTTGATCAGTTGCTAGCACAGCCAAACTTTTTATTTATTTTTCTGAAACAACAGATCTGGAATAAAAACTCTGGCCAGAATATGGATAGCTACGAGGGACATTGCTAGCAAAGCAGATTTTCAGTTTTTATGCACTGGTATTAAAATGCATTGTCATATTAAAGTAAGTTGTATGCTGTTTAGTCCAGTAGTACAGTGAACCCAGCTTGCCATGATGACACGCACCCAGAGGGCTTTTCCAAGACAGCCTGTGTTTAAAGGAAGTGGGTTGAATGACGCTAGCTGTTATTCAACCAGAATATTGGCTGCATCAGTGAGGGAAAGGAATTATCGTGGAAGGCAGCTCTAAATTGAAGACAAGTACTGAAGCAAAAGCTTTCCTTTTTATGAATTCTTAAGGCTCCGTTCACATGTCAGCATTTGGATCGCGGGCAGAACCGCCGCGGTTCCGCCCGCGATCCGGAGATTATTGAAAATCGCGGGACGCCTAGCGTTGCCCGTTGATTTGCAATAGCCCCCCAAACGCCGAGCGATGTTGCCGCGATTCGGCAGGCGGAAAAGCTCTTGTACTTCTTTGGAGCGTATTGCGTCGCGCGATTTTGTTTGCACGATGTTGCCGCGATCCAAACGTGAACCGCGGCGGTTCTGCCCGCGATCCAAACGCTGACATGTGAATGCAGCCTTATAGTAAATTTATTTTGTTCTGCTTTAAGTGACATATGAAAACATGTTATTAAAGTATAACTAAAGGCAAAACTTCTCTTTTTGTTTTTTTTTAGGATAGAATGGAGATGGAATCAGAATGCTTGCCAGGTTTTATTGCTGTTTGTGTCCCTGTTAAGTAAACTCACCCTCTCTATTTGTCCTGTTTACCATTAGAATTGAAAGTGAAAGTAAAAGCAAATCCCAAAATGTGAGTTGTCCCCAGAAAAGTAATAGGGGATAAATCCCCCAATGGGGACATTAGTTCTGGTGACCTGGGGTCTCTAAGGAATTTCCTTTAATTTGCAAGGATTTCTCTCACTTCCTGTTTGGCTATGTGGCAGGAAGTGAAGGAATATCTCTGCAATGGGACACAGATGGCAAAAAAAAAAAAAAAAAATCTGGCAGGGGTTATAACCCTCCCTTACTCTATCCAAATTAAAAAAAAAAAAAAGTTTTGCCTATAGTTTTACTTTAGGGTCTTCCACTGTCCCCTCTGTGGATAGCAAACATGAACGTTGGTCATTTATGCATTTGAACCACCTTGCATTTTATTTAATTGTATTGTCTTATCAATTTTTGTGCTTTTTTTTTGAGTTTTTGTATCTTGTAATAAACTTTGCATATTTGTTTTATACAAACCTTCTCTGCAACATATATACCTTATACTATTACCCTTAAAAATCCCACTCAGAGGGAACCTTCTTGTTCTTTTTGTTTATATTTAAGGATGTGGTCATTTCTTTAACCACTTACTGCAAAGTGACGTAGCCCTACGTCGGCAAACTTTGCCAGGGGTATAACAGGATGATGCCTCTAGCTAGAGACACCATCCCGGTACCGTGGTTTGGAGCCAACAGTCGGCTTTCCGTCGGTAATGACCGATGAGGCTCGGAAGCCGCTCAAATGTTACCCCGGGTGAGCGGGAGGGGACGTCCCCCCCCACCCGCCGCCTTCCGTGACTTTGCTAGGGGCTCCTGTCCCACCGGGAGCCCCAAGCACCCAGCCGGCACACCCGCCGGCTAGAAGGAGTCCCGATCAAAGCCGGAAACAGCTTCGATCGGGTCTCCGATGACGTAAATGGGAGGCGGCGTCCATGACGTCACTTACGGGTTACTGTGCTGCAAAAGGCGGTAAATTTAAAAAACGGCTGTATGCAAAAACGCCGTTTTCTGTGTTTTGCATACATGGAAGTGTAGTGGAGGGCTCTAGGGTCTTTTAGACCCTCGATCCCTCCATACAGAGTACCTGTCACTGCATATTGGTGTCACAAGGGATGTTTGCATTGCTTGTGACAGCAATAAAAGTGATCAGATTTTTTTTTTAAAAAAGCCTGTAATAAAGTTAAAAAAAATAAATAAAATAAATAGGAAAAAAAAATAAAAAAATTTTAGCCGCCCCCATCACCGTTGGCTCGCGCACAAAAAAAAACGTATACGGAAGTCGAGCTGCGAATTAAATCGCTGTTAAAACCACACATGTGAGGTATCGCTGCGATCGCCAGAGCGTGAGCAATAATTTAAAAAAAGAGCTACACTCTAACTCTTAACTGGTTACCGTTAAAAAAATTTAAAGCGTCGCCTATTCAGATCTCTATTGACCGTAGTTTGTCGCCATCCCACGGGGGGGGGGGGCGCAATTTTAAACCGTAACATGTTGGGTATCTATTTACTCGGCGTGAAATCATCTTTCACAATATACAAAAAAAATGGGCTAACTTTACTGTTTAGTATTTTTTAAATGCAGTGAAATGTGATTTTTCAAAATGTTTCCAAAAAAATGGCGTTTTAAAGACCGCTGCACAAATACCGCGTGACAAAAAATATTGCAATGACCGACATTTTATTCTCCAGAGTCTTTGCTAAAAAAAAATATATATATATATATATATATATATATATATAATGTTTGGGGGTTCTAAGTAGTTTTATAGGAAAAAATACTGGTTTTAACTTGTAAACAAAAAGTGTCCGAAATAGGGCTGGGGCTTAAGTGGTTAATTTAGTTTTTCCACCCATTGGCCCAATAAATTCAAGTTTATAGTTTTCCTTTTAAGCAAACCATGTAAGATGCCTAGCCACAAATTATAGTTTGCCTACCTTCAAAGGTAAACTCTTTAGCTATTTGTAACTCCCATGGCTCAAGGGACATCCCTGTTATGGAATAACTGTTGAATGTTACCGGTATGGAAAAATATACACTCCCTTGGGCATGTGTAGTCAGCACGGTCATTGTTATAATGAGCCCTAAAAGCAGTTACTGAACAAAAGTTTAAATTCAAAGATGTTATTAAAAAAAAAAAAAAAAACGGAGAAGTCTCTTTGGTGTAGAGCACAAATGTCACAAATAAGCAGAGTTCAGGAAAGGGCATTTATACACTGCTAACTAATGAAATTGAGGTCATAACCACATGTATCATTTTCCCGTAACCAGTGTACTGTTAAACTTGAAGAATTTAAACACATTGCAATTTGTGAAACAGCCATTAAAATATTGAGATGCAACATCGTTGGGAGCGGACCTCTATTTCTAGTTCATATTTTAATGGCTTTTAATTCAGTCTGGCTTGAAATGTTCAGTCATGCTGAATAAGTGCTTTTTTAACAGTCACTACCAAGCTGTACTTTGCCGAAGTGTTTAAATACTTGCTTTGCTAACTCAGTCCAGAGAAACTCTTCAGCATTCAGGAAATAACTGTCAGCATACACTGAATTAGCACTAAATGATGACCTTGCCACCCATTTACATTGGAAAATAACAAGCGTATTAAAATCCATTTGCAAAGCTTTTAAACCCTAAGCTGGAACAGGTTTTCAGAAACAGTGCTTGCCATCATAAGGAGATGTCATCTGTGCATCAAAGGTACTGTCAGTAATAATGCAGGAATGTTAATGATCTGAGAAACCTCAAACTCTCACATCTTCCTTGTAAACATGTCATCAATTATTAAAATTCTTCAAACATTGATTTGTTTCTCAATAGGTAAGAAAAACTGGAATTGGAAGAAAATAAGCTATTTTGTTCTTCATTCATAAGTACTTGTGGTTAAAAATTTCAACAAGATAAATTGCAAGCCTTTCAACAAAGATACAGGACTTTGTCTTTATGATCAGATCACGAGGCTGGTTAACCAACAAACACTTGAGTGTTATGGGCCATACACACCATAAGATTTTCTGAAGACTTTTTCCTTTAGATTTACCAAAATCAGATAATATGAGGTCAAACCTAAACACTTTCAATTTGTATGCAATCTGGCAGGCCCTTGCACTACATAGAAAAGATAAATATGAAGGAAAAAGTCTTCAGAAAATCTTATAGTGTGTATGGCCCTTTAACCTGCTATAAAGTCCCTGGCACATAGAAAATGATTCTAGATGTGTGTATTAACCACTTTAAGACCGGAAGGATTTGCCCCCTTAATGACCAGGCCCTATTTTGCGATTCGGCACTGCGTTATTTTAACGGACAATTGCGCAGTCGTGCAATGCTATACCCAAATAAAATTGACGTCCTTTTTTTCCCACAAATAGAGCTTTCTTTTGGTGGTATTTGATCACCGGTGCAATTTTTATTGTTTGCGCTATAAACCAAAAAATTTGTGACAATTTTGAAAAAAAAATACATTTTTCACAATCTGCTATATGACACTCTCCAAAAAAAAAAAAAAAAGTTTAAAAATCAACATTTTTTAACATTTTAGGCCAATTAGTTTTCTGCTACATATATTTGGTAAAGAAAATCGCAATAAGCGTATTTTAAATGGTTTGTGCAAAAGTTATTGCGTCTACTAACTACGGGAAAGATTTATGTCATTTTTATTGTTTTGTTTTGTTTTTTTTGCTAGTAATGGCGGGGATCTGCAATTTTTTGTGGGACTGTGACATTGCGGCGGACAGATCGGACCCCTAACTGACATTTTTGACACTTTTGGGGGTACCAGTGACATTACTACAGTATTCAGTGCTAAAAATATGCACTGTTACTGTAATAATGACACTGGCAGGGAAGGGGTTAACAGTATAGGTGATCAAGGGGTTAAATGTGACCCTAGGTGAGTGATTCTAACTGTGGGGAGGCGTGGCTTTTGAGATGACCATAGAGACATGTGATCCTATATAGAAGGATCACATGAGCTCTGTGATCATTTTAGGGAGAAGGACGGTCAGCTGTGTTTACAACAGCAGACCGTCCTTCTCTCTTTGCGGGGAGTGATCGCGGGTGTCAGGTGGCAATCAGAGCTTCCCCACTGCCGAGTGGGGGAGGGAGCGTGCTGCCGGCGGCGCGTGCTCGCCCCCTAGCTTCCCGCGCGCGACCGACGTAGACCTACCTCGTTTTGCGCAGGAGAGCCACCCTGCCACAGTAAAAAGGTGGCGGGTGGTCAGGAAGTGGTTAAAAAAAACTTCAAAGAGATCTTAAAGCTGAATTCCAGGTATTGATATCTTTCCAGTTTGAACCAATGTAACTACAGTGGGGGAAATAATTATTTGATTCCCTGCAGTCCAACAATAATTCTGGCTCCCACAGACTGGCTACAATATGTGCTCATGCGGTACACAGATAAGTCCTGTAAATTTAAGAAGGTGCTCCTAAAAACAACTCGTTATGTGAATAAAAGACACCTGTCCACAGAATCTCATTCTTCTATTCAACCCACTATCACGGGAAAGACCAAAAAGCTGTCAAAGGATGTCAGGGACAAGATTGTGGACCTGCACAAAGGCTGGAATGGGCTAAAAGACCATCAGCAAGACGATTGGTTAGAAGGAGACAACTGTTGGAGCGATTATTTGCAAATGGAAGAAATAAAAAATAGCCATCAATCGCCCTCGGTCTGGAGCTTCATGCAAGAGTTTGCCTCGTGGGGTAAGGATGATCATGAGAAAAGTGAGGGATCAGCCCAGAACTACATGGGAGGAGCTTGTGAATGATCTCACAGTCACCAAACAAACCTTTGGTAACACAATACCCTACCATGGATTGAAATCCTGCACTGCCCGCAAGGTCCCCCTTCTTAAGAAGGTACATATACAGGCCTGTCTGAAGTTTGCCAATGAACATCTAAATGATCCAAGAAGGACTGGGAGAAAGTGCTGTGGTCAGATGAAACCAATATTGAGCTCTCTTTCTTTAACTCGACTCACTGTGTTTGGAGAGATGGAAACATTATGCTTTGGAGCTGTTTCTCTGCTAAAGGTACAAGCCTACTTTGCTGTGTTGAGAGGCCAATGGATGGGGCCATGTATTTTAAAATCTTGGATGAGAACCTTCTTTCCTCATTCTTCCAGCATGACAATGACCCAAGACATACCGTCAAGGCAATAAAGGAGTGGCTAAACAAAAAGCACATTAAGGTCAAGGAGTGGCCAGCCAGTCTCCAGATCTTAATCCCATGAAAAATTTATGGAGGGAGCTGAAACTCTGAGTTTCCAAGCAACATCCAAGAAAGCTTAAGGATTTAGAGAAGATCTGTAAAGAAAAGTGGACCAAAATCCCTCCTGAGATGTGTGCAAACCTGGTAACCAACTACAAGAAACGTCTTACCTCTAAGCTGGTCAACAAGGGTTTCTTTACCAAGTACTAAGTCATGTTTTGCTTGGGGAGCAAACACTTATTTTACTCACAGAACTGCAACTCAATTTATAACATTTGTATCATGTGTTTTTTATTAATTTTTGGTTGATATTACGTCTTTATCATTTAAAATACCCCAATGATAAAAATTATAGACCTTTCATTTCTTTGTAAGTGGGCAAACTTTGAAAATCTGTAGGGGAGACAAATAATTATTTTCCCCACTGTATGCATTTACCATACCTGGCAAATCCCCTGGAAGCTTGAAATCATTCTAGAACACACCTCATGAATACAATGAAAGTTAAGCATTCTCTGATTGGACTAGGGGGAGATTACGGTGTCACCACCCTGTCTCTTCAACTCATCCAATCAGAGAATGCATTGCATTTCTTGAGAAAATGCAAAGCATTCTCTGAATGGCGACCATGACAAGTATGGAACCTCCTGTGTTCACAATGCAGTAGGGCAGCTACTCATTGTTCCTGATACAGTGATTTCTAGCTTCCAGAGGGATCAGCCAGGTATGTTTGCTATATGTACGGTTAAATTGGTCCAAGCTGGAGCAATGTAACTATGTAAAAATATCCATACCTGAAATTATTCTTTTTAATCTGCTAACGCAATGGGTCATATGAAGTCCAGTAAGAGAGCCAAAATATCTAAGTCCAAAGCTTTTAAAGAAAAAAAGCCAAAGCGTTGATGTGACCAAGCAGAACCCCCCCCCCCCCCCCCCCCTTCATCAGGGTTCAGGAATTTTGATTGTGCTTAAACAGACGTCAGATGGATACCAGATAGATTTGTTGTTTTCTGCCTAGAAATGTTTTAAAAGAGGCACTTGCTAACAGTAATATTACCTACCTTTTTTTTTTTTTTTCTTTTTGTTCAAAATATATGTGTTAAAGGTTAGGACATATAACCACAGTAGGAACATTCCATATCTTGATAAACATCAGAAAAATATAGCGTTGTACATACTGCATACAAGTATGAAAAGATGTAATACAAATCAATGCTTTCCAAAGCACCATGATAACCTTTTTCGCATGGTACATGAGGAGAAAGTGAAAGCGATGGATGGATGATTGTCACTGAACGGAGTTATATGAAAAAAAAGAATTTACAACTGCTACACCTGGTATGATCTGTTAACAGTAGTAAGATCCAAACCTTTCCTGAAACTAAGGTAAATTATCATAAACTAAAGTAAAATTAACATAGAATACAGTACAAAGGTGGGGAGGGGGTGTAAGGAGGATAACGAGTAATTAGTCCTCCATAGGGTAACAGGTCTTGTCCAAAAAGAGACAGAATATCCCTGCTGCATACAACTGAGTTAAGCTATGGGCTTCATGAAGTTGTGATCTTTAGTTTGCCCAGAGTGTTCTCAACCCCAAGCTGGCCTTGAGATACGATTCGTATATTTGAAAGATTGGATTCATGATTCTGCTTCTGTGAGAGAAAAGGTGTGTTCAATATTGGAGCGCCATCTAGAAAAAAACGTATCAGTAGGGATATAGTTTTGCAGCTCTGTATCCAGATTTTCTCGATAGAGAAGTTTTTTGAGGTGTTTATTCACAGCAGTAATCATTGGTGGCGAAGAGGATGTCTACACTTTTAGTAAATTTTTGTGGGCAGCTAGAAGACAAAAATGAGTCCATTGGGAGATATGTGTTTTAGGTTCACCTGGTTGCAGCTTGTCGGATTCATTGTGACTGAACAAAAGTAGAATAGGCGTCTTTGCAATGTTGTTCCAACCCCTTTTTGAAACCTTCCAAGCAGAGGCCTGATTGGCCCCCAAAACACATCATATTTTTTCTGCTATGTGTAGCACCCTCCTAGGTCAGATGCTAGAAGTGAGGCAAAATTAATTTTTTGCTCTACTGTTAGAAGCGGAGACTTAATTGTGTTTTGCCTACTCTGAGTTCTGCAGCTGCAGGCTTGCCTGCCCCCCCCCCTGTCTTTCCAGACGATTCTGGAAACATAGTAAGCAGGAGAAGGCAGAGTCTTAGCTGGCCCTGGATATAGTTTCAGCCAATCCCTGGTCAAGAAGAATGGCCAACAGGAGGCTGAAAGGTGTATATAAGGCGGACAGCAGAAAGTAGCAGGGTCCTTTTGCCTGCTGAGAGTGACCCAGCCTGAAAATGCTTTTAAACCTTCCAAGGCTTAGGAGAAGCCTTAAGAATCCTGGATGGTGCTTGCTCAGCTAGGAGCCATAGGATCACCCCTAAAGTCACAATAACATTTAAGGCAGCAATCTTCCTTTGAGAATTCATGCAGAGTCAAGCTGAAGCTGAGAGGAGGTCTTCAGTGAGTAGGTCACAGAAAATTCTCAGAAGAGACTGTTGCCTGTATAACCCCTTCTTGTTAGAGGGATCGTTCCAGACTCGATACCATGCTGCCAGGGTTGTGCCTTAGAGAAGTGAAGGCCTCTGTGCTTAAACTGCGTGCTACCATTTTGAGGAGAAAAACTCTTATGTTGCTTAGCTGCTTCCAGATAGTGTCCTTGTTCAAGTTGTTTAGTTCTGAAAAGGTACAGGATTGTGCATATAGAGGTTTTCTATTTGTTTTTGCTTTTTTCTATTGGACTAGATGGACTTTTTTCTATGTAACTATGTATATTTACTTTACTAAACTAATTTAGGAGGTCTAGGTAATAACCTATAACATCATGGCTGAATCTTGATATTTACAAACCCAAGCTTTGTATCTTAAAGTGGAACTAACCCCATCAATTTAACCATTTCCAAAAATAAATCCCAAGATAGAAATGTTTAATAATCCTTAATTAATTAATTAATAATCCTTAATTAATCAACTGTAGTGTTTTCATTTGCGTTCTGCCTTATACAGTGTATGACTCTTATGATTCAAGGCATGCCATGTCACAGTTAATGCCATGTCATGCATGCAGCACCACAGCAACTGCAGATATAAATAGACACTAAGATGGAATCATTTACTGTGGCAGGCAGGCAGGATCATGTATGTGTAAATATTTCTGCCTCTTCTGAGTTAGGGGCACGCAGCATGCAGCTCCCACGACCACTATGTCTGCTTTGCGGTATCCTGCTGCATTGAGCAGCCAGGGGGTCATGTGATTGCTATATGATCACAATGTCAACAAAGTTTTTATGCAGCTGTGATCCCTTTAGTGATGTTGTGATTGGCCTACAGCTATCACATGGTACCTGGGACAACCATAGCCCCATGTACCATGTGATAGCTGTGAGCCAAACACAACATACAATAGTATATTATGGCTGTTATGAATGTAACCCATTCATGACAGTTCAAAACATTGCTATTATAGTGATTATCACTTTAACAGAAATAAAAAAAAAAAAAAACCCTTATCACCCCTCCGGAATAGTATAGTGTCATTATGGTGACACTGAACTACTTTGATGGAAGTATGTAAAACAAATTGTTAAAAAATGAAAATAAAGATTTAAATTTTTTTTAAAAAATTCTATAAAACTGACTTATTTGTTTATTAGTTATTTATTTTATTTTTTTAACATACTTGCCCCAATCAGTATCCCTGATCAGTCATATGATGTTGCTGTACTGCACTAGTGAGAGTATGTAAAAAAAAAAAATGTGAAAAAAAATAATTTTAATTTAAATTCTTTATTTTCCATTAAGTTATAACAAAAAAAATACAACTTCAAAAAACTTGCCATGCCCCTTGATAAAAATACCTCAAACTGTCCACTTTCCAAAAAGGGGTAATGTGTAGTGTCCTGGCATTTTAGGGGCCTCAAGAAATGAGATAGGCCGTCAGTACATTAAGACTCATCAACTTTCAAATATGCATACCGTGGTTTGTAGACTATATAACTTTCATATGAACCAATTACATTATTGAGATTTTTTTTTTTTTTTTTACCATAATACATTGTGGCCTAAATTTATGAAAAACAATATTAGACTTTTTTTTTCTTTATAACAGAAAGTAGAAAATATATATTTTATTCAAAATGTTTAGTTTTTGAATTACATAACAATGAGAAAACCCAGTGGTGATCAAAAACCACCTAAAAAAAGCTCTATTTGTGTGAAAAAAAATGATATAAATTTCATTTTCGTACAGTGTTGCATGTCCATGCAATTGCCAGTTAAAGTAGCACAATGCTGAATAGCAAAAAATTCCTGCTCATGGTGGGGGTTAAACCTTCTGGAGGTCAAGTGGTTAAATGTAATCATTTTAAAAATTAACTAAAAGTTATCCAAATCAGAAAAGCTCTGTTTTCTTCAAACAGCTATTCGCAAAAAATAGCCATTTTTATTTTTTCTGCAATCAGATAGTTCGTTGAACAAACAGGTCAGGTTCATTATCTTAAATTTGCCATAATTTTTTCTCCCAGAGAAATAAATGGCACCTAACCTTTCCCAGTTAAAAAAATGAATTTTGTTTTTACCGATTTTTATTAGCCAAGCTATGTAACTCCTTCCATCCACAGACTGAATTAAATTTCCATTAGTTAAGGGAGCGTGTGGTTAGATATGAAATACAATAACTACTATTGATTTATAGCAGCTTTGGGCTATTGTTATAATACTGTATTTGTTCTTTAAACAGATAGCAGATTGTAGTTAAATGTAAGTTTGGGCATTACTTACACTTATTTAAAATGATCCTTTTCTTTGCCCATACAGGCATAGTTAAAATAATCCCCCTCATCCCCTCCATCTCCAGCAGTGCATACATACCTTTTCTTCTTCGCATGCCACTCTATTTGTCCGCCAGGATAAGGGAAGCACTTTATAAGCTCCCTATCTTACTCGCACAGGTGTGCACAGCCTATTACATTAAGGTGTGCACTCCAAAGCTCAAACACATGCAGGGCCGGTGCTAGACTATTTTACGCCCTAGGCAAGACCAGCTACTTGCGCCCTCCGCCCCCAAGAAAATAAAATAAAAAGGGAAGGGGTTAAAAACTCCTTTATGTCATACCCAGTGACCCTGATCTGATGGCTCCTCTATGTTATGCTGTTATACCCAGTGACCCCCATATTCCTCAATGTCACACCTGGGGACCCTAATGTCCCTCTATGCCACACCAAGGGACCCTGATGATCCTCCATGTCACACCCAGAGACCCTGATGTTTTTCCATGTCACACCTGGGGACCCTGATGTTCCTCCATGTCACACCTGGGGACCTCAATCCCCCATGGCACACCCAGGGACCCCAATTCCTCATGGCACACCTGGTGACCCCAAAACCCTGTTACACCCGGTGACCCCTATCCCCCATGGCACACCTGGTGACCCTGATTCCCTTTCACACCAGGGAACCTCCATGTCACACCCAGGGACCCTGATCCCCTGTTCTGGGGACACTCACTGGGCGGTATGAAGAGAGTGGCCCGCACTCTGCCCTCCTTCACAGTGATCCTTCTGATTCCTTCTCCTAGGATGCTCCTCTTCTGGACCACAGTGCTCACCACAGCTCCAACCGACTGCTGTGAAGGGAGAAGCAGCAGTCAGAGAACTCCGCACGTCCCTAATCCCCAACCTCCTCAGACCATTCCGGTGCCTCGTCGTTTCTGCTCCAGTAAAGGTGCCGCCCTCCAGTGCCAAGCTTGGGTTCAGGTTCAGCTCTCCTGCTTAATACCGACCCAGGGAAATGAACGGCTGCCCACCAGCTCAGTGCAGAGAGTCACTTCCTGCCCAGGGTTTACACCACTCAGCTCCAGCCAAAGAGGATCATCGTGCAGGCAGCACTCCTGTGGGCTCCCTTCCTGCCTCTTGGGCCCCCCCCCAACATTGGTGGAAAGCCAGGGCCTGGTAGTTCAGCCACTGCCCCAGACACCTGGCATCTTCCTCTGTCCATTCTTCCTCCCCCACTGCCGCCCCCTCCCCTCAGCTCACAAGGATCATTCATGATGGACAGAGAGTGCCGACTCATGGCTGTGCCCCTAGGTTGCAATGCGCCCTAGGCGGCTGCCTAGTTCACCTAGTGGAAGCACCGGCCCTGAACATATGGTACCAATCACTCACTTTGTTCATTCAGGAAAGGAAGGGGGCTGATAAATTACATACAGTATTCACTGGCCCCTTCCCCCACTCATTCTAAAACATCCCGTTGTGTGTGCCCGCAGCAGCAGTCATTGGAGAGAAAAGGATGGAAGCCGGCAGTGCTGCGGGGAGAGGGGGGAAGACAGGGCAGTAGGGGGAATCTGCACTGCATTGGGTAATTAGCCTGTGCACACGCCTTTGCTTACTTGAGTTTACTGTACATCGAACTGTGGACTCCTTTATGTGCCCCATGTGTCAGCAATGGGCCCATTTTGAGGCACCTAGCACTGTCACATGTAAGAGGGGTAGTAAAGCATATACTAAGCTATACCTAGACATTCCAATTTTGTTTGCTGCCTTGAAAAGAGTAGCAAGGGGGCATAATAAAAACATATAATGTTAAAACATTGATAATTTACTTTTTCAGGAAACAAACAGAAACAGGCCTACATTTTAAATGTAAGCATGCATGGTTTCATGAGCAGGCCCACAAGGTAATGGATTAGGTAACAGACAAGTCTTACAATTGAAAGGGAATATAAAATGTCCCTTGGTTTCTTCCCCGTATTTATGCAAAATTTATGGTGAGCAAAACAACATTTTTCAGGATGCCCAAAATGAAATACTTGAGTAATGAAACAGGAAAACACCTGTGCTGTGCAGAATTTTGAATACAGAAACCAGAACTGTACATACATGCTTTATAATATATAAATTTATATTTTCAGAGGAAACAATTTTCTGCTTTTTTACTCATAATTACTATCCCCAATCTGCTGGGTCATCCATGCATTTTAGTCGTGCAAACATGAACAAACATTGGAGTGGAGGGAATTCAGAGTTTCAGAAAAATACTGTTTACTGTGATACTAAGATAAAGGGATATATAAATTATGGGGATGAAGCCTGATGATATACAAATCCCAAAATTCATCTGGATTGCAAGTGCTATATTTATCCACACAACATAAGATTTGTCTGCAAAACCTGTTCTCTGCCTGCATGTTTTTTTTTTTAGACTAAAGGTAATGTATAGTGGTTTTGTTTGTATTTTTTTATTATGGTCATAAGCATGTACCTATCTGTGAAATATTAAATATTACATGAGAATATTGTAATGTAACCTTTTTTGTTTACTGGGCTGTATGTTCTTCACCTGTATAACTGCCATATGGCAGTTTGGGGAAAACATAGTCTTCATTCCTGTTTGGATTGTTTGTTCCATTCCAAAGTAATCCATTCCTGTTTAGATTATTATTATTATTATACAGGACTTATATTGCGCCAACAGTTTGCGCAGCGCTTTACAAAATGAAGGCAGACATTACAGTTACAATACAATTTGGTACAAAAGGAATCAGAGGGTCCTGCTCGTCAGAGCTTACAATCTAAAAGGGCGGGTCAATTGATACAAAAGGTAATAGCTGTGGGGAATGAGCTGATGGGGAAAGTGAAACAGTGTTTTAGTTAGTAGTCGGATAGGCTTCTTTAAAGAGAAGGGTTTTCAGGGCTTGTCTAAAGATGGATAGATTAGGGGACAGTCGGACAGATTGGGGTATAGAGTTCCAAAGAATGGGAGAAGCTCTGGAGAAACCCTGGAGGCGAACATGGGAGGAGGTGACAAGGTCCTGGAAGAAACGAAGAGAGCTGCTTGGTTGATATTTTGAGATCAGGTTAGTGATGTAGCTGGGGGCAGAGTTGTGGATGGCATTGTAAACTATTGTCAGTACTTTGAATTTTATTAGTTGGGTGAGTGGAAGCCAGTGAAGGGATTGGCAGAGAGGGGTGGAGGACACTGAACAGTTGGTAAGGTGGATAAATCTTGCAGCAGCATTCATTATGGACTAAAGGGGGGATAGTCTATGTAAAGGTAGTCCAATGAGGAGGGAGTTGCAGTAGTCGAGTCGGATTTTGGTTGCTTCTCAGGACCCATTAGGGTACTATGGGAATGGGACTAGGGAAATTTCACATTTGATATTTCCTTATTAAAGTTGTCTCATGGTATCTAAGAATGCAAGCCTCTAAAGTATAGTTCCCTTAGATGACTTCATGCTATAGAAATGTCATTGTAAACTGACTACATGAACAGCCCAAAGACTGCACCAAGTGAAACTCCTGCACCTCTCCCTGTAAGACTACATCCTGGAAAACTCCCAGCCTGGCCTAGCTATGTTTCCCAGCAGTCTGCCACATACCTGCTTCAGGCCAATGGACCCCTGTTCCAGGACAGCCTGTTTCCAAATGCTTCTCCCATAGTGAAGTTAGGAGAAGGAAGAGTCCACACAAAGAAAGCCATTTAGCTGTTTACTTGAACATTAAACATTACATATGTATAGCTCCAACCATGCCAGACAGGTGACCGTACATTTGTTCTTAAGCACCTCTTCTCCAGGCAGAATACATTTTTATTTTTTTGTAGTTATTCTTCATAACAGAGGTCCTCCAGCCCCTAATTAGCTTTGATTCCCTTCTCTGGACTCTCCCCAGTTCAGGGACATCCTCCTGAGGACTCGTGACCAAAACTGGGTGGCAATTTGAAGATGTAGCCGAACCAGGGTTTTGTAAAGTGGAAAAATTATGGTTGTATCACCCATTTTAATGTGTGCTAAGAGTCTGATAGCCTTGCTTGCTGCAGCTTGGCATTGCATCCTATTGCTGAGTCTGTCATCTACTAGATCCTTTTCCATCCTTGGTTTTCCCAGATTTTCTCCTCCTAATGAGTAACGTACATGCATATTTTTAGCTCCCCAGTGCATTACTTTAAAATTTTCAATATTAAACCTTATCTGCCATACAGCTGTTAACTCCCCCTCCTGATGATGTCCTGGTGACAAAACGCGTAGGGGCAAAGATACACAGCACTACATTGCTTCCGCTAGGTGGAACGCACGCTGGCTCCAATACACATCAGTGACACGAAGCAGTGGCAAAACAGCATATACTGACGGCAACATTTTACGGGTGCCAGGGGGAAGCACCTAACAATGTGAGCGTATACACAACATTATTTAGGGATTTTTTAAATAAATGTGATGATATTTCTTCTGTTTTTTTTTTTTTTTTTGCATGGAACATTACGGTACTGCAAATAAGGCGTGTTTTGACCTACCTCAGTGTAAACTAAGGAGGTCAACAACCTGTGGTAAATTTGGTCCTAGGAGGGCAATGGAGTGGTGACAGGACACAAAGATTGTTATTTCACCGCAAAGCACAGCACTTTCCTTTGGTTAAGAAAGTGGAGCACTTCATTTCCAGCACTATATGCACTTTGAGGATCTGTCAGCACTTTATATTTTAGAACTGCTTGCATTTTGAGGATTGTATTCAACTTTTTCATTTTAGGGGACAGCACATCTATTTTCACTATTATTTTTATTGTTTGTGGTACCATAAGTCATTGCAGCAGCTTCCCATTTTTGATTTGAAGTTATTTCCCTGCTTTTCTTAATACTATCAGCAAACACTGTGATTGAACCATTTATTCCAACCTCTATATCATTTATGAACAAGTTAAACATAATTGGTTCCAGGACAGAGTCCTGGGGCACCCCTCTCACAACTTTAGACCATTCAGAAAATATGCCATTTATCACTATACTTGCTCCTAGCAGTCTCTATCCCTGAAGATGCCCTATTGGAGGAAATGCATTGGGAAGAGCCAATATTGTTAGGTCACTGCATTCTCTGGCTGCTTGATTTTGTGGCAGGGTTCTCATCGATGATCATACTGCTGTGATTGATTGCTTTTATGTAAGTGCATCTATTTTTAAACACATTTTTTATATAAGACTTTACTGCACTATGGAGCTCTCCTGTTTTAGGTATTAACTGGCTACCCTGGAATGTGAGGAAAAATTGAGTTTCATGTTGGTGATGGGAGCAGGGGAAAGCTTAATTTTAAGCCTTCGGGGAGATTTTCTTATTCATATAAGCTCTGCTGTTTTGTGCTGTCGGTAAATTGCTATATGTTGCACAGGAGCACTGGAGCACAGCTGTCATCAATTTCTTGCAATAAGACCACTTTCATCATCGTCATGTACTGATCTTCATTGTTGTGGATTTGCACTGGACTTCATTTGCACAAGTGGACTAAGTTGTATATACCTGTATAGGAATTGGTAAATTGTTTTATGCAACAAAAGCACTTTCCATCACAGTCATATATTGATCTTCGTTGCTGGAGATCTGCACTGTGGATTGGATTCCTATTTTTACAGTTATATGAATTGATAAATTGCTATTTTGCAAATTTTTATTTAACTCATGTTATGATTTTTTTAGCACATTTTCTGTAAGGTTTTCACATTTACATGTGGAGATATTATGTATATAAGTTAATTCTTTGTTGGTTATATGCATTCTTAAAGAGACAGACACATTTTAAATGGATAAGAGCACCTGATTTTTCCTTTTTGATTTATTTGGTAGCTTTTTATTCAGCCCCACTTGGTGCAGCCATCAATATTGATCTAAACGCAGGTTTTATACTAATCTCTTGGCTTAATACTGTATGAAATGCCTTAGAGAAAACTACTGTAGATATGCGATATCCACAAGCTTTCCTGTATCCAAATTATAGCTTACCTCCTCATAGAATGTTAAAAGGTTGGTCTGGCAAGAACAGTCTTTCATAAATCCATGTTGGTTACTACTAATGATGCTATTAGCAGTAACCAACATGGATTTCGGAAATCAGCAAATCATCAAATTCAGGGATACGGTCCACTATCATTCATTCCAATATCCCACTCATCTCGAGTCCCTCACCTCCCCATTGGTGAACTCCGGATCTGGGGTGTGTGGTTGACTTCTTGGTGAGGGTGGAGCTTCACCCTTCAAATGGTATTTAGCACAATGAAGGATTTGGCCACAGTCTGTTTGGTGATTCCTGGGATAAGGACATTCAGTGCATTTGACAGGGCAAACAAGCTTTAAAAGGTAATGAGTAGTTCCCCTATGGGGGATTTTCCTTTTGGCCCTTTCCCTCTTTTGTTTCCTCTTCCTGATGTTTTGAAGTGATTACATTTAAATAGGTTCCTGTGGGAAATACACTCTCACGGATACATCTGCTATTTTTATATCTCTTTATTTATAGAACTACAACACCTGAGGGATATGGGCTTGTAGCCCCTCTTCCCCCCTTCTTTTCCCTCTCCCTTCTCCCTCCTTCATGATGTTTTGGGACTCCCACAGTAAACATCCATGTGGATAGTACACTAGGAGGAGAGTGTATTTATTCTCCTTGGCTTTGGTTGTGTGTTAATGCCAGCTGTTCCCTCTGAAGATTAATTAAAGGAAATTACAACCTATAATTACTAATTAAACATCTAGCCTACAAATTTTGCCTATAGGCTTGCATACTGTATATGTAAGCAAATATGTAGTATCCAATATATATGTATATGTACCATCCAAATCCACCATCATTTTTCTTTTTCTTACTGGACATATTCGTTTAAGTAATTGACTGGACTTGAAGTTATTATCTGTGAGGGTGATGTGTTTCACCTTCCCTCACGGACCACCCTGGACCTTACACCTGAGAAAACTGCACTGCCCCTCATCATGTGTTGCGTGACAGGTATATTTATTTCAAAGTATTTTCTTTGTTTTATTACATACTTGCCTTGTCGCTTATTTGCCATTTGAACTCAAATATTTTTGATAATGATTGTGTGAAATCATGTTGTTTATAATTACTAATTATAATATTTTGTTTAATTATAGTTTTAATGGTATTTTGTGTCATATGTGTGAGATACAGTATAAGAACAGTCAAAGAGGTCCTGAGGAGGTGGTATTCCCACGAAATGCATCAACCTTATCTTTTATGTGTCTGGGACACCTCCATTGGCAAACTGTAGGATGGTTCTCTAGACCATTGTGTTTGAATAAACGCATGTAACATGTGACTAACAACTGGATTGTTTTTATAAAAACAATTTTTTTGTGTGTATGTTGTTGTTTTGATACTAAGATTAAAATAGATTTTTTATAAAATATACTGTATGTATTATTACTTCTGAAGGTATATACAAAGTCCCACCTATTGGTTCTGTCTTTCCTTCCAATAGTTTACATACTATTGATGTTAGGCTGACTAGTCTGTAATTTCCAACTATATATCTTGACTCTTTTTTGAGTAATGGTACCATATTTGCTTTTTGCCAGTCTGCTGGTACCATTTTGGTCAGTAAGCAACATCTAAGTGACATCTAGTGACATCATCGGGCATATCTGAACCCTACCCTAAACTATTATTTAGTCTCTTATCAAGGCAGCTTGTGGACACACATGGAGTCAAAGCAATGAGTTATCCTGTAATAGACAGCTTATTCCTAAATTTCAGGCAATGAGACTGTACCTAAAATCTAGCTATCTTTTCTCTGCTCTTTGCTAATGCATAGTTCTCCAGAAATCCTTTGTCATGTATTAAATGTTTATTTGTAAAACAAAGAATGTATACCTATAGTAAAAACATATAGGGGAATATAAATACTGTGAAGCAATGAATGTGACATTCACCAGATATTCACTGTAGGTGGATCAGTCACTGTAATTTAAAAAATGTGCACCAGGATGATTCACCTGCAGTAAATGTTTGGTAATATCACATTCACTGCTTTATTAAAGTGTCCCATAGAGTAAAACTTTGTTTTGTAAATAAATAAAAAAAAAAAAAATAGCATTTCCCCAAACCATGACAGTTTTCTTTAAAAATCATCAAATTCGTCGGAACATCTATATGTTTAGCTACTTGTTTTCCTATGATCTTGAAGCAAAGCCCAAAAGAACATTTGACTGAGATGTGCTTTGTAATGGCACGTAATAAAAAGGTACTTCAAATATCAAATTTCTATTACCGAGGGGCGTCAGAATTGCAAACACTATAATTTGTGATAATTGTTCTATCATGGCTATTGAAACTCACAAAATGCTTAGTCCATTTCAGAAGTATAGTTACCTCCTGTTCAGTCATCCATTCTGTGATCTTTTGGCACTTTGCGTTAGGATGGGATTGTATTTGTTACCTTAGTAACAGCAATAAATGTTATTCTACAGTTATTAAACAAATGCCTGCTAACAAAATAAGTTCAGATTCATTGTGTCACTCTTTCTATTGCTGACCCGTAACAATCTAGGTATGTGAGAAATTTCAAATCTGTTTCAATGTGTCACATTAGAGGTTAAAAATAATTGCATGAAACAGTGATGGAAGCCAGGTGGCATAGAGTGAACTGTTGCATGAAGGATGGAAAACAGACAGAGTGGAAGAGAACTGCCTGCTCTCCTCTCTTGACTTACACAACATCATTCAGTTCCAGTCTAGTGTCTGGGGAAGGATTGATGAGGATGTAGGACAGCGTGTTCTGCTGATCATTCATTTCATCTAGAAAAAAAAAAAAAAAACATAGTTATTGCCTGAAACATGATGAAAATACAGTGCAAAAGCCACATAATTAAAACAGATACATTCCTAATTAGTGAAGACAACTGGAACATAGTAATTATTAATGATTCTACAATTTGTTAGTGATTTTCAAATATAACAATTCTTCAAAATTATTCAGGCCTAAAAGCTGGCCACCCACATTCACAGTCCATTCATCATCAACAAAATGTACTACAGGTCGTGTTGCTGTCTGGCCTAGCTATACATCCATTTGCATTATGCCTAATCATTCAGATCCTCCCACTATGCATTTGGGGACTATTTATAATAATCTGACTGATTAAAATGCCTCGATGTGTAGACAACTTGAAACAAATCTGTTCTTCAACCTATAATGTATAACTATGGGCAAAATAAAAAATGTCACGTTTTACAGTATGTTGGTAGGATTAACACAGCATTCCTTTTTTTATTATTCTGAGTTCCACCTGTAACAGTTTATTCAAAGGAAAGAGATACACTGCTCAAGGTAATGGGAAGCTTGATGACCAACAGTGGTGCTCGCCCCGGCTCTCCTCCGTGGACAGTCAATAATGAAAAGAAATGGCTGCACTCAGATGTTGTCAAAATCCAGGTTTATTGGACATCCCGATGTGGCAAAAAAGTGGCAAGGTAGACGCGTTTCACACACTAAGATGTGTGCTTAATGATTAAGCACACATCTTAGTGTGTGAAACGCGTTTACCTTGCCACTTTTTTGCCACATTGGGATGTCCAATAAACCTATTTGAAACAGTTTATTACCTGCTGATCCAGCCAGTAATGCTGTTATTTCCAATGTCGTTTAACAGACCAAGCTGTCCAGCAAAGTATGCAGTTAGAGGATCGAGACAAACAATTTTACACTGATAGGGGTGCTTACATTGGTCAGCTAGTATTATTTTTTTAACTTAGATTTTATTCATTTATTTATAAAATTTAGAGTTATAGTAAGTCAAAAGGTACAATGTGGTAAACAATAATGCATATGAATGTGTACATGAAAAGAAGAGAGAGATTGAGTAAATAATGGCAAATATACCAAATGGTTGCGGCGTGTAAAAGGAAACGGATAGTATATATTCATAGTGGGTGTCCATCAAAGACTACCATAATGAAAAGATATGTTGCGTCTTTATCCAAAGCTTAACCACTTCTGGAGCGGAATGATTTACCCCCTCAATGACCAGGCCATTTTTTGCGATACGGCACTGCATTATTTTAACTGACAATTGCACAGTCGTGGAACGCTGTACCCAAATAAAATTGCCGTCCTTTTTTTCCCCACAAATAGAGCTTTCTTTTGGTGGTATTTGATCAACTGTGCTATTATTTATTTATTCTTTTTGAGCGCTATAAACATAAAAAGAGTGACAATTCTGGAAAAAAAAACATTATTTTTTAATTTCTGCTATAAATCAATTTTTTTATTATTTTAGGCAAATTTGTGTTCTGTAACATATTTTTAGTAAAAAAAAAATCCCAATTAGTGTATATAGATTGGTTTGCGCAAAAGTTATCGCGTCTACAAGCTAGGGGAAAGATTTATGTCATTTTTATTTATTTATTTATTTTTTACTTGTAATGGCGGTGATCAGCGATTTTTTGCGGGACTGCAACATTGTGATGGACAGATCAGACACCTAACATTTTTGACACTTTTTGGGGGAACCAGTGACATTACTACAATATTCAATGCTAACAATATGCACTGTTACTGTACTAATGACACTGGCAGGGAAGGGGTTAACACCAAGGGCAATCAAAGGGTTAAATGTGTCCCTAGTGGGTGCTTTCTATCTGTGGGGGGATAGACTTTCTGCATGAACACAGATTAAATAGGAGGAACACAGGATCCCTGCGTCCATCACTGACAGAACAGCGGTCTGCTGTGTTTACAACGGAAGACCGACCGCCGTTCTGCTTCCAAAGTGATCGATCGTGGGTGCCCAGGGGCAATCGCGGCTGCCGGACCCGCTTATCGGCTTCCCCTATGGTTTATGGGCATGCATGCACCCCCCGTCAGCGGTCTCGCAAAGTGACGTACAGGTACGTCGTTTCCCAGAACAGAGCCAACCTGCCGCAGTAAAACTGCAGCGGGCGGTCATTAACCACTTTAAGACCGCTCACAGTAATATTACTGCGGCAAAGTGGCTCGTTATCGTCTGACGACGTAGTACTACATCGTCAGACACTCCCCCTTCTGGGCGGCGCTTGCGTGCCGCCGGAGGCTCGCTCCCGCTGTTTTCATTCACAGCGGGAGTCGGGCCAGGGGAGGAGCAGCTGCGATCGCCGCTGCTCTTACCCGATCGTCGGGGATCAAGTCTGGAGATCCGCCCGCTGTGTGTAAACACAGCGGGCGGATCTACATAGTGACAGGGAGTGACAGATCGGACTGTTCAGCATAGCTGGACATCCGATCTGTCCATGACTCACTCAGTCACCTCCCCCCCTACACGTCAGTAAGCACCAGGCATACATTAACCCCTCCCTCTCCAATAAAATTAACCCCTTCCCTGCCAGTGTCATTTTTACAGTAACAGTGCATATATATAGCACTCATTACTGCAGTAATGTCACTGGTACCCCCAAAAGTGTCAAAAATGTCAGTCAAGGGTCCGATCTGTCCGCCGCAATGTCGCAGTCCCGCAAAAAAAATCGCAGATCGCCGCCATTACGCGTTAAAAAAAAAAACACCAAAAATGACAGAAATCTTTCCCTTTGTTAGTAAACGCAATAACTTTTGCGCAAACCAATCAAAATACGCTTATTGCGATTTTTTTTACCAAACATAGGTAGCAGAAAACAAATTGGCCAAAAATTTTTAAAAAATTGGTTTTTACATCTTTTTTGGGGGGAATTTCATATAAAAAAATGTTAAAAATATTGTTATTTTTTCAAAATAAACGCTCTTTTTTTGTTTATAGCGCAAAAAGTAAAAATCGCACAGGTGATCAAATACCACCAAAAGAAAGCTCTGTTTGTGGGAAAAAAAGGACGTAAATTTCGTTTGGGTACGGCGTCGCACGACCGCGCAATTGTCAGTTGAAGTCGCACAGCGCCGAATCGCAAAAAGTGGCCTGGACGGAAGACAGCAAAATCCTCCGGTGGTAAAGTGGTTAAGTGGTTATGAACGAGTTTTTCAAAGAGAGTGAAGATAGTATTAAGATTAACTTCTGAAGAGTACTGTCAGAGAGCAGAAGTTCAAAAGTGAGAACTGATCTGAGTGTCGTTCATCTACCCTAAAGCTGTACTTCTGGTGTCTTTGATCCACGGAGTGCAAAATAAATAGAATCTAGAAGTTGTGAGTTGAGCCTTAGAAAACATGTATTTCAACATCAAATGCTCATTAAGGATAGTAACCAGCTAGGTTGGTTGGAGAAGAGGCAGATTTTCAGTTGGGTGCTAATGCTAGGCGGGCCATGATGAGTATGTGGGTCAGGATGGTTTATGTGCGTCCACCTGGGCCATGCGTCGAGGTCCAGTCCCAGAAGGGCTATTGGTGTTGAAATAGTAGCCTATATCCCCGTTACAGATAAAATATCTGATTGCAGGCAGAGGCCTTTAATGGCAAGCTATGAGCCAGCAGTGTGCCGTAGTTCCGAGATGCACAGTGGCGGTTTAGGGCAAAAGGAATAGCCGCGATAAGTCCCCAATTGTGCAATCGTTTCATACCTTTCTTCAAGGTAGTGATAGGGACCAGTTGGGTTTGAAAGGTTACAAGTAATTTGGTTGGAAACCCCCAGGAGTATGGAATGTTGTGGTCTCTGAGAACTGATGTGACAGCTGAAAATTCCTTGCGCCTCTGAGAGGCTGCTGTGAGTCTATCCTTAATATGGCAAGTCCTGGGGGACTGTGTAAGGCAAGGGCTTAGGCTTCATAATCCTGTGTGCTTTGTCAATCAGGATGTCTTGGTGAGTAAGATCTGGGAGCAGTTTGATGAACAGCTGACGAAGATATGGTAAAAGTTCTTTGTTTTTTACAGTTTCCAAAAAGCCCCGGAATTTAATGTTATTGCACTGAGAATGGTCTTCTAAGTAGGCAACTTTGAGTTGTAGGCTCAGGATCTCTTCCGCATGGGTGTCGTGAGTATCCAGCATTTCATTGTGGGCTTTGGCAATGTCCCTCAGTTGTTCCTCTACATGTTCTGTGAATTCTTCTATGTAGTCTAACCTGGGGGCAAGATGTGAGATAGAGGAGCACATTTCACTTTGCAGCCCAGTTTGCAAGAAAAGCAGCATGCCTTTTAAGGTAGACTCAGAGGCAGGAGCATCTGAGGCAGGAAAAGCAGCCAGCGCCTCATGGCTGTCAGTGTCCCTGTCTGCCTGAGTTCTTAAGATAGCGTCTCCATGCAGCTTTTTAGCTGAGTGAGGCCTAATGAGAGACTGAATAGAATAATTCCTACTTCTTTCAGCAGCTGGTTCTTATGTAGCTGGGGACTCAGGGGAGGATTCCTTCATATCTGACAACTGGTCCTGTGCCTCCGCTACGTCAAGCGGTCATCTCAGTCGGCAGCTTTAGTTTGTATTAATTTATATACAATGTGGAAAACAGTTATCGCAAAAGGACAAAAAAAGCTATTGCTGTAACTGTTTAAAATGTGTTAGCTGGAGTTGGGTTTTACATTGTTGGTCACTAATGTAAAGTCCATTTAAATCTGCTAGTACAACCAACACTTACTGACAAAGCTGCTCTCCAAGGATGGTGATATCGCTGCTCCATATATGCAGTGGAGGAGTGTATGTATTCATGAAAGGAAGTGTGTTAATGGCCAGTCACTAGTTAAAAATAAAGGAAAAAAAGCCTGAAAAAAAAAAAGAAAACGAATGCAACCACCACACCCCATAATTGGTGCTTTTAATTACTTTATATCCGATGTATGTTTAAGTTCTTGTGACATGGTGCTGATATCTTAGTCATGGCTGCAGCTGCAGTATTAATCCAAATATATATATATTTTTTTTTTTTTGGAGCAGGCAATTTTCTAAACAGTAGAAGTGATCTGAGCGACTATATAGCAGCCTGATCACTTTTACAGGCGCAGAAGGGGGTTAGGAATGTTGGGTTTGTGTGCACTTAAATTTATTATTTGTTTTTTCCTAAAAGTTTGCATTTGACAAATGACTGCTCAAATATTGTGCAACATAAAAAAAATAAATATAAAGGTGCTATACTTATTATAACAAAAGCTAATATCAATATTATGAAATAAAATATCAACTTTATGAAATGAACATGAATAACTAACAAATAATGTTGAATAAACAATGTAATAATGTGATCAAAATTCACAAATACATAAACTATCAATATTATCAAATGAAAATGTCAGTGTTACCATACAATCAATAATCAACCGCAATAGGAAATGACCTGACTCCTAAAACGGAGACCCTTTGTCTCTTGGCTTATGGCTGGGGCCCTCTGACCCCTAAATTAGACCTTCTGTCTCTCCCACTGGAAGCAGTCTCCAAACTGGAAATCCTGAGCTATCCTCAGACCTGGACTATAACGACCATGCACACCTGTGTACTCAGCCAGGTTAGAGGTGTCTAGCAAAACCTGGACAAAGAATCGAATGTTCTGATCCAGAACTACAGAATGAAAGAAAGCCAAATATGCAGTTTTCTCTGCCCAGAGACTGGAGAATCTGGAACATCGCATTTACCTTAAATGCGAATCCTGTGTCACATTTCCCTATATTCTCACTGTGACAGAGCCTCGCCCTGTCACAATATATATATATATATATATATATATATATATATATATATATATATAGAGAGAGAGAGAGAGAGAGAGAGAGAGAGAGAGAGAGATAGAGAGATAGAGAGATAGATAGATAGATAGATAGATAGATAGATAGATAGATAGATAGATAGATAGATAGATAGATAGATAGATAGATAGATAGATACACATTGTATATATAATGTTTTAGGATTCAAGCAAAAAAATGCAGATTTTTACATGTATTTGAGAAATATCAGAATTGGCCCAGTTTTGAAGTGGTTAAGACTTCATTCACACCTATGAGACACAATATGTTTGTAACACATTTTTTTTCTGTGTTTGTAGCATGACAGCATAGGGCGACTCATGTTCCTGGAACACAAAAAGGTGTGAATGCACACTTATACTTTTATATATAAATAAAAAGATATATGAGACCAACTGGTATGATAGGCAATGTGCACATCCCCATTAAATCCAGGTGGATGTCCCTACTTCATGTATTACTGAAACAAAAAAAAGACAGAATAAAAAGATAAGGGGTGCTTTTATAGCCCCCTTTCTTTATGGGATGGCGGCAGGGGAGTAATAATCAATATACAGCTATTGGTTTTCTCTTAGTCAGTCAGTAAGTGAACTTTTGACCTCAGGTCAAAGCTTAGTTTGGTTTTTCCCGCTCTACGGGCAGTATCTGGGCAAAGTTTAGCTGGGATTCAGCTCTCCCACCAATGGGGGGCTATCACTAGGCAGATCTGAGCAGGGGGCTGTGTTTCCCGCTTGTATGCTTCAAGCTTACACAGCCGCTCCAGCTCAAACTGGTTCTCAGGTGGGCTATTTAAGAGGCGGCCGCGGGACTCCGGGTCACTTCACCCTGTCAGGATATAACTGAGGTGTTCCTGCGCTCCTACCTTTTCACCATGAGCCTAGTGAGGAAGCTTCTGGAGAAGGCCGGCGAACAGGGCAGTGAAGAATGGATCCGCCGCTGTTTGGAGCTACCCTTATCTTCAGCGCAACCTGCCTCGACTGCTTCAGCATCGGCCGTCAGCTACGCTCCCATCGCCAGTGGCAGCGGAGCTCTGGTGGAAGAGCAGGCAGCGGAGGATGCATCGCGCACGGAGGAGGTCGGGAGAATGGCGTCCGGAACCGCGAGCATGCGCAGTAGTGCATCATCAGCCATTTACGGAGCGGAAGCGGGGCCTTCAAAGAGACGGAGATTGCCCCGGAAGAGCTACTCACCGCCGACCGGAAGGGACGTCGCCGGTCCGTCAAGAAGGAGTTCCCCACACGGAAGTCGAGGACAGCGCCAGAACCCACCGGCATCGGCCGGGACATCCAGGAAGCAGCGGACCCCTGGGCGCAGGGCGTCCGAAGACAGAACGGTGCCTGCTACTCCGGGGGGGGCCCCCCCTTCTGCCAGCAGCGAAGATGGACCTTCATCCCAGGCAAGAGCGTCGGCTCCGCCTACCGCGGGTGAGTCTGCTCCCCCTGTGTCTATGACATCTCTGATGTCCCAACTACTATCTGAATTTAGGAATTTTACAGAGCATTTTAAAAGTAATCAGGAGGTGCCTAGTAATGCTAGTGCGGTATGGTTAGCGCCACCTAGTGGGGAAAGTGCAGTAAGTCAGCCGGCTTCATCTTTTGACCTGGCTCAGAGTCAAAACTTACCAGAAGTCTGTTTAAGGGAGCCTCTGACTTGTGAAATTTCCCCACTCGGTTTCCACCTTTCTGAAGCAATGAAAGAGAAGATCTGGCAAGGTGCCTATATTGATCTGTTATCCTTGTTGCCATCAGCTAAGGATTTCGTATCTAACAAAAAGGAGGAAGAAGAAAGGAAAAGACCAGTTACAAAGTCATTTAATAATTGGTTGCAAGCTTTTTTAATCTTTTCCAGCGTGCTTTGTGAAAGGTTTCCTACTAGAAGTTTAGGTTTATTTCAGCACATGGAAATAGTATTAGAGGCTTACAAAAACTTTGGAGGCTTTGCTTGGTTCAGCTACGACGTAGCGTTCCGGCAAAAATTGTCAGTACAGCCGTCCTTAAAATGGGGAGTTAAGGACGTGGGTCTGTGGTTGGACCTTTTTGTTCCTCAGCGGTCCTTTCCCCCTAAGCCAACAGTTACCCCACAACAGTCAAGTTTGCAGTCTTTTAAAAAAGGCCTTTGCTTCAACTTCAACGAAGCACAATGCAAATGGCCCGGCTCTTGCAAGTTTAAGCACGAATGTGCGTTTTGCGCCGGGCCGCATCCCGTTTTTAAATGTTTTAAACGAATGTCAACTGCACAGCAACCAGGCGTTCAAAAAGGCCAACTCCCCAGTGAGATTGCCAGAAATGCTCCCCTGGCTGCTCAGCTACCCAGATCGGGAGAAAGCGGATCTGTTAATTGAGGGATTTGCGTTGGGATTTATTTTACCTTCCTTTAAGGGCAAGGGTTGTACCATTCATAGGAACCTAAAGTCAGTGATGGGCCTGCAAAGCATTGTGGCCGATAAAATTGCGGCAGAATTGAAGGAAGGAAGGTTTGCGGGTCCTTTTGCTGAGCCTCCTTTCCTGGATTTTAGGGTCTCTCCATTAGGCATAGTTCAAAAGAAGGAACCAAATTCGTATAGGTTGATCCACCATCTATCTTACCCTAAAGATGACTCACTTAATGATGAGATTAGTGGTGATTTGGCGTCGGTTCAATACTCTACTTTTGAGGACGCCTTGGAGAGACTCAGGTTTGCAGGAAAGGGGGCTCTTTTAGCTAAGGCGGATATCAAATCCGCCTTTCGCTTACTGCCCATTCACCCTGACAGTTTCAACTCATTGGGTTTCCACTTTCAAGATTATTTTTATTTTGATAAGTGCCTCCCAATGGGTTGTGCATTGTCTTGCTTTTATTTCGAGAGTTTCTCCACTTTCCTTGAATGGGTGGTAAGTCAGGTATCAGGGTCGCACCTCATAGTACACTATCTAGACGATTTCCTTTTTATGGGTCCTCCTTCCTCTAACACCTGTAAAATTTTATTGGACACTTTTTTACAAGTTTGCAACCATTTTGGGGTTCCACTTGCCCCTGAAAAAACTTTTTTTTTCCTTGCAATTGCCTAGTGTTTTTAGGTATCACTATCGACGCTGACAGGATGGAGTTCAGATTGCCGGAGGAAAAGGTCGAGAAACTCCGAGTTGCATTATTGCAGATGGTCAGAAGAAAAAAGGTTTGTCTCAAAGAGCTGCAGTCCCTGTTGGGGCTGTTAGCGTTTGCCTCCAGGGTGATACCGGTTGGTAAAATTTTCTCCAGACGAATTTATGCAGCAACCTCTGGTCTGAAGTCTCCTTCGTCTCACGTGAGAATTTCGGGTGAGATGAAGGAGGACTTTTTAGTGTGGATACAATTTTTATTATTTTTCAATGGCTCAACTGTTTGGCAAGAACCTTTTATTGTTGACAAAGATTTTTTGCTCTTTACGGACTCGGCCGGGTCTAAAGGTTTTGCCGCCATCTGGCGCGATCATTGGTGCGCAGCACCATGGTGCCCCAGATGGAAAAGTCGAGGTCTTACTCGCAACGTTGTTCTGCTGGAACTGTTTCCGATTATAGTGGCCCTAGAATTATGGGGCCAGTATTTTCGGAACAGAAGAATTATGGTAAGAACAGACAACAAGGGCGTGTTGTTCGCAATAAATTGCCTGTCTTCAAAATCGCCACCTGTTACCATAATGTTGAGATATTTAGTAGCACAATGTTTGAAATTTAACATTTGGTTAAAAGCATCTTTTGTACCGGGTAAAGATAACAACTTGGCAGACTGTCTGTCCCGTTTTCAGATGCAGCGTTTCTTTCATCTGCTTCCGACGGCAGATTTGGTTGGACACTCCTGCCCGGTACACCTATGGGAGCTAATCTAGACAGGGTCTTTGAAAATATTGAATTATCTCTAGCCCCTTCAACGCTCGCCGGATATCGATCGGCTTGGTTGCTGTGGCTACAGCATCTTCAATCCTCTGATGTACCATCTGATGCTTTCTCCGAATTTTTGCTCCTGTCCTTTTTGAATTCACTCTTTAATAACGAATTTTCTTGGTCACACGTACACAAGATATTGGCAGGAATATCCTTTTTTAATAAGCTTCTCAACAGACCAGCTTGCTTTTCTTATTTTTCTATAAGGCAGGCGGTGAAGGGCTACAAGAAATCTCATTTTAAAGTCGATGACAGGAAACCAATTTCTTTAGAATTACTATACGACCTTTGTGCAGCCCTCGATAAGGTTTGTTTTTCCAGTTATGAGGCGACGTTATTTAGAACTGCTTTCGTCGTGATGTTTTTCGCGGCGCTCAGGATCTCGGAATTGATTCCAGATAGAAAGTTAGGTTTTACAGGATTAAGAATTCAAGATATTTCTTTTCATCCAAATCGTGTCGTTATTTTTTTGGCTCACTCCAAAACAGACCAAATGGGAGTCGGCAAGCAAATAACGCTTTATGAGTTTAGAAATTCTTCCATTTGCCCGGTTTCTCTTTTAAAGGATTTCGTTTTGCTGAGACCCAATATTAGCGACGTTTTATTCATTCACCTTTCAGGTAAGCCCCTTTCCCGTTACCAGTTTTCGGCGGTTTTGCGCATGTGCCTAAAAAGTTTAAATTTAAGCGAGTCGAAAATAACATCTCACTCTTTCCGCATCGGGGCTGCAACGGAGGCCGTCAGGTTGGGCCTGGGTGTGGAATCGGTGAAAAGGATTGGTAGATGGGCTTCTGATTGCTATAAATCTTATGTACGCCCTAACGCTTTTATTTAATTTCAGGGAGCAAGATTACAGTTTGGATCCTGGGCCATTCCTATGTTCACTGGGCGTATCAACGAGCAAGGAAAAGAGTCTACTCCGAGAACTTAGGTTTGGACAGGAGCAAGTTTCAAGTATTTTGGTTTGGCAAACGTGGTATGGTGTGGGCGGAGCTTGTTCCAAAAGTGTTAAAGCTTACACGATCGGCCCCCCCTCCTGAGATTTTAGTAATACACCTAGGCGGAAACGACATTGGGCGGGTTAAAACTTTAGATTTGCTTTTCACCATTCGGGACGATCTAGTTTTTCTTCAATCCCTTTTTCCTAGGTTGCGTTTGGTTTTTTCGGAAGTGATACCACGGCTGGTATCTTTCCGTTATCACGGACTTAAACCCATCGAACGGATGCGTAAACGTTTAAATAGAGGGTTGTCCAAATTGTTGGGGGGGCTAGGAATTTTGGCATATAGGCATTTTGAGTTGGAAGGGGGTCTGGTGGGGCTATATTGGAAAGATGGTATTCATCTTTCTGATATTGGCTTGGACATTTTAAACAATAATCTTGGTACTAGTATTGAGTTGGCCGCGTGCTGGGATGGTGGGGACAGGCGGAATGTTTCCGCCTGTCTGGTGGATGTTGTTGGTAAAAGTTATAGTGATATTTTGTCAACCTGAGCCGTCTGGCTGGGTTGTTGATGTAAGTCGATTTTTTAAGTTGTAAATACAGTTCAAAGTATTTATTTATGTAAAGCTAATAATAAAACAAGCCGCGGCCTTTTTATGTCCAAGCCAATATTGTGTGGTCTATTCTTTTTTAGATAAAAAAAAAAAAAAAAAAAAAAATTTTTTACAGTAATAATAAATAAGGAATGGGGTATATGTTATGTTATTTATTTAATTTAATTTATTAAAAATGGTTTTACTAAAGGAAAGCATCCTGCCTGCCAATCCCATAAAAAGATAAGGGGTGCTTTTATAGCCCCCTTTCTTTATGGGATGGCGGCAGGGGAGTAATAATCAATATACAGCTATTGGTTTTCTCTTAGTCAGTCAGTAAGTGAACTTTTGACCTCAGGTCAAAGCTTAGTTTGGTTTTTCCCGCTCTACGGGCAGTATCTGGGCAAAGTTTAGCTGGGATTCAGCTCTCCCACCAATGGGGGGCTATCACTAGGCAGATCTGAGCAGGGGGCTGTGTTTCCCGCTTGTATGCTTCAAGCTTACACAGCCGCTCCAGCTCAAACTGGTTCTCAGGTGGGCTATTTAAGAGGCGGCCGCGGGACTCCGGGTCACTTCACCCTGTCAGGATATAACTGAGGTGTTCCCCCCCCCCCACCCCCTTTTTTTTGTTTGTCGCGGCCATAGTTATTATTATTAGCTATTTACTGTCGCCACAGCTTGTATGCTTGGGTGGACGAAATGTTTTCTTCAGTAATGGAAATGTTGTTGGATGTTGTTGGTAAAAGTTATAGTGATATTTTGTCAACCTGAGCCGTCTGGCTGGGTTGTTGATGTAAGTCGATTTTTTAAGTTGTAAATACAGTTCAAAGTATTTATTTATGTAAAGCTAATAATAAAACAAGCCGCGGCCTTTTTATGTCCAAGCCAATATTGTGTGGTCTATTCTTTTTTAGATAAAAAAAAAAAAAAAAAAAAAAATTTTTTACAGTAATAATAAATAAGGAATGGGGTATATGTTATGTTATTTATTTAATTTAATTTATTAAAAATGGTTTTACTAAAGGAAAGCATCCTGCCTGCCAATCCCATAATGGATCCAGACACCATGTAGAGCTCCAAACCCAAACAGTTATAGTAAAGTATCAAAATGATATGTTTATTAGCATATGAAAAACCCATCAAGTATACACATGAGCACACTCAATTCCGAATTAAATAAATGTTGATAGGGGCCAAGATGTATCCAGAGAAATAGCTGACACCTTACACACAGAAAGCAGACAAAACCTGATAGGTTGGATATTGTCACATTGGGACCAATTAAAGTCAAGGTTAGAGAAGCACAGGCCAATGTTGACGCAGGACAATAGACTGACTAAAATCCCAGGCCATAGCCCCAACCTAGTTGCTAGAAAGATTACCCCCTATGGGACATGCTGTTTTAGTGAACCTCCAAAAGGCATGTTTAAATGTGCTCATTGCACCATGTACAGGTGCATGAAAAAAAGACAAGAGTTTGAGGTTGTGCAATAGTTCATATAATAAGTGTTATTCCATGTTTTTCTTCATTAACTGTTTCACTTTGATTGTGGTTTACTTGATTACATGCCCATGTGAAAAAATGTATATTAGTAGAACAAAACATGAACTAAAAACATGTATTGGTACAATTATAATAATAATATTTATATAATATTATTTATATAATATTATTATATAAATTATATGATAATGTATATTATATTTTGACTAAAGGAGAAAAAAGCCCACTATCAGAGCATTTCAAACAGTGCAAGAGTCCTCAGTAATAGTTTTAAAATTCTGTGGCATCTATCCACTAAAGCTACCTGCAAAAAGAGGAAATAAATATAAAATCCTCCTTCAAAAGGAGGTGAGATGGATCTATATTCTCAACACCCAGCTCCTTTTGGTTGAAATAATGAACCAAAATTTCCACCCTTCCTATAATGTAATATACTGAGAACAATATTTAAGCCCAGCAGCAGAAAATTTATGCAGCAGTAAAAAAACTGTCGGAATCTCACCACTTGTGTTACACAAAAATTTTGTTTGTTTCATACATGACAAATGATACCTTTAGAGCAAAAAGTGTGAGGTCCTGGAAGACAGGCAGTAGATTGATAAAGCTTTTCTTGAGATTGGGTCAGTAAGTCCTGATGAAGTCCAGTGACAGATAAGGGATGAACCAATGTCAAAACTACGGGTGCTGCTCAAGGCTCCAAAAGGTCCTCCTCAACTATCAGCTGCTGGGAGTGCAGGCAGGGATGGAGCTCATCCCAGCTCCATAAATACTGATGTGAAGAAAGAAGAGTCCCAGAAGCAGCACATCACAACAAAACCCTGTATGTAGAAAGTGAAAACAGCCTCAGCCCGGGCTCTATCCAGGCAACATGCCCCAACGCATTTTATCCCCGATGGGACTTAATCATAGGATTAAGCCATGTGGAAGGGGCAAAACACATTGGGGGTGTGTTCATTTTGACTTTCTACATACAAGGTTTTGTTGTGACTTGCAGCTTATGGTAGTCTTCTTTCTTCTTATCAACAGATGAAATGTGTCAACATCAGTGTTAATTTCATCACAATTTTTATCAGTGGCCTTTTTACAGTGACAACAATGAAAAGTACACCACATTTCTGTCCACTGATGAAAACTATGATGAAATCAATTCTATTTTTGTTTACAATAAAAGCAAAATGAAAATTAGAGGGAGAGATGTTTAACTTTGAGAACTTCTGGTTTCCATGGAGCTCCGCCTATGTAGAGCTCGTGAGTGCTTCCGCTCCCAGCAAGCAAGTCCATAGCATGCCTTCTACTTAGCAATTAGCACTGTGCAGCATTACAGGTCTCCTCAGATGACCGTCCAGAGCACTGTTCATTACAGGCCTCCCCTCAGAGCACTGTCCAGAGCACTGTGTGCATTACAGGCCTCCCCTCAGACCATTATCCAGAGCACTGTGCAGCATTAAAGGCCTCCTCAGACCACCGTCCAGAGCACTGTGCATTACAGGCCTCCCCTCAGAGCACTGTCCAGAGCACTGTGTGCATTACAGGCCTCCCCTCAGACCATTATCCAGAGCACTGTGCAGCATTACAGGCCTCCTCAGACCACCGTCCAGAGCACTGTGCATTACAGGCCTCCCCTCAGACCATTATCCAGAGCACTGTGCAGCATTACAGGCCTCCTCAGACCACCGTTCAGAGCACTGTGCATTATAGGCCTCCCCTCAGAGAACTGTCCAGAGCACTGTGTGCATTACAGGCCTCCCCTCAGACCATTATCCAGAGCACTGTGCAGCATTACAGGCCTCCTCAGACCACCGTCCAGAGCACTGTGCATTACAGGCCTCTCCTCAGAGCACTGTCCAGAGCACTGTGTGCATTACAGACCTCCCCTCAGACCATTATCCAGAGCACTGTGCAGCATTACAGGCCTCCTCAGACCACTGTCCAGAGCACTGTGCATTACAGGCCTCCCCTCAGAGCACTGTCCAGAGCACTGTGTGCATTACAGGCCTCCCCTCAGACCATTATCCAGAGCACTGTGCAGCATTACAGGCCTCCTCAGACCACCGTCCAGAGCACTGTGCATTACAGGCCTCCCCTCAGACCATTATCCAGAGCACTGTGCAGCATTACAGGCCTCCTCAGACCACCGTCCAGAGCACTGTGCATTACAGGCCTCCCCTCAGAGCACTGTCCAGAGCACTGTGTGCATTACAGGCCTCCCCTCAGACCATTATCCAGAGCACTGTGCAGCATTACAGGCCTCCTCAGACCACCGTCCAGAGCACTGTGCATTACAGGCCTCTCCTCAGAGCACTGTCCAGAGCACTGTGTGCATTACAGACCTCCCCTCAGACCATTATCCAGAGCATTGTGCAGCATTACAGGCCTCCTTAGATCACTGTTCAGAGCACTGTGCAGCATTACAGTCCTCCTCAGACCACAAGCTAGTGGCCAGTTTTGAGGTTTGTTGTCATTTTGAGGCGGAGGAGGACAGAGGGCTGGTCTGTGCACTGGACGGTCCCGCCCACCGCCTGTAGGAGGTGGGAGGAACCAGTTCAATTGAAGTTAGTATATCTTTGGATCTGCTGTTGGTATGACCAGCTCTTATGAAGGGAGCTTGACTCCCAAAACGCGTTAGCAGTCCTATCTACAAGGACATGTTCCATTCCATGTGTGGTGGATTCTTGTAATGCGATTTTAACACTCTTCTTGTCTGTGAGTATGCATTTGGCATTTTATTAAAATATGTTTTAAATGGTGACCACGGGTAACGCACTAGGTGTTTGCGCCACCTTTTTCTTTTCTTTCATGCACCCATGTTGGAGTTCCCTGCCTGAGGAGAGCAGCATACCGGTCTTTCCCTTCGGAGTGAGCGTTTGGCTGAATTGTTTGTTTGGAGCATTACAGACCTCCTCAGACTGTCCAGAGCAGTTAAATATGTATCTGTAATTTTTTTCAAAAGCTTAATACCATAAATAATTAACACATTAGATTTTTTTTTTTTTTTTACTCCCGGAACATGAGTTTGGAAATTCTAGAGAAATGCTTAAATAAGGCAATACAATTTACCTAAACCCATTAGATTTGAGTAGACTAAATGTTGGACATTTTTGTAGACTAGTCGACTAAATACAACTAAAATTAAAACAATTTCAGATGACTAAAATGGGACTAAAACTAAAATGGCATTTTAGTCAAAAGACTATGACTAAAACTAAATAAAAATTTGATGCCAAGATTTACACTGATCAACATTTCTAATATGTGCCTTGTCCTCTCTATGCCAAGTGGGATTCCTAGATGAGAGACCAGGAAAAGCTTTGGTGTACGTCATCGCCTGCCCTGTATATTTGGACTTTGAAGTAGGTTGGTGGATAGTCTGCATTTCCATACCCTGCACTATTGCACGCTTTTTTCACACCTGCCTCGTTAGCCCGGCCTTTTGGCTAGGACTGGAGGATTTTTTTATTAGTGGCTGAATGGCCCACCATTGTACTTCACAAAGGCATTGAAGCACTTTCTTCACTTCTCTTTTCCCTTCTATGTTTTTTTGTCTATTGTTGGGGTTTTTTGGACGTACACAGTTTTGGCACTTACTCACCCTGACTAGTAGGGTGTAGATCCTCAAACTAGCCCTGAAAGTCTTAAGCCTAGTACACACGCAACAAATTTCCGCCGACCGGTCGTCCATCTTTTGCCCAGAGTGGTGTTTTGTTGGTTGGAATGTGCATAGACTGCACACGAATTTTCCCGCACAACAAAATTCTACTTCAGAAGTGATGTCATGTGTTGGTTTGTTTTCTTTATGTTCTTTCTTCTCCGAGCATGCCCAGTCTTGCTCATAAGATTTTTCCCTGTCGAAATCTGTACTGACTGCACAAAAATCGGACATGTTTTGATGGAGCAAAACAATTTTATAGCCTGCACACCAGATTTTTTTCGGCCGAAAAGTCGGAGTCGGTTGTCGGAAGCATCATACTAACAAGCCGAAAATCGGCGGATCGGTCATCGGACGAAAATTCCTGGCCGAATATCGACGTGTGTGTACGAGGCTTTAGGGAAGGCATGTGGCCTTTTGGTCTGGTTCTCTCTCTCCAATGGGGTCTCTCTTTGTTGGGAGTCCCACTTATTACTTGGGTGGGCATTGCTTTGGCAGGCCTCCTGAAAAAAGGGGTCTGCTGGGCTTCAGCTTGGTGAACCAGAAGTACCCCGATCCCTGTCAGGAGCTTTGCGCCCCAGGGGATAAAGGCCAGGTCCTTTCTCTTTGGATGAGGACCAAGTGTACAACCTGTGCACTTTTTTGTGTGTTTCACTTTTGTGTGCTCACGTTTTATGAACCTGGTGTTAAATTTTGTGAGAGTGTTTTACAACACTGCAAAGCTCAAAAGAAAAACAGGTAAATATGTCCTGCCGCTGCAGGAGGTAAATATGTCCTGCGGATGCAGGAGGAGCATTAAGGCAGGCCTGTTGCTTTGCACTGCAACTGGCAAAACACTGGTTTGCTTTAAGCTACATGTGTCTTAGAGGCATTCTGCAAAACAAAAGCTGAATGAATAATTGCTAACTGAATTTGTGAGCCAAAGATTAGCAATTACATGACTGCTTTGGCTGAGTCAATGTAGCTACACCACACATTATTCAATTAAGGTCTGCAGTCAAGTAGAATGGATCTTCTCTGCACTATTACATTTGTAATGTTGCTGATAAATTGTTAGGAGATTACATCTAAGTATATAAAAATTACTACAACACAGTAAATGAGCTCATGACTCAATGTCACCGTACTGTCTGTTGAAAATGTCATGGAGCTCATGGTTGTAATTTCAGTTATTTCACGTTAAGCACATAAGCAGTGACATATACAGTAATGTAATGCAATCTGCAATTTAAGACAGGTAATGTAAAAGTTAATGTGAAAAATGTGAAAAATTTAACATGCTAAATATACCTTTGAAACTCATTTTCTTGAACATATGCTATTTAATTGGTCGATTTTTAACAAAAAAACTTTTGAACAAAGATTTTTCAGCAAATTAGGTATGATGTATATAGCATTAGCCTACTATGAAATCCAATAAATAGAATTGTACACTTTAGTGAAAAATATGCACTGTTGCAAAATATAAATTAGCAATATATAAATTCCTTTGACTATGCTTAATGGGACATATGTTTATAAATGTAAGATGCAATAAGTTTGAAATACTGTCACCATGCTAAAGTGAGAGACTTCACTCCATTTACCTTATTATGAATTAGGCCTCATTCAAACAGAGCTGAGGCGCATAGTCTGTGAATAGGTCCCATGATTGTGCAGCCTGAGCCGCTGTGTGCTGCACGCAGGTAGCCTATGTAGGGATGGGATCACACATGCGGTTTGCAGTCCGCAGTCTGGTGCACTTCTGTTCACCGGATCAGGTGTGATTCAGGGCTGAACTTTTCCCTGAATTTGTGCCTGAACTGGACACAAAAATGCACAGGACCCTTTCAGAACCACCGGCTCTATTGAATGCCAGTCACATTCACATGTTATGCAAATTGGATACGGGTAATAATGCATCCAATTCGCATATATGAGAACCCAGCCTAAGTGTATGGAGATGCAGTGGATGCACCAACACAGCCACTAGGCCCAATTTTACAGGAACAAGCCTGCAGATTATCACACTGTCCACATTCAGAGCTGCTCACTGCAACCCAACCAGGCAACTGTCAAATTAGGATGAGCAGCTGTGTCCTTGCAGCCACTACATCCCAATACGCCTACATACATGGGTTGCCTGCAAGCAGCACCTTGCAGCTCAAGCCACATAAGCACAGTGGTGTATTTAGGTTTTGTGCTGCCCTAGGCCTGACTAAACTTGTGCACCCCCTAATTTAAATATGACACACCCCTTCCTGTAAAGGCCACACCCCTTCATGTTTATGACCCACCCTGTCATCTGTATACCACAGACCATAACTACAGTCTATCAGTGTCCATCAGCATAGCTTCATCAGTTCCCATAAGTTCAGCCTCATCAGTGCAGCCTTATCAGTGCTGCCTCTTTACTGCCCATTAGTGCAGCATATCAGTGTGGCCTCATCAGTGGTCACCAGTGCAGCCCCATCAGTGGCCACCAGTGCAGCCTATCAGTGCCCATTAGTACAGCCTTATGTCACGGGATTAGTAAGATTACTCTTTTAAGATATTTGGACTTGTGTTTCCTGCTACTGATTGTAATTATAGGATGATTTCACTTATTTGTATAATAAATAGGAAGTCCATAGTCATTAGACAAATAATGAAATATTTTTTTTTGCTGCCCCCCTGCAAAGTGCCGCCCTAGGCCTGGGGCTTGTTGGTCTAGGCCAGGATACAGCACTGCATAAGCACATGGCTCATTCCCAGACTACAGGCCTCAGTGTCCATTTGAATGAGACATTGCTGTATATAAAACTAACTGTCTCCTTGTTGCTGCATTGTTGTCACATACAGGAGGCTTCCTGGCATGGCTGAGCTTTGTATCACATGATTCTGTGCTTTGCAACTTTTATTTTTTTATCTTATAGCACACATGATTGAAAGCACTTGAATTGTGTTTTTCAAGAATCAGCAATAGTTGTTCCCAGAATGCCAGATTTACAGCAACAACATTATTTTAAGACTCTCCCGACCAGGAATTCTAAAGGAATGGCAAGACCAAAATAAGAATGGTAGGGTTGTATTCCCTGTATACATTTTAAGGTCTCATTCGTTTTGTTTTGGCTGGAATATACCATTAAAGGCAAATGTAATATACCATTTTTGTAAAATGAAAGATTAATTACAGCAAAATGAATGGCAAGCAGTTGATGAAGGAAGATAGATTTTGCACTTATTTTACTAATTTTATAATGTTTTCAGGCTTCATTGACCTCAAGAAATGATATGTAATGTATAGATGTGACTGCAGTCTTATTTTAGAAACACAGTAAAAAAGCTGAAAAGGTATACACAGATTAAAACAGAAAAACACATAAACTGGAAGTATAATTTTAACATACATCATTTTTTATTTGGGGTTTGGATAAAGAGCATAGGTTGTAAATCAGCTTGGTAATCATGTGCTGGCTATAATGACTAGTCATTTAAAGCTGTAGAAAAAGTGGGGCAATTATGTGCACTGTACCAAGTAGAAATAGTAGGCGGCTGACTTCGCAACATAGAGATATCACAAATGCTTTGTATATAAGGTGAAATAAAGAAATGCAAAGACTTCACTCTATTGGGAAGTGCCTATGTCCAAAATGCTCCAAAGCACAATGATCTTCTTGAAACTAAAATGTTTCAGGGATGTCCTTCATTTGGGCTAATAATAGACACATTTATAATTAACTGAATATAACTCTATAATTTCATAAAACATAATTTCCCTGTATAACATGGCAATTTTTGTTAGAATAAATAATAAAGGGGGGGCGTGGCGACCGCTGGCTAAGATGGCCGCTTAGACCTTGAGCTCCGGCGTGTACCCGGTCTATTCAATCTCCACAGCCTACCACAGAGACGATCGCAGCCCATCTGCACCATTTTCGGGCGTCCGAAGTCCCGCTGCATCCACCGATCATGGCAAGGAGGAAGCTGGAGCAGCCTGTCGTGCGCAAATTATCGGAGTTTTTCAAGCCGGCCACCGCCGGTCTTCAACAAAATGGCGCCGGCACCTCTCCTCTGCCTCAGCGCGTCCGCCCTCTTGCGGCGGCGCGCACCGATGACGCGGCTCCTCCTACGGCTCCAGGGCTCTCCACCCAGCCGAATCCAATGCGGCCATCTCGCTCCTCGGACTCCTCGCCCTCTACACCCTCCACACAAAGCCCGGCTAAGTCCCGACCGAGGTGGGAGGAAGCTCTGCCGACCCTGGAACACCCGGACATGGAGGTGAGTGCTGCTGCCAGCCACACTACCCACGCTGAGGCCTATACCCCCTCACCTGATCCCTTTGCATCCCTGGTGACCACAGGCAAACCTATTACGGACACAGCCTTAAAAGACATGATGTCTATGTTCCATGCTTCCCTGCAAGCCAATATCTCTGCCTCCATAGCATACTGCCAAAGAGAATTGCATGGGATGGGAGATAGAGTACATACCATTGAGGAGAAAATGGGAGAATTTACAGCGTCTTATAATACCCTTGTAGACTCCCACACAGCTCAACAAACTGACATTCGCCACATCCAAGCCAAACTAGCGGACCTTGAAGACCGTTCACGGCGAAATAACTTGAAGATTCGCGGTATTCCGGAATCTGTTCTCCCTAACCAATTGCCTACCTATGTGAGAGATCTTTTCCAGAAATCGGTACCTGAGCTTACTAATGCGGACTTGACAATTGACAGAATCCATCGCATCCCCAAGCCCTCCTTCCTCCCACAAGAAGTTCCCCGGGATGTTTTGCTTAGGATACACTTTTTTCAGGCAAAGGAAAAGATTCTTGAGACTTTCCGACGCAAGGACCGCCTGCCTGAACACGCCGCTACTCTCCAGGTACTCCCTGATTATTCCCAATATACGCTACAGCAACGACGTAACCTTAACTCTGTGACTAAAGCCCTCAGGAATCACAAAATCATATATAAATGGAAGTATCCAGCCAAACTTTGCATCACCTACCAAGGATCGACGACCCAAATAACTACGATTGACCAAGGGATACGCCTGCTACAGCAATGGGGTATAGTCCCTGAGCCTCCAGACCATTCTCCAAGCAGCAGCGCCCCACTTTTGCCTACTCACGTCCAACCGGATTGGCAACTCGCATCCAGATCGTCCAGATCATCTAACCATTACAAGTGAATTCACCACATATCATCCTGACGGGTACGCCCGGCTCCGCTGTCTCTGATGGACACCCAACACCGTGTCCATGAACCCCGCAATCTCCGCAATACAGATTGCTCACCTGGTCCCCATGGGCCAAGTTCTTTTTACCTCCCCCTCCCTCCTTGTTTGTCGTGTCCTTTGTCCTATGTTGTGTCTATCCCCTTTTTTTTTCTCTCTCTCCACAACTCCAGGTAGAGACTCCGGTTTTGCATTCATCCGCTACACACGCAGCTGGACTTCGCTCACTATCTTGATTCAACTTTGTCCTTGTCACGGCTTTAATTCCTCTGCTGAGTTCTTCATCGCCTGCAATCGATCTTCAATGACCGTCTCCTACTCAGGTACTTTTTTCCACGGTGCTGCTCATAGTCCCTGTTGGACTATGGCCTTGCCCCTTGTCCCTCACTTTCTATCCACCACTGATGGACTTGCCTCTATGCCCCGAAGGACTGCCTCTCTTCACTGACCCCGGCACCTCTGTGTCCCCTTATCCACCCCCATGACGCCCTTGCACTTCCTCTCACTGAACATTAAGGGTCTCAACCACCCGGCTAAGCGCTACTCCTTGTGGCAAGAAGCACTTTCTTCCAAGGCGGACATTCTTGCAGTCCAAGAGACTCACTTCAAGCTGGGATCTACCCCCAAATGTTCCCATCAGGAATTCCCACACGTCTTTCTAGCATCATCCAACGAAAAGAAGAGGGGGGTGTTGATAGCTGTCCGTGCCTCGGTGTCCTTCGCTTACTCCAGGGTGGTGCAGGACACGGAGGGACGGTATCTCATTGTTAATTGTACTTTGGATGGCTGCCATTACACGTTAGTTAATGTATATGCGCCTAACACTCACCAATTGCGTTTTCTACGTAAATTATATGCTAAGGTAAAAAAATTAACGGTGGGCAAATTGATCATCTGTGGGGACTTCAATTTGGTGCCAGACCGCGTCATGGACTCCTCCTCCAATCCTAAATCGAAGTTGCCTTCACTGGCTGCTTTAACACATGCCGAAGGACTCCATGACGTGTGGAGGTACCAACACGCGGAAGAAAGAGGTTATACTTATTTCTCACCCTGTCACAACACTTACTCCAGGATCGACTTGTTCTTGGTAGATTCTGCCACTCTGCCCCTAGTAGTTGACACTGACCTTTCCCCTATCACGTGGTCCGACCATGCGGCAATACACATGACCATTTCCACCGGCCCTGCAAACCCATCCTCCTATATTTGGCGTTGTAACAACTCCATCTTATCTGACCCTGACTCCCTTAAACACTTGCAATCACAAATGAGAGAATTCTTTGAGACCAATGACACACCAGATGTCAGCCCAACCACCCTCTGGAACACCCACAAGGCGTTCGTCAGGGGAATCCTCATACAGCTGGGCTCTCGCCTTAAAAAAAGATATCAACAGAAGTTGAGGGACCTCACTGCAGAAATTCACTCACTAGACACTATCAATGCCACCGCACCCTCCCCCGCTAATGCATCCAAACTCACATCCTTGAGATTAGACCTCCGGCGTCTCCTTATTGACCGTCACGACAAAATGTTGGCCCGACTGCGTTTACAGTATTACTCGTCCCACAATAAGGCAGGCAAATTCCTGGCCTCTCGGCTACGTGCCAAACGAATAAAATCCAGGATAGACTCTATTACCCACCCACACACTGGTGAAAAATTAACCCACCCCCAAAAAATTGCTGATGCCTTCGCAGACTACTACGGATCCCTATATAACCTGCGTGATGACAAAGACACCCCCCAGCCCAGCGCCTGTGACATAAAAGCATTCCTTGACCGCCTTGATCTACCAACACTCTCTACAGACTCCCTTGCCTACCTGAACCGCCCTTTCTCAACCCAAGAATTAGCCAAAACTCTTAAAGCCCTTCCCCTCCGTAAATCCCCAGGTCCGGACGGCCTGACAAATGAGTATTATCACACCATGCAAGACACCCTAATTCCCCACATGCTCCCTTTATTTTCCACGGCCATCCAAACCGGTACTCTTCCGTCAGAAATGCTCCTAGCTAATATCACCACCCTCCCCAAACCCGGTAAACCACCATCCACACCCGCGAATTTCAGGCCCATTTCGCTATTAAACACTGATGTAAAAGTCTATGCCAAATTGATAGCCAATAGACTAGCAACAATTCTCCCCACACTAGTAGGCATGGATCAGATGGGTTTTGTAAAGGGAAGACAAGCTCCGGACGCTACCAGAAGAGTAGTCAACCTGATCCACCACGCAGAGCGCTCTAGAACGCCTTCTCTGCTCCTCTCTATAGACGCAGAGAAGGCGTTCGATCGAGTCCACTGGGGGTACATGGAATTGGTGCTGCGGAAGTTCGGCTTCTCGGGCCCGATCATGTCCGCTATACTCTCCCTTTACTCTTCACCTTCGGCTAAAGTCCTATCAGCAGGAGTCCTGTCTAAACCATTTTTTATAACAAATGGCACCCGTCAAGGATGCCCCTTATCTCCTCTTGTCTTCAACCTGATCATTGAACCACTAGCAGCCTCCTTTAGACAAAACTCCCTGGTCTCCGGCTTTAAAATCAACCGCTCGGAACATGTCATTACACTATTCGCTGATGATGTGATTCTTAGTCTCACAAACCCTGTAGTATCCCTCCCGGCGGCCCACGACATACTACAAAATTTCAGTCATCTCTCATATTACAAAGTCAACTTTAGTAAGTCCGTTATTCTCAATATGGGCGTACACAATACAACGCGTACTCATCTACAAACCACTCTCCCTTACACATGGTCTACGTCACCGCTCCGCTATTTAGGCATTAACCTCACGTTTCCCTCGGCCAACTTAGTCACCTCCAATATCAAACCTCTGATCTCGACTATCTCCGCAGACATAGCCAAACTTACGTCGGCAGATCTTTCGTGGACTGGCAGGATTGCTGCATTTAAAATGGTCTGCTTACCCAAAATTTTGTATCTCTTTCGTACTCTCCCAGTCTACATTCCCCAGAAGCTCATCAAACCCCTTTCGTCGCTCCTCCGCGCTTTTGTCTGGCAAAAAAAGAGGGCCAGATGCTCTTATGCCCATTCGACTCGCCACAAATCGGTTGGAGGCATTGGTATGCCAGACCTTCTGGATTACCATTCTGCGGCCCATCTCACCGCCCTTCGCCAATGGTTTTCCGAACGCTCTGACCTCCCGTGGGTTCCCATAGAAAAAGCGCTCTCTAATGTACATGCCCTTAGTGATCTGCTATTAGCAGATAGCTGGAAACAGGTACCCCTCCACACGCTCCCCCTACCGACTCAGGCTCCCCTATTGTCATGGAGAATGTTATCCCACCACCTTCCAGGTTCTGCGACACCTGTCAAACTACCAATCCCCATTGCCACTTTGAATGTCCTCCTCCCTTATGTTAACCTCTCCAAATTCCATGCAGCTGGCATCACCTTCGTATCACAGCTCTACCAGGGTGACACCCTTAAACCGTTCACAAAGCTTGCCAGTGAATTTTCCCTCCCAGTACAAGCTACCCTTGCATACAACAGCATCTCCAGTTTCCTGCGTAAATACCCTCCACCGGTGATCCTGGTATCCCCTCAATTGTGGCAATTCTTCACTAACCCCGTATGCTCTACAAAAGGTATATCCCTATTCTACAATACCATCAAGCATAAAAATACGTTCCGCAAGTCCCCACATATGATTTCCTGGGAAGGTGACCTCAAGCAAACCTTCTCAGATGCTCAATGGCAAACGGCCATCCGTGCTACTTATAGAGCCTCCAAATGTGTATCCCATTGGGAACAGGCGCAAAAAGTGTTGACTCGCTGGTATCTAACCCCGTACCGACTTTCCAAAATTTTCGATACCCAAAGCCCCCTCTGCTGGCGTAACTGTGACCAGGTGGGCACGATTCTTCACATCTTTTGGCAATGTAGAAGTCTGACCAGTTTTTGGGGAAAGATTTTCGAAATTATATCAGATGTCACTGGTATTTTAAGAAGCACAGACCCGGCCTTAGCACTCCTCTCCTTGGGCATAGACTCATTTCCACTCGCCATGCATACTGTTATTACCCATATACTAATTGCAGCAAGGACGATTATAGCCAGATGTTGGAGGCAGCCAATCGCTCCTTCACACCTTGAGGTCATTAAACAGATTAACCTCCAATTCTCTTTGGAGAAAGCTTATGCCTATGCTGTTCTTCAAAGCCCTAGGTTCCACAAACACTGGTCATTCTGGATGCAAAGCAAATACTTCACCAACCCTTGTTGACAGTTCGTACTTATATGACAGGAATTACCTAGTTCTGTTGTTCCATTTACCTCTACACCAGTTGTTATACTCTCGCATTGTTCGTATTGTATAATCTTTGTTAAACCTACTGATTGTACCAAGATTGATGCAAACCTATGTACTATGTAATGTACATCGCACCCTTCCCCTCCCCCCCTTTTTTTCTCTGTCCCCCCCCCCCCCCCCCCCGTGTACTTTGTTATGTTTTTTCTTGTGTTTCTGAAATTTCAATAAAAACCATTGAAAGTAGAATAAATAATAAAAACAAATATACGCTCTAAAGCCCCGTACACACACGCAGATCGTCGTCATACAAATGTTCGTCTTTTCTCCCCGGGATGTCGGTGTCTGTTGAAAAGTGCAAAGACAGCACAAGGACAGCACAAGAATTTTGTCTGCAGACTTCAGCTGACTGCAGAAGTGATGTCATGTAATGGTTAACTTTCCCTGTGTTTTTAATTTTCTGAGCATGCCCAGTCTTGCAAATCTGCGGTCTGTCGGCCGAATTCTGTACTGACAGGCGAACAATCGTCCGTTCTGGTGTCCGCAGACAAAAATTTTCATGTTTGCAAGAAAGACTTTTGTCCGCGGATTGTGCGCAGACAGCTGTCGGAGGCACCATACTAACACGCGTACAATCGGCAGATCTTTCATCCGCCGACGTTTGTATGCCGACGATCGGTACGTGTGTACGGGCCTTAAGAGCTGGGTCCTCCAACTTTTTTTTTAATGGGATTCAGGCTATGGAGATTCTTCCCTAACTTCAAAAGTACAAGAGATATTACTTTTAAAGGGTTAAATACCTTTTTTAACTTCTTCTATTAAAGTAAATTCCAGAAGCCCAAGAACTGAATAATATTGATTATCTCTATTGGTCAGGGCTCAAGTGCTTATAGTGGAACTCAAGTTCTTCCACTAGCTGGCCTGGAATAGACCTTTATGGAATTTTATTGCTGCCTCTGTTACCATTGGGGAATCACATTCTGTCTGGTCATGGGAACAGGACTTAAAGCGGTAGTATACTCTGCTTTTTAACTTTTACCTACAGGTAAGCCTATAATAAGGCTTACCTGTAGGTAAAATTAAAATCTCCTAAACCTGTACGGTTTAGGAGATATTCGCCCACCGTGGACCTTCAGAGCTCCTTGCCGGAACGTGAACTCCTACACACATGCGTGGCAGTGACATCATCGCGGCTCTGGCCAATCACAACGCCGGAGACGCCGAACCCGGAAGAGACACCGAGGGAAGATGTCAGCAGCCTTAGCGGTGTCCCGGCGACCGTGTCAGGGCTTCATTCTAAGGTAAGTATGTCATAATGAGCTAGTATTCAATGCATACTAGCTCATTATGCTTTTGTCCTGCATGTTTTTTTTTTTTTTGTTTTTTTTTTGTTGAGGTTACAACCGCTTTATGGGAAAAATTCAACAAATGAGATGCAGACAGTAGTAAAGAGTGTTTTGGAAAGTTTCTGCAGACCTATTTGCAAAATGTTTCTGCACATGTGAAGCGTATGTTCTTGACAAAAACAATGCAAACAGAGAGACAGGAAATTATGTTATAACCATGTAGTTCAACTAGAAAGAACATTACATTGTACAAGTTTTAAAATACTACCACCTAGTGGCAGAATTATTAATCACAGTTCTGATTAATATATGAAAATAGTTGTTGCAACTAACTTGTTTACTATTCTAACACCCTTACCCAATTACTTTCTTATAAAAGTCCCATAAGTGTTTGTACTTTTAGGAAATTTATTTTTTGTCATCTTTCTCTTTATGCAACTGTTTGACTGCATGGGTCAATTTTTTTGCCATTGGCATGTTGAACTTCAGATAATTTTTTTTTTATAGTTTTAGAATTCCTGTATCCAAGATGACAGTGCCAGGTCTTTTCCTTTTTGTCAATATTAATGCTTTCATTGCACTTCAGTTGATACAGTTCATCTGCATTTTTTCTTTAATTTAGCTGTGGCTTTCTTTATGATAATTCAGCTGTTACCTCTGAATATCACTACATTTCCTTGCTTGGTGAGCTTCTTTACTGACAGGGTGTTAGTTTATTAGGAACATATAGTATATCTTGGATAGGTATCTTTCTGATGATGGTTTGTGATAACGGGTGATGTAGATAACATTCTCCTATTCCTTCTGAGACCTTGCACTGTGCATTAGCTGTTGTCATTCGTTCTGTCTTGATTCTATCCTAATGAGTGAAGTTATATTAATAATAGGTCATATGACTTGTAGCTCTGGAATCAATTCAACAGGTGAAAAATGATGAGGCACTTGCTTTCAGAACGAAAGACACAATCAGTATCTGAAGAAACGCCTATTTCTTCTTTTAGCCTTTTGTTGTTTAACTTATCTCTTACTGATTAATTATACTTTTCTTAATTTTGCAGTTTGCCTTTAAAGGATAAGCTCACCTTTGTAAAAAAGATAATAAATTCAATCCTTTTTGCAGGTAAAAAAATGTGCATATATTATTTTTTTACTCTGAGCCCGTAAAGCAACATGTTGTTTACAAGTTAAAATCAGTATTTTTTGCTAGAAAATTACTTAGAACCCCCAAACATTATATATATATATATATATATATTTTAGCAAAGACTCTGGAGAATAAAATGGCGGTCGAAGCAATATTTTTTTGTCACGCAGCGATCTTTCAAACGCAGTTTTTTTGGAAAAAATAAATTTCACTGCATTTAAAAAAACTAAACAGTAAAGTTAGCCCATTTTTTTGTATATTGTGAAAGATGATGTCATGCTGAGTAAATAGATATCTAATATTGTTACGGTTTAAAATTGGCGACAAACTACGGTCAATAAAAATCTCCATAGGCAATGCTTTAAAAGATTTTAACGGTTACCAGTTTAGAGTTACAGAGTAGCTCTTTTTTTTTTTTAAATTATTGCTCTTGCTCTGGTGATCGCGGCGATACCTCACATGTGTGGTTTGAACAGCAATTTCATTTGCGGGCGCGACTTCCGTATACATCTTCTTTTATGCACGAGCTCACGGCGACTGGGGCGCTTTAACATTTCTTTTTTCCTATTTATTTTATTTATTTTTTACATTTTAGCAGAGATTTAAAAAAAAAAATTTAAAATAATCTGATCACTTTTATTACTGTCACAAGCAATGTAAACATCCATTGCGACAGCAATAGGCAGTGACAGGTACTCTTTATGGAGGGATCGGGGTCTAAAAGACCCTAGACCGCTCCACTGCACTTCAATGTATTCAAAATGCCAAAAACTGCATTTTTGAATACTGTCTCTTTTCAAATTCCGCGCCTTTACCCGCCAAATAACCCGGACGTGACGTCATGGACGCCGCTTCCGGGTTACATAATCGGAGACCCAATCGAAGGTGCCGGCTGGTTGCTCAGGTCTCCCAGTGGGATGGGTGACCCAGGCAGAGCCACGGAAAGGCGGCGGGAGGGGGGCTTCCCCTCCCACTTGCTGGGGTGACGACCGAGCCGCACCCGAGCCGCATCGGCCATTACCACCCGAAAGCTGACTGCTGGCTCTAAAAAATGGTACTGGGATGATGCCTCTAGCTGCAGGCATGACCCAGTACAACCACTTCTTGCAGCCGACGTAGACCTACATCGATTTGCAGGAAGTAGTTAAAAAAGGACAATGTTGTCACCACAGACAGGCAGCTGCCTCAGACACGCTTCCATCCATTCACCTATATCTGAGTTGACATAATGAGTAATGATCGGGGCAATTCGGTGTTTGGAAACAGACAGTAATCTCACAGTCCACAGCAGTAAATCTGCTTGAAAGGGCAGGGGAAAGTCAATCCCAAAAAACCAAAGCCATACACATTTAGTAGTATAATCAGATGGGTGTTCGGAGTGAATAGCTGCTCCAATCCCTTACAGGCTGCATGGGGATAAATGAAACCCTCAAACAGATAGCATAGAGCTCTGTGCTATGTGTGCAATGCAAGTCTTCCGCTCAGTGTAAAGCAACACCCAGGATAACCTAGAGCAGGTGCATAGTGGATGATTGCAGGTATGGGCAGTGTGCAAGTATGGAGATGTAAGAGATGCTATATGGGGGTGAGAAGCAAGTAGGTGTACAGCTGAAAGCTGCCGGGAAGTGGTGAGATCGTTGCAAACAGCTTTCAGCTGTACACCTACTTGCTTCTCACCCCCATATAGCATCTCTTACATCTCCATACTTGCACACCGCCCATAGCCGCAATCATCCACTACTCACCTGCTCTAGGTTATCCCGGGTTCTGCCTGAAGACTCGCGTCACCCACATAGCACAGAACTCTTTGCTATCTGTGGTTAGCATGGCCTGCATACACCTGATGCTTCCATAGCAAACCACTGACAGGAAGGAATCTGTCTTATAGTATAGCAGTGAAGTATATAGAAATACTGCTTCTATACATGACATGTGACATGCCGAATGAGCAAAAAGTCCAGCATTTAAACAAACGCTCAAACAGCGAAAGTTCCTCCTGAGTTCATCCCTATTTATCTCTTGTCTTTTATTTCATGTCTTATTTTGTAGATTTTGCAATTTGTCTTGAACTGCATAGAATATTCTTCCGTGGATAGGGGTGCAATTTAAAGCAAAGGGAAGATAGCAATAAAAATCTTCTCAATTGCAAACACAAAGGTAAAACTAGAGATGAAAAGCCTGGCAATAAAGAAAAGATGCATATGAATATACTGTATATGCTCATATATGTATGAGCCATTCGAAAGTAGACTTGTAAATAAGAAGAAAACATTGATCTTTGCCTTTTTTTGCAATAATTAAGAATCCCAGCTTGGCACAGAATGTATAATTTTATAACTAAGGCCTAAGGCAAATAACATTTGCAGGAAATACATCTTTGGATAGTGTATTAGGTAAGAGAAAACAACATTTATCACCTTAGCAGGCTATTTTTTTTTTTTTTCAAGTTTGTGAAAAACACATTTTTATAAATTTTGAAGTAGAGAATAGTTGCCTTGACAGACATTGGACCTCAGAAAAAAAAACTCATAAAACATATAAAAATGCTTTAGATCTAGGGTCTTAATAGGCTAAAATATAAGGTGATGTGGCATTAAAATATCCTTTTTAACAAGCAATTGCAAATGTACGTATATGCCCTTAGTCATTAATTGTGTGGTTTGTGTTGTCTAAGTGCATAAACCATATACTTGACTTCATAATACATGTCATGAATTGTTATACTGAATGTGGCTGTCAGTATTCATTGACACTCCACTAACCAATTAATATTTGTGCAATGACACGAGGACGGAGCATCCAATGTGCATCCCCCAGGGCAGAAAACACAATACTTATGGAAGCATAAAAAACTGTTAAAATAATGTTTCAAAAATAAAAATGATACTTACATTTGGATAATACCTTTTCTATGCCATTTAAAGTCACTAAAATTCTGCATATCCTATGGTGGCTTTTCAGCGGGTGTTTAATTTTTTTTTATTATTGGCCCTTATAGTTAAACAGCTAGTGGGTGCACTTTCCATTCTGGTTGCCACTTGCCAGTCATTTTTTTTTTTTGTGCATGTGTTCTCACACAGTACATTTTATTGCGCTTAGAAAATTGATTGACTGGAAAATACATATCACAGGCAAAAGGTTCAAAGACAGTGACATTGACTCTGTACTATGTGATTACTGTGATTACTGTGACCAATTACAGTGATCACAAATTTGCACACTGGCTGTGACAAAACCATTGTGAAAGGAAGAGGGGGAGGCAAGATTTCAGTCATAATTGTGTTGCCAGTCATGCCAGTGTTCTAGTGTTGCTAGTTAGGGTGTTCAGATCACATAACAGCCAGTGCCAGTGCCAGATTACAATTCTTACCAGTGCCTGATTGCAGCCAGTACTATTGCATAATTACAGGCAGTACCAGCAAGTTATTGAAATCACAAGTGATTGCAGCCTGATTATAGTCTGTAAATGTGCCTGATTACAGCCAGTACAGTATATCTGATTACAGCCAGTACAGTATCTGATTACAGCCAGTGCCAGTGAGTTATTGAAATCACAAGTGATTGCAGCCTGATTATAGTCTGTAAATGTGCCCGATTACAGCCAGTACAGTATATCTGATTACAGCCAGTAACAGTTCCCAAATACAGCCATTACAAGTGCCTGAATGCAGTCAGTTTCTTAAAACCAGTACAAATGCCTGATGACACCCAGTTTCAGTGCCTTATTACAGCTGGTACCAGTGCCTGATTATAGACAATATCAGTGCTGACTACAGCTAGAGCCAGAGTGTCTGAGAACAGCAATTACAAGTGATTGCAACTGGTATCAGTGCCTGATAAAGCCAGTGCTAGTGCTAGTACCCAATTACAGCTGGTACAAATTCCTGATAAGAGCCAGTGCAAGGGCATGATTACAGCTATTACCAATGCCAAATAATAGCTGGTACCACTACCTGAATACAGTGAGGATCAGTGCCTGATTACAGCCAATGCGTGATCAGACGTTACCAGTGCCTGGTTAAAATCAGTACCAGAACCTGATTACAGCCAAAACTGAACCAAACGGCAAACCCCATTGGAGTCTATGAGAGCCGAACAGACGCCCAGACGACGTCTATTGATGACGAAACGTTGGCGACTCCAGACACAACGTCCACATGCCCCTTCTCTGAGCCAGCTACCATTGTCTATGTGACTGGATACATGCGGGACGCCGTGATTGAATTCCCAGCCACCATACTATATGTGCTTGCTTGTACTACATTTATGTGAGTAGTTTTTCTTAAATAAACTTCACCATTGTCATTTATGGGATTATACTATGGTCTTTTGTACATTCTTTTTCTATACATCCATCTGACCTGTACGGAGCTTCCTTGAGGAATTAACTATTCCACGCCGTTTCCTATGGTTTCTTGGAGTTCCTGAGATCTATGTGATATGCTTTATGCTTCTTGGAGTTCCTGAGATCTATGTGATATGCTTTAACTGGTGAGGCTCTCATTCATTTGAGTAGCCACGGCTTTTTGGTAAGCTGCTTCCCATATTAGTGCACCGTGGTGTCCCCACTCTACACATTCTCTGGGTGTCACAGGAAGGAGGGACTGTTACCACAATTACCTTCTTGGATTTGGTTTAATTTGGACTTTCCTTGGGATTCTTAGTCACTCCACACTTATTTCTATATGATTTTTCATAATGTCATTTGAATGAACTTTTGTTTCTTTTTTATCACTGCATCCAATAGCATTTTTATGCTTAGCGCTGCACTTTTTGTGAATATTTAAAGATCTACATTGCCATGCTGAAAACAAGAAGTGAAAATTGTGAACAAAACAAATATATCCCAATATATAGAAGAGAAGAATATTAGTCCCAAGTCCTAAGTGAAGAATGTGATGAAAGGAAATCTTATCAACTGGATGTTCTTGACACCAAAGTGTACCAACACCACCTTGAGATTAGAGGACTTTTACTGAAACAAATGGGACCTATAAATGAAAAGAGTTACATGAGCTTGTATGTCAGTGAGGGGAACCTGTGTCACCTCCAGGTCTTCACAAATACGATATTACCAAATGTTTTGGGACACTAAAATTTAATGGCAACCCAGTCTTGGTCCATAGGGTTAAATATTGAGTTGGTCCACCCTTTCCAGCTATAAGAGCTTTAACTTTTCTGGGAAGGCTGTCCACAAGGTTTAGGAGTGTGTCTATAGAAATATTTGACCATTCTTTCAAAAGAACTTTTTTGAGTTTAGGCATTGATGTTGAAGAGAAGACGTGGCTCGCAGTCTCCGCTCTAATTCATTCCAAAGATTTTCTATCAGGTTGAAGTCAACATTCAGGCCAGTCAAGTTCTTCCACCCAAAACTCACTCATCCATGTCTTTATGGACCTTTCTTTGTACACTGGTCCAAATCATTTAGTGCAGGGGGGGGGGGGGGGGGGGGTTATAGCGTGGGCTTATTTTTTAGGAGTTGGGCATGGCCCCTTTAGTTACAGTAAAGGGAACTCTTAAGGCATCAGCATACCAAGACTTTTTAGGAGGGTTTCATGCTCCCAACTTTTTGCGAACAGTTTGGGATTGGCCCTTCCTGTTCCAACATGATTGTGCACCAGTGCACAAAGCAAAGTCTATAAAGACATGGATGAGCGAGTTTGGGATGGAGGAATTTGACTGGCCTGCACAGAGTCCTGACCTCAACCTGATAGAACACCTTTGGGATGAATTAGAGAGCAGACTGCGAGCCAGGACTTCTCTCCAACATCAGTGCCTGACCTCACAAAAGCACTTCTGGAAGAATGGTGAAACATTCCCATAGACGCACTCCTAAACCTTGTGGACAGCCTTCCCAGAAGAGTTGAAGCTGTTAAAGCTTCAAAGGGTGGGCCAACTCAATATTGAACCCTATGGACAAAGACTGGGATGCCATTAAAATGTATGTGCGTGTAAAGCCAGGCGTCCCAATACATTTGGTAATATAGTGTATGATCAACAAAGCATCACATACAAAAACATAAGATATTCAGCCGTGACATAAAAAGAGAATTGGGAAGGCCAACATATTGTAAAACTGTATGCATACTTTTATTAAAAAAAAAAAAAATGCATACATGTTTATACTATATAGATAAACCCCTCCATCAAAATGAGAGAAAAAATATCCCTATCATTAATTGTCAAGGTACATACTATTCTTTATTACAAAGTGCTATAAGAGCAGTAGGCCTACTGAGGAAGCCCAATCACGGGGCGGAATATGTGTAGATGGGATGAGCTGAGCCCGTGACATCATACTGAGGTTATGTGGTGAGCCATGGGTTATAAAGATAATTGAATGCATGCTTTTTTTAAAGAAATTTGTAAGTGTTTTTAATCCCTTTTATGGTATGAATAATTGTTGAGATAGAGAGCACTATGGTTCTCCCACGTGTGTTTGTCATCATGGGGTTACTTTGATGACTGAGCATTGATCAAGGAGTGACACAGTACATTTAGGACCAGGAGGAGGAGTGCAGATCTGATGCCCTTGCAGGTGGAAGGTGTTGCAGGTGAATGAGACTCTGTAGTGGGGTCTAAAGTGGAGATGAGCAGATTTTTCGCTGAATGACCCTGTCCTGGTGGCTGGCAGGTACATATCAGAAAAAGAAAATGTTGGGGTAACATATTCTTTAGACGCTTTCATAATTATTTTAAATCAGCATTTATGTCAGCTAAAAATCCTCACACTAAAAGCCTACATGTTTTGCCACGTGTCACTGCTTCTTCATGGGTATTAAAATGCTAAAATGTGCCCATTATTAGAGTTTCAAAGTGCAAAATGATCTGACACCAAAACGATATAATGATCGCCTTATCTAAATTTGTTAAATTAAAACACTTAAGATGAACCTATTTTAGGAATGTACTGACTTTACAAATTCAGATATGCATCAATGAGATGCAGACCACAGTATGAGAATCTAGCACTAGTCATGCTGTTTTCAGCTCATTTATACATATTTGAAACAAGTACAGACTATACTTCCAATATGCTTCGGTTCTCATCAGGCAGGACAATAGGTAAACTCAGTACTATAGATACAGCAGTAAAGACTCATAAAAGAGACACGTATGATAGATTTTGTTTTTTTTTTTTAGACCCGAGAATTACAAAAAGAGAAGAAAAAGGAAATAAACAAAACAAATAGAATCTAAAAAAATAAATGAATAAAAAAAACAATATGCAACAGTTAAATAATGTCTTAAAAATCAAATTAAAAGATCTTAAAATCTTCTAAAAATATGCTGGTAATCAATATTACAGATTTAAAAAAAAGTTTCTTGTGCCCCTAAAGAATAAATGTTTTGTTATTGTTCCAAAGTATTGCAATATGTTGTTGAGTGGTGGTGGTATCTAATGGTGCCAAGTAGGTAGTTTGCAGCCATGGCAGGCTGTTTAGTTTGTACTTTTGTTACGTTCCTCTGTTTCCTCCTCCTGTTTTGTCTCTAGTTAGCACAGACCATAGGTAGACACATTCTGCTTTCACACTTCTGGACCAGAAGATTTTCCCCCTTAATGACCAGGCCATTTTTTGCGGTTCGGCACTGCGTTATTTTAACGGACAAATTGCGCAGTCGTGCGATGCTGTACCGAAATAAAATTGATGTCTGAAGCTACTGAAGCTACTGTAATTTCCCATAGGCGTGACAGCCTTTTTCTCTCTACCCATCAAGCTGAAACCTCATTCTATACCAAACTGTGTCAGACTATAGAGCAACTAGCTACCACCTCTTCAGGCTAGTGATCTACAGTACTTCCTAACAACAACAGTACTCTAAAAAAAATTACACACTGGTATTACAATGAACTGAAACCTGTTATTGGCTTATATGCTATACTTTCCAAGGCCAGCAAGCTCTGAGAAGTTAGACTTTGCCAGATACAGGATATTCCATGATTTCACAAGCATGGAGCTCACAAGGTTTGGCGACCAGCCTGCAAAACTATATAAGGTGTAGGTCTAACTTTAAGGCCATCAATTAGTGACCAGGGCATCAGAACTTGACATTTAAATAAAGTAGCTAGGCCCCCAAACTTCAGAGCCTATCAAGAGTTTAAGAGCTATTTATTTTGACAACTTGAGAGGGTTGAGATCAGGATTTCAGCAGTACATAGGCTATAATAGATGATCTGTTTGAAGTGTTGCAATACATTTGCAATACATTTCAAAGATATCTGATAAGTATAATTGGAAACTTCATAAACTAGGTGATCTTTTGCTTTAACTACAACTAAGGTAAATTCTTACTTACTAGGCTTTAGCTAACTCAGTTAACTGTTTGTGGATTATGCCAAATCAGCAGGTGGCTTATACAGTTTGTACATATGAGAATTAGGAAGGTTTGTCATTGCTAAAAAATGGCATATGAACAAATACCAACATTTGAGTTGTAATAGTGTGTTTAATGCTTGACAAATTCTATGCAAAACCTAACTACTCTTACCTGATTCAATTTAGTTATGTGATCTCCTCTGTGTCAGCCAGGGCCAGCTGCAGAAGAGAGAAGAAAGACCTCCACAATAGCTGTTAATGCCTGGGAGCAATGATGTTACCCATAGGCTCCTATTGCCCATCCATTGTTGGCTCTCCCTCCTCTGCCCTGCAGCAGCTGCTGGTTAACACAGGGGAGCCAGAGTATGTGACTGGACCAGAGCAGCCTGATAATAGGTAAGCATATAGATATTTCTTACACAAGTTAGTCATAATAGGTGTTAGGAAGGGGAGGGAGCTTTTTTAAGAGTAGTTAGGGTTTTGGACTGGCCAAGCATGTCTCCAGACCTAAACCCTATTGAGAATCTGTGGGGCATACTCAAAGGGGGGATGGGTGCGCTGATAGCATGTTGAAGCTGCTCCCGGTATTCAGTGCTTGGTGAATATGTGAAGTAAATGATAAAGTATGGGGTGCGCTAAACAACAATATGATCCAAACAGTTGGAATAATTAAAAAATTATGAACATGTAGGATAAATGAACATAAATAAATTATGGTGACACAATGATGATCCGTGAATAATCAACTGGTGCATAAACATAAAAGTTCATAAGTGTCCGTAAATAGGGTGATGATATTGCATAGTAGATGAAGAAAAATAAACTTGATTCCACATCCAAAATAAATCCACCACCAAGTGAAATTTCTCCTTACCGAACGGAAAAAGGTAAGGTGCCACTAATGAACATGAGTGCTGAACAAAAACCAATCCCCGTAGTGATCCAGCAACCACCTCGTGAAAAAACACCTGGGTTAGCCTCTTACCAGATGGCAATCAATACACGCTTGAAACTGAAGGAACACTATCTTCCCCTTCTCCTAAGATCCACATGAGTCTTTCACAAAAGCCACGCTGACGATCCAGCTCCACCATATGACAAAAGGACAGAAGCAGACTGATAGTGTATTACCCTTTAAAACATTTATTTATACAAGCAGTATTGCACTTACAATTGGAAGTCTTGAAAACAGCATATGTTAATTTGTGCCAGAAATCTCTCTAAAGAAGCTTGCGTCCGGCTGCAGCACGGATCGCAAGTGGCTGTGTGACGTGTACGCCTCCTATTCTGACCGGTTTCTTCCTATTGGACATCGACTGAGACAGAAGTGACTTGCATACCGTCACTTCCGTTCTATTTATACATAATGAAGCAAGCTGCCATATTTCCGGTGTCTGCAAGGCAGGTCTATTGCATTAATGGCCGATATCATTATAAATGAATTTGAAAAGCCGATAGTTGAATAAAAACTGTGTATAAATAAAATACATTTAATGTTATTAAAATCAACTAGAAACTCATTTATGATAAAATAGCATGTAATTCCGTCATAGTGACACCGGAAGTAAGCACTTTCCTTCCTATCCTACTTCAACACAATCAGGAGTGTTTTAAGGAGAGGGGTGACAACTATTTAGGAATAAAAATATACATGGAATATATAAAACAACCTTATTATAATCCACCAAATGTTTAAAATACTCAAAGGGAAGGAGCGCAAGGTCTCTAACATCCACCAGTTCCGTGATGTCATCATGGAGGAGTAGAAGAGGACTCCAGTGGCAACCTGTGAAGCTCTGGGGAACTTCATGCCCAAGAGAGTTAAGACAGTGTTGGAAAATAATGGTAACCACACAAAATATTGACACTTTGGACCCAATTTGGGCATTTGCACTTAGGGGTGTACTCACTTTTGTTGCTAGTGGTTTAGACATTAATGGCTGTGTGTTGAGTTATTTTGAGGGGACAGCAAATTTACACTGTTATACAATCTGTACACTCACTACTTTACATTGTAGCAAAGTGTCATTTCTTCAGTGTTGTCACATGAACATATATAATAAAATATTTACAAAAATGTGAAGGGTGTACGGACTTTTGTAAGATACTGCATATATATATATATAGATATAGATATATAGATATATATAGATATAGATGCATATATATATATATAGATATAGATATATATCTATAGATATATATATACACACACACACACACACACACACACACACACACACACACACACATATACAGTATATAGTACTGTATTGCTATTCTACAGTGTCAGGTCCATACCAAGAAAATCTGCTGAACCTATTCACAGTTCTTATAATCAACAATCTAGCTGAAGCAAGTAATGAAAAAAAGAAACTGGATAGATTCCATTCTTGCAGTTTTATTTTCCATTATCATTCCCATTACCAAAGACCCCAACCTGTTTAAATGCAAACAGCACTGACAGTGGCAGAGAAGTTAGATAAAACATGTTGTCTTTTTTATATTGTTAGTGAATATCAATTACTGATCTGATGGAAGAAACAAAGCAAACTATATATATATAGATATATAGATATATATCTATATATCTATAGATATATATCTATATATATATCTATATCTATATCTATATATATATGCATCTATATCTATATATATCTATATATCTATATATATAGATATATATATATATATATATATATATATATATATATATATATATATATATATATATAGTAAAAATATATATAATAGTAAAAAATATATATCTGCTTACCTGCAAAACAAATTAATGTTCTAAATGCTCTACTTTAAATTTCACAGATCTGGTATGTATTAATGGCAGTGATATATTTTTAGAACATGGGATACGACTAGGTAGAATAGATGACATGGGGCAAATATGGGGTAAACATGTACCATAGCGTAGGGAACAGATCCAACATGGCAGAAAACGATACAATGGGTTCCATTTTCTATTTATGTAAATAATAAAACACATACAATGGCATGGAATTACTGGTACTCATTAGAAGTTCAAAGACATTTGTGAAAACCTGACTCACTGGGTGAGTGAAGCCTGATGGGGAACCAAGAGACTAGTTCTCCATCTGGTCCCTCTTACTTTTGATTGAAATTGAGTGGTAGTGGAAGGATTCAAAAACCGCTAATGGAATGGATCCATCCACTGCTGTGTCCTGTCAGGCACAAAAAATAAAAGAAGAAAAAACAAGAAACATGAAAAAAACATTACCCGCCCCAAAAATGTAAAAATTCAGATCAGATCCTTTTTTGAGCAAGCAGCCTAGCAGGTCAGGAAAAAGAGGTAATGAGTGTGCGGTCCTTCCCTCCTGAGCCATACCAGGTCACATGTCCTTAACATAGGTCAGATCGTTGTCTTTATGTTAATGAGAATGAAGGCCTCTTCCCCACAACTCATGCACAGAATCTGTGAGGGTCTGCAGGAGGGGGGCTTATTCGGATCTGTAAGCCCCCTTTAAAAATAAAGGGACTCCCAAATGCTGCCCCCACCCACATGAATGAGAAGGGAGCAGATGGTATCCCTATTCATTTATAAAAATGTAAATAGTAAATAAAGGCAAACCTTTTTGACAAGTCCTTTATTAAAAATAAAACAATACAAAGATTCCCCATGGTTAAGGATGGGCCAGCAATTCAGTTGGTGGTAGTCAAAATTATATATAGGAGTTTTTCTGGTAAAAGTTATTGGGAATCTCAGACAGGTATGCAATGGGGCAAGGCAGTGGTGACATCACTGCCCAAATTTGGCCATCGTGATTGAACAGTCAAATGTCTGGGTGTCTATTTCAAGATGACATCTTTTTTTTGTGAACAAGTAGGGGTGCTATGTACCCATACTCATTCACATGAGGAACGGACAGCATCTGGGGGCCCCTTTATTGTTAGCCACTTGCCTACTGGGTCCTTATACCCCTCCCTTACCATGCCAATTTTCAACTTTCAGTGCTCTCACACTTTGATTGACAATTACTCATGCAACATTGTACCCATTTGAAATATTTGTCCTTTTTTCACACAAATAGAGCTTTCTTTTGATGGTATTTAATCACCACTGTTTTTTTTTTTCTGCGATAAAAATAAAAAAAGACAGAACATTTGGTAAAAAAAATGCATTTTTCTTTGTTTCTGTTATAAACTTGTGTAAATTAGTAATTTGTCTTCATACATTTTGGCTAAAATGTATTCTGCTACATATCTTTGGTAAAAGTAACCCAAATCAGTGTATATTATTTGGTCTTTGTGAAGGTTATTGAGCAGGGATCTCCAAACTACGGTCCTCCAGCTGTTGCAGAACTACATGTCCCATGAGGCATTGTAAAACTGACATTTACAGACATGACTAGGCATGATGGGAATTGTAGTTCTTGAACAACTGGAGGGCCATAGTTTGGAGACCCCTGTTACTGAGTATACAAACTATGGTGCCAATCACTGTAAATGGATTACACCTGATGTACTAACGGCCCATCATTTATTGAGAAATTAACAAGCCTTGACAGTACAAATACACCCCAAATTACCCCTTTTTGCAAAGTAGACATTCCAAGTAAGGAACATGGTGTAATTTTTTTCCCACAATTCTTTGCAAAGTGAAGATTTTTTCACAAAATGTAATATTAACAGGTTATTTTTCTCACATGGCATATGGATACTTGCAACTACACCCCAAAACACATTCTGCTACTCCTCCTGAGTATGGCAATACCACAGCCTGGCTACATTCAGAGGCCCAACATCCAAGTAGTACCTTCAGGTGTTCTAGGAGCATAAATTACACATCTAATTTCCTGACCACCTATTACACTTTTGAAGGCCCTGGAGCACCAGGGCAATGGAAACACCCACAAAATGCCCCCCCTTTTGGAAAGAAAATACCCCATCGTATATTCTATGAGGCATAATGAGTCTTTTGAACATGTCATTTTCTCCCAGAAGTTTTTGGAAAATGTGGAAAGAAAATAAATACACATTTTTTATGCATTTTTAACACATTTTACGCAACTTACGGGCACTGATGAGGATCTACTGATAGGGTGAAACTGATAAGCACTCACTGATGGGCACTGAGGTGCACTATTGGGCACTGATGAGTTATAATAGGGCACTGTAGCGACACTAATTGGCACTGTAGCGGCACTAATGAGCACTCTAGTGGCACTAATGAGCACTGTAGTAGCAGTGATGGCATTGTAGTGGCACTGATGAGCACTGTAGTGGCACTGATGGGCACTGTAGTAGTACTGATGGCACTGTTGTGACAATGATGGTACTGTAGGGCACTGATGACCACTGTAGGGTACACAGGATCAACCCTGAGTTAGCTGCTGCAGTGTTACTCTCTCACACTGATACAGCATGTGAAGAGCTGAACCGGGCATGATCCCGGTTTGTTGACAAAGTGATTGCTCTGTCATTGGATGGAGCAATCAAATCGTAAAGGGCTGCTGTGGTTGGCCCTTTAACCAAATCCATAATGCGCTCGGTCCTACGGCCCCAGCAATCATGGACACTTCCGGTAGCGAGCACCAGGGGGCATGTGAGCAGGGGTGGCGATGATGTAATGGCCTCCCAGAACTAGCCTGCCACGCTATAGCCATCATTTCGGATATAGAGTGGTCGGCAAGTGGTTAAAGACTGCTTCCATATTCTGATAAGCCCTTTAACCACAGACCTCAACAACCACTGACCAGGGTTGTGGGGAAGAGGTCATTGTACTCTTCAACATTGAAATCCATATGAGAATCAAAGAAGAGTCTGGTATGCATTTTTTAGAGGGAAGTGTGAGCAATTTTTTTTTTCATTCTTGCTGTGTGAAGTGCTACAGTAAAAGTGGCATTTATAAAGAAAAAAAAGTGATCCAGTTAACATTGTCAGCCAATTACCCCTCAGAAGGTCCCCAAAAATATAAAGAAGATCCTTAGGGATGTGTGCCATATTGTCTTAAAAAAAAGAAGCCAGGAGGAAAATGGTAATTTAGAACACTTTTTTTCCTTTGTGAAATAAAGGAAACGGTGAGTGCTTGCACCCGTGACATCCTTACCAACAAACGATGTCATCCAGCTCATTTACATACATGGCCAGGATTCCCTGGCTGCATAAGCACCTGGGTGGAGGGGTTACACCAATGCCTAAATATGGCCATAACATGCCATACATGCCCCTTACCTTATATAGCTGATGACAGCTACAAAGCTGATGACAGTGCCTTATATAGTTGTCATTTGGCTAGCGGAATCGGTCGTGTGTGCTGGATCATGTTTTTTTTTATTCAATGAGTCCGTGGGAAGCAAGCCCATGATTTATGATGGATTTGCAATAAGGGGATTTTTTTTTTTTTCTTTACTGGGGGTTGTTATTTTTTTAATTGACTTGTCAAATGTATGAGTGTCTTTATTTCTACGTTACATTTTTTGGTGAATGAGTATGGGTACTATATATCCCATACTCATTCACATGGAGGGACCAGTATCTGGGGCCCCCCTTAGGGGTTTCAGATTCTGATAAACCTCCTGCCCACAGACTTCCACAACACTGGCTCAGGGTCATGTGAAAAAGGACCTTGTCCTCATCAACATTGGGACCCCCTGGCACGGCAGCAGCTTTACATTGAGGGCATGTGGCCTGGTATGGTTTAGGAATGGGGCATGGTCTCCTTCCCATTCCTAGCTAGCTGGGTTGCATATTCAAATTATGTATGGATTAACAATTATTAACTATAATTTTTTTAGGAGGACTTCACTTATTTTTTTTTGTGTGTGAGTTACCCTCTTAACCACTTGCTGACCACCCTATAGCATTTTTACTACTACAGGGCAACAGCTGTGCACCAGATCATATATAAATACATAATCCTGTACTTTTGCCTGAAGGTGGCACGCGCGCCATCAGCGGGCCACTTTTGCTGTGATTATTCACAGCAAAATTTGTTGTGGTGGGGGAGAGATCGGCTCCTTAAATTCTACAAAACTTTGATTGGCACCTTCCCCATACAGTAAAAATTGTGTGTAGGCAGGAAACGGTCTGTGAGGGTCTACACCTGGAATGGTGCAGGCCGACTCAGACCTGGGGATTTAAATGTGCCGCTAATGCAAAAAGATATTTCCACACTTCAGACAATGTAAAAGGTACATACAAAAGTATTTATTTATTTGTTACAGAGTTGCATAGAAAAGCAATTTGAATCATAACTTTTTTTTTTTTCTCCCTATCTGTTAATTGGATAGGCTATCAGGAGGCCTTTTGTCCTGATATCATGTATTCCACAGTGTCAGAATATAAAGTAAAAATGACATATCGATATGCAATTCAATACCTTTCACAATATGTAATTTTTGTAAATAATCTAACTCTTGTTCATCAATGTGTAATTTGAAATGTATATTGGAAAACATGAATGCATATGCAGGGAAAATGTGAACATTTTGAGTAGGCTGTTACTATTCATAATAAGAATGCTCTTTATCTTATGTCTTTACACTTTTTCTCCATCTGTTTGTCTTCATAATAAAGTAAGAAATCAAAATTATCTAGGTAGACATATGATCATTCACAAAGTCCGTTTTTCGCTGACATGATAGATATTTTCATGGAATAGGTATCATTTTAGATAACGACAAATAAACACCATCTCTGCTGACACCAAACGGCGGAACGTCTACCGTCACTTCTGGTCCGGGTGACCGGAAGTAGACGCTAGTCATATGATATACAGGAACATCCTCCCGTGTGTCCAATCCGGACACTTGCGGGCGGATGTGGGGGGCGTGAGACGCGAGGGAGGCGGACTTGGCGCCATTTCTCTCTCTTATTTAAACCAACAGATATACATGCTATCACTGACATTCTAAACACGGGGGATACAACATCTTAGGGGAATTTTCCCCTCACACCCACGCACTCCGATCTTCAATCTTTACTCACAGACTAAGGTAAGCCATAATTGGAATGGAATAATCTTCTCTCCCGGTGCCATTTTGACACGAGGGTGCAAAATTGATATTGACGAGACGCTGCCACTATATATGGCTTTTACAAATTGGGTTTGTTTGCACTTTCTTTCTTATAGGCAATACCATCAACTTGCATTTGCTAATGGGTTCGTATGCTTATATGGCAAAGAGTTAAGGATATACTCTTTAAATACTGCAAAGGCTAGGAGTTCCATCCCATGTTGATATATAGTCCTAAAAAAGCCGGTTTGCCTCTGTGATATTGTTTTTAAGTCTCATATAAGAAATCCCTATTATCCATTCCGCTTAAGGCTTATCTAATCATACACACAAATTTTATCTCACTGAAGGGTAAGTTTCCCTATTAATGTTTCTCACACGGTTATTTCTTCAACCTATAAGAATCACTATTTTTAATTTAGAATACCTTGTTTGATACACTCTGTGGAGTAACACATTAACTATTCTTGGAATATGGGTCTTCCTAGTTCACAATAGTTATATTTTTCTTCTTCTTTTTCCTTTTCTTTTTCTCTTTTTTTATTTTTCTATATATACATGCAGATTTTTTTATATCCTAATGTTGCTCATCATACCCTAGGTACAATTGAATACCCTTTTCTCCCCTTCCCCTTACCCTCCCTTTCTTCTTCCCTCCCCTTCCCCTCCCCCTTTCCCCTCTCCCCCCTTCCCCCTTTCCTCTTTTTATTACCCACATCTCATTCCAACGACATCAATCTAGATGCCATAGACATATCTTTACATACCAAAAGAGAATTTGATGTGAACTCAATAGGTAAGCTTTTATTCATTTGTTGAACCTGTATTGTCTTATTGTTTCTGAATCAGAAACAAATGCATAGGGAATGAATATTATTATTAAAAAATTAAAAGAGATATAGGCAAAGATTGAAATTAAGAATAAACCTCCTGTTTTTCTACCCGCTGCCATATGGTCCTTCTCTCCTCCTCAATTGGCTGGTTATTGCACCCACTCTTGGACTTCGGCCTTTGACTGGCTGCAGATACTGGCCAACACGCCCCCCCTTAAGACTTTCTGACTGACCACTCCATTTAACACCTATTTTCTCCCATTCCCTTGCTCTATTACTTCCTCCTTCTTTCCTATTTTCCTAGGATTAAGGGGAAAATATATGACAAATATTGATAGAGTTGTAGTATAACGAATATAGATACGTGTTAACATTTTGAGATATAATACATGGTATCTAACACTGGAGAAAAATAAATAGAAACAAATCCTTATGCACTTTACGTGTAGGTAAATAATAGACTATGGCATGAAATGAAAATAGAATTTAATGATAATAATGCATGTTTTTAAAGTATCATGTTTTTCTCTTAAAATTAAGATGTAGTAGTAAAATACAGTTTTGATTTTAACATATGTGTTACTTATTCTATAGAACTGTACAATTATGTCCATTTGCTGGAACCTGAGGAAGCAACTCCTGCGAAACGCGTAGTTCCGGCTTCCCTCCTGAATGCATAGCACGATAGTAGGGTCTAATGTATTGTATTTCTATGTAGAATTTGTATATATGCAGTTATGATTCAAATTGCTTTTCTATGCAACTCTGTAACAAATAAATAAATACTTTTGTATGTACCTTTTACATTGTCTGAAGTGTGGAAATATCTTTTTGCATTAGCGGCACATTTAAATCCCCAGGTCTGAGTCAGCCTGCACCATTCCAGGTGTAGACCCTCACAGACCTTTTCCTGCCTACACACAATATTCACAGCAAAAGCCGATCTGCTGGTGCAGGGCACTCGATGTCCGCTGGCACCCACCGATCATCCGGCAAAAACTCAGGACAGAGCTCTGCCTATGTAAACAAGGCAGAATTCAGTTCTGACATGAGGGAAGGGATGGCAAAGCAGGGACTAAAATCCATCTCCAGATAGACATAGTAAACACAAATACTGGCTAGGCACACAGTTAACACTTTGATTGTACTAGATGTTTAACCCTTTGCCAGCCAGTGTCATTCGTACAATGACAGTGCATATTTTTAGCACTGATCACTGTATTAGTGTCACTGGTTTCCGCAAAGTGTCAAATGTATCAGTTAGTGTCCGATTTCTCTGCCACAATAGCGCAGTCCGGCTATAAGTTGCTAATTACTGCCATAACTAGTATAAAAAATAAAATAAAATAGAAATTCCAGTATATATCCCATCGTTTGTGGACGTTATAACATTTGCGTAAACCAATTAATATACGCTTATTGGGATGTTATCAAAAATATGTACTGAATACACATTGGCCTGCATTTATAAAGAAATTTGATTTTTTTTTTTATTGGATATGTTTTATAGCAGAAAGTAAAAAATATATATATTTTTTTTTAAATTGTCAGTCTTTTTTTGTTTATAGTACAAAAAATAAAAAAACACAGTGGTGATCAAATACCACCAAAAAAAAAAAACAGTATTTGTGGGGCAAAAATGACATATATTTCATTTGGGTACAACATTGCATGACCTTACAGCGTATTTCCACTCTTGTTGAGAAAAAACATTCCCCTCTGGGTGAACTTTATACATTACAGGGATTTTAACAACATTTGTTGCAGACTCCTACCTTTTGTTATTCTGCAGAAATCCTTGTTTGTTTCTCTGTTCCTCTGTGCTGAGTGAGTCAAATGGGAGTGGTTTCATAATTATCTATCAGCTGTGGCAGCTTCAGGGCTCTAATGAGGAAAGCTGCTGGGCCTGCATCCCGATGTGTTCCTATTGGGAGTATCACCCCAAAAATAAAATTTTTCTTGCAGGGGATGCCAAAAATCTGACTTGTATCTTAGGCAGACTTCTGGGGAAAATTGGTGAGTCAATCATACAAGCAGGACATGATGTTTCTGGGGTGTGGTCAGTACACATTCTGTGTACAGAACAGCTCCAGGTAGCCATATTGCATTGCATTTTCAGAAAATGACAGCGGCTGCAGATTGAAAAGATCATTTTTAAAAACATTCAATCACAATAGGACTTGTGGCGCAATTGTATATGCTACTATACTGTTTTTTCTTTATTTGCTATTTTTTCCCCCACAAAAGTGGAGTTACCCTTTAAAGTTGTCAGTTAAAGTACCGTAGTGCCGGTTCGCAAAAAGTAGCCTTGTCATGAAAGGGGGTAAATCTTCCGGAGGTCAAGTGGTTAAAATCCATACCAGACTCAAAGGGTCTGGTATGTATTTTGGAGGGACTCTTCACATTTTTTTTTTTAATTCTTACTGTAGGATGTGTGCCAGCAAAAGGGACATTCTACAAAGAAAAAAAACAGACTCAGAGCCCTCCAAAAATACGCCCATTAACAGATGGATGAAAGAACGGACTAACGGTCTGTATGTGTGAAAGGTACATTAGGGATACTTACACAAAGCTCTAACCCCTGGGCTCCGGTGCCAAGATTATGAGAATCTCCATAACAGTCATAAACCCTGGAGCCCCTCACCATTTGTATACCTATAACCTAGGTGACACAAATCTACCAACCAGTGCCTCACTATAAATATATTTGTTCAGTTGTATACAACTCTGGGTGATCTTATGGGCCACCTCTCTGAGCACCAAGTCTGATATACTTGAAAGCCTTTGGAAATGTATTGTTTTTAATTTTTTTTGTCTATGGTAGGGTACCAGGTCTTTCTTAAAACCGCCCTAATTGCTCAGCTTGGTAACAATATGCTGAACTCTGCACCACCAGCCTCTTGCCTACCGAGCTCTGCATTATAATGCCACTACACGGATGACTTCAATTACGTTGATGACATGCTGGTTCCATTTATAATTCAGTGAGTGCATTACCTTATTTTGATTTTATATTAATAAACAGCGTACACTTAGATGGGGGCACCCTCTCTTGTTTCCTTCTACAGAATTTGGTGCAGTTGTGTGTAGCAACCAATCAGCTTCTAACTTCAGTGTGTTCAATTAAGCTTTGACAATAGGAATGAATTCACACATAGTGAGGTGACAGGCATTTTACCTGTCATTTCAAGGACACACAGAAAACAATTGTTTAATTTGTGTCCCATATACATTGCAACACAGTACAGAGCCGTGCTTTAACATGCCACGATGAAATGCAGACATATTGTGTTTTAACCAGCGCACAGTACAGGATCACATGGCACAGTACAGCGGTGCAGCACATCATACTGCTGTACAATGACAGCAGCATGACAAGGCATACTTTTGTACACTTTAATTAAAGTCTGAACAAAAACATCACGCACCACAATTCCTCCTAGAGTAGGTGGTAATGGACAGCTGCTGGGGAGGTAAAGTGCTCCGACAGCTGTCCGTTCTTGTGTGAAGCGGCTGATCAGTTACTATGCACAGCTACCGCAGATTCTGTGTGCTCCAGTTTTAGTAAATCCCCCCCAATGTGTCACCCACTTTATATATTGTAATGTATATAAATATTCCAGAACTGTAGTTAACAGAGTGCTAGAAATGGAATTTTAAGGCAAGGTAGCAAAGAATTGTTTTTGTAAAGCAAGAAAGTTATGCATCTCAGTCCATCACAGTGATAGATTCTTACAAGAAACACTTTCAATCTTCTTATAAAACCCACAGGAGGAATGTTGTATCCAAGAGCCATAAAAGACAACCACAACAGGAAAGCTTTGTAGAATATACATTTACACATTTACATTTCTCCATTGCTGTTTCATGAATAGAAATGAATTACATTGCAGATGTGCTTGGCCATCATTATACACTGCTCCAAACACAACAAAAATGAATCTCTTGGCTAACATCCTTATGTGGGTTATGCTGATAAATTCTTCTGACAGTAAAATAAACTGCGTGTTATTTTCAAGTTTTGTCCTTCACACAAATAATTTTGAATCTTTTTTCTCTGAAATCAGTTCCTGAATGAATCAATTTTCATGCACAGCTTGCGCTTCATCCATATATACTGAGGGACAAATAGAAGAAAATAGGCTTATAAGTACAAAAATGTATATGTGAGGTTTTCTGAGGATCTTTCTCCACAATTCTCTTATACTGTATCATCCATCAGAATTTTACATTCAACTTTCTTATCTTCCTCAGTAATTTTCAGGAACTTCATTTCTTTCCTGTATTTCCCATGTATTCTTTATACAGAATCTTTGGCAGAGATACAATTCTCAAACTTTGTTTCTCCATTTCTGAGAACCCCAAGCAAAAGCCTTCAAGCTGACACTAAGGGTCCTGTCACAAGGGCTTTTCGCCCGGCGGACTCTGTTTTGCTCAGCAAGGATTGATCCGCGATCCCCACTGAGCAGGCAGATGACAGGTCCATCTCCCGCTCTATGTACTGAGATGGACCTGTCAGATCCCTGCTATCCTCTATGGGAGATCAGATGAAAATGGACCGCCTGTCTGTTTGTATCTGATCCCATCTTATCTGATCCTCCGGACGGATGAAAAATGTGGTTTCCATCTGTCTGGATTTCACGGACAGGATCAGATTGGATAGCAGCGGGTTTCAGGGAACATGTCACTGACATCTGCCGCTCTATAGGGGTGCATGGAGCGTCTGATCAGGTCCCTCTGAAAAACTGACAGGCGGACCTGATCGGAAAGCCAGCATGAAAGGACTGGTTTCTCACGGGCTATCTAATCAGGTCCAGCTGTCAGTTTTTCCAGGCAGACCTGATTGAACCATCCATAGGTCTCTTTGAAACAGCAGTCAGATGGAAACGGACAAGTGGCCCATTTCAATCTGACAGCCACATTAAAAACAGTGGGGCTGTGAGCGCAGACACAGACCTGTCATCCACCTGCTTAGCAGGGAGATCCCCTGTTGAGCAGACGGATGCGGACTACGGAGAAGGCCTGTGTGAAACCCACCTAAGAAGGCATTTATACTTAACCAGTAATTAATTGTAAATTAAGGGGGGGATACTGCGCTTCAAGGATATATTATGAACAATACACATTTAATAACCAGTTTTACACAGAATGATATTGGTCCATAGATATTGATTGATTTATTTTAATTTTGCAATACAGATAATAGTTATATATTTAGAGTGTATTGTTCATAATATGTCCTTGAAGCGCAGTATCCCCCCTTTAATATACAAGTATTTACTGTCTAAAGGTTGCAGTCACGAGCAGCATCAGGGATAAATATTGTGAGTATTGATTTTCCAAGACAGCTCAGGAACCACACCAAAAATTAATTGACTCATATATACTTAACCACTTGCTGACTAGCTGCAGTACATATACTGCGGCAGGTAAGCTATATTGCGCAAAACAACCTACCCGTAAGCCATTTCACAAAAAAGCCAGCAGAGGCACGTGCACGTCACCGGAGGCCAGGGGGGGGGGGGGCAACAATCTTCAGGCCACCCGCGATCGCTCCCCAGAGAGACAGAACGGCGGTCTGCCGATATACTGTAAACAAAGCAGAATGCCGTTCTTTCAGAGATGGACACAGGGATCTTGTGTTCATGCTTTTAAGGAACACAGATCTTTGTGTTCATCCAGTGAGTCCACCCCCACACACTTAGATAGCACCCCCTAGGGACACACTTAACCCTTTGATCGCCCCTGATGTTATCCCCTTCCCTGCCAGTGTCATTACTTAGCACAGTAACAGTGCATATTTTTAGCACTGATTACTGTAGTATTGTCACTGGTCCCCTCAAAAGTGTCAAAAGTGTCAAAAGTTAGGTGTCCATTCAGTCTGCTGCAATGTTGCAGTCCCGCTAAAAATCGCTGATCGCCGCCATTACTAGTAAATTAAATAAAACAAATAAAAAAGCCATAAATCTTTCCCCTTGTTTGTAGACGTGATAACTTTTGAACAAACCAATCAATATACACTTATTGGGATTTTTTTTACCAAAAATATGTAGCAGAATACATACATATTGACCTAAAATGATGAAAAAATTTAAATTTTAAATTTTATTTTTTGACTGTATTATATAGTAGAAAGTAAAAAAATATTTTTTTCAAAAAATTTTGTTGATAGCGCAAAAAATAAAAACCGCAGAGGTGATCAAATACCACCAAAAGAAATCTCTGTTTGTAGGAAAAAAAGGGCATCAATTTTATTTGGGTACAGCGTCGCACAAACTTGCAATTGTCAGTTAAATTAATGCAGTGCCGTATCGCAAAAATATAAATAAAGATTATGCTCGGACGATGGTGTCTTGATGGAGAATTGCCGACATCCCTAATATGAACTTGGAAAGAGAAAAGATTCCCCTGGGGGTGGGACTTTTAAGGCAATTTACCATCAAAAAAGTAAAGGTAAAAGTTTATGTACAAATGTAAAATTATATGAATTTATTGAAAACATACAGATTAGAAATAACATACAAGAATAAAAAACATTGAACATAATATGCGGTGAGAATACATCACTGAGGAAACATGCAAGGCGAGAGTATGTGGAGTCTCCCAAAACTAGAGCTGACGCGTTTCGGGTAAATCCCTTTATCCGAAGGTCAATTTGGATACAGTTCACTCGCAGAGTTTCGGGATGATTGCAACCGCATACAAAAATCTGCCACAGTACAAAAAGTCTGCGGCGCTGAACAGGAGCGCACCAGTCAGGTGGAGGCGAGAATACCGAGGGGGAAGGGGGAGTAGGAGAGCCAATAACGAATGGATCAAATAAAAGTAGTGTAACTTATTTGTTAGTTTTATTGTTTGGGTCCTCCGTGACCTATCCCGCGAGGATCTCAAAAGGCAAATGGCGAAGCACAAAAAAGTATCCATATTGAAGCGGAAGGCCACGGGAAGTAGTGAGGCTGTTGTCTGAGGTGGTGGTATGCTCTTCCCCCGGTGCGGCGAGACCGAGTATCGCAAAAAGATGGCCTGGTCATTTAGGGGGTAAAACCTTCCGGAGCTGAAGTGGTTAAAGGATAACTCCACTTTTATGGAAGTAAACATAACAAATAAAAAAAATATATATTATAGCATTGACAATTCCTACAAAAGCCATTTTATTTTTCACTGCTGTCATTTTCTGTAAAATTCAATTCAATATGGCAATTAGAACTGTTCTCTACACAATTGGACCCCAAAAATTGAATTTCCTGCTTGTGTGATTGGCTCACTTGTGTGATTGGCTCACTGATTTTACCAGAATTCTGCACTACAATATAAATGAGATTTTAGGCATTCTCTGCAACAGAAATCTAAATTCTGGTGAGATACTCCCTAAGGGTTATTTACTTCTAAAGGGGTACAGATTCTGAAGCTTTTCTGATCAGAACACAGGGAGTGCATAAGGTGGTTATAATGAACTAGCCCCTCCACTTTCCTAAAAAACACAACAGAACCTATCTTGGCCAAAGACTGTTTTGCGCATAGGGTTTTTAGACAGGCTGCAGACTTTATGACTATAACCCAGACCCGAAAGATGCCTTACTGGTCTTATTTTCAAGTACAAAGCTATCTTACCTCACAAAAAAGACGACCCTTGCTCTGCAGACAGTTGACTGACCTTGAGCACAAATGCCTCTTAGGAGAACGCGTTGAAAAGACCATCTCCCTGACTTATGCCTGGCTACAAAGCCATACTGACTCTAGGCAGGACAGATTCAGAGAGAGATGGAACGCTTCGCTGAACACTAACATTTCGGATACACAATGGAAAAGAGCTTGCCTACTTTCACACAAGTGCTCTTTGAGTACGAAAATGCAAGAAACCGCTTATAAACTCCTATTGCATTGGTACGCCCCACCCGACAAGGTAAAACGTTGGTATCCACATGCAGATGATACTTGTTGGAGATGCGGTCAGGATATTGGCACCCTGACCCACATTTGGTGGTCTTGCCCACTTATCTCTAAACTTTGGCAACAAGCTCAAACATTGTGCTCAATTATCGTTGGTGAGGACGTTCCCTTCTCTCCTGAACTCTGTTTACTGCACCTAAATTCCACACCGCTCCATAAATACAAGAGTTCACTGCTTATTCACCTCATTAATGCAGCCAGATCACTAATCCCACACCTTTGGAAATCCAATTCCGTTCCCTCCACCTCTGATTGGATGAGGAAGGTTCTGGAAATTTTTGAAATGGAGAAGGTGAGCGCCATAGCGCGAGACAAAATACCTACATTTCAGGTTATTTGGGCGTGGATTACTTTCCAGGATATCAATACATAAAAATATTGCTGCGCCAAGTGAGCATAAGTAAATGAAGATAAATCAGTGTTGATAATGAAAAATTAATATACATGTGAATATACAAATAAATCCAGTGAGAAAAAAGTCCCAATCAGGTGGTGTAAATCACTAGAAATAAATAATATTAATATTGAAGTCCCAAAACCATATAATAAAGAATAGTGCCAAGGTGACTAAATTCTTCATCCAAATTATTGGTGATTAAGGGTGCTGCATGCTCCACTGCAACAGTGCTCCAAGTGACTGGTGACAAACTAGCAGCTCACCTCAAGGAGAGACTCCACAGAGCCAAAACATGCATATGTAAAATATATTCCAGCAGCCTGGTCCTCCTGTCCCAACCTCCTGCTTCTTTCTCCAGATATGTACAGCAACAAGATACAGGGGATCTAGTGCTGTCCGCTTGGAAATGATTTATTTAGGCAGCAGATACATAAGAAATGCACTTACATTCATTGGCACTGAAAGCAGTGCGGGCTGTCAGCACATCAAATCACTCTCTATCTGCCTGTATTCTTCCCGGTATCGACGTGATGACGCACAGGCTCCTCCCCCGTACACGTTGCATAATGAACTTCGTCAGCGGGGTCCTTTCCAGGATACTCCACAATATGCATCCTTCTTCCCTGGACCACCCTGAGACGGCTGTTCACCCTCTACATCCTACCTGCTCTTCTCCTATCCCCACTCTTTGCTTTCCTTTTCTTTTATCTATACTGTACTGCTAGTGAGGCTAAACCTCAACCCTACTTGATCTCCAGTTGCTCTAGTGACCTATTATGTGCTTTACTATTAAACTGGTTTTTGTAGTCTACTCTGTTCACTGGGTTTTTTTAGACTATGCCTATCCGTGCTTGAGTCAAGTGTCGGCTAGACTGCATTATTACCTTATTTGCAAATGACTATTACCGAATTTTGTTGCTACTGTCGTTCATATGGTTTTTGTTATGATTGTTGTAAGATGATGCACTATTGTGCCTTTTCCATTGTTTGATTTCCTATGCCACATGATGCTCTCATCTTCAGCATTCCTTTGCTTGTTTATAAACCTCGTTGCTACTGTTCCAACACTATGTGACATGTATGTACCTGTGCTACAGAACTCTTTTCTGTTATTGTTGTATTGTAATTGTACATTAAGCTTTGGAGCAACTGCACTTGCAGAGTGCACAGTCTATTTGCCTTTAGTAAATCCACGCTCATGTTTGTTAAAATCTTTGCAATTTTTCACCCAGAGGGTTATTTTTTCTCAACAGAAGTGAAGTCATTTTTTAAGCTGGTCAAACGTGAAATTAATTGTATCTGATTCCTGGTGAACTGGACAAATTGTACTCAGTGGTTGGCCCTGTCAGCCACCTCCTCTCCCATTTCCGTCAATTGCAAAATTGAAGGAGCCAGGTAAAAAATTATTGGCTTCATTTTCCTACTGTATGGTCTCCCCCTGGGCCACAGTTTGATCCCTTTTGGGGTGTCCCGGAGGAGATCATGATCTTGATTCCTCTTTCCTTTACTCCGATTGAACTCCACCTTTGGTATATAGTTCTATACTTCGAACTTGATAGATATGTTTTGTTCCCGTTTGGACCCTGTGCTATGCAATTTTCATGTATTTGGGAAATGACTTTCATAGCCTTATTTACAGTATTTGTTATATGCTCTTAAACTAATAAAATATCTTGAACAAGAAAAAAAAAAGATTGACAAAACAACACCTGCATCCAGTCAAATACAGGCACTGTTTGGGTATTTTGACAGCAGGCAGAGTTGGCTGCCAAATACAATAGTCACAGTGGGAGATTCATCCATCCACACTATGTAGCATGGATGGATGACTCTGCCAGATTTTTTTTCATTCAGCCTATAGGCAATCTATGTGTATATGCCCAGCTTTACTGACATATTTACCAAAATGCTTGGTAAATACCGCATGAACAGGCACTAAACTCACATTCACAGAAGGAGATAAAAAATGAAATGCATGCAGTAATTAAGTAGTGGTCCAGGTGTGTGGTATTTAAGAAATGTGTATGATTTTAACTGGTCATTAAGAAGAAGGCGGCCGCTGGCATCATTATCAACCAGTAACTGTCATGGTTGTTAAGGAGCAGGCAGCCACTGCATCCCTAACAACCGATGAGTCATGTAAATAAAAGCTTTGACATCATTCAAAAATCATAGAAAAAAATGCCATGGGGTCAAACCATACCAGGGCCTGGGGTCTGGTATGGATTTTGAGGGAAACCCCCATGCTAAATATATATATATTTTTTTTTTAATGGCTTGGGGTCCCCCACAAAATCCATAACCCTAAGGGTTATGGACCCTTATCCAAGCATGTATCCCATCAGGTCACGAAAGGGGAGGGACGAGCGAGTGTCCCACCCCCCCTCCTGAGGCATACCAGACCACATGTCCTCAACATGGGAGGGCGTTTTTGGGGCAGATCCCCCCCACCTCAGCACACTCTCCATGTAGGGGGCATGTGCTCTGGTATGGTACAGGAGGGGGGCATTCGTTCACCCCCCTTTCCTGTCCTGCCGGGCTGCATGCTTGGATACGGGTCTGAAATGGTATTTAGGGGGGGACCCCATGCCATTTTTTTTAATTTGATGTTTCTCTCAAAATCCATACGATACCCAAACGGTCTGCCCGCAAAGCTTTACTTGCATTCAAACAGTTTCTCCCCAGTAAGTGTGCCACATATGGGGTCAAAATGTATAAACTCTGTGAGAGGGCAACAGGCTATAAATTACATTTTCAGATTAGCGAGGGGAAAGATAGTCACATAGAACCCTTCAGATGCCCAGACTACATGAGGAACAGTGGACAGATATTTTGGGACTTCTCCGTAAGGGGTACCATTTGTACGTGGATAATTTTTTCAAATGTGCCATTTATTAGACACCTTTTTGATCTTGGAATTGGCTCATGTGGCACAGGGCAACCTAATCACTGTGGCTTTCCCCAGCAGCATTTTCTTGATGCAATTCCTAGTACCCCCACACTAAAGTCACCCCAAAAGATGTTGTGTCTATAGCAGACAAAGAATAAGAAGAAATACCTGCTTTTGCTGTCCCCCTGTCCTAGCCAACCTGCTCTGTCTCAAGGACTGCTTCCGTCGCTACCACGTACTAGTGAAGTATTAGTATAGGGTACAGCACGGCATAGTCTAGGCTACACATTGACACATACTGTAAGGGTCTCAAAATATGTTTGATAGTCAGGAAATCGGCTATCGCATTTTGAGAGATCCTAGCCTAGAACGTTGTAAGTTTAGAGGTTACAAAAAAAGTTTTTGGAAAAAAAAAAGTTAAAAATTTTTTTTTTAATTTTTTAAAAATGAAAAAACTTCAATTAGGTCTGACTGGTCTATGGTGAATGACAACTAACAAGTAGAAATGGGCCAAACACCCCCCTGTTCGGTTCGCACCAGAACTCCAAAACATAGAAAAAGTTCTTACATGATCAGCAAACCCTAATAAAGTCCCAAACTTGAAAAATCAAAAGTCCCCATTTTTAAGGCTTATATGCAAGTACTTGGCCATAAAAAGTGTATGAGGGTCCGGGTACTGCCCTGGGGAACATGTATCAATGCAAATATTTTTTTTTTTTTAAGATGGTTTTTACAGGAGCAGTGATTTTAAAGATGATAAAAAAAATCAACAATAAAAATGAAAAATTCCTTTAAAGAGGAAGTAAACTCCCCTTGTTTGTTTACCTTGTTAGGTAAGGCTTACCTATAGGTAACTTTCACCATTTAGGAGATATTTACTGTAAAAAGCGCTGATTATGTCATCGGTGCATGCGGTCTGAAGGGCCTGTGCCATACCAGGTGGCTCCCACGTGACATCATCGCAGCTCCGGCCAATCACAGCGTTGAAGCCCACAAACCCAGAAAAACACAGAGGAAGATGTCGGCCATGTCAGCGCCGTTGCAGGGCTTCGTTCTAAGGTAAGTATTTCATAATTAGCTAGTAAGGCATACTAGCTCATTATGCCTTTGTGTTGTAGGTTTTTTTTTTTTTTTTAAGGGGGTTTACAACCTCTTAAAATACAGTATCTGGGAGGTCTCCTTAGTTTGCCTGTAAAGTGGCGCATCTGTTGCATGTATAGAACATGCAGCAGCAAAAATTAAATTTCTGAAGAAAATAAAAATGAATGAATTTACATTTAAATTGCAAGCAATACAATACCATTGCCGGCAAGAGAAAAATGTAAAAATAAAATGTAAACGGAGCATTTTCTTTCTTCTTTTTTTGGGTCTGTCAGTGGTATTGGTGTTGCAATTGAAGATGGACGGACTACAGGGGACACTGTTTTTCTATTTTTATAAATGTTTTAGTAAAGAAATTGTCAAAAACTGTCTCTGCGCTTTTATTACTTTTTACACATTTTTGGTGAATGGGTAGGCCACATTCATTCACTTAGGGGGTCTGGGGGGATCTGGGGGCCACTTGTTAAGCCCCCTGCCTACAGTCCCCCACAACCACAGCCCAGGCTTGTGGGGATAAGGCCCTTGTCCCCATTAACATAGGGACAGGGTGCTTTGGGGCGGGGGGGGGCAGAGCATGGATTTTTTTTTTGGGGGGGGGGCATTTCTTTCACTTTTTTTATTGCCGGCAATGTTTTTTTTTTATATTCAGCTGTCAACAGGGAAGCCCATTGGCAGGTGATGCCTCATCAGTTGCTAAGGATGTCACTGCTGGTTTTCCAATCCCCAATCAGGCCTTATAATATACTGTGTAACACGCAGTGCATTGCAGGGCATTCAGCGGGGCGAACACCCGCCAAACGCCCTGCAAATTTGGGTGTTCACCAAACAGGTGAACAGGAAATGTTCAGGCCAAAGCTCAGCCTGTACTGTTTGCCCAACTCTACTAACAAGGCATAGGGTGCTCAATTTGTCTCCAACTGTATCTACATTTTTGGCTGTTGTGGATAGAGTCTGTAATGATGCAAAACGAATTTCCCTCTTTTTATCGCTAAATCAACTCTTCAACAATCCTGATTTCCCTCCTGGCCAGGATCCAGAGGCCTTTCTTTGGTGACTGAATAAAGGCCTTTATGGAATGGGGCATTTTTTGACTCCTCATAGTTTGTTTACACTGGCCCATTGTCACTGTAATGTTAAAATGCCGTCATCCAAAATCTTTCATCAAATTGTTTCACTGCTTAGGCCCTTCGGGGACTGAAGACCACAAAGTAATTTCCTATGAGACATGGTGTGCACACTAGGCTGGGCATAGGGGAGGCATATCTATTATCAACGGATAATTGGTATTCATACAGGTAAAACCATGACAAGAGGGATCCACACAGAAGAATTGTGTAAGACATAAAATAATTGTGGGGCCCACACCATCTTGATAAGGTTGACTTGTCTGGTCACTAACAATGGTAGTTTACACCAACTGGTGCATTTTTGTTTAAAGGCATTCAAAATAGGTTTGAGATTCACAGTCAGATAGTCTCGAGGGTCATGGGTAACAATGATACCCAAATATCAGACGGAATTAACTACTTCAATTTGTGAGGCATCAGCTGGCAGTACCCAGGAGAGTCTATCTAGAGGGAGAAGAACATTTATGCCAATTTATCGAGAATCTAGAGTATGACCCAAACTTCGACAAGCTGCATTGCAGCGTCTCCAAAATACAATAGGGTATCATCAGCATGGAGTGAAATTTTATCTTCAAGGTTACCTCTCCTAAACCCAACTATATTTGGCGAAGTATGTAGTCACCAGGGGTACTAATGCTAGGGAAAACAGCAGGGGTGACAAGGAAACCCCCAAAAACATCATTTTTAAAAAATGATACCTTTCTATGTGTTTGTTTAAAGCAGGACCTGGGCAGGCTGCAAGCTACTCTGAACAATTTGAAATGAGAGGAAACTGAAGCTGACCTCACTTTTCTCTCATTACCATAGAATGCAGAAGTCCAGTTTCTAGATTTTAATCCTTTTTTAGGACAGACAATGTTCAAATCTAGTTTACAACTAATAGTGAGATCTGCCAACACAATAGAGTTAACTATAGTAAACAATAACTTCCCTGTCCCCGCTAAATAGCAGGAGAAAACTTCAGTTATGGATTTTTTAGAAAATAGTAAAATGTAAGCAGCATTTTTATATTTATACTACGTAAATGAGAACATGTAACAGATACAAAGTAAGTGTTATCCCAATTTTGATACAACAATTTAAATACAATTTAAAGTCTATATATAAAACATTCACTGTGCACATGTAACAAACATCTGCACAGTCAGAACAAACATTGTTATATTCTTTTTATAGTATGTAGTTACTATATTGTCAGTGCAACCTAGTATCATAATGTATTCTTTCTAGAAATACCTCATTAAAGAAAAGAAAATGCATTATTGCCACTAGATAGTGCTGATGATATAGGAACTACACATAATATAGCAATTACAGCAATTTTATTTCTGACTGTGTGTATGTTTGCCATATCTGAATGTTTTAAATATATATATCTCTAAACAGGAAGGTTATGTTGTTTCTGCATCTAATAACAGTAAAAATCAAGAGAAAGCTTGAATGTGAGAAATAAAACTTATTGTAAATGACAATGGGCTCCATTCACAAAACGGTATCTACCACTTTAAGAAATGCGAAAAAAAAAATGCTCAACATTTTACAAAAATTGCAATGGAAGCACAAACATCCGTATCCTTATTGTGTAAACTGCTAATTCCATCAATCCATCAAGTAATGAAGATAAACAATGTCCAATATTTTTGAAGTTCAGCCTATGGGGCAACTTTGGCTCCCTTCATAAATAAAATAGAAAATAGGTGTGGTCACAAACGGAAGTATGGTACTTTCAGGGTTACCGTATAAAAAATAAGTAAATAAAAAAAGGAAAAATCCTGCAAATTAAAAAAATATATATTAATTTTTTTTTTATTGAAATTAAAATTAAAGAGCCACCACATTCAAGCACTGGTAAACTGCAATACATAAAACTTTTCATGTTGGGTGTTTTAGACACAGCATAAGGTTTCCATAGAGTTTGATTTTTTTTATAAACACTGTACAGAAAAAAATAAATAAATTAGGAATGATTTATTAGGTTTTCATGTATCTGGATTTGCAATGAAAAATAATAAAAAAAAAAGTACAACTTGTCTGAACAACTATTATTTAGTTGTCCCAAGTTACAAACACATTAAAGTATATCTAAACCTAAACACAAAAATGTAATATATTGCAGTGTACCAGTCCTTGCAGAGTTTGTAAAAACAATAAAAAAAATAAAAAATTGTATACTTTCCTGCTCTGTTACAAGGGTAATGCACACAGGGGCCCTGTACCTTCTCTTCACAGGTCCCCCGCTGACACTCTTGGCTCCTCCTCTTTTCAGTGCGCCACCATAGTAATTTGCTTCCGAGCAAGGCTGGTTGCATCTATTTACACACACAGCACACCTAAGCCCTGCCCACTGATCTCTGCTTACTGGATTCAGGCCTTTAGAACCACTTTAAATGTGGTGGCTGCATTCCTTTTATTTATTTATTTATTTTTTTCAGTACATTTTCTTCAAGTACAAAAGAGTTATTGGCTTTCAAAGATGTCTTCAGGGAAGCAAAAACAAATAAAAGCAAAACACTGGGCATTGAGGTTTTCTTTATGCACCTGTTAAATCCCTGATCGTAGCATCAGTGATTATTGTCACCATAGGACAGGAAATGTGTTACTGGCAGAATCACCATGTGAAAAGAAAAAAAAAGCCTTAAGGAACAATAGAGCCACAATATCTAAGAACTGGTAAGCTGAAATGTATTAGATTTTTGTTTTTGGGCTAAGATAAGCTTTAAAGCTTGAAAATCACCACTACATGATTAAAACTTTCTTTGTCCTGGAACCTTAGACAATGATTATAATGGAAGTTGACATTGTCTTGGAACATTGTCTTTGGGTTCATTAACATAGCACCAGACAGCAGCAGGAACAGTATATCTAGCAATAGTAATTTCAAATTTCCAGAAGCAAAACATAGCCAGTGTTTTACTGTATAAATCCTGATTTAGATTTATTATAAAATAGAGCAGGCATTTTTCTAAATAATTGTATTTGCACTTTGTGAAGGTCAGGTGCACACACTCACACGATCCTTCTGCATATTCTAGCAACAAACTCATTCTCCCTATATACTATCATTTTAAATGCATTTAGTGCTAGAATGCATAACAGACTGCTGAAGTGATTCTGTCCAAGGGCTCCAAAAATTCACAGCAAATCCCATTAAAGTCAATGGGAGTCGAATCTTATTATTACATTTTGGCCATTTATTGGCTAATAGACAAACTACTGTCAAAAAGATATAGGAATCTTGGAACTGCCCTGACTGACATGCACTATTTTTTTTTGTCATGCAGTGGGCAGAGTTTTTTTTTTTTTGAAGGCAACATTGTAATTCCTGAAAATTAAATTCCTGTAATTCTTGAAAAAAAACTTAGGGGATGCTTTATAGCTTTAAGGGAACAGTATATTTTTTTATGGACAGTCTCAGGGGCATATACACTATAAATGCATATTTTGTTGTGAAATATATTTTTTCTTCTATATTTAACGCAGCTTACTTACAGCAGCAGCTCTTCAGTGATATGTATTGCATTTTGAATGCAGCAATTAGACTAAGAAAAAAATAGCATAGGGTTCCCCCTACTGACCTTCTTACAGGAATGCAGCCTGGGTGGCCAGGAAAGGTGAGACAGTGAGCATGCAGCCCCCCGTATCATACCAGGTCACATGCTTTTTAACATTGGGAGGGTATTAATAATAGGTACTACAGTAATTTACCCCATATTCATTCACCTTTTCACCTCACTATTACAAAAGGGCCCCAATGGTTGTCATGCATCCTGAACTTCCCTCCTAAGGATAAGCTTTGGCTTCAGATACCATACCAAGATGGCCAACTTCCAGTTCTGCCTAACATGATGATGTCATCTGACCATGCCCTGACATATTTCATCATGCTCTCTGCATTGCTTTATACCTGTCCTGTGTTTACTATTGCTATGCAACCAACACCATTTTGTTGTATAACGATTGTATAGGACACTAGAGATCCAGTGGGAATCCATAGTGGAGACCATTCTTATTACCTGAAGGCACAATATTGAAGAGCAAGGAAACAGAAACTAATATAGCATTTTAAACAACTGGCATCCAATTTATTGTAGCTGGCCCAGATAAGACTAGAGGGCAAACTGGAGGCACAAAAGTGTTTCTATGCATGTGGCATCTGTATACAACAAAATGGTGTTGGTTGCATAGCAATGGTAAACATAGGACAGGTATAAAGCAAAGTGGAGAGCGTGAAGAAACATGACGAGGCATGGCCAGATGACATCATCACATTAGGCAGAACTGGATGTAGTACAATATACTCTTTTACAACAGAAACTGTTTGCTTACAAACAGCAACTGGGATTTGTCATTTAGCAGTGGCAGTATTACCACCACTAAATGACAGATCCCTAGCTGTCCTCCAAAGTTGCTGGGGATCCTGGGTGATGTAATTGACCAAATATGGTCATAACTGGTCATTGTCCAAAAACGATCATACTTGGTCAAAATTATTACCTAGTATCTCCAGCCAACTTGTTTACATAAGAAGCTAGCTGGGGATCTGTCATTTGCACAAAAAAAGGCATCATTGGTCGTGGATTTACATATCAACATCATTAGGTGGTACTCATCATGACTGACAAGGATATAGATCACTGGTCAATATGGCTGACATAACTAAAAAAATTATTTCGCTGCTCAGCAAAAAAGGATCCCCCTATTGGGAGCTTGCTCGTACAGAGTTTCACACATCTCCCATAAAATGCAAAGCAAACAAAGAAAAAATGTGCAGTGCTCACCTCCTTACATGCCTTGGGTCCTAATTTAGTGCCAGAGGCATGACATTTTTTATGAGGGAGGATTGGCCAACATGTAAAGACATAATGAGCATAGTCAGGTGTTTTACTACACCAGTCAGGTTTGCAATAGAGGTTTGGATCCACTAAATAAGTCAGGTTGGACAGGGACCCAGTTTGTTTGTTTTGAGGTGGTCTGGTTATCACAACCAATCATATATACTGTATTTTCATAGTTTTTGTAGTTATAACATCCTTTGGTGGCAAGAGAGATGCACCATATTGCATCATTGTTCCATTTGGAATTTAGGTTTTTCCTTTTATACATGCACTTTTGCTTTGGAAAACACTCACTTAATTTGCAGTGGTGAGACCATGTCTTAATATGTGAGGATTAGTGAATTTCATTTTTGGTATTCTTTGGTTTACTTTGTTTGGGTACTCATTTTAGGTAATATAGACAGTACTCCTGTTTTTTTTTTTTATAGACATATACAGTATGTATACTCATTATAGGTACCTGCTCATCTGGTTTATGCATTTGAAAATCAATCAAAGACAGATATGGCAAACAGCTCTAGATACCTGGTATCCTTTAGGTGATTGTCATGTTCCAGTCAAAGGGAAGGGAACGCTTAGTTGGTTGAATTAATATATATTGATATAATGTTAGCAATTTGCCCATATAGCTGTATAGTATTTTGTTTTTCCCTTTTCTGGTTTCCTATTACCCTCTCCATAGCCACAGGGGATATGATGACTTCCTCACTTCATTCCCCTTTCTTTTCTCCCACCACCCCTTTTTTTTTCCTTTCCTTCTGACCCTCTCTTCTTAATGGGCAGGATCCATATGTATGGTCAGAAAGTTCATGTATATACAGTATGTGTCTTTCTATCATAAAGTTATTTTATGATCTGTTTTTCTTTCTAATCTTGTAGAATTTAAACAAACCATTGCAAGTAAGAATTAGTATAGAAGAATGTATTTTCTTGTACAAATGTTAAAATCAACCTAGGTTTTAAAATATGAGCTCTGGTTACATGTACTCCCATTATACATCTATATATTGTAATCTATGATCAATCATTTTGGGAATTATTTTCCTGCAGGTGTGCCTATTTCTATCTTCCCCAAGCACATCATTAATGGTCCCTTGCAAGCCAGCAACTGTTGGGCCCTGTCATGTGAATGGTCAGGGAAAATCCAAATTTGAGACCGCACTCGAGATGTATGATGAAATCAAAAAGTTTCTTTATTCCTCATAAATGAAGTAGACAGACAGTGTGCAAACAGACGTGTCAGGTTGCCGCGTTTCATGACGCTGTAGGTCGCTTACTCATAACTAGGGTTGAGCGAACACCTAGATGTCCGTGTTCGACGGGTTCGGCCGAACTTTAAAAAAAAGTCCGGGTCCGTGTCCCGGACTTTTACCGAACTTTTCCCGGACACCGAACCCCATTGAAGTCAATGGGGACCCGAACTTTAAGGCACTAAAATGGCTCTAAAACACCAAAGGAAAGGGCTAGAGTGCTGCAAATGGCAGCAAAACGTAATTAAGAGCATGGCAAGTGCTCTGCAAACAAATGTGGATAGGGAAATAACTTAAAACAACAAAAAAAAACAGAAAAATAAAACAATGTTCTTCTTCATCTCTGAAGGACGAGGCCCATATGGAGTAGGAGGGAGGTTAAGGTGGTGGTGGATGTGGCGGTGACATAGGCGTGCGCACAGGGTGTGCTGGGTGTGCCTGGGCACACCCTAATCACCTAGGGCACATAGCATTGCCAGTGAGGAGATGGGAAAGATCTCCCTGGGACCTGCTCTGCTCTATTTCTCCTTGCCTACAGGTACATGGCCCCGATACATTACTCTCCCTGCTGGCAAACACATGCATGTGTATTTCAACTTTGGGGTGCACACCTTAATGCAATAGGCTGCGCACACCTATGGGCGGTGTAGGTGGAAGCGGCGGTGGAGGAGGACCAGGGCCGGATTAACAGCATCATGGGCTTGGTGCTGAGGATTTTGAAGGGCCTTAGGGCCGTGCCTTGCCATGCACCCAGAGGAGGAAGGGTGCAGCCATGCATGCCTAATTCAACATGGGATGCTGTCTCTGAAGCCCATAAACACATCCATGCATCGCCAACTGTCCCTCCTTGTCCGGCCTTCACGCTGTGTGGGGAGGTTCTGAGGGTGCTGCCTGGGGAAGCGAGCATAGAAGCCAGACTTCTGTGTTTACAAGTGACAGAAGAGCGGTAACAGTGAATATGGCCAACCCGGGGCCTATATAAAAGGTAGGGGCCTGGAGCTGCAGCTCCAATAGCCCCTACATTAATCTGGCCCTGAGGAGGAGGACGAGGTAGCCAACACTGCTTCTTTTCACAAATTTTAAATGAGGGTACACCCCAAAAGAGTGAGAAAGAGCAAAAATGGAACAATGGGTGGGTAAGGTCGGTATCCATTGCTATTCTGCATAAGGTACGGAAAAGTCCCGTGGGATCCATGCCTGGTTCATTTTAATGAACGTGAGCTTGTCCACATTGTCTCTGGACAGGCGGCTGCGCTTGTCTGTTATAACGCCCCCAGCCGTGCTAAATACCCGTTCAGATAATACACTGGCTGCAGGGCACGCCAGCACCTCCAAGGCGTAAAGGGCAAGCTCAGGCCATGTGCCCAATTTGGAGACCCAGAAGTTGAAGGGGGCAGACCCGTCATTCACTACATGTAGGCGTGTGCACACATACTGCTCCACCATGTTGGTAAAATGCTGCCTCCTGCTAAGACGTTCCATCTGAGCTGCTGGTGCTGCTGTTTGTTGTGGCGTGCTGACAAAGCTTTTCCACATTTCGGCCATGCTAACCCTGCCTTCTGAGGTGCTGGCGGTGCCCTGGTTGCGTTGGCGACCTCCTCCTCCTCCTCCTCTGCCTTGTGCTTCCACTGTGGCCCCGCTGTCAGATGGGAATGCCAGCAGCATGGCGTCTACCAGCGTGCGCTTGTACTCGCGCATCTTGCGATCGCGCTCCAGTGAGTGAATTAAGGACGGTACGTTGTCCTTGTAACGGGGATCCAGCAGCGTGGCCACCCAGTAATCAGCACAAGTTAGAATGTGGGCAACTCGGCGGTCGTTGTGGAGACACTGCAGCATGTAATCGCTCATGTGTGCCAGGCTGCCCAGAGGCAACGAAAGGCTGTCCTCTGTGGGAGGTGTATGGTCCGTGTCCTCTGTATCCCCCCAGCCACGCACCAGTGATGGCCATGAGCTGGCCTGGGTGCCACCCTGCTGTGAACATGGTTCCATCTCCTCCTCCAGCTCCTCCTCCTCCTCATCCTCCTCATCCTCCAGAACTGTGCCCCTGCTGGACAATTGCGTCCCTGGCGTTTGCGTGTGCAGGAACCCACCCTCGGAGCCCCTTGCGAATGACTGCCCTGAAAGCCTTGGAAATGTTACCTCTTCATCCTCCTCCTCCTCCTCATCCTGTGCCACATCCTCTTCCATCATCGCCCGAATTGTTTTTTCAAGGAGGCATAGAAGTGGGATAGTTAAGCTGAGAACGGCGTCATTGCCACTGGCCATGTTGGTGGAGTACTCAAAACAGCGCAACAAGGCACACAGGTCTCGCATGGAGGCCCAGTTAAATTAAATAGCGGAATAGAAAATATGATCCAAAAAAAGTGTATGTATATCACACGTACACAACCACACTAGGCCCCAATTACTATTGTTTGTACCCCTAAAAGGCTAGATGAGGAGTAGGGGGAGTATGGAACAGGCAGCACCCTCAAACCTTCAGAAGTATGAGATGAACCCCAACAACTTGGAAAGGTGGATCTCTCTCACACGTACCGACACAGACTATCCCGCAATTCAATTGATCCTCAAAGGTTTTTATTGAATAGCGGAATAGGAAATATGATCAAAAAAAGTGTATGTATCTCGCACGTACACAACCACACTAGGCCCCAATTACTATTGTTTGTACCCCTAAAAGGCTAGATGAGGAGTAGGGGGGGTATGGAACAGGCAGCACCCTCAAACCTTCAGAAGTATGAGATGAACCCCAACAACTTGGAAAGGTGGATCTCTCTCACACGTACCGACACAGACTATCCCGCAATTCAATTGATCCTCAAAGGTTTTTATTGAATAGCGGAATAGGAAATATGATCAAAAAAAGTGTATGTATCTCGCACGTACACAACCACACTAGGCCCCAATTACTATTGTTTGTACCCCTAAAAGGCTAGATGAGGAGTAGGGGGGGTATGGAACAGGCAGCACCCTCAAACCTTCAGAAGTATGAGATGAACCCCAACAACTTGGAAAGGTGGATCTCTCTCACACGTACCGACACAGACTATCCCGCAATTCAATTGATCCTCAAAGGTTTTTATTGAATAGCGGAATAGGAAATATGATCAAAAAAAGTGTATGTATCTCGCACGTACACAACCACACTAGGCCCCAATTACTATTGTTTGTACCCCTAAAAGGCTAGATGAGGAGTAGGGGGGGTATGGAACAGGCAGCACCCTCAAACCTTCAGAAGTATGAGATGAACCCCAACAACTTGGAAAGGTGGATCTCTCTCACACGTACCAACACAGACTATCCCCCAATTTAACTGATCCCCAGAGGTTTTTGATTAAATAGCGGAATAGAAAATATGATCCCAAAAAAGTGTATGTATATCACACGTACACAACCACACTAGGCCCCAATTACTATTGTTTGTACCCCTAAAAGGCTAGGAGTAGGGGGAGTATGGAACAGGCAGCACCCTCAAACCTTCAGAAGTATGAGATGAACCCCAACAACTTGGAAAGGTGGATCTCTCTCACACGTACCAACACAGACTATCCCCCAATTTAACTGATCCCCAAAGGTTTTTGATTAAATAGCGGAATAGAAAATATGATCCCAAAAAAGTGTATGTATATCACACGTACACAACCACACTAGGCCCCAATTACTATTGTTTGTACCCCTAAAAGGCTAGGAGTAGGGGGAGTATGGAACAGGCAGCACCCTCAAACCTTCAGAAGTATGAGATGAACCCCAACAACTTGGAAAGGTGGATCTCTCTCACACGTACCAACACAGACTATCCCCCAATTTAACTGATCCCCAGAGGTTTTTGATTAAATAGCGGAATAGAAAATATGATCCCAAAAAAGTGTATGTATATCACACGTACACAACCACACTAGGCCCCAATTACTATTGTTTGTACCCCTAAAAGGCTAGGAGTAGGGGGAGTATGGAACAGGCAGCACCCTCAAACCTTCAGAAGTATGAGATGAACCCCAACAACTTGGAAAGGTGGATCTCTCTCACACGTACCAACACAGACTATCCCCCAATTTAACTGATCCCCAAAGGTTTTTGATTAAATAGCGGAATAGAAAATATGATCCCAAAAAAGTGTATGTATATCACACGTACACAACCACACTAGGCCCCAATTACTATTGTTTGTACCCCTAAAAGGCTAGGAGTAGGGGGAGTATGGAACAGGCAGCACCCTCAAACCTTCAGAAGTATGAGATGAACCCCAACAACTTGGAAAGGTGGATCTCTCTCACACGTACCAACACAGACTATCCCCCAATTTAACTGATCCCCAAAGGTTTTTGATTAAATAGCGGAATAGAAAATATGATCCCAAAAAAGTGTATGTATATCACACGTACACAACCACACTAGGCCCCAATTACTATTGTTTGTACCCCTAAAAGGCTAGGAGTAGGGGGAGTATGGAACAGGCAGCACCCTCAAACCTTCAGAAGTATGAGATGAACCCCAACAACTTGGAAAGGTGGATCTCTCTCACACGTACCAACACAGACTATCCCCCAATTTAACTGATCCCCAAAGGTTTTTGATTAAATAGCGGAATAGAAAATATGATCCCAAAAAAGTGTATGTATATCACACGTACACAACCACACTAGGCCCCAATTACTATTGTTTGTACCCCTAAAAGGCTAGGAGTAGGGGGAGTATGGAACAGGCAGCACCCTCAAACCTTCAGAAGTATGAGATGAACCTCAACAACTTGGAAAGGTGGATCTCTCTCACACGTACCAACACAGACTATCCCCCAATTTAACTGATCCCCAAAGGTTTTTGATTAAATAGCGGAATAGAAAATATGATCCCAAAAAAGTGTATGTATATCACACGTACACAACCACACTAGGCCCCAATTACTATTGTTTGTACCCCTAAAAGGCTAGGAGTAGGGGGAGTATGGAACAGGCAGCACCCTCAAACCTTCAGAAGTATGAGATGAACCCCAACAACTTGGAAAGGTGGATCTCTCTCACACGTACCAACACAGACTATCCCCCAATTTAACTGATCCCCAAAGGTTTTTGATTAAATAGCGGAATAGAAAATATGATCCCAAAAAAGTGTATGTATATCACACGTACACAACCACACTAGGCCCCAATTACTATTGTTTGTACCCCTAAAAGGCTAGGAGTAGGGGGAGTATGGAACAGGCAGCACCCTCAAACCTTCAGAAGTATGAGATGAACCCCAACAACTTGGAAAGGTGGATCTCTCTCACACGTACCAACACAGACTATCCCCCAATTTAACTGATCCCCAAAGGTTTTTGATTAAATAGCGGAATAGAAAATATGATCCCAAAAAAGTGTATGTATATCACACGTACACAACCACACTAGGCCCCAATTACTATTGTTTGTACCCCTAAAAGGCTAGATGAGGAGTAGGGGGAGTATGGAACAGGCAGCACCCTCAAACCTTCAGAAGTATGAGATGAACCTCAACAACTTGGAAAGGTGGATCTCTCTCACACGTACCAACACAGACTATCCCCCAATTTAACTGATCCCCAAAGGTTTTTGATTAAATAGCGGAATAGAAAATATGATCCCAAAAAAGTGTATGTATATCACACGTACACAACCACACTAGGCCCCAATTACTATTGTTTGTACCCCTAAAAGGCTAGGAGTAGGGGGAGTATGTAACAGGCAGCACCCTCAAACCTTCAGAAGTATGAGATGAACCCCAACAACTTGGAAAGGTGGATCTCTCTCACACGTACCAACACAGACTATCCCCCAATTTAACTGATCCCCAAAGGTTTTTGATTAAATAGCGGAATAGAAAATATGATCCCAAAAAAGTGTATGTATATCACACGTACACAACCACACTAGGCCCCAATTACTATTGTTTGTACCCCTAAAAGGCTAGGAGTAGGGGGAGTATGGAACAGGCAGCACCCTCAAACCTTCAGAAGTATGAGATGAACATCAACAACTTGGAAAGGTGGATCTCTCTCACACGTACCAACACAGACTATCCCCCAATTTAACTGATCCCCAAAGGTTTTTGATTAAATAGCGGAATAGAAAATATGATCCCAAAAAAGTGTATGTATATCACACGTACACAACCACACTAGGCCCCAATTACTATTGTTTGTACCCCTAAAAGGCTAGGAGTAGGGGGAGTATGGAACAGGCAGCACCCTCAAACCTTCAGAAGTATGAGATGAACCCCAACAACTTGGAAAGGTGGATCTCTCTCACACGTACCAACACAGACTATCCCCCAATTTAACTGATCCCCAGAGGTTTTTGATTAAATAGCGGAATAGAAAATATGATCCCAAAAAAGTGTATGTATATCACACGTACACAACCACACTAGGCCCCAATTACTATTGTTTGTACCCCTAAAAGGCTAGGAGTAGGGGGAGTATGGAACAGGCAGCACCCTCAAACCTTCAGAAGTATGAGATGAACCCCAACAACTTGGAAAGGTGGATCTCTCTCACACGTACCAACACAGACTATCCCCCAATTTAACTGATCCCCAGAGGTTTTTGATTAAATAGCGGAATAGAAAATATGATCCCAAAAAAGTGTATGTATATCACACGTACACAACCACACTAGGCCCCAATTACTATTGTTTGTACCCCTAAAAGGCTAGGAGTAGGGGGAGTATGGAACAGGCAGCACCCTCAAACCTTCAGAAGTATGAGATGAACCCCAACAACTTGGAAAGGTGGATCTCTCTCACACGTACCAACACAGACTATCCCCCAATTTAACTGATCCCCAAAGGTTTTTGATTAAATAGCGGAATAGAAAATATGATCCCAAAAAAGTGTATGTATATCACACGTACACAACCACACTAGGCCCCAATTACTATTGTTTGTACCCCTAAAAGGCTAGGAGTAGGGGGAGTATGGAACAGGCAGCACCCTCAAACCTTCAGAAGTATGAGATGAACCCCAACAACTTGGAAAGGTGGATCTCTCTCACACGTACCAACACAGACTATCCCCCAATTTAACTGATCCCCAGAGGTTTTTGATTAAATAGCGGAATAGAAAATATGATCCCAAAAAAGTGTATGTATATCACACGTACACAACCACACTAGGCCCCAATTACTATTGTTTGTACCCCTAAAAGGCTAGGAGTAGGGGGAGTATGGAACAGGCAGCACCCTCAAACCTTCAGAAGTATGAGATGAACCCCAACAACTTGGAAAGGTGGATCTCTCTCACACGTACCAACACAGACTATCCCCCAATTTAACTGATCCCCAAAGGTTTTTGATTAAATAGCGGAATAGAAAATATGATCCCAAAAAAGTGTATGTATATCACACGTACACAACCACACTAGGCCCCAATTACTATTGTTTGTACCCCTAAAAGGCTAGATGAGGAGTAGGGGGAGTATGGAACAGGCAGCACCCTCAAACCTTCAGTATGAGATTGTGTTCACTGTACCCCACAAAGATTGAGTTCACTGCACCCCACAATGATTGTGTTCACTGCACCCCACAAAGATTGTGTTCACTGCACCTCACAAAGATTGTGTTCACTGTACCCCCCAAAGATTGTGTTCACTGCACCCCACAAAGATTCTGTTCACTGTACCCCACAAAGATTGTGTTCACTGCACCCCAAAAAGATTGTGTTCACTGCACCCCAAAAAGGATGTTGTTCACTGCACCCCAAAAAGGATGTTGTTCACTCCACCCCAAAAAGATTGTGTTCACTGCACCCCACAAAGATTGTGTTCACTGCACCCCAAAAAGATTGTGTTCACTGCACCCCAAAAATGATTTTGTTCACTGCACCCCAAAAAGGATTTTGTTCACTGCACCCCAAAAAGGATGTTGTTCACTCCACCCCAAAAAGATTGTGTTCACTGCACCCCAAAAAGATTGTGTTCACTGCACCCCACAAAGGATTTTGTTCACTGCACCCCAAAAAGATTGTGTTCACTGCACCCCAAAAAGGATGTTGTTCACTGCACCCCAAAAAGGATTTTGTTCACTGCACCCCAAAAAGATTGTGTTCACTGCACCCCACAAAGGATTTTGTTCACTGCACCCCACAAAGATTGTGTTCACTGCACACCAAAAAGGATTGTGTTCACTGCACCCCAAAAAGATTTTGTTCACTGCACCCCAAAAAGATTGTGTTCACTGCAGCCCAAAAAGATTGTGTTCACTGCAGCCCAAAAAGATTGTGTTCACTGCAGCCCAAAAAGATTGTGTTCACTGCAGCCCAAAAAGATTGTGTTCACTGCAGCTCACACACAGAAAAATGGATGTGGATCACTGACACCTGCCTATCTCCAATCCCACACCACACAGCAATATCGATTGTAGTTTGTAGAACACAGTTTCCCTAAAATTCAGCAGACTCTGTCCCTAACAGGATTGAGAAGAGATCGTAGATCAGGATTGAGTGCAGACCCCACCCCCCACACAGCAATATCGATTGTAGTTTGTAGAAGACACTGACCCTATATAATTCAGCAGACTCTATCCCTAAAATGCCTACAACTCGCCCTGCCTAAACACTCCGACCTGTCCCTCAATTCTATCCGGACACAAATGGTTTTTTCCTGCCTATCTTTCCCTAATCAGCAGCCAGCACGTTGATGTGTGCTCTGTCCCTGAATCTAAGCAGCATAATGACGCCGCTGCGGCTGCCTCGAACTTATAAAGACTTGGTCACATGCTTCAGACGGCCAATCACAGCTACTGAGACATTTGCAGGCATGGCTGGGATGGCTTAAGGCACACCAGTTAAACGATTGTTGATTGGCTGTTGAAAGCCCGCCATGAAAAGAGCGCCAAAGCATGCAAAACCCGGAAATAAAACGACCGAACACGGATTTTTACCCGAACATACAGTAAAGTGTCCGTGTCCGTGTTCGGGTACAAAAAATCCAATTATTCGGTACGAACACGAATAATACAGTCCGTGTTCGCTCAACACTACTCATAACCACACGATGAGATCACAGAAGTCGGCAAGCATTTGTAGATAAGCAAACAAACAAGAAGCAAGGCGGTATAATTACACACACCCTGAACCAATTAAGTTGATGAAAAACAAATGGGAGCCAAACTATCTGAAATATCAAGGTGAAAACAGTTATTGACACATAAAGTCCCACTAAAGGGAAAGCATTAAAAAATTGTGAAAGGACATATATAACATAAAATAAAATCACATTGTATAGTGAAAAAAGCTGCAGTAGGAACACATATGAATATTTCTCCTTCAATTCTAGCGAAAAAAACACAATCCAAACAACTTATATATAATTATAGTATGTGTAGATGGTATGGTGGACACCTATTTAAGTGGCCAAAATGCATAAACCAATTTTTATAGTAAAAATATGAAGATATCAAGTAAAAAATGTGTACAATTGTGATAGTGATTGTGAATGTAATTTGATTTAAATGAACAGTGAGAAGAGTGCTAAGTGGATAAAAAATAAAAAATGAGGAAAAAATAATTGTTTATTATTTTTTTTTTCATTTTTTATTTTTTATCCACTTAGCACTCTTCTCACTGTTCATTTAAATCAAATTACATTCACAAATTAATCACTATCACAATTGTACACATTTTTTACTTGATATCTTCATATTTTTACTATTATGTTCATTTATGATTATTATTACCATAAAAATTGGTTTGTGCATTTTGGCCACTTAAATAGGTGTCCACCATACCATCTACACATACTATAATTATATATACATTGTTTGGATTGGGTTTTTTTTCGCTAGAATTGAAGGAGAAATATTCATATGTGTTCCTACTGCAGCTTTTTTCACGATAAAATGTGATTTTATTTTATGTTATATATGTCCTTTCACAATTTTTTAATGCTTTCCCTTTAGTGGGACTCTATGTGTCAATAACTGTTTTCACCTTGATATTTCAGATAGTTTGGCTCCCATTTGTTTTTCATCAACTTAATTGGTTCAGGGTGTGTGTAATTACACCGCCTTGTTTCTCGTTTGTTTGCTTATCTACAAATGCTTGCTGACTTCTGTGATCTCATCGTGTGGTTATGAGTAAGCGACCTACAGCGTCGTGAAACGCGTCAACCTGACACGTCTGTTTGCACACTGTCTGTCTACTTCATTTATGAGGAATAAAGAAACTTTTTGATTTCATCATACATCTCGAGTGCGGTCTCAAATTTGGATTTTCTCTATTCTCGGATGACGGATCTGACCTGCACCGGGTCTGGAACGTACACCTGAGCGGCTTCCCCCCTCCTCATTGCTTCATGTGGATGGTCAGAACAACCTAAGAGAGGTCTTGGATACTGCTTCTAAACTCTCTGGTTTCAAACCCTATCTCCCAAAAACTGGAGGTAATTGCATTTTATAGGTCTATGCAGACATACCGTTGAATTTTTGTGATATCTTGCATTTATGTGTCTCAATACCTAAAACTATATGTCTTTGAATTTAGATAACACAATCCCCCATGAGGAAGACTAGGACTTGCTTTCGTTGAAACGCTATGGGGCATTTTTGAGGCAGGACCAATATTGCAAAATCTGTTTTGTATAAAAATATACCTGCCTGTATTAATGATATCATGGCTGATGGGCTATAATGGGAGTACATGCAACCAGAGCTCATATTTTAAAAACTTTGTTGATTTTAACATTTTTACAATAAAATGTATTATTTTATACTAATAGTCAGTTGTTATACCTCTTTGCTGCCCAAAAAAACCCTGGGGAACTTTGCATTCTCTTTTGTGGTACAATATTTGGGGTATGCAGCATCTCTACTTCTATGTGTGCCCCCAGTCTCTATTATTGCAAGTAAAGTGTAATATACAAATATAGAGTCCTGAAGAAGCGGCTCGTGAACGCGATGACTATGTAACATGTAATATGCAAGAATACATTTTTTTTATGAAATGTCATGAACTTTGCTTTTTATACCCATCTGTTGGGAGATTTTATTCTACAGTATATGCACAATAAATGATGATATTTTAGAAGGTGTAATTTTGAATTATTACCAATGAGTCACCCTAGACCACTCAGTTCTGTTGTTGTTTCTCTGGTTCTCCTTTTGGGTTGAAGACTCATGGGTAGGGTTGAGCGAACACGGACTGTATTATTCGTGTTCGTACCAAATAATTGGATTTTTGTTACCCGAACACGGACCCGAAAACTTTACTGTATGTTCGGGTAAAAATCCGTGTTTGGTCATTTTATTTCCGGGTTTGTATGTATTGGCGCACTTTTCATGGCGGGCTTTCAACAGCCAATCAACAATCGTTTAACTGGTGTGCCTTAAGCCATCCTAGCCATGCCTACAAATGTATTAGTAGCTGAGATTGGCCATCTGAAGCATGTGACCAAGTCTTTATAAGTTCGAGACCGAGCGCTGCTGCGTCATTATGCTGTAGTACAGGGACAGAGCACACATCATACGTGCTGGCTGCTGATTAGGGACAGACAGGCAAAAAAATCATATTGTGTCCGAAATAGAATTGAGGGACAGGTCGGAGTGCTGCAGGCAGGGCGAGATATAGGCATTTTAGGGCGAGGTGGGAGATATTTAGGGTCAGTGTTCTACAATCGATTTTGCTGTGTGGGGGGGGGTTTACAGTGCCGGCAGTGACCGATCTTATCAATCCTTTTAGGGAGAGGCTGGAGATATTTAGGGTCAGTGTTCTACTACAATCGATTTTGCAGTGTGGGGGGGGTTTGCAGTGCCGGCAGTGACCGATCTTATCGATCCTTTTAGGGAGAGTCTGGAGATAGGCAGGTGTCAGTGGTCCACATCGATTTTGCTGTGTGTGGGGTGGTGTGAACACAATCTTTTTGCCCACTGAGGAGGAGGGAGAAAAAAGTATTTTTTATCAGTCAGTTGTGTGCAGCGTTTTTCCTTCAGTGCTGACTGTGATAATACACTGCTGTGTTCACATGTGCTATTATTAAGTGATTTCAAAAGTTATACACTTTTTTCTATTCCACTATTCAATATACACCCTTGGGTTAAAAAAATTAAATTGTGGCATAGTCTGTACTAATCTAGTTAAAAATTACAAACTTAAAAGGGGAACTTTTTTTTCCCTCCATAGCCTGCTGCTGTGCTGACTGTGATAATACACTGCTGTGTTCACACATGTGCTATTATTGAGTGATTTCAAAAGTTATACACTTTTTTTCTATTCCACTATTCAATATACACCCTTGGGTTAAAAAAATTAAATTGTGGCATAGTCTGTACTAATCTAGTTAAAAATTACAAACTTAAAAGGGGAATTTTTTTTTCCCCTCCATAGCCTGCAGCAGAGCTGACTGATATAAGACACTGCTGTTCACATGTGCTATTGATAAATCACCAATTTTATATCATATTTTCTATTCCGCTATTCAATCTACACCTTTGGGTATAAACAATTAAATTGCGGGATAGTCTGTGTCGGTACGTGTGAGATACACCTTTCCAATTTTTGGGGCGCATCTCATACTGCCGAGGATTTGAGGGTGCTGCCTGTTCCGAACTCCTCCTACTCCTCATCCTGCCTTTGGGGGTACAAAAAATAGTAATTTGGGCCTAGTCTGGGTCTCTACGTGTGAGATACATACACCTTTTGATATCATATTTTCTATTCCGCTATTCAATCTAAACCTTTGGGTATAAACAATTAAATTGCGGGATAGTTTGTGTCGGTACGTGTGAGATACACCTTTCCAATTTTTGGGGCGCATCTCATACTGTCGAGGATTTGAGGGTGCTGCCTGTTCCGAACTCCTCCTACTCCTCATCCTGCCTTTGGGGGTACAAAAAATAGTAATTTGGGCCTAGTCTGGGTCTCTACGTGTGAGATACATACACCTTTTGATATCATATTTTCTATTCCGCTATTCAATCTAAACCTTTGGGTATAAACAATTAAATTGCGGGATAGTCAGTGTCGGTACGTGTGAGATACACCTTTCCAATTTTTGGGGCGCATCTCATACTGCTGAGGATTTGAGGGTGCTGCCTGTTCCGAACTCCTCCTACTCCTCATCCTGCCTTTGGGGGTACAAAAAATAGTAATTTAGACCTAGTCTGGGTTTCTACGTGTGAGATACATACACCTTTTGATATCATATTTTCTATTCCGCTATTCAATCTACACCTTTTGGTAAAAACAATTAAATTGCGGGATAGTCTGTGTCGGTACGTGTGAGATACACCTTTCCAATTTTTGGGGCGCATCTCATACTGCCGAGGATTTGAGGGTGCTTCAGTCTGCCTCCTGCCTGTTCCGAACTCCTCCTACTCCTCATCCTGCCTTTGGGGGTACAAAGAATACTAATCGGGGCCTAGTCTGGTTCTGTACGTGTGAGATACATACACCTTTTTTTTGATAATATTTTCTATTCCGCTATTTAATCTACACCTTTGGGTAAAAACAATTAAATTGCGGGATAGTCTGTGTCGGTACGTGTGAGATACACCTTTCCAATTTTTGGGGCGCATCTCATACTGCCGAGGATTTGAGGGTGCTTCAGTCTGCCACCTGCCTGTTCCAAACTCCTCCTACTCCTCATCCTGCCTTTGGGGGTACAAAAAATAGTAATCGGGGCCTAGTCTGGTTCTGTACGTGTGAGATACATACACCTTTTTTTTGATAATATTTTCTATTCCGCTATTTAATCTACACCTTTGGGTAAAAACAATTAAATTGCGGGATAGTCTGTGTCTGTACGTGTGAGATACACCTTTCCAATTTTTGGGGCGCATCTCATACTGCCGAGGATTTGAGGGTGCTTCAGTCGGCCTCCTGCCTGTTCCGAACTCCTCCTACTCCTCATCCTGCCTTTGGGGGTACAAAAAATAGTAATAGCGGCCTAGTCTGGTTCTGTACGTGTGAGATACACCACCATTTTGTAAAATTTTTCCTATTCCGCTATTCAATATACACCCTGTTTGAGTGTAAAAAATTTAATTACGGCATAGTCTGTATCGGTACATGTGAGATACACCTTTTTAAATTTGTTTGGCGCATCTCCTTCCACCGCCAAGGATTGCAGGGCGCTTCAGTTTACCTCCTGTTCCCAACTCCTCCTACTCCTCTTCCTCATCCTGCCTTTAGGGTACAAAAAATAGTAATCGGGGCCTAGTTTGTGTTTGTACGTGTGAGATACACCGTTTTGTAAAAATTGTCCTATTCCGCTATTCAATATGCACCCTGTTTGAGTGTAAAAAATTAAATTGCGGGATAGTCTGTATCGGTACATGTGAGATACACCTTTTTAAATTTGTTTGGCGCATCTCCTTCCACCGCCGAGAATTGCAGGGTGCTTCAGTTTGCCTCCTGTTCCCAACTCCTCCTACTCCTCTTCCTCATCCTGCCTTTAGGGTACAAAAAATTGTAATCGGGGCCTAGTCTGTGTTTGTACGTGTGAGATACACCGTATTATAACATTTTTCCTATTCCGCTATTCAATATACACCCTTTTGGAGTGTAAAAAATTAAATTACGGCATAGTCTGTATCGGTACGTGTGAGATACACCTTTTAAATTTGTTTGGCGCATCTCCTTCCACCGCCAAGGATTGCAGGGCGCTTCAGTTTGCCTCCTGTTTCTGAACTCCTCCTACTCCTCTTCCTCATCCTCCCTTTAGGGTACAAAAAATTTTAATCGGGGCCTAGTCTGTGTTTGTACGTGTGAGATACACCGTTTTTTATCCTTTTTTCTATTCCGCTATTCAATATACACCCTTTTGGGGTAAAAAACATTAAATTGCAGCATAGTTTGCATATTTGACTGTGAGATACACCCGTGGGATACTGTTGTTGTTTTGTTCCGCTATTCAATAAACACCTTTCTAGGGCAAGATCATAAACTACAGAAATATTAGGAGACCGTCAAATAGGGGCCGTGGCCTGGGTCGTGGTGCTGCTGGCAGAGCTCCTGTTGCATGGAGAGGACGTGGTCGATTTGTGCCAGCTACACGCACAAGTGAAACACCTTCCTCAAGTGTGAGTAGGTGACAGAACCTGCATCAGTATTTGGTAGGGCATCATGCGCCTCTACAAGTGTTGAGGCCAGAACAAGTAGAGACGAAAGTAGATTGGTTTGCTTCTGACAGTGCCTCCAGTTCCTTCACATTGTCTCCCACCCAGTCTACTGCAGAAAGGTCAGAGTTGGCACCTGCAGCCAATGTCCAACCGTCTTTCACCTCACCCCCTTGCAAATCAGGCAAGCAGTCTGAGCCCCAAGTCATACAGCAGTCTCTTCTTCTTTTTGAGGACTCTGTCAGCAGGGTTTCCCAGGGCCATCCACCTAGCCCTGCCCCAGAAGTGGAAGAGATTGAGTGCAGCGATGCCCAACCACTTATTTCTCAAGCTGAGTACATGCAAGGACCATCGCAGCACGTCTCTGATGATGACGAAACTCAGGTGCCAACTGCTGCGGCATTCAGAATTGTGGAGACCGACAAGGAGGGCAAGGGTGAAGACTGGGTGGAAGATGATGTGGAGGACGATGAGGTCCTCGACTCCACATGGAATGAAGGTCATGCAGGTGACCTGAGTAGTTTGGAGGAAGAGGCGGTGGTCGCACAGAGCCACCAGCACAGCAGAAGAGGGAGCAGGGTGCAGAAGTGGAGCGGCCGTGCCCTAGACACTACGCCTGCTACTGCCCAACGCAGCAAGGGAACGAGCGCAGTAAAGCCAGCTCAAAGGAGTTCTCTAGAAAATGTGCTGATGACAGGACACGAGTGGTTTGCACCCTGTGCAATCAGAGCCTGAAGCGAGGCATAAACCTTCTCAACCTGAGCACAACCTGCATGATCAGGCATCTAAGTGCAAAGCACGAGCTGCAGTGGAGTAGACACCTTCAAAACCAAGAAACGTCTCTGGCTCATCCTGCTTCCTCTTCTGCTGCAGTCTCGGCCTCTCCATCCACATCTGTAGTGATACCGGCACCTGCCACCCCGCCAGCAGACGATCTGTCAGCAACACCACCACCTGGGTCACCAACCATCTCCACAATGTCCCGTGGAAGCGTTCAGCTTTCCATCTCCCAAACACTTGAGAGGAAGAGGAAGTACCCCCCTACCCACCCGCGATCCCTGGCCCTGAATGCCAGCATCTCAAAATTCTTGGCCTTTGAAATGCTGTCATTCCGTCTGGTGGAGACGCACCGTTTTAAAAACCTTATGTCGGTGGCTGTCCCACAGTACGTCGTGCCCAGCCGCCACTACTTTTCCAGGCAAGCCATCCCTTCCCTGCACAACCGAGTGGGGGAAAAAATCAGGTGTGCACTGCGTAACGCCATCTGTGCCAAGGTCCACCTAACTACCGATACGTGGACCAGTAAGCACGGTCAGGGGCGTTATATCTCCCTAACGGCACACTGGGTAAATTCAGTGGCGGATGGGCCTGAGGCGGATAGCAATTTGGCGCATGTCCTTCCACCACCGAGGATTGCAGGGCGCTTCAGTTTGCCTCCTGTTCCTAACTCCTCCTACTCCGCTTCCTCATCCTCTACCGCCTCCTCATCCGGTCAGCGTAACACCTTCACCACCAACTTCAGCACCGCCAGGGGTAAACAACAGCAGGCAGTTTTAAAACTTGCCTGTTTGGGGGAAAAACCACACACCGCGCAGGAGTTGTGGAGGAGCATGGAACAGCAGACAAATGAGTGGTTGCTGCCAGCGAGCCTCAAGTCCGGCCTGGTGGTGTGCGATAACGGGCGAAATCTCATAGCAGCTCTGGGCCTAGCCGGTTTGACGCACATCCCTTGCCTGGCGCATGTGCTGAATTTGGTGGTGCAGAGTTTCCTTAAAAATTATCCCGATATGTCAGAGCTGCTGCAGAAAGTGCAGGCCGTCTGTGCGCACTTTCGGCGTTCTCACCCTGCTGCTGCTCGCCTGTCAGCGCTGCAGCGTAACTTCGGCCTTCCCCTCACCGCCTCATATGTGACGTGCCCACAAGGTGGAACTCCACCTTGCACATGCTGGAAAGACTGTGCGAGCAGCAGCAGGCCATAGTGGAGTTTCAGCTGCAGCACGCACGTGTGAGTCGCTCTGCGAAACAGCACCACTTCACCACCAATAACTGGGCCTCCATGTGAGACCTGTGTGCCTTGTTGCGCTGTTTTGAGTACTCCACCAACATGGCCAGTGCCGATGACGCCATTGTCAGCTTAACTATCCCACTTCTATGCCTCCTTGAAAAAACAATTTGGGCGATGATGGAAGAGGATGTGGCACAGGATGAGGAGGAGGAGGAGGATGAAGAGGTAACATTTCCAAGGCTTTCAGGGCAGTCATTCGCAAGGGGCTCAGAGGGTGGGTTCCTGCACACACAAACGCCAGGGACACAATTGTCCAGCAGGGGCACAGTTCTGGAGGATGAGGAGGATGAGGAGGAGGAGGAGATGGAACCATGTTCACAGCAGGGTGGCACCCAGGCCAGCTCATGGCCATCACTGGTGCGTGGCTGGGGGGATACAGAGAACAAAGACGATACACCTCCCACAGAGGACAGCCTTTCGTTGCCTCTGGGCAGCCTGGCACACATGAGTGATTACATGCTGCAGTGTCTCCACAACGACCGTCGAGTTGCCCACATTCTAACTTGTGCTGATTACTGGGTGGCCACGCTGCTGGATCCCCGTTACAAGGACAACGTACCGTCCTTAATTCACTCACTGGAGCGCGATCGCAAGATGCGCGAGTACAAGCACACGCTGGTAGACGCGATGCTGCTGGCATTCCCACCTGACAGCAGGGCCACAGTGGAAGCACAAGGCAGAGGAGGAGGAGGAGGAAGAGGTCGCCAACGCAACCAGGGCACCGCCAGCTCCTCAGAAGGCAGGGTTAGCATGGCCGAAATGTGGAAAAGCTTTGTCAGCACTCCACAACAAACAGCAGCACCAGCAGCTCATATGGAACGTCTTAGCAGGAGGCAGCATTTCACCAACATGGTGGAGCAGTACGCCTACATGTAGTGAATGACGGGTCTGCCCCCTTCAACTTCTGGGTCTCCAAATTGGGCACATGGCCTGAGCTTGCCCTTTACGCCTTGGAGGTGCTGGCGTGCCCTGCAGCCAGTGTATTATCTGAATGGGTATTTAGCACGGCTGGGGGCGTTATCACAGACAAGCGCAGCCGCCTGTCCAGGGACAATGTGGACAAGCTCACGTTCATTAAAATGAACCAGGCATGGATCCCACGGGACTTTTCCGTACCTTGTGCAGAATAGCGATGGATACCGACCTTACCCAGCCATTGTTCTATTTTTGCTCTTTCTCACTCTTTTGGGGTGTATCCTCATTTAAAATTTCTGAAAAAAAGCAGTGTTGGCTACCTCGTCCTCCTCCACCGCCGCTTCCACCTACACCGCCCATAGGTGTGCGCAGCCTATTGCATTAGGGTGTGCACCCCAAAGTTTAAATACACATGCATGTGTTTGCCTACATGTACATGGCCCCGATACATTACTCTCCCTGCTGGCAAAGTGAAATAGAGCAAAGCAGGTCCGAGGGAGATCTTTCCCATCTCCTCACTGGCAAACAGAGCGATAATGCTAATGTGTCCTAGGTGATTAGGGTGTGCCCAGGTACACCCGGCACACCCTGTGCGCACGCCTATGACACCGCCACATCCACCACCACCTCAACCTCCCTCCTACTCCATATGGGCCTCGTCCTTCAGAGATGAAGAACATTGTTTTATTTTTCTGTTTTTTTTTTGTTGTTTTAAGTTATTTCCCTATCCACATTTGTTTGCAGAGCACTTGCCATGCTCTTAACTACGTTTTGCTGCCATTTGCAGCTCTCTAGCCCTTTCCTTTGGTGTTTTAGAGCCATTTTAGTGCCTGAAAGTTCGGGTCCCCATTGACTTCAATGGGGTTCGGTGTCCGGGTAAAGTTCGGAAAAAGTCTGGGACACGGACCCGGACTTTTTTTTCAAGTTCGGCCGAACCCGCCGAACACGGACATCCAGGTGTCCGCTCAACTCTACTCATGGGTAAAATCCTGGATCCCTTCCATTAATTTATTTATACCTTACTACAAGATTTAGGTAACTGCAGATGACACGCCAATGTAAAATTGGCCAGCAATAGAAAAGTTTAAATGAACAAAGCTAGTCCCACATTTACTGGAGACAAAAAGCACAGATAGGGGTTTTACTGCAAGAATTTAGAGCACACATCAGTGTAAAATTGTTCAACAGACAGTTTATATCGGGGAAAAATAGACCTAACCAGTGTATACCTAACTTTTATTTTTTCTATGGGGATAGAGTCCTAAAATGGGAGGTAGTTTAGGCACACACTTGCACTCGGTTTTATTTTCATTTAAATGCTACAGCTGCATGCTTTGAAAAAATGTAAAGCCCTAGCAACAGACAATGAGTAACAAGTGAAATGAGCACTTTAGGCAAAACTTAAAAAGAAGCCCCATCAACATAAATAAAAAATCAAGAAACCCCCCAAAAAAAAAATACCACCCCACTTTTTTAAAATGCTACCTTAAACTGTTTAAAGTAAAGACTGTATATACTACAACAATATGACCCTAAAATAAATTAAACCCCCAACATACTACCTATAAGAAAAAAAAGCTAAAAGGAAAGAAAAAGGTTTTCCATGGACAGGATAGCTGCTAAAAGTGACCACTGACTAAAAATAAACCACAAAATAAAGATAAAGACAAATAAGTCCAGAATAATCAGAACAAAACAAGCAACAAAGGTGTTGAATACACATACAGCATGTAAACAGAATTCAAGTAAAGTTTCCAAACTGATCCTTATCCCTCATCCTTACAGTGCAAATGTGACAATTATTTGTTCAGCCGTCACACTTTCCCTGTGAAATGCTTTATATCATTATCCCCTAGGGCTGCTATTACCATCTAGTGGCAACAATAATGATATATTTTCATGATTGGGGTACTTTAAGAAAATACCACATTATGCCCAATAAATGAAGCTGGAAATCCTAGTAAATACATTTATTGAACAAAGATTTGAGACAGCTGTGCGAATGATTGATACGTTCACACAGACAATTCTTATAAATAGACCCCTATGGTTGCTCTGTGTATCCTCTTTTCTAGTGAGGGGCAGGCTTATCCAAAGCTCCCTAAATGGCAATTGTAAGCCTGTTGGTCATAGTTCAAAGGCAATACACTGCATTATACTTGGAAAAAAAACTCCCCCGAGCATATCACACACAAATTCACAAGAACTTCAATTATCAAACCCGCAAAATGTGTCTCAAGCCTATGGTTGTAGTGATCCAAAACTGCTTAAGGACCGACCCACATACATGTACGTGGGGCGATACATACTGTGGCAGGGCGGCCCTTAAGCGCAAAATCACATACCTGTATGTGATTTCTTCTTCCTGATCTGGGGAGCGCGCATGTGCCACCGGAGACCCCCTGCTAGAGCCAATCAGCGGAAACCAGGCGATCTTTTGGAGAGAGGAAGAACAGCGGTCTGCCTATGTAAATAAGGCAGATCGCCATTCTGCTAGTAAGGAAAACAGAGATCTTGTGTTTCTGCCAAGCAAGAACACAAATCTTTGCCTTCCTACAGTGCAGTCATCCCCCACACTGTAAAAATGCACTCCCAGGGAACACATTTAACCCTTTGATCACTTCTGATGTTAACCCCTTCCCTGCCAGTGTCATTAGTACAGTGACAGTGCATATTTTTAGCACTGATCACTGTATTGGTGCCACTGGTCCCCAAAAAGTGCCAGTGTCAGATTTGTCCTCCGCAATGTTGCAGTCCTGCTAAAAATCGCTGATCGCCACCATTACTAGTAAAAAATATTTAAAAAAATAAAAAGTCCACAAATACATCCCATAGTTTATAGACACTAGCCTATAACATTTGCGCCAAACCAATCAATATACGCTTATTGGGATTTTTCTTTTACCAAAAATAAGGCTTGGTCAGGAAGAGGGTAAAACCTTCTGGAGCTGAAGTGGTTACATTTTACCTACCATAACCTGCTGTAGGAAGACCCAAATGCTTCATTCTGTTCTTAACAAGTTCTGCTAGTTCTTGTCTTTCTGATCTTCTGCTCAAAGTCATCCTTTGTTGACTTATCCTCTCTGCTGATTTGTTAGAATGTCTGGGAACTTTTCTGCTTAGTCTTCTGGCCCATTGCATACTTTTTCTTCGTAGTAAGGGATGATCTGACTGGTCGCTGGATGTGGAATTCCGATGATTGTTGCGATTAGTTGCTGATTCCTTGGTTTCTTTTGTGTCTTCCCAATCTTCCACACTAATAGATATCTGTGACTTTGTAAGAAACATAGACAATTTCAGTGATTTAAATAAACTACATCTAAAAGTATTTACCTGTTGTTTAGCTCCAGTGCATGAGATCCCAGCGTTTAGGTGCAGGTGGAAGGCACATTTGCACTGTCCAGTAACCGGTAAATCTCTATGAGAGTCTGTGAGCTGCTGTGGCTGGATCGGGCTGGATGGTGCAAACAGTACTAACATTTAAGGCAGTAAGCACCCAGGGACAAATGCTAGGAACAAAATCAGTCTGCATTCCAGGAATTCATCCCTGGGCACATACTGCCTTAAATGTTTGCACAGCTCAGTGCACCAACCAGTCCTATCCAGCTGCAGCAGGTTTCAGTCTCTCATAGAGTTTTACAGGCTGTTGGCAGTGGGGCTACACAGTGCACTTATGCCTTCTGTCTTCACCAAAATGCTAACATCTCATGCACGGAAGCTACATGTCCAATGTGTATGAAGTAGGAACATCCAAATGCAGGAAAAAGTGAAAAAACGTGATCTGGGAGGCATAAAACATTATCCTACTTCCCATATGACTTCTGCATTAAAAAAATCTAAATGCAGGAGTGCTAGTCCTAAAGCATTATCCCTACACAAAAGCAAGAAAAGAAGGATTGGGATAGCCTTCTAAAACGGCCTACCAGACCCTTATTTAAGCATGCAGCCTACCTGGCCAGAATGGCGGGTGGATGGGGGTGTCAGTGAGTGTGCACTCCCTTCCCAAATCAGGCTACAAGTCCTCAACATGCAGAGGATACCTTACCAGAAGCCCCCCTGGCACCTTGTCCTTATGTTGATGATGGATAAGAACCTCTCTCCACATTCTTGGCCTAGTAGATGTGGAAGCTTATCAGGATATGCAAGCCCCCTTTAAAATAGGGTGGTCCCCAGATATCTGGATTCCCACTATATGAACGAGTAGGGGTTACATAGACAAGCAATTAAATAGCAAATACAAACAAAGACATCCACCCTCATATAACAGTAATTAGCAGAGGAAAATGTATTTGTAGTCAAATTTGGGGGCAGTAAGGACTACAGCCATGACTGTAGGCTGTTATTTTGCTGACTGTGTCCTACTAGGAAGATTTTCCTTCACTTCCTGTCCTGGAGATGCAATGACAATGAGAGGAAATTTCACTACATTGACAGTTTTCACAAAAACAGTGGATGATTTCCTCTCACCTCATGCTCTAGTGACAACTTTAAAGAAGAACTACCAGCAGAAGAAAATAATGTGTGTTAAATCCCTTAGGGGGAACCTGTGCACTTGGCACTGATTCCATCAAAATCCATGCAGGGGTTGCTGAGCTGTGTTGTCAGATAGCTATACCAGTTCACCGGTCTGGCTGTCTGACAACACTAATCAATAGAGACCGATTTCTGAGTGACAGCTTAGGAGAAGGGGCATGACAGCCTGACAGGCAGTGCATATAAAGCCATCACAGCCCCATCCCCTTTTATCCTAAACTGCTGGATGGAACATCACTCTGTTGTGAATTCTCCTCATCCCTCCTCTTTAATACACACAGAATTCAGACCTGCTGTCTGATATTCAGAGGACTGAAGAAAATGGAAACTGTGAGCTTGTGTTATAAATAACGGGAGCTGAAGCTGGGCTTTCATTCACAAAAACACAACCTAACAATAACACAAGCCAGGTACTATACTAGGCTGTCACAGACAAGTTTAGCAGCTAGTGTGTACTATTGTCAGCTTGTCCCTTTCTCCAGCTGCAATCGTTCACAACACTGAATCCAGACCATTTGCACTTTAATTTGATTCCATTATGTGGTTTTATTTATAGCATATTTTGCACTTTGGTTATTGAACCCAGATATTTTGGGAAATTGTATTCACGAATAGTGTACCTATTTTTGCGCTGTGTTTAATAATAATTAATTAATTCACAACACAAGCTGACAGTCTTCACTTTCTCTCTCTTTTCCTGAATATCAGGATGCAGGTCCAGACTCTGTATGCACTAAAGAGGAGAGGTGAGGAGACCAGACGCTGTAGAATAGATGGGGCAGGGCTCAGAACTGGCTGTAACTAGAGTTGGGTGAACGGTTTGGCCCAAGCATGGGTTTTGGTCAAACATTGGCTGCTTGCTCTATCCAGGGAGCACCCAAATTTGCAGGGTGTTCGGCAGGTGTTCGCCCCGTCGAACGCCCTGCAATGCTCTGTGCCCTAATTAGGCAAAGCTTTACCCAATCAGGGCACAGAAAAGCTGGTTGCTAAGAAACAGGGCCAGGAAGATGGCTTCAGCATCCTTAACAACTAATGAGTCATTAGCTGTCAATAGGCTTCCCCGCTGACAGTTGAATTAAAAAAAAAAATCTGCGGTAAAAAAAAAGGCACGGGGTCGTTCCCCCCCCCCACAATCTACACCAGACCCTTTTGGTCTGATATGGATTTTAAGGGAAACCCCAGTCCTAAATAAAAAAATAACGCTGGGGTCCCCCCAAAATTGGCTGGCCTGATTGGCAATGGATTTGCATCAGGGGATAATTGTCAAAAACTGTGTTTTTCTAATTTTTTACTTTTTTGATTAATGGGTAGGGATACTATGTACCCCATAATCATTCACATGGGGAGGGGGCAGGTTCTGGGGGCCCTTTGGTAAAGGAGCATTCCAGATTCTGATAAGCCCCTGCCTGCATACCCCCACAACCACTGGCCACAGTTGTAGGGATGAGGCCCTTGTCCCCATCTACATGGGGGCAAGGTGCTTTGGGGTGTGGGGCCTCTGCCCCCCTGCCCCAAAGCACCCACCCTCCATGTTGAGGGAATGTGGCCTGGTATGGTTCTGGAGGGGGGGGTGCTCGTTCACCCCCCCTCCCTCTTTCCTGACCTTCCAGGATGCATGCTCGGATAAGGATTTGTGATTGATCCTGGGGGGGGGGACTCGCCATTTTTGTTTTTCATTTTGACGTGGAGTTCCTTTTAAAATCCATATCAGACCTGAAGGGCCTGGTATGGACTGGAGGGTATCCAACACCATTTTTTTCTTTATTTCTCTTCCATAGCAGGGTGTTGGCAATAGAAACCGTGAGTCAATTTAAATGTGATTTGACTTTGTTTTTTTTTCTTTAGAAATTTTATTTTTGCTGCATGTTCTTTACATGCTACAAAAAGACCAAGGGAACCCCCCCCAGGAACTATCTTTAAAATTTCTAATTTTTATTGTCGCACATTAAGCATCATTAAAAGCACTGCCCCTGAAAAAACAATCTTTAAAAAAAACATTTTGCATTGATACATGTCCCCCAGGGCAGTATCAAGACCCCCATACCCCTTTTATGGCCAGTTACTTGCATATAAGCCTTCAAAATGGGCACTTTTTGCAGTTCGGGTTAGAACTTATGCCCCCTTTGGGAGTTCTGCTGTGAACCAAACAGGGGGGTGTTCAGCTCATCTCTAGCTGTACCTAGGCAACTGTTCTAAATGCATTCTTCACAGTTTTTAGAAAGGAAAAGGAGGAGTATAGTAATCAAGACTGGATCGTTATTAAAGTGGTTGTATCCTCAAAAAAAAAAAAAAAACAAGGAAATACTTACCTTAGAACGAAGCCCCGACACGGTCGCCCGGACACCGCTTAGGCAGCTGACATTTTCCCTCGGCGTCTCTTCCAATTTCAGTGGCTCAGGCACTTTGAGTGGCCGGAGCCATGATGACGTCACTCCCGTGCATGCGCGTGGGAGTTCACTTACCGGCAAGGAGTCAGCAAGGTCCGCTGGACCTTCAGAGCACATGCGCCGCTGGTGTCAGCAGCTGCATGCAGGGTGAATATCTCCTAAACCATGCAGGTTTAAGAGATATTAATTTTACCTACAGGTAGGCCTTATTATAGGCTTACCTGTAGATATACTACCACTTTAATGTATCACAGAATGTATCCTTGTGGCTAACTGATGTCAGTGTCCAAAAATATTTGAAAAACTAAAAGCAAATACGTTTCCAGGACCTGATGGCTTACACCTTGAAGTCCTCATAAAACTTAGCCAGGTAATAGCCAGTCTATTACTTCTAATTTGTGTGGACAGTTTAAGAACTGGAATGGTACCAAATTATTGGTGTATGGCCAACATGGTACCAATATTTAAAAAAGGACAAAGATATATTCCTGGAAACTACAGGCAAGTCTAACATTAATAGTGTGTAAACTATTGGAGGGCATGATAAGGGACTGTATCCAAAAATTTGTACATGAAAACAGTACCATTAATAGTAATCAGTATGCATTTATGAAAGATTATTCTTGCCAGACTAGTCTGCTAACATTTTATAAAGAAGTGAGCTGCCTAGATAAAGGAAGGCCTGTGGATGTGATGTGACTGGATTTCACAAAATAATTTGATACAGTTCCCCATAAATGCTTAATATGAAAATTGAGGTCTGTTGGCTTAGACCATAGGGTATGTACCCGTATAGAAAACTAGTTACAGGAGCACAACCAAAGGGTAGCGATAAACAATGTGTACTCACAATGTTCTGGCGTAGAAAGTGGGGTACCCCAAGGCTATGTCCTGGGACCAATTCTGTTTAATTTATTCATAAATAATATGGATGTTGGTGTATATAGTCTCAGTGTTTGCTGACAATACAAAGCTAAGCAGGGAAATTACTTCACAGCAAGATAAAGCAACCTTACAAGTAGACCTCAATAAAATAATAGGATGGGAAACTATATGGTAAAGGGGGTTAATGTTGAGAAACATTAACCACTTCCATACCGCATGATTTCTGGCACTCCACTCCTACATGTAAAAGTCATAATTTTTTTTGCTAGAAAATTACTCGGAACCCCCAAACATTATATATATATATATATTTTTTAGCAGAGACCCTAGGGAATAAAATGGCGCTTGGTTTACTCATTATACTATTGCATTAGTACCTAGTTACCATATGATGTTTTCTTTGGAGGGCCAGCCATCCATATTTTTCTTGCTATGTCTGTACTGTTTATGTGATTCCTATATATATTTTTTGTAATAAAAAAATACTTTTTTTATAAATCTACTTTATTGCTTATTAGCATTACACTACTTTTTGAAGACCTTAAAAGTCCCATTGGGGGGATTCTCCTCCTTTCTTCATTATTAGGGATGTGGTCTCTTTTCTAGACTCCTCACTTCCCCAACCAGCCCTATATCTTGCAACTTTTTATGTCACACAGTATTTGTGCAGAAAATTTTCAAACTCATTTTTTTAAAAAAGAAAAAACTGTTTTATGAATTAAAAAAAAAGGAAACACAAAAGTTAGCCCAATTTGTTTGTATAATGTGAAAGATGATGTTACGCCAAGTGAATAGATACCTAATATGTCACACATTAAAATTGCTTACACTCGTGGAATGACGCCAAACTTCGGTACTTAAAAATATCTATAGGCAACGCTTTAAACATTTTTACAGGTTACCACTTTAGAGTTACAGTGGAGGTCTTGGATTACAATTGTTGCTCTTGCTCTAATGTTCGAGGCAATACCTTACTTGTATGGATTGAATGGCGTTTACATATGTGGCCGCGACAAACGCAGGTATTTGCTTCCGCGTGCCAGCACGCAGGGACAGGGGCACTTAAATTTTTTTTTATTGTTTATTTTATTTTAATTTTTTTTTTATTTTTACACTTTCCCTTTATTTTTTTTTTATCACTTTTATTCCAATTTTAAGAAATGTAAACATCCCTTGTAATATAAATAGTGAATGACAGGTCCTCTTTATAGGGAGATCTGGGGTATTTAAAAAAAAAAAAAAAAAACGATCTCGGCTATTTTGCCGAGATCAGTGCAGTATTGAAAACTGCCAGGCCTCTGAGAGTCACAGAGACAGAGGGGATGTGGTTAAGTAATGCACTTGGGGCCAAAAATAAGAATGCAAGTTACTCACCAGGGGAGAACCTTTGGGGGGATTCAGGGTGGAAAAAGATCTGGGGGTCCTAGAAGATCACATGCCCAGCAATGGCATGCAATGGAAAGCTGCAGCAAGCAAAGCCAACAGAATATTAGCATCCATTAAAAAGAGTATCTACTCATATCATAGCATATCAAGCATTAAACCTACTCTCCCTGGAGAAAAGAAGCCTGAGATAAGATATGATAGTGATATTCAAAAACCTCAATGGTGATTTTAGTATAGGGAAGAAACTATTCAGTTTCAGGGAGCTTAAGAAGGCAAGCGGCCACTCAATGAAACTGAAGGAGAAGCGTTTAAACCTTAAACTACTTAGGAAGTTCTTTACTTTAAATCGATAAGGAAGTGGAACATCCTTCCACAATCAGTGGTGTCAGTGGGAAGTGTCAGTAATTAAAAAAAAACTCTTATATGGGTATACACACACCTATACAGGTTGAACTAGATGGTGTCTTTATTCAACCTTACCAACTATGAAACTAAGCTAAAATTCAAAAAGATGATCATTATTGCACAGCAGCAGGTATGCACTTTTTATTTGATGGCAAAATGCTTTTTAAATGCTTTAATTTTTAAAAATAAAATGTATCTAAAAGAAAAGTCTTAGTGTAAAAAAAAAATGAAATGATCAAATCAAAGGTTTACTGTTAAATTTCTAGTGCCTTAAAGTATATACTGTACATGAAGGTATGACCTAGCAAAAAATTACCCTTGGGTGCAAACACTAATAGTACAAAAATCATACCTATTATACCCCAAATAGTGTAAAGACCTATTTTGTTTATATAAATACCTTATTTTAAGGGTTATAATAACAGAAGTCGGGTGACCATAATGTCCTTAGAATATGCTGGGTGGAGGATGTGGTTGAAACCGTAGTATCTGCCCAGCGGCAAAACGGTTGGCTTGCAGACCCTTCCTTGCTGCTCTCTGAGGTTTTGACTGTGAGACTCTGGAAAAGTGCTGCTATATCACCTTGTGGGGTATAGGCAAACAATGGGACTACAGGCACCATGTGGGCTAACAAAGCATCCCATAATCCCAGTTTGGAAATGAGTAAGGTTTGGTGAAAACACTACCATGGCATTTTATTGACAGTTGAAGCCAGAAAGTGTCAGAAAAAACAAGAATACTGGCAAGAACTAAAGTTATTTTTTTCTCAGTTTTCAAATGTAAAAAATCAAATCAAAAGCATGTACAATTTAACACTTACTAAAGAAAGACAATCAGAAAAGTTCTGTTTTGAAGCTGAATTCTGGAAAGTTAGGTCAAATGTCTCTTTGCAGTGCCCCCCCCCCCTCCTCTTTACTAGCTCTAGTCTAGGGGTGCCAGAAAAGATAAATATGTACCTTATTCCCTGCCTTGGGGGCCCCTCGATCTGTTAAACTGGCTCAGCACTGCCTCCTATCAAAGAAAAATGAGATTATGAATGGAGAGCTTGCCTCAATTGCAAATATCTGCAAAACTGACTTAGAGGAAGGACAAACTCCAACTGTAGGTCTTAAAAGGATGTAAGAATAGTGCCATTATATAACTTGGACATATACCAAATCCCAACTCTTTCCCAGTCCTGAAAGCCTTCTAATTTAGACACTTCTATATAGTTAAAATTGTGCCATATCTGGGTATGGGATAAAAAGCCTTGTATTACTAATGTAGATTTACCATAGGTCCATAATGTCCCTTATAAGACAATTGTCAGGGCTGTAGGCTCCAGGTGTGTAAGCCAAGCCTCCAGATAGGTAAGGAGGGGACTATCTAAGCCTCAGGGAATAAGAAGGTTACAAATAGGATTCAAGGGATCTACGTAGCCCGAACCTCCCATCTGCTGTAATTGGGAGACAAGATAGTAAGCCCTAGAATGAGGAACAGCTACATCGCCCGGATATTTACCAAATTGTAAGGTCACTAAGCTGATGTGGGTCATACTTTTATGCCATATTCGATCTCTAAATTGGGAATCTATATATATATATACAACAACCGAGGGGCACAAACCATTTTGATGAACTGAACCCTCCCAACCACTGATACAGTAATTTGCACACATTTAGTGTGGAATTTATGAAGCAGTGGGAGTAGGTTTAGTTCTATATATTGAGTAGGGTCAGAGGTAACCTGAATACCCAAATAATGGAAAGAAGCGGCTATCTGTACTGATCATTCAGGCAAGGGAGCATGTAAGGCATCCAATGGCACGAGGACCGACTTATTCCAGTTAATGGAAAAGCAAGATAAGGCACCAAAGGCATCAATGCGAGTCATAACAGCTTGCAGGATTCCTTAAGTATCCCCCAAACACAGCAGGGTATCGTCAGCATATAGTGAGATGACATCAACACCTGTACCTTGTTGAAACCCAATTATATCGGCCGACTTACCTGTTTGGGCTACCAGGGGTTCTAGAGCAAGGGCAAACAGGGGTGACAGTGGACACCCCTGTTGAGTGCACTTGTGGAGCTCAAAGGGCTACAATCACCTTAAGCCTAGCAGAGGGATGTGCATAAAGTACTTGCACCCACTTCATAAAATTACTGCCTAAACCCCAGCCCTCCAGCACTGCCCAAAGTTAAGGCCACTCAACTGTCGAAGGCCTTAGCCACTTCCAATGAGAAGTTAGCCTCATTGCCAGGATTATCAATGGGTTACTGACGATTCAAGAAAAGTCTCCTAAGATTCTGGGCTGTAGATCAAGTAGGGATGAACCCTGACTGATCCTTATAAACTAGTTTGTGAACAACCTTTGCCAGTCTAGATGTCAGCACCCTGGCTAGAATCTTGACATCTGCAGTGAGAAGTGAGATATGCCGATAGGAGTCAGGTAGGAGAGCATCCTCCCCAGGTTTTAGTAGCATACAGTGTTTAGACACTGCTGTTCTAATCTGCTATTCAAAAAGCACCAATTTAAGGGGAAAATAATTATTTTTCAGTTTTTAGGGAAAAATCATTATTTTTCAGTTTTTCATTCAAATGGGTTTTTATTCAATAGCAGAATAGAACAACAACCTGTTTGGTGGGCGGCGGCGTGTGGCATGTAGCGGCCATGTAATGCAAGCTCAGTGCATATGTATCTGCTTAATCTGGATTTTAAAAAAAAATATTTTCCGTCATATTTTACTGTGACATACAGCGTTTAGACACTGTTGTTCTAATCTGCTATTCAAAAATAACCAATTTAAAATGAAACATTTTGTTTTTCTTTTTTTCCTTTATATGTTACTGTGAGATAAAGCCTTTAGACACTGCTGGGTTCTAATCTGCTCTTCAAAAATCACCAATTAAAGGGAAAAATAAAAATGTTTCATTCATACGTTACTGTGAGATACACCCTTTGAATACTGTTGTTCTATTCTGCTATTCAATAAACACCCATTTAGGGAAAAAAGAAATTGTGGCCTATTCTTTATAATTTACTGTGAGATACACCCGTTGGATACTGTTGTTCTATTCCGCTTTTCAATAAACACCTATTTAGGGAAAAAATATTAAATTGCGGCCTAGTCTGTATCTGTATGTGTGAGATACACCCTTTTAGATACTGTTGTTATATTCTGCTATTCAATAAACACTCATTTAGGGGAAAGAAAAATATTAAATTGCAGCTTAGTCTGTATCTGTACGTGTGAGATACACCCTTTTAGATACTGTTGTTCTATTCTGCTATTCAATAAACACCCATTTAGGGGAAAGAAAGATATTAAATTGCGGCTTAGTCTGTATCTGTAAGTGAGAGATACACCCTTTAAGATACTGTTGTTCTATTCTGCTATTCAATAAACACCCATTTAGGGGAAAATTAATAATTTTGCAGCGTTTGATGATTATGTTACTGTGAGATACACCCTTTAAATTTTTTTGGCGCAACTCCTTCCACCACCGAGGGTTGCAGGGCGCTTCAGTTTGCCTCCTGTTGCTAACTCCTCCTACTCCACTTCCTCATCCTCTACAGCCTCCGAATCCGGAGCAGTGATCATTTCCAAGGCTTTCAGGGCAGTCATTCGCAAATGGCTCCGAGGGTGGGTTCCTGCACCCACAAACGCCAGGTACACAAATGTCCAGCAAGGGTACAGTTCTGGAAGATGATGAGGTGGAGGATGAGGTGGAGGATGAGGAGATGGAGGAGGAGGAACCATATTCACAGCAGGGTGGCACCTAGATAACAAATAACAACAGATACTACACTTGATCTTAGCCAAAAGGTCGAGAAGCGATGCTGGTGGCATTCCCACCTGACAGCGGGGGCACAGTGGAAGCAAAAGGCAAAGGCAGAGGAGGAGGACGCCAACGCAGCCAGGGCACCGCCAGCACCTCAGAAGGCAGGGTTAGCATGTATGAAATGTAGAAAAGCTTTGTCGGCATGCCACAACAACCAGGACCACCAGCTGTTTTTTTTTTCTTTTTAAGCCCGTTGGATGTGTGAACACACTCAGACTATCACCAGGTGGGTGCATAAAATAGTGCACACCAAAAAAGTGAAACACAAAAAGTGCACAGGGTGTACACATGGTCCCTGACCCTGATCCCCCAGGGCGCAAGGCTCCTGACAGGGACTGGGGTACTTAAACTGGCTAACCTGAATGAAACCAGGCAGCCCGTTCTTTAGGAGATCTGCTGAAACAGACCACCCCAAGTACCAGGTGGGGCTCTCCTGGAGAGAGACCCCATTAGAGAGGGCGAACCAAGCCAGAAGGCCATATCCACCCCCTCCCAAGACTTTCAGGACAGGTCCAAGGACCTACACCCTACTAATCACGCTGTGCAAAATAAAGTGTACCGCCACAATAAAAAACACAAAATGTGAGACACACAACACATAAAAGTGGGGAAAGGGTTAGTGGAGAAGTGCAAGGTTAGTACCACATTGCAATACTATGGCAGGCCCTTCGGCCAGGAATAAAAAATTAATCTGGTCCTGACTCCTGACCAAAAGGCCCGGCCCTAGAGGCAGGTGTGAAAAACGTGTGTAGGAAGTGCAGTGTCCTTGGTGCCATACCCATAGTGTGGCCATCCCCTGTGAATTATGGCACCCCTGGACTGCCACTCAAGGGGCACATACACCACAAGCTTTTCAGAATCCCGGTCCCTGGCAAAACCAGTGCAGCCCCGTCCCTACCAGGCCTCAGAACTTAGACAGCTTTGGGAGAGCCCGGCCCACAACAAGGGACACATACCTTTTCCAAGGCCAGACTCAACCCAGAAGGGGGGGAAAAAACCCCCTGCCGCCATCACCGTTCCTTGCCATATACCATATACCATATACAGTTCCTTACCGTTCCTTACGTACTATACACGTACTGAATGATGGGTATGCCCCCTTCAACTTCTGGGTCTCCAAATTGGGCACACGGCCTGAGCTTGCCCTTTACACCTTGGAGGTGCTGGCCTGCCCTGCAGCCAGTGTATTATCTGATTGTGTATTTAGCATGGCTGGGGGCGTTATCACAGACAAGCGCAGCTGCCTGTCCAGAGCCAATGTGGACAAGCTCACGTTTATTAAAACGAACTAGGCATGGATCCCACAGGACTTGCTTGTACCTTGTGCAGAAAAGACATTAAATACTGGCCTTACCCAGCCATTGTTGTATTTTTGATCTTTCTCACTCTTTTGGGGTGTACCCTAATTTAAAAAGAAATTTAAAATTAAAAACAAAAACCAGTGTTGGCTACCTTGTCCTCCTCCACCGCCGCTTCCACCTACACCGCCACACCCACCGCGACCTCAACCTCCTACTCCATATGGGCCTCGTCCTCCTAAATCAAGATGATTATTTTTATGTTTTTTATGTTATTTTAAGTTATTTCCCTATCCACATTTGTTTGCAGAGCACTTGCCATGCTCTTAAGGATATTTCGCTGCCATTCACAGCCCTCTAGCCCTTTCCATGTTTTTTTTAGAGCCATTTTAGTGCTTAAAAGTTCGGGTCACCATTGACTTCAATGGGGTTCGGGATCGGGGTAGTGTTCGGGTTAAGTTCGGGTCACGAACCCGGAATTTTTTTTCAGGTGTTCGCTCAACTCTAATTCTGAGTCATCCCTGCTAGTCCAAGCCACAAAAAGAAATGTAATGAGCTGATTGGATGATATCAACTGGTGATGCATGCATCCCAAATAACGAATTGAACAAAATGAAATTCAGATTTTAGTTATGTTATGATTTGGAGATTCTGATGGATCTTTTTCTGTCAAACCCAAATGCAATCGTAGGAATCGCCTTATTTCACTTTTATACTTTGCTGTATTTATTGCATTGCATTATGTTTCTATTTTATATGTATTTAATTTTATGAATAATGAAAAATGTAAATGCAAACAGAATTGGCTGATCATCCAACAGTCAAAGACTAGTGCAAGCCACTCTCATCCGAATAAAACAAATGTTTTTTAAAATTAATATTAATACATATTCATTTGTTATGTTATGAAATTTAATTAATTTCTCCATTCCCAAATGACTTTGTTTGTTGGCCGCCGATATACAAATAAACAAATGGTCTCTCAAGATTAACCCCAATATTAAAAATAATATTTTTAATATATACACACTATGCTTACTAGAATAAAAACAAAAAGATCCAAATCAATTCAGATCATTCATTGTGTCATTACGTTATTTTGGATGCTTCAAACATTAATAAAAGGCCCACACTATTGCATTATGTAACCCAAATGAAACAAATGAATACAAATGAATTTGTTGTTTTTGGTATAATTTATTCGTTGAAATTTGTTACTATTGGAAATGGATATGGAAATTCGGATACATGCGAATCTCCAAATCGTGCAAATTTCATCTGAATTTGGATTTGCAATTAAACTAATCACATATGTCTACATACCACCACATACCTTATTGCTTCTGCAATATTACATATCTGCAGGTCCCACTAATCAGTGGCAAGTTTGATACTCCTGAAAGCTGTGCTTTTTTTTCTTGCATTTGACTGCTTGAATGTTCTATTCCGCTTTACTGCAATTACCCGTCTGACTCTATGTAGAGTACTATGAATGAGACATTAACCTTTTATGTCTTGCATGTAATGTGAATGATCCATCTGATGCTTTATTCTGCTTGCTGTAATTGCTAATATGCCTTTATGTGGACCACTGCAAATAATGCACATGATGAGACAACTTATGTGATTAAATGTAGATCAATGTGAACTATGTACATTATCAGACATCCATTTGATGCCCTTTTCTGCTTTCTGAAATAATCAATGTGATTATATGTTGATTACTCAGAACCATACACGTTATGAGACAAAAGACATGAGTCAATGCCATTACGTTTTTATCCAGTGTACATTATGTGAATGGTCCAGGTATAACATGCTCAATTCAATGTTTGACTGATAAAGATGTAGGTACTGACATATATGCAGCCTTCATTGGCACAAGAACACTTACAGACTAGAAAGCTTCATGCTATAGGGATCCTGCATAGCTGGTTAATATGGTTAAAAAAACAAGTCTTCTATATTAAGCTTCATGTGTTTTCTTTTGGGATGTACAATTAGGAGCAACAGTTATTGCATGATCTGTTTTTTGTTTTTAATCTATGATATAAAGATTCTTACATTGTGGGGCATTTTATAAAAAAAAGTATTTACCTATGGTGTGCGCGTTTATTTATTATGTATTTTATATATATACATTATTATATATATATCTATATATCTATATCTATCTATATATCTATCTATCTATCTATCTATCTATCTATATATATATATATATATATATATATATATATATATATATATACACAGTGTATATATATATATATATAGATATATATATATATATATATATATATATATATATATATATATATATATAAAGATATATATTATATATATATATATATATATATATATATATAATCAGGAGTAAGGATGATCGAACTTTTGAAAAGTTCGGTTCGGCCAGAACATCCGAACTTGCCGAATCGGCCCGGATTTCAGAACCCCATTGAAATCAATGGGACCCGAACTTCGGTAATCAAAAAACACCATTTTGAAGCCCCAAAACCCAATAAATGCCCCTAAAAAGTGCCTAGGGTTCTGGGTCATGCCCCATTAACTATTAATCACACAAAAAAAGTTCTTAAAAATTGTCATTTTTGATAAAAAAGCCAATTATTGAAAAATTAAAAAAAAAAAAGAGATTTTTTGATTTTTACTTTGGATTTAGTATCTGGGGGGTCTAAAAGGTGTGCATGTGAAGTTTCAGCTCTGTAGCATGTCCAGAACCATGAAAAAAAAAAGATAATTTTTCAGTAGAACAGGGATGTGGTTCGGGAGCCTCCTTTAACTTTAACACCTATATGATCTTTTTTTCTGGTTCTGGACATGCTACAGAGCTGAAACTTCACAGGTACACCTTTTAGACCCCCCAGACACAAAATCACACAAAAAAAGTTCTTAAAAATTGTCATTTTTGATAAAAAAAGCCAATTATTGAAAAATTTAAAAAAAAGAGATTTTTTGATTTTTACTTTGGATTTAGTATCTGGGGGGTCTAAAAGGTGTGCATGTGAAGTTTCAGCTCTGTAGCATGTCCAGAACCATGAAAAAAAAAATATACTTTTTCAGTAGAACAGGGATGTGGTTCGGGAGCCTCCTTTAACTTTAACACCTATATGATCTTTTTTTCTGGTTCTGGACATGCTACAGAGCTGAAACTTCACAGGTACACCTTTTAGACCCCCCAGACACAAAATCACACAAAAAAGTTCTTAAAAATTGTCATTTTTGATAAAAAAAAGCCAATTATTGAAAAATTAAAAAAAAAAATTTAAAAAAAAAGAGATTTTTTTTTATTTTTACTTTGGATTTAGTATCTGGGGGGTCTAAAAAGTGTACATGTGAAGTTTCAGCTCTGTAGCATGTCCATAACCCCCCAAAAATTAGCATTTTCTTATAATTTTTATTAGAACAGGAATACGGCTTCTCTACGGCGCTTTTTCTTGCATTTATCGGGCATTTTTGGAGGCAGGCATGACTTTTTTTGGATTTAGTGTCTGGGGGGTCTAAAAAGTGTACCTGTGAAGTTTCAGCTCTGTAGCATGTCCAGAACCAGAAAAAAGATCATTTTTCAGTAGAGCAGGGATGGTGGGACCCCTCTTTTACACTTATATGATCTTTTTTTTGGGGTTCTGGACATGCTACAGAGCTGAAACTTCACAGGTACACCTTTTAGACCCCCCCAGACACAAAATCCAAAAAAAGTCATGCCTGCCTCCAAAAATGTCCGATAAATGCCTGCAAGAAAAACGGGCAGGTGCAGAGAAGCCATATTCCTGTTCTAATAAAAAAAGTTCTTAAAAATTGTCATTTTTGATAAAAAAGCCAATTATTGAAAAATTAAAAAAAAAATAATAATAAAAAAAATAGATTTTTTGATTTTTACTTTGGATTTCAGATCTGGGGGGTCTAAAAACTATACATGTGAAGCAGGCATTTTTTTGGGTTCTTTGCAGTCAGAAAAAACATCTGAACTTGTGTATAGTGGTACTGTGCACAAGTTCAGATGTTTTGCCTGCCTCCAAAACCCCCCAAAAAATGCCAGCAAAAACACACCTGGGCATTTTTTTTTTGACACTAGCGTTTTTTTGGCATTTTTTGGGGTTCTTTTGAGGCAGGCAAAACATCTGAACATGTGTATAGGGGGTATATATAGGCATATATGTCTGAATATATACCCCTAGACATATATAGGTGTGATAGTAGCAGAAATATATTACTGTAAATGATTTCATTAGCGCAAGCATTTATTTCTGCTACTATCACACCTATATATGTCTAGGGGTATATATTCAGACATATATGTCTATATATACCCCCTATACACATGTTCAGATGTCATGTCTGACATCAAACATGTCCTCAAAAAAGCACTGGCAGTGGCAGCCCCTGCAGCATAAAAAATGCTTGCTGGTGAGAAGCCATAATCCTGTCCCGAAGCAACTCAGAGAAATGATCATTTCTCTATAGCGGTCACCCTGCTATGGAAGGGTTTTGTCACCCTGCCATAGCAGTCACTGCCAGTTAACCCTACACTACATTACGGTCCCCTGACACTTAACACTTTCCCTACAGAAACTAAATTTTTGAAGCTAACTTAAGTGTAAAGGAGCACTCTAACTACACTAGATATCCATTTCCTCAAAATAGCTAAATGACACTTTTAAAGTAAAATTAACAGAACTGCTTCCACTCTCTTCCATGTCCAGTATAACAATGCTGGGAATATGGCGGGGGCAATCTTATATACTGGGGGGCGTATTCACTAATGATTGGTCTAGGGACCCCCTAGTCACTCCAATCACATTCCTAGCATTCTCCTGCCCCCTCAATTTGCTTTTGCTAATGGTTCTGGTCCAATCACGGGCTTTTAAAGCCCATTTCCTGAAGCATTGCATTTTGGGCGGTTCTGGTTGCCGAATTCCGAACTTTTTGGGCAAAAATTCGGCCGAACCTCGAACACCCAATGTTCGGGCCGAACCGATGGTGGATCCGAACCGTTCGATCATCCCTAATCAGGAGTACTATGTACCCCTTATTTATTTGTGTAGGGATAGCATATATCTGGAAGTCTTCTTAATCTTAAGGGGGCTTCCAGATTATAAGTTCTTCCCTCACAGACCCCCTCATCCACTAGGTCAGGGATGTTGAGAAAAGACCCTTGTCCCTAAACCTGCCTGTGAATAGAGGCATGTCTACTATGTAAACAATGTTGTATAGCAAAAGTGAAATTTACGAATACAAATAAGATATTTAAAATGCTATCAATTCACATTTCCCTGCAAGCTGCCTTTTTTTTTTTTTTAAATAATGCAATGGGGACCACCAAAATACATACCAGACCCTCATTTTCTTTCCCTTAATGTCACTTTTTCTAATATTAAAATAAATAAATAAATAAATAAATACATAAACATGACATGGTTTTCCCCCAGATACAGTACCAGACTCAGTCTCTCTGTCTTTTGAGGAGGAGCAAGATAGCATGCTTTAAACCTTTCTGGGATCCCTGGTGTTATCTGTGGATGGGGGGAGGAGAACGAGGACGACATTATCCTGGATGATGAGCTGGAAGCAGGCCACTACACCGCTTCCAGTTTAGTGCGAATGGGGGCCTTCATGCTCCGGTGTTTTAAGGGGGACCCCGGTATAAAAAGCATAAAGGCCAAGGACCAGTACAGGGTGGCAACGTACTTAGACCCCGGTACAAACAAAAATGGTGGAAATGTTACCACAATCACAGAGGGTGGTCAGAATGCAACACTTCCAGGTCTTGCTGCAGGAAATGCTGCATTCAGCTTTTGCGTGCGCTGGCAGAGGAATTTCCAGTCACAGAGAGACAGTTGCGGGTAGCAATCCAACAGCGCCTGCAAGAAGAGGGCGGTTTGAAGATGTCATGGTCACTTCAGATATGAGATCCTTCTTTCAGCCGAACACTCGACAGCTGTACTCTGGATCCAGCATCAGGGAACGCCTAGACCGACAGGTGTCCGACTACATCGGGTTAATGGCCGATGTGGACGCTCTGAGGAGTGATGAACCCCTGGACTACTGGGTGGCCAGGCTTGACCTCTGGCCAGAGCTTGCACAATTTGCAATGGAAATGTTGGCTTGCCCCCCGTCCAGTGTCCTGTCCGAAAGGACGTCATCGCAGCAGGGGCGATCGTGACCGATAAGTGCACTCGCCTAGCTCATGACAGTGTAGACTACCTCACATTTATAAAAATGAATGAGGCATGGATCTCTGAGAAATTCAACACATGTGACCAGTAGACCATGTTTCATTGAAATTCCTCATGCCAGGCCACAAATATCCGCCAGACCGCCATCCACCCACAGCAATTCCTGGTCCTTGGCTCTGCTACATATAGCGGCATAAAAGGCATTTCATGTCCATTGAAAGGTACATTTTTGGGGCCTTTCAGGGCCGACAATTTTTTCTGTGAATGCCTAATGTACCTCCAGCCACAGAATACAACTTTCTTTGCTGTCAGGTAAACCCATGTGGGCTAATTTTTGGGGCCTATACAGGCCGACACTTACTTCTGTATCCTGTGAATGCCTAATGTACCTCCAGCCACCGAATACTACGTTCTTACCTGTCAGGTAAACCCATGTGGGCTAATTTTTGGGGCCTATACTGGCCGACACTTACATCTGTATCCTGTTAATGCCTAATGTACCTCCAGCCACCAAATACTATGTTCTTAGCTGTCAGGTAAACCCATGTGGGCTAATTTTCAGGGCCTATCCTGGTCTACACTTACTTCTTTGTCCTGTGAATGCCTAATGTACCTCCAGCCACCAAATACTACGTTCCTAGCTGTCAGGTAAACACATGGGGGCTAATTTTTGGGGCCTATACTGGCCGACACTTACTACTGTTTCCTGTGAATGCCTAATGTACCTTCAGCCACAGAATACTGCGTTCTTAGCTGTCAGGTAAACCCATGTGGGCTAATTTTTGGGGCCAATACTGACCGACACTTAGTTCTGTATCCTGTGAATGCCTAATGTACCTTCAGTCACAGAATACTACGTTCTTAGCTGTCAGGTAAACACATGTGGGCTAATTTTTGGAGCCTGGACTGACCGACACTTACTTCTTTATCCTGTGAATGCCTAATGTACCTTCAGCCACAGAATACTACATTCTTAGCTGTCAGGTAAACCCATGTGGGCTAATTTTTGAGGCTAATGCTGGCCGACACTTACTCCTGTATCCTGTGAATGCCTAATGTACCTTCAGCCACAGAATACTATGATCTTAGCTGTCAGTTAAAAGCATGTGGGCTAATTTTTGGGGCCAATACTGGCTGACAATTACATCTGTATCCTGTGAATGCCTAATGTACCTTCAGCCACAGAATACAATGTTCTTAGCTGTCAGGTAAACACATGTGTGCTTATTTTTGGGGCCTGGAATGGCTGACTTTTACTTCTTTATCCTGTGAATGCCTAATTTTTCAGACTGGAATTGAAAATCAATGGGTCTGTAAAGGTTCTGCCAAATTTTGAAATGGATGCGGACCCATTTTACAGATGTGTGAATGGACCCTAAATGTATTTGACATGTATTTACCGGTTGCTGTCAGTTCTGGCTGATTTATGAAAAAAAAAATTATAATTTTTTGCTGTAAAAAAAAAAATTAGGGCAACTTTTCCAATTGCAATACTTCTGTTATGACATTGTTCATGTGTTGGGACTATTTGTGCACAGCTAGTACGTGCTGGCCGACACTTACTCCTGTATCCTGTGAATGCCTAATGTACCTTCAGCCACAGAATACTATGATCTTAGCTGTCAGTTAAAAGCATGTGGGCTAATTTTTAGGGCCAATACTGGCTGACACTTACTTCTGTATCCTGTGAATGCCTAATGTACCTTCAGCCACAGAATACTACGTTCTTAGCTGTCAGGTAAACCCATGTGGGCTAATTTTTGGGGCCAATACTGGCCAACACTTACTTCTGTATCCTGTGAATGCCTAATGTACCTTCAGCCACAGAATACTACGATCTTAGCTGTCAGGTAAACGCATGTGGGCTAATTTTTGGGGCCTGTAATGGCCGACACTTACTTCTTTATCCTGTGAATGGCTAATTTTTCAGACTGGAAATGAAAAACAATGGGTCTGTAAAGGTTCCGCCAAATTGTGAAATGGATGCGGACCCATATTACAGATGTGTGAATGGACTCTATATGTATTTGACATGTATTTACCGGCTGCTGTCAGTTCTGGCTGATTTACGAAAAAAAAAAAAAAAAATTGTGCTGTAAAAAAATAAATAAAACATTTTAGGGCAACTTTTCCAATTGCAATACTTCTGTTATGACATTTTCCATTTGCTGTGACTATTTGTGCACAGCTAGTAAGTATTTTGTGGCTGCAAATATGACCTAAAGGTTTTTAAAGTTCGCCTCCCATTAAAGTAAATGGGACCTGCCACCAACTCGCGGTTTGCAGACTTTTGAGAAAATTTGCGGCTGACGTTCGCGAACCGCTTCGGCCGATGTTCGTCCATCACTACTGCCATTACAGTATAGCATCTATAGCTGCGTAAATTCTAGTTATTTAAATTAAAGTTTATAGACGCTATAACTTTCGTACAAACCATTTAATAAACATTGATTTTTTTTTTTTTTATCAAAGACATGTATCAGAATACAGGTTTATCTCATAAAATAGAATATCATCAAAAAGTTAATTTATTTAAGTAATTAAATTCAAAATGTTAAACTCATATTTTGAGTTTTGATGATTTTGGCTTACAGTTTGTGAAAACCTAAGATTCAGCATCTCAGAAAATTAGAATATTACATAAGGCCAAATAATTTTTAATACAGAAATGTTAGCTTACTGAAAAGTATGTCCATGTACAGTACAATATGCACTCAATACTTGGTTGGGGCTCTTTTTGCATGAATTACCGCATCAATGCGCTGTGGCATGGAGGTGATCAGCCTGTGGCACTGCTGAGGAGTTATGGAAGCCCAGGTTGCTTTGATAGCGGCCTTCAGCTCATCTGCATTGTTGGGTCTGGTGTCTCTCATCTTCTTCTTGATTTTTGATTCATAAATTCTATATGGGGTTTAGGTCAGGCAAGTTTGCTGACCAATCAAGCACAGTGATACCATAATCATTAAACCAGGCATTGGTACTTTTGACAGTATGGGCAGGTGCAAGACCTGTTGGAAAATTAAATCACCATCTCTATAAAGCTGGTCAGCATGAAGTGCTCTAGAATTTCTTAGTAGAGGGGTGCGCTTAATTTGGACTTGATAAAAACACAGTAGACCAATACCAGCAGATGACATGGCTCCAAATCATCACTGACTGTGCAAACTTCACACTGGACCTCATGCAACTTGGATTCTGTACCTCTCTACTCTTCCTCTAGACTCTGGGACCTTGATTTCCAAATAAAATGTAAAATTTTCCACAGTCCGTGATTATATGGGGAGCCATGTCATCTGCTGGTGTTGGTCCACTGAGTTTTACAAAGTCCAAATTAAGTGCAGCCCTCTACCAGGAAATTCTAGAGCACGTCATGCTTCCCTCTGCTGACCAGCTTTATGACCTAAACCCCATAGAGAATCTAGAGGAAGATGAGAGACATCAGACTCAACAATACAGACAAGCTGAAGGCCGTTATAAAAGACACTTGGGCTTCCATAACACCTCAGCAGTGCCACACTGTGATCACTCTTTCTTCTAGTCTTCCTCCCACCATTTGAACAACATTGTCACAGACCTCCTCCAGGTCCAGTACTGATGTTAAAGCATAACTAAAGACAAAACATTTTTTTTAGTTTTGGGCAGAGATGGTAGATAGATTGGAACATCTGTCAGTTTCTATTGCTGTCTGTGCCTCTGTTAGAGAGATTCACCCTCTCTTTTTGTCCTGTTTACCGATATCAACAAAAGTGAAAGCAAAGAAAAATCCCAAATTTAGGGCTGTCCCTAGAACAGTAGTAGAGGGGGTAATCTTCCAATGGGGACACTAGTTCTGGTGACCTGGAGGGGCCAAGGCATTCCCTTAATTTTTAGGAAATTTCCTTTTGGCTATGGGACAAGAATTGAAGGTAAATCTCCCCAGTGGGACACAAAAAAGGGACAGGGGTTATACCCTTCCTTACAGTTTTGACTATATCTCTACTTTAATGCATCAGGTGCCAGAACACATACCTATGGGATGGAAACTTTACCTTCTGGTTCCAATTTAGAGAGCGTGGTGTAGTATCATTCTAGCATGCTTTTCCATCATTAGAAGCAGAGATACCAAACAACCCCAGCATCAGTCAGAACTCAGCGTCCAACATCTTCTACTGTAGTATCTGCTGGGTTCAATTCTGTCTACATTTATCTGAACATTAGCATATCTTTTATGTTTCTATTTTAAGCATAATACCTCGCTTTTTGGAGGTCTAAATAAATAAATAAATATATACATACATTTTTTGACAAGTCCTTTATTAAAAAATTTAAATCTCCAAAAATGTTCCTTGTAAATTTATCATCAATCACAAAAAAAATTGCTAAAAAAAAAACACGAATTCAGGGCACACAACTGATCTCAACACTACTCCTCACCAAATTACAGCTCCCCAAAGCCATCATGGCCATATATGGGCAGTGATGCCTCCACTATACTGTAATTTACCCTTTGTTTATTTGTCAGGGATTCCCAGTAAAGTAAATCAAAAGTGCTGCTGACGTCAGCAGTTTCAAGGGACAGCAGGTGACACAGCACCTACTGCTTTTTAAGCAGTCATTGACCACGGGAAACTGTCATATACTGTACAAAAGCTGTAAAAATACTGCTATTACACACTGAATTGTGTTTGGCCATTGAACAGGTGGCCAAATGGGCAAAAACCTAGGTTCTGACCGTACTGTTGGCTCATCCCTATTTCAATGGGAAGAATATAATCGTAACAATATGTTGCATAATGATAATAAAGGGATCCTCTATTCCATCAATTGATTATCTTCCAAATCTGAGCGAGTAATCAAACAGCTTAAATTTACAGTATAATTCTGTATGCAAATTAATATTTGGCTTAAGGCCTCTTATGTTCCTGGAGTTGCTAATGATATCACTGATTTGTTGTCCTGTTTACAGTGCCCTTTATTTTATCAGCTTGTTCTTAAGCACAGACAGAGTGGGTACTCCTCTGGATATAGATATGTATTTGATTTTCCATTTTTATTTGTGAAAATCACTTTCTCTAAAGATATGGTTAGATTATGGGGGAGATTTAATAAAACGGGTGCATGCAGAATCTGGTGCAGCTGTACCTAGTAACCAATCAGCTTCCAAGTTTTGGTGAAGCCTAATTGTACAAGCTAAAGTTAGAAGCTGATTGATTACTATGTACATCTGCACCAGATTCTGTGTGCACTAGTTTTAGCAAATCTTGCATATGTCAACACTTAGAACAGGTGATGACAATTTTATGCTTCACTCAATTTAGACTTTTATTTTGTTAACAATACCTATTGGTGTGCACAGACTATTGCATTAGGGTCCTTTCACACAGACGATCCGATCGATCCACCTTCCAGTTTTTCAGGCGGCCCTGATCGGATGCTCCATGAACCCCGATGGGGGAGTGGATGTCAGCGGAGACATGTCCGCTGACACCTGCTGCTCTCTGACTCGATTCTGTTCCTGAAATCCGGACGGATGGAAACCCTATTTTCCATCTGTATGGTGGATTGGATAGGATGGGATCAGATGAGAATGGACAGGCAGACGGTTCTCATCCAATCTCCCCATAGAGGACAGTGGGGATCTGACAGCTCCGTCTGCGCACACGGAGTGGAGACGGAGCTGTCATCTGATTGCTCAGTGGGGATCGGCGGATCGATCCCCCGCTGAACAGAATGGATGTCATCGGACAGCGCACCGTGTGAAAGGACCCTTTGGGTTTGCCTCTCAGAGCACAAACACACATGCGTGTATATGAGCAGAGCAGTAGACGGCATCAATAGAGCAGAGATTGGTGTCAGCAGGGCATTGGAAGGTGTCAGTAGTTTTTATTTTTTCTATTTTTTACAATATTATTTTTCTTTTTTTCTTTATTTTTTTACAATTTTCGTTTTTAGCAGTCCTGTTGGGGGGCTTCGGTAAAAAATCAAGAGTCTAAACAGACCCCCTGATGTCTCACTTTTGAGACAGAGAAAGGGGCTGTGGACAAAGATTCTTCAGTCCATTTCTCTGCAGCCTCAACTGTACTGAACAGTGAAGAATGGAAAGTGTTATGCCTAGTGGCTTCCTGTTTATTCACAAATGAAAACATAGTAAACATTGTTTACTATGCTTCAGTTACGAACACAGGAGCAATCGGTACAGATCACTCGCTCTGCTTACTCAGAAAAGGAAGAGGATGATAACTTAAATATTTACTCTCTATCCTGAAACATCACCCGCAGCAGCCGGTGGGAGAGGAGGTAAACTGGCAGCACTGCAGGGGGTAGACAAGGGGGGGCCAGGAAGCAAAGGAAATCTGCAACACATGAGGCAATTGGGGTGTGCCCAGGCACACGTGGCACACCCTGTGCGCATGCCTATGATGATACCATTGCCCTCTCCTTCCTTTTTTCTCTTGCATCATGGCATTAGCATATCTTAATGTAAAAGTGGATATTTCTGCGCTAGTATAATTAATTAAGTGAAAAATTTGTATTGTAGGGTGAGCTGCTGCACAAAGGAATCATAGAAAAAACCCCAAGTGAATATTGAACGATAATGTGCTGCGCTAAAATATAGTGAATACTGAAATCACCAAAAATATATATATACAAGGAATATATAATACAAAAAATTATATATACCACTCAAAGTATGTGTGAGGAAAAAGGTAACAAGAAATTAATCAGTGTTCCTTAAAAATGTGAATATCACCAATGTAAATCAATAATTAAATAAACATAAATCATCAAGTGCAAATTATAATGAAGTGAAAAGATAAGGATATTAATTAAATTCAATCCCAATAAAGTCCATACAAAAATTAGAAGAAAATCCAAGAAGGTGTGCCACAGGGTCCCAAAAAAGTGCATCCACACAATTCCTTATGAAAATATAGTAGACACCGATGTGCAAATCACCCAGGGAAAACAGATGGCTGCTTACCAGAACGGGTAGGTCTCTCAAATTAATGAGTAGACCACAGAAAGCATAAGTGTAATGCCAAGGATGGCCACAGGATGTCTCCTTTATATTCTCAATGGCGATGTCCACATAGTAGGAAATAAATTAGGACAGGGACATAGTGTAACTCCGTATATAAGGCATTTATTAATGATAAAAGGCAGATAAAAACACTCACATTTGCGATGTGAATTCAAGGCATCTATAAGTTACAGGTACGCTAAAAACGAACGAACATCTCCCTCGCTGTTAGTGTCTAAGGAGCTGGCTTGTTGGGGGCGTGGTCTCGTCACGTCTAGATCACCCTATGTGACGAGACCACGCCCCCAACAAGCCGGCTCCTTAGACACTAACAGCGAGGGAGATGTTCGTTCGTTTCCAGTGTACCTGTAACTTATAGATGCCTTGAATTCACATCGCAAATGTGAGTGTTTTTATCTGCCTTTTATCATTAATAAATGCCTTATATACGGAGTTACACTATGTCCCTGTCCTAATTTATTTCCTACTATGTGGACATCGCCATTGAGAATATAAAGGAGACATCCTGTGGCCATCCTTGGCATTACACTTATGCTTTCTGTGGTCTACTCATTAATTTGAGAGACCTACCCGTTCTGGTAAGCAGCCATCTGTTTTCCCTGGGTGATTTGCACATCGGTGTCTACTATATTTTCACAAGGAATTGTGTGAATGCACTTTTTTGGGACCCTGTGGCACACCTTCTTGGATTTTCTTCTAATTTTTGTATGGACTTTATTGGGATTGAATTTAATTAATATCCTTATCTTTTCACTTCATTATAATTTGCACTTGATGATTTATGTTTATTTAATTATTGATTTACATTGGTGATATTCACATTTTTAAGGAACACTGATTAATTTCTTGTTACCTTTTTCCTCACACATACTTTGAGTGGTATATATAATTTTTTGTATTATATATTCCTTGTATATATATTTTTGGTGATTTCAGTATTCACTATATTTTAGCGCAGCACATTATCGTTCAATTAGCATATCTTACATTCATATGTTTTTAGAAGGAGTTTATTTTTTTCTAATGTTTGGTGGCTGTCAACCTCTGTCAAATTGAACAGATTTTGTAAAATATTTGGAAAAACATTTCTTCTGATACAAGATGATCTATTTCTTCTGATATTATAATTTCTTAGGTAGTTTTTTTTTTTTGCTTTTCAACAAAGTTTGTTTTTCTTACAATGAATCCCTTCTTCTTTTGTTTGTTCATTTTATTGGTTCACGTTGGTGCATTCCATTGGGTGATCTGCAGACAAATCTTTGGCATCTATTATATCTGTGTCTATTGTCAGCCATGAGGCTGATTGGTTCACTTCATTGTACCTCAACTGTAGGTCTCTGTAGGTATTGGTGGTGTGGGGTGGGTGACAACTGGCTGCAAAAAGAGTGGTATCATCAGAGCACATCTTCCTGTAGGTACTGGTAAAAATATTTCCTATAGCCAGGTCACCAAGTAAGGTAATATCAAGGAAGTTAATGCTCAAGTTGTTTTATTCAATAGAAAAAGGCAAGTTTAACTGGTTGACATTAGGATGCTCTTCAAAATTATGCAATTTAGAAGTGTGCCCACTCCACACCATCAGGAGGTCATCAATATCGTGACCATTAAAAATAAATCGAGGCACGAATTATGTAGTCTACCTGATTACTTGCATTGTGTGCAGCCTGCAATATGTGGGCTGTACCACACGCTGTCGAAGGACCCAAATAGGAGAACACTATTGTACCACAAATATTCAAAATGTCAAGCACATCTCTAATGTGACATGTCACTTTAGAGATTGTCACCAAGGTGATCTCTCCTCATTTAGATTCAGGGGAATAGAGAGGCTTCCTCACTTGCCGAGAGGAGGAGATAGAGAGAGCAGGCTTTTGGGAAGAGAGTCTTGGTGGATTTTTAGATTAAAGACCAGATCTCCTCAAGGGTTAAACATGAGATAGGATTTGGACTTGCATGTACAAAAGGTTGCCTCTCGTCCAAGATTCCTCCTCTCTGTATACAATTATGTTTTTGTTTATTATCTCCTTACCTCTCCTTTTAATATACAGCCATCCAATCATTCTGTTATTATCAATTTTCACTTATATGTCCTTTGTTTATTGTCTTTCTATGATGTCTGTAAACTATATTTTTAAAAGGGGTATATTGCTAGAGATTAAATTCAATTAATGCACCACATCCCTAATGAGATCAAAGACAAATGGGTGTAGAAGTGGGACTTTAACCACTTTACCACCGGAGCATTTTGCTGTCTTACGTCCAGGCCACTTTTTGCGATTCGGCGCTGTGCGACTTTAACTGACAATTGCGCGGTCGTGCGACGCCGTACCCAAACGAAATTTACGTCCTTTTTTTCCCATAAACAGAGCTTTCTTTTGGTGGTATTTGATCACCTGTGCGATTTTTACTTTTTGCGCTATAAACAAAAAAAGAGCATTTATTTTGAAAAAAATCACATTTTTTTATATGAAATTCCCCCCAAAACAGATGTAAAAACCAAATTTTTTTTAATTTTTGGCCAATTTGTTTTCTGCTACCCATGTTTGGTAAAAAAAATCACAATAAGCGTATTTTGATTGGTTTGCGCAAACGTTATTGCGTTTACTAACTAAGGGAAAGATTTATGTCATTTTTGGTGTTTTTTTTTTTAACGCGTAATGGCGGCGATCTGCGATTTTTTTTGCGGGACCCTGCCTGTCACTTAGGAGATCCGCCCACTTGTGTTTACACAAGCGGGCGGATCTCCACACTAGATCCCCGACGATCGGGGAAGAGCGGCGGCGATCGCCGCTGCTCCTCCCCTGGCCTGACTCCCGCTGTGACTGAATACAGCGGGAGCGAGCCTCGGGCGGCGCGCGTGCGCCGCCGAGAAAGGGGAGTGTCTGACGACGTAGTACTACGTCGTCAGACGATAACGAGCCACTCTGCCGCAGTAATATTACTGCAGGCAGACGTAAAGTGGTTAAAGGTGCCAATAAATATATATGATGGAGAAAAACTTAATTTTTCATAAAATACAAGTATACTTTATTCAAAAAATGAATTACAAATACTTTTAAAATATATAAATATATAAAATAATATCATCATCAAGTGCTTTCTTGTGCTTTTATATATTTTAAAAGTATTGTCTTTGTAATTAATTTTTTGAATAAAGTATACTTGTATTTTATGAAAAATTAAGTTTTTCTTCATCATATATATTTATTGGCACCTTTAAAGTCCCACTTCTACACCCATTTGTCTTTGTCTGTAAACTATAGTGGCTTTCACATCGGCACCTCTTCAATTGCATCAGCTGTTTTAGTTTTTTACAATTACTTCCATCATTTGATTTAATCAGTAGGTGGAGCCTTTGATACTTTAGACATTTTTGTTTTAATGTTTCATGTTTCATTGTATAAAATAGTTAGTCAGCTTGAGAAAAGACACAAGTGCATCCGGCTCAACCAATAAAAAACAAAAAACAGTAGAGGAAACACAACCATACAATCCCATATACACAATCATATACCCACAGATGATCCAGAGGTAGGTGAAAAACCCCAGCAAAGTACGATCCAATTTGCTACAGCAGGGGAAAAAATTCCTTCCTGATCCCCTGAGAGGCAATCTGATCCCTGGATCAACTTTACCTATAAATATTAGTACCCACTTATATCATGTACACCTAGGAAAGAAGCCAGGCCTTTTTTAAAGCAATCTAGTGAGCTGGCCAGAACCACCTCTGGAGGTATAGTTATGATTAAAGACGTGTAGGCTGAAACGCGTCAACTGACTGTACCTGCGTGATGTACACTGTGGTTTTCTGAATAAAAGCAAGATTTCAGAGCAATAGTGGTTGTGCAAATCATCTTTATGGATCATTACTCTCAGATGGGCTGCTGTGGATCAGGTACCTGTGAGCTCTGTTGATGGTAGACTTTATGGGTAGCAGCACTGAACTCTCTGTTTGCACTATAACATTGTTTTATACATGGTTTTGGATAAGGTTAGCTTAACCACTTCATGACTAAGGCATTTTTTGCTATTCAGCACTGTACTAGTTTAACTTACAATTGCTCAGTAATGCAACACTATACTCAAATTCAATTTAAAAAAAAATGTTTTTCAAACAAACAGGGCTTTCTTTTGGTGGTATCTGATCACCAATGTTTTATTTTTTATTACATAAATGAAAAAACAAACATTTAAAAAAAAATAAACAATAATTTCTATTTTCTGTTATAAAGCATATCCAATAAAAAAAAAATTAAAAATTGCATTTCCTCGTACATTTAGGTCAAAATGTATTCTGCAATATATCTTTGGTGAAAAAAGAATCCCAATATGTGTAAAATAATTGGTTTGTGGGAAAATGATAACATCTACAAACTATCATATATACTGGAATTTGCACAGCTATAGACACTCTACTATAATGGCAGTAATCAGTGACTTATAGTAGGACCGTGATAGGGTGGCGGGCAGTCTGGCTGCATTTGTACTGCATTAAAAAAATGCTTTCATCTGCCTATGGTGTACACAAGCTATGTGCAGTCTATATTATCCCCATGACCTTTGGGGTTTTAGGAGGTTTTTGAAAGGATGACATGGTTCACCTTTCTAATGCTGCTTCAGACATTTTGAACCAGATATTAAACATGATTGAAAAAGGCAGTTTTTTTGTTTTTGATTTTTTTTTTGTGGGGGGGGGGGGCTGTTTCCAGCTCAAGTGCCAGTTGGGGGTTAATCAGCTTAGTGCTGCATGGACTTTTCTGTTTTTTTTTTTTAATTCAATAGTTTTTATTGAACAATTGTAACAGAAATGTAACATAATTGTAACATACATATGGTACACAACACATAAAGAGTGCATTAATCATTCAGTAATAACAGGTACAATATAGTATATGTCATGAAGTATGAATATTACCAGACTAGTGTTTAGTTTTTAGTAGCATAATTTTTTATCCAGTATGTATAAATCTTGTTAAATTTACAACAGCTCATCGAATTGATGGCCAGCAATCATTCGTAGGTGTAGTTGGAGTGTACAAGATAAATGACTTCAGATATATTTGGGAAATCTTGAGAATTCCACTTCCTGAGTATGGTGTTGCAGGCTTCTAGTAATATGTGGGTCACTATGGGTCTCATGTTGGTGGGATAGGAGTATTTTCCTAAGTTAAGGATGGCGAGACCTGGGTTAGGAGGTTTAAATATGCCAGCGATTGAGATTGAGGACATTAGGCCGAATATCTGTCTCCAAAAGCTGGTGAGGCTCGGGCAGTCACATAGGATATGTAGTAAGTTGCCTACTTGTCCACAGTTACGCTTGAGAAGCTGTTTGCCACTGTTTTAGGGATTAGGAGTTTTCTAGGTCTTTTTCCCATTTTTGTAGGGAGGGGGGTTTTTGAATTAGGGTTTTGTCATGCAGTGAATTATAAATAAGGGATATGCCCTTCTCCTGGGGTACTAGTGAGGATAAGAATTTCCAAATGTCAGGATGCTTGGACAAGAAGTGTATAAAGCGGATACAATTGTATGTTGTTCGGAAGCTGAAACTCTTCTCTGAGGTGTTCCCATGTCTTAGATTTGGTGTTTGAGAAAAAGTTTTGCACTTTGCTTAAGCCACACTTCTGGAGAGGTTTGGTGTATAGAAAGGGAATAATCAATGCTAATGTTTGGACTGGGAGGTCAGGTAGTTGTATCTGCGTTGAATGTTGTAATTGTGTAAGTAAGAATCCCCAAGCTTGTATGGATACTGCCATGGGTGGGTAAAGGGAAGATGTGTTCCAATGATTCCAAGTGTTGTATATTAGCATAGAAGTAAGATCCTGAGTATTTGATATGGCTGTTTTGATGTCTAACCATAGGGGTTCTTCCTTTTTTCTAAACCAGAATTGGATTTGATCTATTAATGCTGCTTAATAGTAATCTTGAATGTCTATCATCCCCATGCCACCTGCGGATCTGATTTTAAGCAGATTCTTGTGGGCACATCTTGGTTTCTTACCTTTCCATACAAAATTGTTTAGTATGCCTGTGAGGGATTTGATAGATGATGCAGGGACTTTGATGGAGAGCACTCTAAAAAGGTATAATATTTGGGGCATTTTGAAGGATGCCCACCCAGGTAAGATCACATTTAGCTATATGTTATAGCTGATTTTTGATTTTTTGGGTTAGGGGTATGAAGTTAGACTGTGCTAGAGATGTTGTTGTGGCTGTCAGAGTAATGCCCAGATACGGTACACCCTGAGAACCTCAAGTGAATGGTAATTCATCTCAAAGGTATTGTTTTACTTTGGGGGGGACTCCTAGGTCCAGTATTAGGGACCTGGAGAAGTTAACTTTATAGAATGAGACAGAGCTGAATTGTGTTAGAGTTTGTTGTACTGTAGATAGTGATGTCATGGGTTAGTTAAGAAGAGGATAGCATCATCTGCAAAATGATTAGTAGCATGTGATCTGTGTCTGAACTGAAATCCTGTAATAAGGAGATTTGTGCGGACAGATTCCGCTAGAGGTTCTGTCATCAAATTGAAGATGGAGGGGGATAAGGGGCATCCTTGGCTGGTTCTATTAGATATAATAAATGGTTTCAAGAGAACACTGCAAGTGTACACCTGTGCTGAGCGGGAGGAGTATAATGCAAGGATTGCCGACAGTATGGGGCCTTGAAAACCAAATTTTGTTAGTGTGCTAGTCATATATTTTGCTAATGAACTCTGTCGAATGCCTTCTCTGCGTCAATAGACAGTAGCAGAGAGGATGTTCGAGTTCTCTCTGCAAAGTGTAAAACATTTAAGATCTTCCTAGTTGCATCGGAGGGTTGTCGCCCTTTTAGACGTGCAGAATAAAAACATTATTTTTCCATTTTGTTTTGTTTTGTTATTTGCATACATTTATTTAATTAAATTAGTTTAATCCATTCAAGTATTTTTCGGAATTCATTTTGTTTATTTATATTCAAATCAATTAGAATTTTCCAAATTTGAATTTGAATAGTTTTCAAATTATTTTTGAATAGTTTTTGAATTAGAATAGTTTTCAAATTCGAATTTGAAAAGTTTTCAAATTCGATTTTCAAAAGTTTTTGAATTCAAAAAGTTTTTGATTTGTTTTCCAATTTCCAAAGACAATAAAATAGAAAAGAAGATAAAGAAATAGAATAGAAAAAATGTAATACAATAGAAAAGAATATAACAGAAAATAAAATAGTAGAATATAACAGAGTAAAATAGAACAAAATATAATAGAAAATAAAAGAATTGAATATAATAGAAAAGAACAGAATAAAAAATAAAGAGAATAACCATCTTCTGAAATTTGAATAGAAAACAATAAAATACAAAAGAATAGAATTAAAAATAGAATAGAAAGAATATAACCATTTCCCAAAATTCAAATATAATTAAGGGAAAATTTGTAGAATTAATTAGAATTTGAATAGAATGGAAAAGAAAAGATTAGAATAAAATAGAAAATAACAGAATAGTATAGAAAAAAATAATATAATTGATTCTATTTAAATTTTGAGAAATGGTTATATTCTTTCTATTCTACTGTTTTTTTTAATTCTATTATTTTCTATTCTATTATAGTCTATTCTATTATTTTTTCTGTTATGTCCTTTTCTATTCTATTCTTTTTGTATTCAAATTTAAGTTTATTATATTTGAAATTCGAATTTCATTAAATGGTTATATTATTTCTTCTATTCTATTCTTATTTCTTTCTTTTATTCTATTCTTTTTTATTCTATTAATTTTTTTATATTCTATTCTATTCCTTTACTTTATATTCTATTTTATTCGCTTTAGAAATTAGAAAACAACTCGAAAACTATTCTAATTCAAAAACTTTTTGAATTTGAAAACTTTTGAATTTGAAAACTATTCAAATTCAAAAACTATTCAAAATTGATTTGAAAACTATTAAATTGATTTGAATTTGAATTTCATCCACATTTTTTTCCGTTATTTTTCGGATTGGTTTTAATCCGGTACTATTGTAATTCGAAAATTCAGATACATCCAGATTTCCGAAAACTGAAAATTCATCCAAATTTCCATTGAGAATGAAATTAACTGCACATGTCTATGCCCTTTTACAAACCCCATCTGGTCACTATGTATCAGAGAGGGTATTACAGTATATTGGATAGACGTTTTACTATTAGTTTGGCATACATTTTTTAATATCTGAATTTAGAAGTGATATGGGCCTGAAGTTTGCTGGGGTAACAGAGTCTTTCCCTGGTTTGGGTAGTGGAACCACATATGCTATCTCTTGTGGAAAGGAGGAGGTATGAGTTGCTAACGAGTACACGTTGGTTAAATGGGGGGTTAATAGCTCACTGAAGGCTTTGTAGTACTCATTTGAAAGACCATTAAGTCCTGGGGATTTTCCATTTGGAAGAGATGCTATGACCTTCTCTATTTTGTTAAATGTGAAGGGATAATTTAAGAGTGCAAGTTGTGGGTCTAATAGTTTTGGTCGATTTCGATTTCCCAGGAAGACGTCAATGTCCTCTTTGAATCCTCTTGACAGGATGGGGAGTTTGGGGGTCATTTTTGAGATTGTATAGAGCCCCATAATAATCAGCAAACTGGTCAGCAATTTCTTGTGGGTTTGTTATTTTACGATGAGTGGTTGGATAGAGTAAGTATTGAATTCTCTTTTTGGATTGTGCCCCATTTAGCCAGTAGTTTACCTGCTCAGTTGGCATTGGCATAAGAGATAAGTCTTAGGCATCTTAGGTATTTATCATATTGTTGCATTAATATTCCCAATTCATCTCTAAGTTTTTGAAGGGAGGTTGATAGTGTGGGTGATGGTGTAGTTTTGTTACTGACTTCTAATGTATGTATTTCGGTGGTAAGTTTGTTTAGTTGAAGGTGGAGATGTCCCGAACTATTCACCGGCCAACAGTTCCCGGCGAACATCGCTTGTTCGCGTTCGCCTCGGCGGGCGAACATATGCCGCCCCCTATACATCATCATTGAGCAAACTTTGACCCTGTACCTCACAGTCAGCAGGCACATTCCAGCCAATCAGCATACCCTCCCTCCCAGACCCTCCCACCTCCTATAAAAAAGCAAGGACAGCATCCATCTTAGATTCATTCTGAAGCTGCAGAGTTAGTTAGAGCAGGGAGAGTGCTGCTGCTGCTGCTGCTGCTGCTGCTGAATTAATAGGGAAATCATTAGCTAGGCCAGTGTTCTGTGTCCACTCCTGCTGTAAGGAGAGCATCCTGACAGCACCCCAAAAAGCCCTTTTTAGGGCTGGTATATCAGTCTGCTATTATTTTTTTTTTCTATATACATATATATACAGACTGTACTGTGTGCACACCACTCATCGGGTGGCACAGTACCTTGCAGATAAAAAAGTCATTTAATTTTTACCCTTTAATATAATTGCAGTTGCCTGCCAGTGTGTGTCAGGCCCACTGACTGAACTGTGCCCACTGCCAGTGCCCAACATTCATATAGGGTGGCACAGCACCTTGCAGATAAAAAATTCATTTAATTTTTCCTCTGTAATATAATTGCAGTTGCCTGCCTATGAGTGTCAGGTCCACAGACTGCACTGTGCCCACTGCCCACCACTCATTTAGGGTGGCACAGCACCTTGCAGATAAAAAAGTCATTTCATTTTTTCTCTGTAATATAATTGCAGTTGCCTGCCAGTGAGTGTCAGGCCCACAGACTGTACTGTGCCCACTGCCCACCACTTATATAGGGTGGCACAGCTCCTTGCAGATAAAACATTCATTTATTTTTTCCTCTGTAATATAATTACAGTTGCCTGCCAGTGCCAGTGAGTGTCAGGTCCACAGACTGCACTGTGCCCACTGTCCAACACTCATATAGGGTGGCACAGCACCTTGCAGATAAAAAATTCATTTCATTTTTCCTATAATAAAAAATAAAATTCATCCAGAAAAAACAGGAACTGGCTTTTTCATTCGAATTTCAGTAGCGCAGGCATGGTGATAACCTCTTACCAAATAAATAGGATGATAACATATACCAAAATATATAAATCAGATGTGATAAATATAAGCATAAAATAATAAATACATAAAAGCATGAAATCACATCAATAGGAGTCCATAAAGTCCATAGGTATAAAGTGCATAGAGCAATGAAAGTGCAAACATGAAGGATCACAGGTGCGACTTATGGGGACCACCCTTGCTTGCCACCACCACACAGTGCCGGGAGAAGTAGCTGAAATTCAGACTCACTAGATGCCTATGCCTATACACATATATAGGTGTAATAGGAGCGGAGACATATGCCTGTTAATTATTTCATTAGCGCAAGCATAGGTTTCTGCTACTTTCAGACCTATATATGTGTATGTGTATAAATACATATAAGTGTGTGTGTATATATACCCCTATACAGAAGTTCAGATGTTTTGCCTGCCTCCAAAGACCCACAAAAAATGACAAAAAAAAAAACGCCTGCAACAACACACCTGGGCATTTTTTTTTGGCGCAGGCATTTTTTTGGGCATTTTTTGTGGGTCTTTGGAGGCAGGCAAAACATCTGAAATTCTGTATAGGGGTATATATATATACACACTTATATGTATTTATACACATACACATATATAGGTGGGAAAGTAGCAGAAACCTATGCTTGCGCTAATGAAATAATTAACAGGCATATGTCTCCGCTCCTATTACACCTATATATGTGTATGTGTATAAATACATATAAGTGTGTGTGTATATATACTCCTATACAGAATTTTAGATGTTTTGCCTGCCTCCAAAAAATGCCCAAAATAATGCCTGCGCCTAAAAAAAAAATGCCCAGGTGTGTTGTTGCAGGCGTTTTTTTTTTTGGGGCATTTTTCCCTTTCCTCACACTAATAATTGCTAAATGACACTTTGAAGCAGAAGTAACAGAACTGCTTCCACTCTCTTCCACGTCCCTGTATTACAATGCTAGGAATTTGGCGGGGGCTATCTTATATACTGGGGGGCGTATTCACTAATGATTGGCCTCTGGACCCCCTAGTCACTCCAATCACATTCCTAGCATTCTCCTGCCCCCTCAATTGGCTTTTATTGATGGTTCTGGTCCAATCACGGGCTTTTAAAGCCCATTTCCTGTCCCATTACATTTTGGTCGGTTCTGGTTGCCGAATTCCGAACTTTTTCAGCAAAAAGTTTGGAATTCGGCCGAACCTCGAACAGCCAATGTTCGGGTCGAACCGATAGTCGACCCGAACCGTTCGATCATCCCTATTGCAGATATGTGACTTCTTCCTTAAATTGCCCCTTAATGGATTGCTGGAGTCATAGCACCATTCAGCTTCCCTCGCTTTTTTTTTTTTAAATGTTTAAAAATGTTTTATTACAAAGGGGATGGGTATTCATCTTAGAAATGAATAGGATTGGTTTTCATTATATTGCTATTTAAATAGGCCTGAGCTGCAAAATCTAGGCCTATTGTGGTAGGGTAAACTTTATTGGGTATTTGTAATTGCTATATGGGGTAATCCCTTAAATAAATTGTCAGGCTTTTCAAGACCATTAAACTTTTTTTGTGCTCATTTTATTATCATTTATACATTTCCTGTGTAGAATTCCATTATTTTTTAAAGCGGAAATAAACACTCTCAGTGGGCACTATTTTAAATCCTTATGCTGCTAACATTTGTAATTGTAAATAGATAGTAAGGTATAGTATATTTTATCTACTTGTTTCAAATGTTTTTACATTGCTTCAGTTGCTTCCTGGTTTCTGGCCTAGGCCAAAATTACTCCAAGAAATCTTCATAGGCTTTTTTTTTAATTTTAGCTAAAGGAAAAGAGGAGGGGCTCAGCACACCCATCTGGCTGCATTACTGAGCTAAGGGGAGATCAATTCCATTATTAATCATATGCTCTTACTTAAGATGTCTGTGGCTAGAAATGCTAGGGGAAGTGTTTCTTAACATGATTTCTCAATAAGAGAAAGCATGGAGACACGGATGCCTGGTTGAGTTTGCTTTGAATATTAAAACTGTATCTACAAAAATATTGAAACAAAAAAACATGTATTAAATAGTATTTCAGTTTGTGGTGCTCAGATACTGTTGAGTTCTGCTTTAAAGCACATATCTTGTCTAAGTGTTACACAATTATTTTTCTTGAGCATTGGTAAATATGGTATGATCCTTGCAATGATAAACAAAGATGAGGCCATATGGGGATTTCTCAAGGGTTCACAAAGAGTGTTTCCAGCTGTAAGAAATGTTTTTTTTTATGGCTTTTATTTGGAATTGTTTTAATTCCATTGGAAAACAGTAACAAATGTTTCATACTTCATGCATTGCATCTACTTGTTGCCGTGTCGAAAAGATTTAAGTGGATGATGATTTGAAGGAAAAGTATGAGACCCCGTTCCCACTGGGGCGACCTGTCAGGCGACCTGGTCGCCTGACAAGTCGCCATGGGTCGCCTGCCATAGAGCAGCACAGGACCCGTTCTAATAGGAGCGACACAAGTCGCTCCGACTTAGAAAAAGGGTCCGGAGCAAGCACCCACGCTGTGCTTTCGCGACTCTAGTTCGGAAGAAACAATTTGGGGGGGCATCGATCCCAGACATACCGACGTACTATTGGGCCACTGTCTTGGCTCAGCTACGACATTGGCTAAACTCTGCCGAACACCCGATTTGGGTGGACCTGGAGAGAGACATTGCACCCATTTCGGACCTCAAAGCGCTGCTTTTGAGTGATAAATGGAAGGCTTGGGACCTACGCTTACTGCCTCCTACTATGCAAGCTTCGCTGAGGGTGTGGCGTCGCTCTCCAGTCCCGCTCAATGAAAGAGACATTCTGTCCGAAACCTTATTACCGATTTCTATTCTCCGATTGCATATACCTGATCTCCCCACACGTTTACTGACTAGTTGGGGCCTTAGGTCACTTAACTCCTTCTATGATAACGGCACTTTGCTCTCAACTCCCGACCTCATTCGCAAGTATGCACTCCCACACAACTCCTTTTACCAAGTGCTCAGGGTAACGCACTTCCTACTATCTCACCCATTATGCAAAATAACCGTGGACGGGAAATTATGGGACGCACTCACAGACACGTCGGGACGTTCCCCTAGACTGTCAACCTACTACAATATATTGCTGGACAATGTGACGTTTCACAAGACCACACACATGTTCAGATGGGACAGGGACCTGAATGCGACTTTCTCTATTACTGAGTGGAAGGCAGCTCTCCAGGCGATTCACAAATATTCACACTGTGCCACCCACTGGGAAACGGCTCTCAAGATAACGAATCTGTGGTACTACACCCCCTTTCGACTGGCAGGCTTCTCCCCAAAATATTCCCAACTATGCTGGAGGGAGTGCTCCCAGGTGGGCACTCTGCTTCACATACTATGGTCGTGCCCCTCCCTACGCAGTTTTTGGAACCAAGTGTTCTCTTACATATCTTCTCACACGGGCTGCCTGACCTCACCGTCCCCAGCTATGGCCTTATTACATCTAGGTATAGATAAAATCCCTGTCATGTATAGACCTTGGGTGACTCATGTTCTTCTGGCGGCCAGGACGGTAGTCCTACGTAAATGGAGAACACCCGATGCCCCGAACCTGTCAGAGGTGGTTTCATTATTAAAAACGAACTATCAATTTGAAAAGGCTATCGCCATCAACCAATTGAAGTTGCAATCCTTCAACTCCCAATGGAACTTCTGGGCAACAACATTGTAGACCAGTTCTAATGTACTGACATTATTGTTCTTTACTGCATCCTTACTCCACTCTACCTCACCTAACCTGTACCTTTCCCTCCCTCCTCTACCCCTCCTCCTCCCCCACCCATGGGACAGGCACTGTTCGGCTTGTACTGTTATGTTTCGTTAAGCCTGTACCATGTCAATATGTTACTGTATTTGTACGGTTGTTCATTTGCAATGTATGCATTTAATTTTCAATAAAAATCATTTACACAAAAAGAACTGGTTCTGTCCAGCTCAGTAGATTTCTTTAAAAATGGCCTGGATTCTTTCCTAAATTTACATAATATAACTGGATGCTAACATCTATAGGTAAAGTTGATCCAGGAAATATCCAGCAGGGGGAGTTTTCCCCCTGCTGGAGCAAATTGGATCATGCTTTGCTGTTTTTTTTTTTTTTTTTTTTGCCTTCCTGTGGATCTGCGGGTATAGGATTGTTATATACAGTAGGATTGCATGTTTTTATTGGTTGAACTAGTTGAACTTGTGTCTTTTTTCAACCAGACTAACTATGTATGTGACATTTTTATCATCCTGCTATAACTGATAAAAACTGATATTAGCATAAAAAAATTTATTCTTGCAGCATACAAGCCTGTATATCCATATGACAATCGAAAGGACTGAAGTTGGTTTGATGGTCTAGGGCAGGGGTCCTCAAATTACGGCCCTCCAGCTATTGCAGTCCCATGAGGCATTGTAAAACTCTGACACGCCCAGACATGACTAGGCAAAATGGGAATTGTAGTTCCTGAACAACTGGAGGGCAATAGTTTAGGACCCCTGGTCTATGGGTTTAGTTTGTCTCCTGACATTCAACTATTGGTTGAATTGTTGTTGGTTCTATGAACAAATTGAATATCCTGCCAAGCTGCTTGTGACCTTTATAAAGCAATGGGTGATATATTTTGTCAAAGATCCTATAGCGTAACAGTTATGGAGAAAAACTAGTGACCACGCAGATATGCAAGTCATTAAACAGTGAAATGCATGAATTTGAGAAAATCATATTTTTATCACTTCATGGTGTTAACAAACCATAGAATAAAAGACAACACCGGGATAATGAGGACAAACTTACTTGAGATGCTGTTTCTCGAGACTGACATGGGAAAATGGAGGGAAAAGAAAACAGATACAGAGAACTTGTTTAACAACATTAGGTAAGACAAGAACAAAGGGTACAGGTCATTTTTTACAGCACAAAAATACAAAAAAGAGACATAGTGTGGCTGAATGCACGCAAAGGGAATAAAAATACCCTAAAACAAGTATCTCTGTAACTATAAAGCTATATATAAAAATGGGTAAAGTGCAAAGGTTACCTTCTTTCTATTGTGTTTCTTTGGATCTAGTGTCTTAAGGGAAACACATGAACAAATCTCTTCTACCTCAGTTCTTTTTAACAACAACTCTAAAAATATCTCATTGTAGAAGAGGAATTTTAACTTAATATTTGATAAAAGGAACAATACAGAGTTAGGGATTGGGCCCATGGCAAATCTTTGGCCGGAATGAGACCCTAGTTTCCTGACTGTAAAACAGGGTTGTGAAACAATTAGAACAGCCTGCAATTCCACTGACCACCTCCATAGGGATATTTACCCAAATCTATCTGGTTGGACACACTTACTGTATATACAGGCAGATACACATATCGCATACAATCTGGTGCATTCTAAGGCAGGAGTTCCCAAACTGTGGGTCGGGACCCACTGGGGGGTCGCAAGCTGTGTTTGAGTGGGTCGCGATGATGAGAGCGGGCCTGCTTAAATTGTGCTGTGCGAGCCTGCGCAAATTACAGAGAGCCAGAGCAGTCAAATCACGATAGAGTCAGGACCCCGCCCACGCAGTTTACGGAGGCTGGTCTGCATTTCCAGCGAGGAGGATACTTGCATCAGTGAGTACGTATGAGGGCTATTATGTAGGATATGTTCATGGGGTGCAGAGCCAGCTCCTCGGTCCTGCTGGCGGCAGGGGTGGTGACTAGACTGGCGGCGGGATTCTCTCAGCTATAGCGGGCAGAGACGGCAGCCTCGGTGTAATAGGAGGACCAGGTGGCCCAGCGGGGTCAGGAGTTCATGGCATCTTCTGTTAACCCAGTAAAGGATCTGAAGGAGAAGAGCCAGGACACCAAGACCAGCATAGAGCTCCTTATCATGGAGATTATGGGTGAGGTGTGCTGAGCCCTGGAGAGGGCAAACAGGGGCTTCACCTTCACTGTGGACCGCTGGGAGAGGAAGGAGGGTGAGTGCCATATAGCCTTATATTTATTTATATATTAATCAAGTGTATTCAATAGTAAATTGAAAAGTAGTAAATTGATATTTTTAATTTAACATCCCCCTCCCTTTAAAATATGCATTATTATTATTATTATTTGCATTTCTATAGCACCAACAAATTCTGTAGCACTTTACAATATTCAATTACAAGCAAGTGGGTCCCGAAAAATAACTCTATTCAGAAGTGGGTCTCGGCCCAAAAAAGTTTGGGAAGCCCTGTTCTAAGGTGTTAGGCAGCCTTCCAGCTTCTCCCATCAGATGAGAGTTCATGGGTTTTCTCAGACTCCTAGCTGCTCCCATCAGCTGTCAGGCCACACGCCCCTTGGCTGAATTGGTTCTCAGCACAGGAGGTTTAAACTTATTTAAACCTCATCTGCATGTGCATCTGTTCTTGTGATAAAGGTTAGCTTCCTGGCTCCCTGTTTGCTTCCTTGCCTGATCAATGCTATTATTATCTTGGATTCCATTGTTGCTGACCTTTTACGTGTACCCAAATTACACTTTGAATTGGCTCCTAAACTTGACTTCAAATACTAGACTGCTTTTGCTTTCTACCATCCCTGACCTTGGAACTGTTTTTGGACTAAGCTTACCCACTCCCTGCCCTGACCTTGGTCTGTCCCATGCTTCTACTACATGCTGCTGTCTACTATCTGACAAGCCTTGGGACTATAGGTCCCTTTCCTAGTCTCAGTTGCTTAGTCCTAGTGCTGTCTGGCCAGGAACCATAGCATCATATTCTAAGACCTGCAGCAACCAAGTACCGAAAGGCTTGCTTGCCTTTAGGGAACAAGGGCTGCTATAGGCAGAAGAAACATGTAGGTCCTAATGTGTACAGGAATCTTTTTCTTTTTCCTCTCTCTAGCATCTTAAATTTTATTAGAGATGAAACATATTCCCTCCCTGTAAGAAAAACGAGTGGTGGTTCCCAAACAGTGTGGAGTCTCAGTTTGTAAATGCCTCCTTCCCCGATGAGTTGCATTAACATGGTCTGTGAGGATTCTTCTTATGGTTTGTGAGGTGCCAGCTGATTAACTTTATTCATATTTCAAACCTATAGGGTCCTGTCATAAAAGTGTTGGCAGTTAGGTGTTAATTCAGTTCTGCAGACCTGAGCTGTCTTTTTAAATTCCAAATGGTGAGCATTTGTCTAAGCTGTTGACTGCTGATTTGAGAAAATATCATCTTACAGTAATTCTATTTCTGTATGACACATATAGTTGCAAAAAAAAATGCAGAAAATGTAGAGGGCACTTTCCTGCAACTGTTAGTGTGCTATGTGTTACCTACCATGGCAACTTGTATGCTGCTCTGATCCATGGGGTATTCTACAGCCCATGGATGGGTAACAATTTGAGGGACTGTTCTAAGAAAAATAAGACACTTGGCAACCATGCAGTATGGCAAAATTGAAACAGTTTCTTTCTTTGTCCACCACTTTTACAGAAAAAAGTAAAATGATATTAAAGGTATTTATTTATTTTTAAGGTAAGAAACATGTTATATTTACCTGCTCTGTGTAATGGTTTTGCACAGAGCAGCCCCAATCTTCCTATTCTCTGGTCCTCCGTCAGTGCTCCTGGCCCCTCCCTCCTGTCGTGTGTCCCCACAGCAAGCAGCTTGCTGTGGGGGCACCCAAGCAGATTGGCTCCCGAGCCGCTTCCCTGCATGTCTATTCACACAGAGCTGTGGCTTGGCCCCACTCCTCTCTCCTCATATTGGCTTATTGGCTGTAATTGGCAGCAGTACTGCATTAGTGGCTGTGGTTGACAGAAGTACTGTATTGGTGGGGGCAAGGCAGCCTGTTGCACAGAAAAGGTTTTTTACCTTCATGCATAGAATGCATAAAGGTAAAAAAACCTTGAGCCTTTATGAAAACTTTAATCTCAAAAAGGGAAGAAACATTTTAAACAGTTCTTTTAAATAAATAACAACACATTTGCCTACTTAATAGCTGTCTGCTTTTATACAAAGAACTGAAGTTATTAGGCTCTATAATATGACTTCATTCCAGCCGAGAAAATGCTACAAACAAAAAACTGTTAAATAGATAGGAGTAGCACAGTCTCCAATATTTTTAATGATCTGCTAGACATTTTTTTCAGTTCTTTAAAGATAAACTATAGCCAGACATAAAAGACACAAACTAAAGCAGCTCTGTGTTTAGTGATAAATCACTAAATGTATTTTTCCAAATTCAAGCATTGTAATTATTTCACTTGGAATCAGTCTCTTGCAGTCCCTGTACAGCAGAGCTCATACTGGGAGAGAAAGAAGCATCAACAAATCCAATCAGTTGTGCTGTAGTGTATGTGCTAACATGGAGCATGCTGATAGGAGAAGAGAGCAGAATGCTACGAGATTAGCTCATCAGTCAGCTATTTTTTCTTCCCTGTACAGTACCAAGCTTTACAAGGGAGAAGACGTGTAAGTGTTACTTAACTATATAGGAGAAAAATCCAGGTCCCCTGCATTGCAAGGCAGAGCTATGGAAATCTTAGGACTGCATGGACACAAATACAAATACTTTGGCTTGTAAAACAGTCCCTTCACCCTTCGTTCACACATATGCGGTTATTAGTGCATTTTGCAGAAATGCACTACAGTCCATTTAACATGGCTTGCTATGGATCTACTTTACCTCTGTATGTTTTGAGCCGGTGTGTTTTTTAGAAAGGGTCAGCAGATTGCATTTGGTGAGTCAAAGACTTCAATGAACCCACACCAAAAAAATAAGTTTTGCGTTTTTAATGCCTTTTTGATGCTTTTATGTTTTTTTTGGGGCTAACAGGAAAGTTTGACAGTTCTGTTCATGTAGTGTAACTTGGTGCAACTTTGATGCGACTTTACACTTTCTGACACTCAAGTAGAATCAAAGTAGCATCAAATTTGCATTAAAGTAGTGCAGGAACCTTTATGTGTCCAAAGTTGCATCTTAGACATGGTTAGTATTAAGTACTAGGGTTAGGATTACAGTTCATGTTAGGGTTAAGGACTAGGGTTAGGGTTATGGGCTAGGGTTAGGGTTAAATTTTAGGGTTACTGTTAAGGGCTAGGGTTAGAGTTAGTGATAATTGTTATGGTTAACGGTAATTGTTCAAATGCAAACCCTAACAATTACTGCTAACCCTAATACTAACTTTCACTCAAACTCTAAACCTATTGATTGCCGCTTATACTAACCCTAACTCTAACTTAAATCCTAATCCTTATGATTACCGCTAACCCTAAATCTAATTTTAATTCTAACATTTAATCCTAACCCTAGCCCTTAACCCTAACCCTAACCCTTAAATCTAACATTTAACCCTAGCCTTTAATCTTAACCCTAACATTTAATCCTAACCCTAGCCTTTAATCTTAACCATGACATTTAACCCTAATCCTAGCCCTTAACCCTAACATGCGACTTTGGACACATAAAGGTTTCTGTATTACTTTGTTACTAATTTGATGCTACTTGATCAAATCCGTGAAAAAATAAATAAAAAAAAAACGTGTTAAAAACCCAAAATGCACAGCAAAACACATTGGAAAAATGCATCAACGGCAACTTGCGTGGATGTGAACCTAGCATATTTCGCTAATCTGTGTATTTAGTTCAGCTTTAAGGATGGCTTCGATTTTCCTTATTTTCTCTTGTGAATAGCAATTTACCGTGGGCGTTTTCTTTGCAGTGGAGTAGTTTGCTAATTTAGTCTTTTTACAGCTTTTAGGTCTCTGGTGTGATAACAAACATGTGCCTTATGGATATTTTAAACCTGTTACAGAAATAATGTGTGGGCCACTTTCTCTCTTTTCTTTCATTTAGTTATTTCTTAGCACTCCCTCACAGTAATTATCACTCACATCTTCCCACATTCTGTTACTCTTCAACAACAACCGTTGTCTAACGTGATGACTTTTTTTATTCACTTAGGATTATTGTACATGATAAGTTAAGGTCATTTTGAGATCAGATTGCTCTTTACCTCCAATCCTCTATAAAATTTTAGTCTATATGTATTCATTGTGAATGTATAGCATGGGAAATGCATGGAAATATACGGCAAACACAGTCTAAAAACATCATAAATACATTGCAAATGCCTGTCTCTTTAGTCTGTAGTCTTTCAGCTTTCCCTCAACTGAGAAAAAAAGTTCTTTCAGTTTTAGCTTTCCTTCAACTGTGTCATTACATTGATCTTTTCCTCCTTCAGCTTTTGTCTTCTAAACAGCCTTTTAAACAGATTTCCCAACAGAAACATATAGTAAAACAAAAATAAAGATTCTTGTGATATGTTTATAAAAAAAAAAAAAAAAAAAACATCCTTTTTTTTCCCACAAACAGAGCTTTCTTTTGGTGGAATTTGATCACCTGTGCGATTTTTATTTTTTGCGTCATAAACAAAAAAAGAGCGACAATTTTGAAAAAAATAACAATATTTTTCACATTTTATTTATATGAAATTCTCAAAAAAAAAATGTAAAAATCAAAAATGTTTAACATTTTAGGCCGATTTGTTTTCTGCTACATATTTTTGGTAAAAAAAAATCACAATAATTGTATTTTGATTGGTTTGCGCAAAAGTTATTGCTTTTACTAACTACAGGAAAGATATATGTCATCTTTATTGTTTTTTTTTTAAACTAGTAATGGCGGCGATCTCCAATTTTTTTGCGGGACTGCGACATTGCGGCGGACAGATCGAGCCCCTGACTGACATTTTTGACACTTTTGGGGGTACCAGTGACATTACTACAGTAATCAGTGGTATAAATATGCACTGTAAAAATGACACTGGCAGGGAAGGGGTTAACTTTATTGATGATCAAGGGGTTAAGTGTGTCCCTAGGGGCGTGATTCTAAATGTCAGGGGGCGTGGCTAGTGAAGTAACCACAGAGACATGCAATCTTATATAGCAGGATCGCATAGCCTCTGTGCTTACTTCAGGGAGAATGGCAGACGGCTGTGTTTACATCAGCCGTCTGTCTTTCTCCCTCTCCTACGGGAGATCGCGAGTGGCCGGTGGCCATTGGAGCCGCCGGTCACACCGCGCTGGCTCCCCAGGGAATGAGCGGGGGTGGGAGCGCGCCCCCTACAGTCTCGTGGGCAAGCAACGTTGGTCTACGTCGCTTTGCCTGTTAAGTGGCAGAGTGCCGCAGTAAATATACGTGAGGCGGGGCTATAGTGGTTAAGTTAATGAAACGCGTCGAGTATTGCAGAGAAACAAAACCAAAATGTATACTTCTCAGCTGTATAACTGGGCATACGTTTGTAAACTGTAAACAGGCTGATGATGTAAAAATGTATGCATCATCAAACATGATTTTTAAGGAGAACATGTTTATTGTCTTTTTAACCACTTAAGCCCCGGTGGATTTGGCTGCTCAAAGACCAGACCCCTTTTTTCAACTTGGCACTGCGTGACTTTAACTGACAATTGCATGTGTCAAGATGAAAATATATCGAGGACTCTTAAAGACTTTTATATTATGTATTCATGTATCAGTATAGCGTTCTAGAGTCCCCTTTTAATCCCTGAATATATTTAAACATCGTCGTTTTCAGAAATTCAGTCTTTAGTCTTATTATGTTGTCTTTTATTATGAAAATGTGTCAATTTTAACATGAGATGTCCAGCCAAGAGAACTTCCCTAACTTTCCGGAATAACAGATAAACAAATATATATTAGCTTAGATAATGATAGTTCCAGTAACCGGCCATTAATTGCATATTATCCATCATTTTAATTGTCATACGCCCTTCCTTCTCCTAGAGCAAAATGACCAAGACTTTGCTAAAATAATCAACAAAGGCTGTATTATGGCTGTTAATGAAATATTGTGTAATCTTGTATGACTATATTTTTGGGTTTGTGCCCGCCATAGACTTTAATGTGATAACTCTCTATAAAAGGATGTATCAAAAATGTATATATCATCACATTCTCTATTTCTGTATGAGATGTGGTCCGTGTGCATGTAATCTCAGTAAAGCTTACCTGAACAGATGCAAACCTGATTGGTGTAGATTATTTCATGGCTCAAACTTAACATTTGAACCTAACATGAATTTAACACATGGTCATGCAATGCTGTACCCAAACTAAATTAACGTCCTTTTTTTCCCACAAACAGATATTTCTTTTGGTGGTATTTGATCCCCTCTGCGCTTTTTATTTTTTGCGATATTAATAAAAAAAGAACAAACGTTTTGAGAAAAAATTACATTTTCAAATTTGTCTTTTAAAAAATATCCAATATACTCAATTTATGTCATATATTTTGGCCAAAATGTATTTAGCTACATGTCTCAATGAGCTTATTTTTATTGGTTTGCGCAAAAGTTATAGCGTCTACAAACTATGGTGTAAATACTGGAATTTATGCAGCTTTTACTTTCTGACTGCCTATCTCATTTCATGAAGTGCTAAAATGGCAGGGCAGTACAAAACCCCCCAAAATGACCACTTTTTGGAAAGTAGACATCCGAAGGAATGTCCTGAGAGGCATGTTGAGCTTATTGAATATTTCATTTTTTTGTCACAGGTGTTTAAATGATGACACAGAGTTGTCATTGAAATGATATATTGCTCACACATGCCATGGGTATATGTGTAATTACACTCCAAAATATATTCTGCTGCTTCTCCTGAGTACAGGGATACCACATATGTAAGACTTTTGGGAGCCTAGCTGTGTACGGGACCCCGAAACCAATCACCACCATCAGAATTTCAAAGGGGCGTACATTTTTCATTGCATTTTCTCACTACCTATAACGGTTTAGGAGGCCCTGAGATGTCAAGATACCACAAGCCCCCCCCCCAATGACCCCTTTTTTTAAAGTAGACACCCCAAGCTGTTTGCTGAGAGGCATGGTGAGTCCATGGAATATTTTATATTTTGCCACAAGTTTTGGGTAAAGTACAATTTTTTTATTTCATTTTTTTTTCAACACAAGGTTGTCACTAAAAGATACATTTCTCTCACATGACATGGGTATATGTGGAATGACACCCCAAAATACATTCTGCTGCTTCTCCTTAGTATGGGGATACTCCATGTGTGAGACTTTTTGGGAGCCTAGCTGTGTACGGGACCCCGAAAACCAAACACCACCTTCAGGTTTTCTAATGGCGTAAATTTTTGATTTTGCTCCTCACTACCCATCACAGTTTCGGAGGCCCTGAAATTTCAAGATAGCACAAAACCCCCCCAAATGACCCCATTTTGGAAAGTAGACACCCCAAGCTATTCGCTGAGAGGCATGGTAAGTCCATGGAATATTTTATATTTTGCCACAAGTTTCGGGAATATTACATTTTTTTTTTTTTTTAAACACAAAGTTGTCACTAAAAGATAAATTGCTCACACATGCCATGGGTATATGTGGAATGACACCCCAAAATACATGATGCTGCCTCTCCTGAGTACAGGGATACCACATGTGTGAGACTTTCTGGGAGCCTAGCTGTGTACGGGACCCCGAAATCCAATCACCACTTTCAGGTTTTCTAATGGCGTAAATTGTGCATTTCGGTATCTTAGGCCATAGAGATGATTGGAACCATTCTCATCTCCAGTCAGCTCTCTGGTTAGATAATTGAACCACCGGCTGCACTCTCGGGTTAACCGTGGGACAGGAGACCCTGGGAAAAACCACGGAAGGCGGCAGAAGGCGGCGGGAGGGGGGGAGTCCCCTCCCACTGCATGTAAAAGAAGTCTAGCGGCTAATTATCCGCTAGGATTGCTTTTACATGTAAGCCGACTGCTGGCTATAAAAAACGATACCAAGATGATGCCTAAATCTGCAGGCATCATCCTGGTGTAACCACTCAAAGTCCAGCAACGTACCAGTACATTGCTGGTCCTTGTTTGGCATATAGTGTAGGTTTTTTTTTTCATGCAGCCTGTGGACTGAACGAAAAAAAGAGAACCTAACAGAAATCAACACAGGAAAATTGTATAGTATACACACCATTAACCGCCCAACATACAAACCCTCTAATTTAATGGTGGGTATATTATAAAGGTATTTTAACTGCAGTGGTGAAATCAACCTACCACAGCACTGCCATCAGAGGTATCCATATATGCTGAGCGCAAACGCTATTGGTGTCAGAATATATATAAAATCAGTGTGGCAGTCGACGAGTACCTGCAAGGGAAACAGGTTAAGAAAATAATGAAAAACAAACAAAGTACAGTAAAAGTACTGTAGGAAGAGTAGAAGAACATAAAAATAACTGACACGACAACTGTTTTTGGCTTTTTTATTTTATATTTTTTTGTATTTTTTTAACTCTTTTTTTTTTTGTGAACTGCAATTTTCCAGCTTAGGGTCTCTCAAAATATCGATAGCCATTGAACATCTTTCGAGACCCTGTGTTTGTGTGCCCTACACTATGTCGTGCTGTACCCCACACTAATACTCTACTAGTGTGTGGTAGCGCTCAAAACATTCCCCGATGCAGAGACCAGGTTGGTCAGGACAGGTGGGACAATAATAATGGGTGTCACGCCTAAATCCGTGCCTGCTACAAACACGACATCTTCTTTGGGGGCATCTTTGGGTAGGGGTACTCGGGAGGACATGTGAAAAATGCCTCTCATGCAGCCGGCTCACTGCATCTGGAAGGGGAAGTTGGGCAGGAACACCTCCTGGGTACAGGTAGGCATTGATGATCGCTTCGTGGAATTCTAGGAAGGATCCGGTTCATCCTGACGCCCTGTATAGGACAAAGGCGTTTAGCATAGCCAATTGGAATAAATAAACAGACACTATTTTGTACTAGCGTCTGGCTTTATGAGCAACTATATACGGCGCCAAAAGCTGGACGTTAAGGTCCACCCCTCCCATATTAAGGTTGTAGTCATGGACACAGAGGGGTTTCTCCATAACGCCAGTTGCCGTAGTAATTTGGACCGTCGTGTCTGCGTGAAGGGAGGACAGAACGAAAACATTCCGTGTATCCCTCCACTTCACTGCAAGCAATTTTTCAGTTTTCAAGCAGGCTCTCTCCCCCTGACTAAGACGGGAATTTACAAGCCGTTGGGGGAAGCCCCGGCGATTAGGTCGCACGGTGCCACATGTGCCAATTTGTAATTCAAGAAGGTGACTAAATAGTGGCACGCTTGTGTAAAAGTTGTCCACGCACAAATGGTACCCCTTTCCGGATAAGGGTGACACCAAGTCCCAAACTATCTTGCCACTGCTCCCTATGTAGTCTCGGCAGTTGGGGGGCTCCACAGAGATATCTTTTCCCTCGTAGACCCAGAAACTAACTGTATAGCCTGTGGCCCTTTCACACAGCTTGTACAGTTTGACCCCGTATCTGGCACGCTTGCTGGGGAGATACTGTTTCATAGCAAGGCGGCCAGTAAACTTAATCAGGGACTCGTCAACGCAGACAACTTGTTCGGGGGTAAACAAGGCTGCAAACCACTGATTGAAGTAGTCTACGAGGGGCCAAATTTTGTGGAGCCAATCATATTCAGGGTCTCCCAGAGGACGACAGATTTCATCGTCGTTGAAATGCATAAATCGCAGAATTTGCTCGTATCTCGCCCTGAACATGGAGGCAGAGTACACGCGCATATGGTGAATTGGGCTAATGGACCAATATAGCCGCAATTCACTCTTTTTGGTTATGCCCATGTTGAGGGAAAGGCCCAGAAAGATTTTAAAATCGGGAACCATTAAAGGTTTCCAGCCAGATGGTCTGGCAAGGGGTGAATTTGGGTTGGCAGTGATGAATTGTTGTGCATATAAATTTGATTGATCCACAATAGATCTGAAAAGATCTTCCATGAAGAACAGCTCATAAAAATTCAGGGGCGTAAAATTGTCTGTTTCCACGTGGATTCCAGGTTGGGCAGTGAATGGGGGAAGTACTGGTGCTATAGTATCAGTGGGTTGCCAATTGGGATATGCCAGCGCATCAGGGAGGGCACTATGGGTTCTATGGGCCTGTCTTCGAATACATGGTGGCTGCGGGGCACTACTTGTGCTAGCCACCACACCAGCTTTAACTGCACTTATGGGACTCGCCACATCACTAAGTGTTACTGCAGTGCTGGTTGTACTAGGTCCAGGGTGTACAAGGCCGCTGGCGCTTGCCAGGCCACCAGAAGTATGAGCAGCACTAGTACCGACACTCTGCTCCATACGAGCACGCTGCGATCTCTGCACCTCAGCAACTCCAGAATGGGGTCGGGTACACCTGGTTCTAACAGGGACCCTGATTCTGCCAGTGAGGCTTCCCCATCGCTCTCATCTGACATGGTCAGTATACTGTAAGCCTCTGCACTACTGTACCACCGTTTGGTCATTTTAATAACTTAATTTACCGGTACAGTAGTGTGACTCACAGGTAAAAAAAGCACCTGGTTGTCAAGGACTATTTCAACCGCTACCAAAAAAAACTGCTAATGCTAGCAGGGATCAGGCCTGACTCTGCTAACACAGAGGTTTTCTGTGTTGTGTTTTTTTGTAAGTGACAGTAATCTATTGATTACTACACTTGCCTGGGTGGGGTGGGGTGGGCTGGTCGGAGGGGTTAAACGCAGGTGCTGGCAGGAATCAGTGCTGATTGTGCAAACACAGCGTTTTGGGAACCCTAAACTATGGGGACGCTAGTATAGTTCTGATCAGATCAGATATTGATCTTTTCCAACACTATACTAGTAATGGAAGTGTATGTGTGTGTGTGTGTGTGTGTGTGTGTGTGTGTGTGTGTATGTGGTAATCAAGGGTTTATTTCTAACTATGCGCGGGGATCTGTGCTATTTAAGACTGACGCTAACACTAACTAATGTCACCTGTGTCACTAATAAAAGCAATCATAAAAAAAACTGTACACCTTAAAAGTGACACTGTGACAGGGCAATGAAGGGGTTAACTGGGGGTGATCAGGGGGGATCAGGGGGGATCAGGGGGTTAAATCTTTATTAGGGGGGGGTGGCGGGGACCCTAAACCTCCTTGGGACAGAAAATAATTTGCTAGTGCTAACTCAAGTCACAATCACACTAATAAAAAAATACAGTAAACCACTATATTACCTGTGTATAGTGTGCAATGTGACAGGGGGGAAGGGGTTAACTGGGGGGATCAGGGGTTAAATCTTTATTGGGGGGGTGGCGGGTATCCTAACCCTAAAAAGAACGGCTGCAAGCTCTAAACCTGGTCACAAGTCACACTGATACAGGTATATAAACTGCTATATACTATGTGCAGTGTGTGTTGTGACAGGGTGTGTAGGGGTTAACTGGGGGTGATCAGGGGGTTTAATATTTATTGTGGGGGTGGCGGGGACCCTAAACCTCCTTGGAACAGAAACGAACTCGCTAGCGCTAACTCAAGTCACAATCACACTAATACAAAATACATTAAAACACTATATTACCTGTGTATTAGTGTGCAATGTGACAGGGGGAGGGGTTAACTGGGGGTGATCAGAGGGGGATCACGGGGGATCAGGGGGTTAAATCTTTATTGGGGGGTAGTGGGGACCCTAAACCTCCTTGGGACAGAAACTAACTGGACCTGATGACTGATCGGTTCTGAACCCAATCAGATCATCAGCGGTGCCGGGGGCGCACGGGAGCGCGGCGGGAGCGAGCGATGTAGCGATACGTCGCTTTGCCTGCAGGGGGCTGACAGCCGCCGTATATAGTCGCGCGGCAGTCAGCAAGTGGTAAAATTTGATTTTTGTAATAAACTTTGTATTTTTATTATATATTTTTGTACTGGTAAAATCCTGCCATACCAAAGGGACACACCCTTTTCTTCTTCGTATTATTTAGCCACTAGCTTAGTGCCATCTAGTCCAGCATAGGAAATAGCCTAATGACATTTGTTTTGGCCCTGTTCGGTGTGTATGCACTTTCACTGCTGCTGCAATTGCTATGTGAAGTTTTTTTGTAAGTATATCCCTATGACTTTAAGTAGTATTCAACCCTTGGTCATTTATTAAACATTTGCTACATTTTTATTAACTATTTCTAAAAATGTCTCCCTTTCTGTTATTTATTGCTTCTAAATAAAAATGGTTGCCTTAGTGCATCCCCCATCTTTCATCCTCATCTTTCCTCCTTTCCAGTGCTCTCTGCCACTTCTGGGCAGGGAAGGCACACTTATACTTTCTTGAATGTTCTTGGGTTCCTATAAGTATTTTTGGTTCTCGTACACATGTGCACGCACAATATGTTTACATTTTTTTTTTTGCTGGTCTCTAGACTCTGTATGCTGCCTGTGCTTATTGGTATGCAGAGCAGGGTGCATTTAGAGTCACTCAGACCTCTCCACCAATAGTCTTTCATTAAAAAACCCACTTAACACAGACAGCACAACTACTGATGTGTTTCTACCTTCACAGACTTTGTGAGCTACAACTAGGGTGGTGAAGGCAATGTATTAGCTTTTAATGCTGTCTGTATTATGTAAAATAAAAATAAATAAATAAAAAAAATAAAATAAAAAAAAAGATTATCAGCGGAGGGGTCTGAGCACTGGCAAACCTTGTCTACTACATGCCCTAGAAAGAAAGTTATTCCATGCATTGAATTTTGGGTGTGGAGCACACTGAGAGGTCAAGTTGCATATCACTTTACTTATGAACACTGCTAAAGGTGCTTACAATAGTCAGCTTTTATTTACATGGTTTCAACCTTTTTTTCCCGAAAAATAAACTAAAACTGTTAGTGTTTAAAAGGTGTTAACTAAAGCTGAGCTTTAAAGCAATAGTAGTAAACTACTAAAAAAAAAAAAGAAATTAGTCATTGAGCAATTTAAGCCATAATGTGCTAGTATGCATTGTATTCTCACATTTCTTTAGTAGTTGATGGCAAGAATTACTGCAAAGGAAACCCAGGGTTCAGGTCCCTGGGTGCCATGGAATAGCAACAGAATACAAAATATTTGTGTTAGAGCCCATTCACACTAGCGCGACTTGTGAGGCGACTTGTGTCGCCCCCAAGTCACCCCAGGTCGCTTGACATAACAAAAGCAATGTTAATCAATCAGTGCCGTCTTAATTGGCACTACTGAAGTCGCTCCAACTTCGGAAAAGGGTCCTGTACTACTTTGAGGTGACTTGTGATCCGACTTGTCCCATATGCTTCAATGGGAGTCGCCTCTTTATCTTAATTGAAGCGACTTGTGATCCGAATTGTGATCCGACTTTCCATAAAAATGGTCCTGAACAAGAAAAAAAGATCATGTTTCTTATAATTTGTATTAAAACATGAATATGTCTTCTCTCCACCTGGCCGTTTTTCTTGCAGGCATTTATCAGGCATTTTTGGAGGCAGGCATGACTTTTTTTGGATTAGTGTCTGGGGGGTCTAAAAAGTGTACCTGTGAAGATTCAGCTCTGTAGCATGTCCAGAACCAGAAAAAAAGCATTTTTCTTATAATTTTTATTAGAACAGGAATATGGCTTCTCTGCACCTGCCCGTTTTTCTTGCAGGCATTTATCGGACATTTTTGGAGGCAGGCATGACTTTTTTTGGATTTAGTGTCTGGGGGGTCTAAAAAGTGTACCTGTGAAGTTTCAGCTCTGTAGCATGTCCAGAACCCCAAAAAAATATCAGTTTTCTTATAATTATTAATACAGCAGTGTGGCGGCTTCTCTACACCTTGCATTTTTTATTGCTGGCATTTATCGGGAATTTTTTTGGCGTCTCTGGAGGCAGGCATGACTTTTTTGGATTTAGTGTCTGGGGTGTCAAAAAAGTGTACCTGTGAAGTTTCAGCTCTGTAGCATGTCCAGAACCCACACTGAACCCACACTGCTGTATTAATAATTATAAGAAAAATGCTTTTTTTCTGGTTCTGGACATGCTATAGAGATGAAACTTCACAAAGACATTTTTTGGACCCCCCAGACACTAAATCCAAAAAAAGTCATGCCTGCCTTCAAAAATGCCCGATAAATGCCTGCAAGAAAAACGGCCAGGTGCAGAGAAGCCGTATTCCTGTTCTAATAAAAATTATAAGAATAATGCTCTTTTTTTTCTGGTTCTGGACATGCTACAGAGCTGAAACTTCACAGGTACACTTTTTAGACCATCGAGACACTAAATCCAAAAAAAGGCATGCCTGCCTCCAAAAATGCCTGATAAATGCCTGCAAGAAAAACGGCCAGGTGCAGAGAAGCCATATTCCTGTTCTAATAAAAATTATAAGAAAAATGCTCTTTTTTTCTGGTTCTGGAAATGCTACAGAGATGAAACTTCACAGGGACACTTTTTGGACCACACAGACACTAAATACAAAAAAAGTCATGCCTGCCTCCAAAAATGCCTGATAAATGCCTGCAAGAAAAAATGCAAGGTGTAGAGAAGCCGCCACACTGCTGTATTAATAAATAAAAATGATATTTTTGGGGGGTTCTGGACATGCTACAGAGCTGAAACTTCACAGGTACACTTTTTAGACCTTTGAGACACTAAATCCAAAAAAAGTCATGCCTGCCTCCAAAAATGCCAGATAAATGCCTGCAAGAAAAACGCCCTGGTGGAGAGAAGCCATATTCATGTGCTCATAAAAATTATAAGAAAAATGCTCTTTTTTTTCTGGTTCTGGACATGCTACAGAGATGAAACTTCACAGGTACACTTTTTAGACCCCCCAGACACTAAAGACATGCCTGCCTCCAAAGACGCCCAAAAAATGCCCGATAAATGCCAGCAAAAAAAAGGAAAGGGAAATTAGGTCACAACACATCATATTCTGATTGGCCAAATACAAAGTCCTACAAAGTCGTCACGCGTAAAATAATTCACAAGTCGCGCTGAAGTCGCGCCGAAGTCACACTGAAGTCGCGCTAAAAGTCGCGCTAGAAGTCGCCCCTTATGAGGCGACTTTAGTGGTCGCGGCAGTGTGAACCGGCTCTTATTCATTTACAAAAAAAAACACAAAGTTGAATAGGAAATAAAAACACAGATACCATGAAAAAGCTCTTAAAAAAAACAAATAAACATTGCCACCTCATGTAAATTCAATGTTACCCACGGACCTCTGAAAAGTTCTACCCTCCTTCATGACCTGTCCATTTTATGCTATTCAGCACTGTGCTACTTTAACTGGCAATAGCATGGTCATGTAACACTGTACGTACATTCAATTTATTTATTTTTTACACAAATAGAGCTTTCTTTTGGTGATATTTGATTACTTTTTTTTTTCTTATATAAATGAAAAAGACTGAAAATATATATTAAATAAAAAAAAACAAAAAAACAAAAAAAAAAAACAATATTTTCTACTTTTTGTTATAAAACATAATAGATTCAAATTTCTTTATAAATTTAGACCAAATTGTATTTTGCTACATGTCCTCAGTTAAAAAAATAAATAAAATAGATACATGTTAATCAATTGGTTTGCGTTAAATTTATTGCATCTACAAACTATGATTATATATATACATATATTTGAAAATTGATCAGTCCTGATGTATTGACTGCCATTTCTCAACCCCTTTAAATACCTGAACAGTAGTAAAGATATGGGATAATATATACAATAATAGGGAAACTGCATTTATGCATATGTGCATGTCTTTTTTTATATGAAACTGTTATCCTCCAATGATCAGGGATACTGACTGATGACAGTATGTTTAATAAATAAATAAATAAATACATATATATATTTTTTTTTAATTCCACTTTTTAAACATTTTTTTTTTTTATATACAATTTTTTTTTAATACTTTCATCAGAGCAGTTTAGTGTCACTATAATGACACTGTACTACTCTGAGGGGTGATCAGGAATGTCTTTTTTTTTGTTACACTTTGATCACTGTTACCGTGAATATTACTGTAACAATAATATTTTAAACGGTCATGAATGGGTTTAATTCATAACAGCTGTAATTACTAGTGATCTGTGATTGGCTACAAGTACCATAGCAATCAAGTGGTAGAGAGTGCTGTGGTTGGCCCAGGTACCATGTGATAACTGTGGGCAACCACATCGTTACCATACTAAGCACAGTTATGCATTAAACCCATTCATAACAGTTGTATTTACATTGGGATCATGTAATTGCATAATGACCACATGATCTTCCGGCCACTTTAAGTGGCTGGGTACCAGGAGCTGCAATCACACAGCAGCCTCAGAAGTGGAGTGCAGCGAGCCCCAGGGGGTGCACCAGTGTGCATGCGCCAGGTGCGATGTACAGGTACGTTGCCTGGCCTGTGACTACCGCCCACAGTAAACCTACTGTGGGCTGGCAGACAATGGTTAGTCGCACCATAGAGGAATATAGATCCAATGTTAATTACAATGAGCAACACTCTGATGACCTAGCAACAGGACTTTATTTCACATGGTTATCTTCTTTCGTGTTACTACCTTGTAAAATGGCAGCTGGTACATTTGGTCAATGATGTCAACTGGGATGCTCACCGTTTTGTTTGCAGAATGCAACAAACCAGTAGGTAGATGTTATTTAGTAACAGTAGTAATACCACCACACTAAAAGAATGATACCTGGCTGTGGCAGCCAAAGGTTCAGGCAGTGGGCGAACCGGTCAAATGTGGCCATTCAGTTTGCCTGTTAGGTGAACTATGAACAAGCAGGGCTCAGGTCGAACTTGTGGTCAACCCAAAACTCATCCATAATGTGAACCAACCAAACAGAATCTTCAGATGGAGAAGTCAGCATTTATGTGAGAACATTGTAGGCATTCAAACAAATCTGCCTTGGTATATAGATCATGTTTTTTTTCCTACCTTTTTACCATACACTCAACAGACATACTAGCTAGTTTATAGTAAACAAATGTTGGCATGAGAGGGAAAATGAAATTTGGGTGTCACACAACGTTCCAACAGTATAACAATTGTAAAGGACAGATACACTAGAACAGGGGTCTCCAAACTTTCTAAACAAAGGGCCAGTTTATTGTCCTTCAAACTTTAGGATGGCCAGCGGGAGTGGAAATTATCCTGGCATCAGTGTGAAAAAACATTGCCACATTTGGTATTAGGGGGAAGAATAGTCCCCCATCATTGGTATCATTGAGAGGAATAGTGCCCCATCATTGATATCATTGGGAGGAATAGTGCCCCATTAATGGTATCATTGGGAGGAATAGTGCCCCATCATTGGTATCATTGGGAGGAATAGTGCCCCATTAATGGTATCATTGGGAGGAATAGTGCCCCATCATTGGTATCATTGGGAGGAATAGTGCCCCATCATTGATATCATTGGGAGGAATAGTGCCCCATTAATGGTATCATTGGGAGGAATAGTGCCCCATCATTGGTATCACTGGGAGGAATAGTGCCCCATAATTGATGTCAGTGGGAGAAATGGTGTCCCATTGTTGATGTCAGAAGGAAGAATAGTGTCTCCTATCAGTGGGAGTAATAGTGTCCCAAGGGTCGGATAAAGGCAAGCAAAGGGCCACATCCGCCCTGTGCCACGGTTTGGAGACCACTGCACTAGAAGATACAAAAGGAAATTAGGGCATTGGTAATGTGACAAAGAAAAACCTTCACTGACACATGGAAGAGGAAATCCAGCTATTGCAATAATCCTTTTGTATTTATTTAGTGCAGCCAGCTCTTCATTCTATTGGTGTTTCTTATGTTCTATAGTTCTCAACTCTGTAATGTGACACTCTGTTTACTAACGATGATATTATTTCTTTATAAAGGCGTAGCACTGCATCTGAAAACATACTTGAACTGTGCATGAACCTTAAAGTGTTAGTAAACCCAAAACAGTAAAATCAGTCTGTATATGCAGTTTAGCATGCTTGTTATACTCACTGTGGAACCTAAAGGGTTAATCCACCGAATTGTGTAAAAAGGCTGTTTGATCCTGTATTCTCTGATTCTCCCCTTCTTCCACTTTCCCCAATCCATCTGCTGATAGTACAGAGCCTTTGGAGTCACTCTGCACATGCTCAATTTGGTGTGTATTGCTAGAGAGTTCTTTTTTTCTTGGGAGAGTGCATGTGATCAGCACAGGGCCAATCAGCACTGTCCATACAGAGGGACAAGGGTCCTGCAGCCTCATAGGACAATCAGGGGAGAATGAAAACTCCTCCTACAAGCTTTAACCAGACACGAGACTGCTCTATCTGCTGATGAGAAAAGGTATTGAGCAGTTTATTTTACTAAAATCATTGCATGTCCATGTTCTGTGTATTGTGGGAGACCAGTTATAGTGAACGCAAGGTCCCCTGGGTTTAGTAACACTTTAAAGTGCCTTAAACATTTACATTACCCACACTCAGAAAGATACAAACACAGTTTCAGTTGCACATAGAAGAGCCTACAGTACATATGTCTTTGTTTCAGTCATTCTTTCTCTGCCTTCTTTCTTAGAATCTTCTTTCTTAGACACTCCCAGCAGCAGACTTTTAACATATTGTATGTGCTAATGTGCTCATACATCATAAAATATCTTTAACCAAATATTTAGAAAATTGAGAATCAGTGTATGCTGTTTTAATATACTGTATATTTATTTATGATACTAAATTTCTAAGGATGTGTGTGTCATCCAAAGATGATGGGGCTAGAGTGCAAAATCTGGTGCAGATGTGCATGGTGGCCAATCAGCTTCTAACTTCAGCCTGTTCAATTAAGTGTTGACAAAAAAAACCTGGAAGCTGATTGGTTTCATATGCAGAGCTGCACCAGATTTTGCATCCTTCAATTTTAGTAAAGCAGCCCCTATGTATTTGAAATTTTAAGTTTAACCACTTCAATACAGGACACTTTCACCCCCTTTGTGCCCAGGCCAACTTTCAGCTTTCAGTGCTGTTGCACTGTAAATGACAATTGCGCGGTCACGCAAAACTGTACCCATATGAAATTTTTATCATTTTTTTGAGACAGATAGAGCTTAAACAATTTAAAAAAGACCGGGAAAAAAACAAACAAACACCTTTTTCCTTTGTTTCTAGTATACAATTTTGCAAATAAGTAATTTTTTTTTACTGATGTGCACTAATGAGGCTGCACTGATGGGCACTGATAAGGCTGCACTGATGGGCACTGATGAGGCTGAATTGATTGGCACTGATGGGGCTTCACTGATGGGCACTGATGAGGCAGCATTGATTGGCACTGATAAGCTGCACTGATGGGCACTGATAAGGCTGCACTGATGGGCACCTCTAAGGCGGCATTGATGGGCATTGATAAGCTGCACTGATGGGCACTGATGAGGCTGCACTGATGGGCACTGATAAGGCAGCATTGATGGGCACTGATAAGCTGCACTGATATGCTTCACTGATAGGCACTGGTATGCTGCACTGATGGACACTGATATGATGCACAAATGGACACCGATATGCTGTACTGATAATCAGTGCCCTGATTATCAGTGTAAACATCCCCTGTAACTGGAAAGCCAATTTTTGGCTTTCCTTACCACAGACACGGGCAGTGCTAGAGAAAGGAAATGCCAATAACCGATATTTGTTTACATGTGATCAGCTGTGATTGGACACAGCTGATCACATGGTAAAGGGCCCACATCATGGATTCATTACCCTGATTGATGATGTGCTGTGTTACCATGATCGCTGCGCTGTGTGCCATTCCAAGAGCGGTGCAATGTGAAGGACGCCATATGACATCCAGTCAGGGCGGTAAAGCCCCTTCCCAATCGTCAATCTGCTATGGGCCAGGTGAAAGGTGTTAATTGCATCCAGAATACATTTAAGGCAGCCCATTACTAATTTATATTTTGTATGTGTAGGAGTCTGGTAAAATTACCTCTGATGTGGTAAGTTTCTGGCACTCTGTTTTGTAGACTCCAATTGGAATATCCCCTGTTGATGAGCAGAGCTTTTGATATAGTCTTCCATATGTCCTGATCCACAAATCATCCTCAGTCATTCTCATCTAGAAATAGAATCAATACAATTCAAAAACTACATTATATTGAAAACCAATATCAAATGAGTAGTTATCAATTGTTACACATTATTATGCTTGTGGACATAAAAAAAATCTCCTCAGCTAAGGGTACTATCTATACTATTTATGCCTCCATACTTAACTGGCAAGCCCTGATAAATACATGATCAAATGGGAAAGGGGCTTGGGACCTAGAAGTTGAAGATTGGTTTCAAATACTGGAAACCAATGCACTATGTTCTATTAACATATTAACACCACAGCCATGAAATCCAACTACAATCTACTAATGCAGTGGTACATGGCTCCCCATAGATTAGCTATATTTGCTCCCACATAATTTGCCAACTGTTTGTACCTGCCAATAAGCAGGAACCCTATTACATATTTGGTGGAACTGCTCCAAATTGAAGTGCTTTTTGACAGGAGCATTCCAGTTGGTTTACCCTACTAGGCTAAAGTATACACACATCGCCAAAGGAGCCCTTACTGACTCTAAAACCGCCCTACTGCATTGCTAGGCAATTTCACCTCTTGAGATTCTTATTTACAGTGGAGTCACCTACTTCAATTTACAATTACAGCAATACTTCCATGCCTAACCATGCTATAACAAAAGGAAAAAACACTGTGTAACTGAATACAATAAGTGTGCTGGAGTTATGCTTACATTTGTTAGCCACTTATGTAAAGTCAGTCCAAACCTAATGGTCCATCTAATGCTACCCTCTCTAGACAGAGTGTGATACTGGCCAGATCATCAGGTGAACACAACTTCTGGATTTGGTAATCTTTCTTTTTTGGATATAGGTATGCTTGAAAAAGAGGAACAGAGTGTGATAAAACTCTGTTTAAATACTGTGCTACCACTATATTACTACATGTACTTCTTTTTTAGAAAAAAGCCTCAACTACTTAGGAACCTCAGCAGCAATAACAGTGGGGATAATGGGTATTATTGATCTTGTACTTTCAGATTTTAAAGTGGTTCTAAAAGTACAAGTGTTTTACCTTAATGCATCCTATGCATTAAGGTAAAAAAAATCTTCTGCAAGCAGCTCCCCCTCCAGTCCCTACCAGTATACCTACCCGAGCCCAATCTTGATCCAGCATTGTGCTTTTTTTTGGACAGAGAGGCAGCAGTGAGAGCCATTGCCTCCCGTTGCCGTCAATCACAGCCAGTGAGAAGGGAGTGGGGTGGGGCCAAGATGTGCTCTCTGCGCCAATAGACGCACAGAGCTGGTTTAGGAGCTAGCACATGTGTATGCCCCCATAGTGAGCCCCATAGATTGGTATAGAGGGCAGTATCAAAAGAAATAGCAATCAAGTTTATACTTTTTCAGCGCAAATGACTGTGAATCCAACACTCCCCTACCCAGTGGAATATATACTGTATATAGCAGTAGGCTTTATGGAATGCTTAGCACACAATACATTAACTCATAGAATGTTCCCTATTGGTTCATAAGCATATACAGTATTTTCTTACTGTCTAAAAGAGAGTAACCAGAATCAAAAAAATTCAAACATTAAATAAGAATTCCAGGTATGGGTATTTTGATATAGCTATATTGATCCTGCTCTGCATGAGCTCCATCCATTCAGAGAATGTTTTGCCTTTTCTCAATGAATGTAAAGCATTCTCTGATTGGAGAGCCTGGCATAAGCTTCCAGACTCTCCACCTTGTTCAATCAGAATGCTTTACATTCATTGAGAAAATGCAAAGTGATATCTGAATGGTGTCCATGCCAAGTGGGAAACCTCCAGTGTTCACAATGCAGCAGGACAGCCGCACAGCGTGGAACCCTGAAACAAGTGGAGCCTGACATAACCTTCCAGACTCTCCACCTTGTCCAATCACAATGCTTTACAACCATTGAGAGAATGCAAAGAGATCTCTGAATGGTGTCCATGCCAAGTGGGAAACCTCCAGTGTTCACAATGCAGCAGGACAGCCACACAGCGTGAGACCTGGAAACAAGTGGATCCTGACATACCCTTCCAGATTCTCCAACTTGTCCTATCAGAATGCCTTACATTCATTGAGAGAATCCAGAGCGATCTCTGAATGGTGTCCATGCCAAGTGGGAAACCTCCATTGTTCACTATGCAGCAGGACAGCTGCACAGCTTGGAACCCGGAATCAAGTGGAGCCTGACATACCCTTCCAGACTCTCCAACTTATCCTATCAGAATGCCTTACATTCATTGAGAGAATGCAGAGCGATCTCTGAATGGTATCCATGCCAAGTGGGAAACCTCCAGTATTCACAATGCAGCAGGACAGCCACACAGCGTGAAACCCGGAAACCAGTGGATCCTGACATACCCTTCCAAACTCTCCAACTTGTCCTATCAGAATGCCTTACATTCATTAAGAGAATGCAAAGCGATCTCTGAATTGTGTCCATGCCAAGTGAGAAACCTCCAGTGTTCACAATGCAGCAGGACAGCCGCACAGCATGGAACCCGGAATCAAGTGGAGCCTGACATAACCTTCCAGACTCTCCACCTTGTCCAATCACAATGCTTTACAATCATTGAGAAAATACAAAGAGATCTCCGAATGGTGTCCATGCCAAGTGGGAAAACTCCAGTGTTCACAATGCAGCAGGACAGCCGCACAGCGTGAGACCCGGAAACAAGTGGATCCTGACATACCCTTCCAGACTCTTCAGCTTGTCCTATCAGAATGCCTTACATTCATTGAGGGAATTCAGAGTGATCTCTGAATGGTGTCCATGCCAAGTGGGAAACCTCCAGTGTTCACTATGCAGCAGGACAGCCACACAGCGTGAGACCCGGAAACAAGTGGATCCTGACATACCCTTCCAAACTCTCCAACTTGTCCTATCAGAATGCCTTACATTCATTGAGGGAATGCAGAGTGATCTCTGAATGGTGTCCATGCCAAGTGGGAAACCTCCAGTATTCACAATGCAGCAGGACAGCCACACAGCGTGAGACCCGGAAACAAGTGGATCCTGACATACCCTTCCAAACTCTCCAACTTGTCCTATCAGAATGCCTTACATTCATTGAGAGAATCCAGAGCGATCTCTGAATGGTGTCCATGCCAAGTGGGAGACCTCCAGTGTTCACTATGCAGCAGGACAGCTGCACAGCGTGGAACCCGGAATCAAGTGGAGCCTGACATACCCTTCCAGACTCTCCAACTTGTCCTATCAGAATGCCTTACATTCATTGGAAGAATGCAGAACGATCTCTGAATCGTGTCCATGCCAAGTGGGAAACCTCCAGTATTCACAATGCAGCAGGACAGCCACACAGCGTGAAACCCGGAAACCAGTGGATCCTGACATACCCTTCCAAACCCTCCAACTTGTCCTATCAGAATGCCTTACATTCATTAAGAGAATGCAAAGCAATCTCTGAATGGTGCCCATGCCAAGTGGGAAACCTCCAGTGTTCACAATGCAGCAGGACAGCCGCACAGCATGGAACCCGGAATCAAGTGGAGCCTGACATAACCTTCCAGACTCTCCACCTTGTCCAATCACAATGCTTTACAATCATTGAGAGAATGCAAAGAGATCTCCGAATGGTGTCCATGACAAGTGGGAAACCTCCAGTGTTCACAATGCAGCAGGACAGCCGCACAGCGTGAGACCTGGAAACAAGTGGATCCTGACATACCCTTCCAGACTCTCCAACTTGTCCTATCAGAATGCCTTACATTCATTGAGAGAATCCAGAGCGATCTCTGAATGGTGTCCATGCCAAGTGGGAGACCTCCAGTGTTCACTATGCAGCAGGACAGCTGCACAGCGTGGAACCCGGAATCAAGTGGAGCCTGACATACCCTTCCAGACTCTCCAACTTGTCCTATCAGAATGCCTTACATTCATTGGAAGAATGCAGAACGATCTCTGAATCGTGTCCATGCCAAGTGGGAAACCTCCAGTATTCACAATGCAGCAGGACAGCCACACAGCGTGAAACCCGGAAACCAGTGGATCCTGACATACCCTTCCAAACCCTCCAACTTGTCCTATCAGAATGCCTTACATTCATTAAGAGAATGCAAAGCAATCTCTGAATGGTGCCCATGCCAAGTGGGAAACCTCCAGTGTTCACAATGCAGCAGGACAGCCGCACAGCATGGAACCCGGAATCAAGTGGAGCCTGACATAACCTTCCAGACTCTCCACCTTGTCCAATCACAATGCTTTACAATCATTGAGAGAATGCAAAGAGATCTCCGAATGGTGTCCATGACAAGTGGGAAACCTCCAGTGTTCACAATGCAGCAGGACAGCCGCACAGCGTGAGACCTGGAAACAAGTGGATCCTGACATACCCTTCCAGACTCTCCAACTTGTCCTATCAGAATGCCTTACATTCATTGAGAGAATGCAAAGCCATCTCTAAATGGTGTCCATGCCAAGTGGGAAACCTCCAGTGTTCACAATGCAGCAGGACAGCCGCTCGGCGTGGGACCCAGAAACAAGTGGGGAGCACAGGAGTAGCGGTGTCTGGAACAGGAACTTCCATCTTCTAGAGGTTTTCCATAGGTAAGGGGTAGTTATATTGGTCCAAGCTGGACCAATATGCACAAATATTCATACCTGAAATTCATCTTTAGTAAATTCATGAAAAATGGAAAATGTAACTATCCCAGATATATTTGCCAAAGCTTATCTGCAACAATACATTTATTTTCTCTTTCAGGGTAAGAAAACTTTTTTTTTTCCATACTGATTTCTATAAACTTAGTAAGTATACAGTTTAAGAATTGTTCTCTCCTCTGCATTTTCTTTCAGCCACACTATTCCATACATACGTCTGAGGATTTAGAGCTCACAAAAGACAACCTGTTGTTTCTTTCTTTCCAAGCCACAGAAGATAATCTTATAATAGCCTTTTAGACATGTAATTTTGAACTTACAGAACAAAGAAATCCAGACCCCGGCGTGGTGTCCAGTCCCAGCAGCAGTCTTGTAATAGAGATCATATAATCTTTCACAAATGACTATGAAAAGAAAGCAAAAGTTAGTGTGTGGGCTGTAAATGTTTTGTAAAGAAAAGTGAAGCAAACTTTTGTTGGAACTTTTTTATCTAAAAAAGCAGATATGATATAATCATTTCCTAGTGAAATATCAAAGGCCAAAAGGAGGTAAACAATGCATTCAAATCTGAATCAAAAGATTAATGAACTGAAAAAGTTGAAGTCAGGTATGAATGGGAGTATAAAGAAGTATGAGGTTATTATCTTGTAGAGATCAAAAGCCCCCTATTGACGCATTGTAAGTTTGAGACATATTATTTGCTACTTCATGCTTTGTGTGTAGTTTACGCCATAAGGAGCCAATTATTTAATCAGTTCAGTGATCAATTACTACTTATGCCTCGTACACACGCACCGATTGTTGGCCGACCGATCGACCGTCTTTTGTCCAGTGTTGTTGTGTTGGTTGAAATGTGCTCTAGACTGCACACAATTTTTTTCGGCCAACAACAACCAACTTCAGAAGTGATGTCATGTGCTGGTTTACTTTCCGTGTGTTTTTTCTTCTCTGAGCATGCCCAGTCTTGCTCATCTGATTTTTGTCTGCCGAAATCTGTACTGACTGACGAACAATCGGCCGTTCTGTTGACGGCCAACAAAAATTTTATAGCATGCACACCAGATTTTGTTCGGCCAAAAAGTCGCAGTCGGTTGTCGGAAGCATCATACTAACAAGCCGACAATCGGCAGATCGGACGTTGGCCGAAAATTCACGGCCAACAATCGGTGCGTGTATACGAGGCTTTATAGCAACTGAAGTAAACGTAAACCTTAACAATAAACTTCTCTTATTTTCTCTCTTTTTGTCTGTTAGGTCTCATTTATATGGATGTTTACACCCGTAGTCAGGGATTAGGCCATTTCTTTAAAGTGGGGTACACACTAGTAGAAAATCTGCCGAAAATTCCCATCCGAGGTAAAATCGTACGATTTTCGGCTAGTGTGTACAAAACTTTCAGCAGCCGATGCCAACATTTTCAACGAAAAAAAACGGAGGGACAAACACCAAAATTTTTATCGTCCGTCCCCAGTACAACCAATTTTCGTTTAATGTGAATGCAGTACGTCCGTGAAAAATCGGATACGAAAGTCCGCACAGGATCTGAAGTTGCTGACGACCCGGAAGTCTAGGAACAAACGTCCCAAAAAAAAAAATAATAATTGGACGAGAAATTTTGTGAACATTATGCTATGTCAACTAAAAATGGTAATGAAGGCTGAGCAAGAGAGAGAAAAATCGGAGGATATTTCGTCCGATTTTCTTCAAGTGTGTACGAGCCTTAAGTAGCTGGAGCCTTCAGGTGCTGTGTGCAAGCAGCCCATTTATATCTAATTGACATATACACGCTTGTTCAAAATTTGACAGACATGTGGGTGTAGTTGTGTGGCTCTGAATGCAAACTTTCTGCATTCATGGCTACTCACCTGCACCTATGTATCTGTCAAATTAGGATGGATGGCTGTGAATGTGCAGCCACTGAGCTCCCATAGACATGAATACAATGCCTGCATGCAGCACCTGAGGGCTCCTTCTGCTTAAAGAGCCCACTCCAGAACTATGGGTGTAAGTGCATGTGTGAACGAGACTTAATATACTCTTGGAAGCATGTTGTTAAATTTGTTTGATAAGCGCAAAAAAAAAAAAAAAGAAAAAAAACTGTTGATGTTGTCAGAAATTCAGAATGGTCCAGTGGCCTCTGCACCTTTCCTATACTATCTCAAAAAGACCTTCTATTTTTTATCTCCGACTACAACATGATTAGCCTTTATGTTGAAGAGACCTTGAAGTATGAGTGGTTCAGTATTTTAGCAAAAGACACAGGGACTGCCATCACCACTCAGTCCACAAAAATGCTGTGTGTTATCATCCCACAACAGGGCTAAAGATCTAAGTGCATTTCCAGCAGATTATCCCCATACTTGTAGGCTTTTTTAAGGAATGAGACATCTGGAAATGTGCATGCATTGCAGGGATATACTTCATATTTTTTGCCTTAGCATATGCTTTGATCTTAGAGATTTTAATAACACGATGGAGCAACTGAATTTTTCCTGTGTAGCTTTAGAATAATGAAATGACTGCCAGCAAGAGGTTGAATCTCCCAGCAGCAAGAAATAAAGAAACAGTCACTCATACAGCTTAGCCTTAAAGTCATTTGGAGATACTCTACATGAAATAGTTACTTTCTGCAACAACAAGCTGTACAAACACCCTAAGACAAGTACCCTAAATGCCTGTGCCAGTTTTACTAAAATAAAAGGATTTTGCTAGAAAAGTGATTTGAATTGCCTTGGAAAAAATTGGTGTACTGACACTGCTGCTGCAGCAAAATGATGAATAGTATTAAAGTGGTAATAAACCCCAAACCAAAAATGCAATATATTGTAGCTTACCAATTCCTAGATGTACTGGCTGCATTTGTTTTTACCTGGTGATCTGGTCAGTAAAAAACCTCCTGTATTAGATTGCCCCCACTCTGGATGATGGAGCACAGTAAGCACCTTTGGACAGCAGTATTATCAGTCTGGGGGACAAGAGTGTTAAGCTGGATACACAATATACAACTTTTGTTCGATTTCCTTTAGATTTACCTTCAACTATGTAGTCAGTGCTGTATTTTGGCCTAGGCCAACTAGGCCCAGGCCTAGGGCGGCACTTTGCAGGGGGGCAGCAAAAAAGTCCCCCCCCTCCACCTGAGACTTTATTGGCCACTGGTTGCTAGAGCTGCCTCTCTCACCCCCCTCTCTCTTACCTCCCTCTCACTCACCCCCCCTGTCTCTCTCTCACACCCCTCCTGTCTCACCTCCCTCTCTCACCCCCCTCTCTCTCACCCCTATCTCTTTCTCTCTCACCCCCTCTCTCTTTCTCTCTCACCCCTCTCTCTCTCTCTCATCTCCTCTCTCTCTAACCCCCTCTCTCTTTCTTTCTCACCCCCTCTCTCTTTCTCTCTCCCCCCTCTCTCTCACCCCTCTCTCTTTCTCTCTCATCCTCCTCTCTCTCACCCCCCCTCTCTCTATCATCCCCCCTCTCTCTCACCCCCCTCTCTCTCTCTCTCTCTCTCTCTCTCACCCCTCTCTCTTTCTCTCTCACCCCCCCTCTCTCATCCCCCCTCTCTCTATCATCCCCCCTCTCTCTCATCCCCCCTCTCTCTCATCCCCCCTCTCTCCCCCCTCTTTCTCTCATCCCTCCTCTCTCACCCCCCTCTCTCGCTCTCTCTCTCTCATCCCTCCCCCACTCTCTCATCCCCCCTCACTCTCTCATCCCCTCTCTCACTCTTTGACCCCCTCCCTCTCTCCCATCCCCCCTCTCTCTCTCACCCCCCTCTTTCACCCCCCTCTCTCTCTCCCTCCCTCACCCCCTCTCATCCCACCCTCTCTCGCTCTCTCTCTCTCATCCCTCCCTCTCTCTCTCATCCCCTCTCACACTCTTTGACCCCCTTCCTCTCTCTCATCCCCCCTCTCTCTCTCTCTCACCCCCCTCTTTCATCCCCCTCTCTCTCTCCCTCCCCCCTCTCATCCCCCCTCTCTCTCCCTCCCTCACCCACCCCCTCTTGTGATATCTCAGGGGTTCATGTTGGGACTTGTAGTCCTTCAATTTTGGAAGGAGTCACATCCGTTAAAAAAGGAGTGGGGCAAATTTACAAAGGAGGGGGGCGCCCAATTTTAGTTTTGCCTAGGGCAGCACAAAACCAAAATACACCACTGTATGTAGTGCAAGGGCTTGCCTGACTGCATACAAATTGAAAGTGTTTAGGCTTGACCTCATATTATATGGTTTTGGTAAATCTAAAGGAAAAAAATGTAAAGAAAATTGTATAGTGTGTATCCAGCTTTAGATGTATAGTGTGTATCCAGCTTTAGATGTATAGTGTGTATCCAGCTTTAGATGTACTAGTAGATTTAGATACATAAACAGACTGAAGCCAAATAGAAGCTAATACTTTATAAGCAGTTACAGCAAACATTTTGGTTTTTTCCTTTTGGGATAAAGGTTTTACATACATAAATAAAATTTGGTCATTATAAACATCCATGTCAGTGTTAAATGGTTTGTTTGATCCCCCTAACTGGTACATTCTGCTGGAGGGACAGATCACCAGATTAGAATAGAAGGAAAACCTAAAAAAGAAAATGCATGCAGCCATCACATCTAAACATGTAAATTTAAATGTAACATTTTAATGTTTTGAAGGTCTTTTTGATGTAACCGTATATAGAATACACAAGAAGAAGCTATGCTCTGTTGAATCTGTTAATCCCAAACAAAATAAAATGTATTACAAATGTTTATATAGAGGGAATCTGGGCAACAGTGGCCATTTTATGATTTTATTTATTCTAAATTGTAATCAAACACATACTGGAGACCCTCCAAAACAAACATTTTGAGGCAATATTGTTAACAGAAGATGATGAACAAAAATTGGAATGTTTCACTTGAAATGATAGAAACTTGTTACACAGATTTTGTTTTGTATTGAACATGAGTTTCCTTGCTGTTTCTGGCATTACCATCCTGAGTATTGTTAGTCGCATTACCCTTTAATTAGAGCTGCCCTAGAAACCAAAAAAGGTAGGCCAAAAGATGGGAAATGCAAATGACTGACATGTTCTATAAGAACTTCCTACACATAGTTGCCATGTCGCTTTTTTAAACTAGGCAATACCTGTGCTTGTGCAACAAATGTGCTAACTCTAATAGAAAATGTAACCCTAGAGCTTACCATTACATTAATCCTAACCCTACCCTTAAAAATTAAACTCTTTTTTACTGTATTCAATTTCCCATGTCACAGACTACATGTATGACATTGTCCCATCTTCCTAGGTACCCTGTAACACTATCTACAATCTCAGACAAGGTATTCCTCCTTGGCGCCTGGCCGACTGACACCACAGCTAGCAAGCAGATGGCTGCTTTGATGGCAAGCACCTGTCCCTGGCTCTATGCATTAGCCCCTGATAATTACTGGCAGGAGAACTTCCCATCCCTGTGCATTCCCTTTGCTGGTATTTGCTGCAAACAAGAGTTGATAACCAAAGACAGGCACTTGCTATGAAGGCAGCCATCTACTTGTTAGGTGCAATTTTGGGTGGCTATGCGCCATTGAGAGGATGCATTTTCTAACATGGCAGGTAGTGTTACAGGGAACCCAGGTAGATGCTATAAAGTACTACATACATCTACTTTTTCCCATGGTGAACTAAATATTGTAAATAAAAAATGTGATAATTCTTTAACTCTGAGGCTCCATGTATACTACAGCTCCTAAACTTAAGTTTAGGAGCATTTGGCATTTTGTTTTGCCAAAGCTCCTGAACTTAAGTCCATAAAAGCCTATGTGTCCATGTACACATAGGCTTTTAGGATCATTTAGGAGCTGCTGCGGTTAGGGGAGGCTCAACCTCCCCTAACCTCTCTTTCCTGAATGCGGAAGCATCGCGTTCAGGATAGGGACATTTTGACCGTTGGCCACAAAACACGGCAAAATTGCAGTAAAATTGTGGTGCAATTTTTTCGCATTTTGATGTGCACGGTGTTCAGCAGGGTTTGTGTGTTAATGAGCCCTAACAGTAATCCTTTCCCTAACTTAGAACCCTAACTAACTAACTAACTAACTAACTAACTAACTAACTAACTAACTAACTAACTAACTAACTTCAAGTTGCATGTGTGGGAGATTCCTTTAGGCTGTGGTGTTACAGAACAGTATAATTTTATTAGCCAAGTTTAGTAGGACTTTAAATATACCTCTGATGACCACACTTAAAAATAAAATTCAACATATATAAAAAACAAAAATACCAATCTTATTAGTATATAGATCAGAAATCTATAAATGAATCTATTTACATATACAATTGGTTTTATATATACATATACTTTGTGTGTATATACAGTATAAATATATATATATATAAATAAAACAGTGGGTTTGGGGTGGAGGAATTGGTCTGCACAGAGTCCTGACCTCAACCCGATCCAGACTGCGAGCCAGGCCTTCTCTCCAACATCAGTGCCTGACCTCACAAATGCACTTTTGGAAGAATGGTCAAACATTTCCATAGACACACTCCTAAACCTTGTAGACAGACTTCCCAGAAGAGCTGAAGCTGTTATAGCTGCAAAGGGTGAGCCAACTCAATATTGAACCCTACGGACTAAGACTGGGATGCCATTAAAGTTCACGTGCATGTAAAGGCAGTTGTCCCAATACTTTTGGTAACATAGTATATATATATATATATATATATATATATATATATATATATATATATATATATATCCAATTTCATTTGTATATAGAGTCATTTATATATTTTTAATCTATATACTAATAAGATTGGCATTATATATATATATATATATATATATATATATATATATATATATATATATATATATATATATATATATATATATATGTTGGATTTTTGTTAAGTGTGGTCATCAGAGGTATAGTTAAAGTCCTACTAAACCTTGCTAATAAAAAATATACTGTTCTTTAACACCACAGCTTAAAGGAATCTCCCTTGCATGCAACTTGAAGTTAGGGTGCTAAGTTAGGGATAGGATTACCGTTAGGGCTCATTTACACACAAACACTGCTGAGCTGACCAGTGGCCGCGGCAAAATAAGGAACAGAAGCACCCTTAAAATTGAAAAGAAGATGGTTACAGTGAGGAAATAAAAAAAAAAACACAGCAGATGTGCTAGGGACAGTAAAATTATTATTCAAAATGCAGCACCACTCTTCTCCTCCCAGGTATACCTACTTATACTTTATAATAACTCCTTTCAGCCTGCTTGGAAATAAAATGTGTAAGGGTGAAAGACAAGGTATGCAAATCTGCTAAGATTATTCACAAACCGCTGAACTTGCTAGAAGTAGGTGGTTTAGTGTTCTAGACCTAAAGAACAGGTACCGTCAAAGCAGAGAAAAGCCTGCACTCATTAGTCTGCTGAAATTCTATAGGTTCAATAGGATGCTTCCAGGCTTAAATGGAGCTCTAATTTTTTGTAATAGTCGATGGAATGAATCATGGGACACATGAACCTGACAAAAGTGTTGGTGTACCTGGACAACACAATTCCCCCCTATAGGGCACAAGGAGCAGTTACTAAAAGTTACAAAAATGTTCAAAACTGCCCTTATCACTGCCTAGCCTTGAAACACCACATAACTTATTCTGAGGGTTTTTTTGGGCAAACATGATGACAAAAAAGCAAGAAAAAAAGCATCCAAGGAGATACATTGATACAATAATTTCTTATGCTTCTATGTTTGGCTGCAAGACTAGATAATGGTAAACAGCATTTATCAACTTTACATACAGATGCTAAAAGAGTCTTCAGCAAATATATAAGCAAATATAAACGTATGTTGGAAATAAACATGTCCATAACAAACACAGAGATATGCCAAAAAAAAGGGTCAGTCTTCAGTTCTGTTAAAGTAGATATGTCCTGCAGCATTTATTTGTGCCAATTTACCTTGCAAAGTCTCACAAGTACAGTATCTGTTGATTCTGTCAACAAAATCTACCACATGCAGCATTGTCACTGCTTGCAAGCTATCAACCAGTACCTATCAACCAGTACCTGGCCATACCAGCAGCTGAAACCCTCCCACTGTGAGCTGCAATGTCTGGAAGCAAGGGAAAGAATGTAAAACATAAATGGAGGAAGATGTGACTCAAAGGGATTTGATATAGTTCCCCACAAACATTTACTGAACAAACTGAGGTCTGTCGGCATGGACCATAGGGTAAGTATCTGGATTGAAAACTGGCTACAAGGTGTGGAATGTGGGGTCCCCCAAGAATTTGTCCTGGGACCAATCTTGTTTAATTTATTCATAAACAATCTAGAGGATGGGATAAACAGCTCAATCCCAGAATTTGCAGACCATACAAGGTTAAGCAAGGCAATGACTTCTATGTAGGATGTGGAAACCTTGTAAAAAGACCTAAACAAATCAATGGGGTGGGCAACTACACTGAAAATAAGGTTTAACCAATTGCCTACTGGGCAGTTAAATCCCCTTCCTGCCCAGGCCAATTTTCAGCTTTCAGCGCTCTCACACTTTGAATGACAATTGCGCAATCATGCAACACTGTACCCAAATTAAAATGTAATAATTTTTCTCAAACAAATAGAGTTCTCTTTTGGTGGTATTTATTTATTTTTTAGTTTTTTGGTGGTATTTAATCACTACTGGGTTTTTATTTTTTGCTGAACAAAAAACTGTTTTTATAGGTTGGTATAAAATTTTGCAAACAGGTAATTTTTCTCCTTCATTGATGTGTGCTGATGAGGCTGCACTGATGGACCCTGATAGGCACTGGTAGGTGAACTGATGGGCACTGATAGGCTGCACTGATGGGCACTGATAGGCTGCACTGATGGGCACTGATAGGCTGCACTGATGGGCACTGATAGGCATTACTTATGGGCACTGATAAGGTGGCACTGATGGGCACTGATAAGGTGGCACTGATAAGGCAGCACTGATGGGTGGCACTGAAGGGCACTGGTAGGTGGCGCTTAAGGGCACTACTAGGCACTGATGGGCACTAAAAAGTGGCATTGATGGGTGGCACTGCTGGACAATAATAGGCATTGGTAGGTGACACTTATGATGGGGCATTGATAGGTGGCACTGGTAGGTGGCACTGGTGGGCACTGGTAGGTGGCACTAGTGGGCACTGGCAGATGGCACTGGTGGGAATTGGTAGGTGGAACTGGTGGGCAGTGGTAGGTGGCACTGGTGGATGACACTGGTGGGCACTTGTGAACACTGGTAGGTGGCACTGGGGGCACAAATAATCCCTCTTCTCTTTGGGACCGATGTCCCTCTGACAGCATCCTGTAATCATTTTTTTTTTCTCCTCACACTGACAGTGAGAGGAGAAAAAAGCTGCTGTTTACTTTACATGATCAGCTGTCATCGGCTGACAGCTGATCACATGGTAAGGGAGCGGGATCACCCCCTTACTCCGATCTGTGATCAGGTGAGTCTCATGGCCCGACTCACTCCCAAGTACTGAAAAAACTGCAGTAACCACAAAAATAAAATAATATATTGAAGTGTAGTTCATAATTGTGGAGGAAGGTTAATCAACATTACCAACAATTTGATTAAGCTCAGCCCTAGACCCAAAAGAGTGTGTTGAACATTTGTAATATTGAAATAAAATTAGAGAGAAAGATTAAAGGCTGTGACGAAAACACTAAAACATTATACATACTATGCCTATGCTCAGCCTTCTCTTTGATATAATCTTTGATATTGACTAATAGCAATGGCCATGTACTCTATGGTGAGTGCAGAAATAAATTACAGCCAGGAAGTCAGATCCCAAATCCCCAATTTAGGATAGTAATATAAGGCCTTAAAGTCATTACTGAATTTATTTTTTAAACAATATTTGTTTGAGAGATGATCCTGTCAAAAGCCTTATGTATGTCTAAACTCAGTAGTAACCAGTTTTTGGAATGCAAGTTAAAATCTTGTATAATCTGATATTGCCTATATTATGCCCAGATGGAATAAAAAAACCTGTTAGATTGTGTGACAATAGGGATGGTATAATAGTAGCAATCCTATTTGCTAGGAGTCTGCCAAAAATGTTAATGTTATTAATAACCAAGATAGGATAGTCATTTTGGGGTTAAAGTATGGTCTTTGGTTGAAGAAATTAGGACATATTGGTCAGTAACATTTCATTGGAGAAATAATGGACCATAAAGATATTATTAAATTCTGGACCGGAAGGATTTGCCCCCTTAATGACCAGTCCATTTTGTGCGATTCGGCACTGCGTTACTTTAACGGACAATTGCACAGTCGTTCCTCCCTGTACCTAAATAAAATTTATGTCCTTTTTTCCCCACAAATAGAGCTTTATTTTTGTGGTATTTGATCACCTGTGTGATTTTTATTTTTGTGCTATAAACAAAAAGAGAGCGACAACTCTGAAAAAAAAAAAAAAACATTATTTTTCACATTCTGCTATATAACATTCTGCTATTTTTACTAGTAATGGTGGCGATCTGCAATTTTTAGCAGGACTGCGACTTTGTGGCAGACAAATTGGACCCCTAATTTACATTTTTGACACTTTTGGGGGAACCAGTGACATTACTACTGTAATCAGTGCTAAAAATATGCACTGTTACTGTAATAATGACACTGGCAGGGAAGAGGTTAACAAAGTGGGTGATTAAGGGGTTAAATGTAAGCCTAGGGGAGTGTTTATAACTGTATGGGGGTTGGGCTTTTAAAATGATCATAGAGACCTATGATCCTATTTGGCAGGATCACAGGCGTTCTGTGATCATTCCAGAGAATAGAACGGTTAGCTGTGTTTACAATAGCTGACCCTCTTTCTCTCTCTTAACTGGGAGCGATCATGGGTGCCCAGCAGCAATCAGAGCCGCCAGCCCCATGCATCGCCCCCTGGCTGCAGACGAGCAACCGATGTAGAGCTACGTTGGTTGGCGCAGGACGGCCAGCCTGCTGCAGTAAATCTGTGGCGGGCGGTCTTTAAGTGGTTAAACAATTAAACTTATTTGAGGTCTAAGTTAGGAGCACAATTTTGTCAGGGCCTGGGGCTGTAGATGACTGTAGATGACTTCAATGCAGAATAAAAAAAGTAAAAGTAATTCTTAGGGAGAGTAGAAGATTGTACTATATGGTTCTGAAACTTGTATTAGGGATTGTTTTAATTTGCAAACATAGAAGTTGTCATTCAGATAACAAAACTATGGCTTTAGCATAAAGGGATAGGCTTACATTTGAATCCTGGAGGCTAATGTGCAAGTTAAGAACCTCTACCAATAGAGACATTTACAGACAATTATATAACAAACAGTGGAACACACAGTGATTCCGGTTGTCAGGTAAAACGGATGGGAAAAAAATAACTGACATAATACTTGCCATAAAGCTACAAATTTGTAAAAAGAAAAACTGCTTAAAAACCTAAAAATGTGTTAACAAAACTAAGGTTGGTAGGGATTCAGGATTAGAAAAAAAGAACTGAAAAAACAATTTTGTAACGGAAATATTATGTAGCACTACTCCCATAAGAGCCACAGAAATACTATCCAGGTCTTCCTTAACAGCTTCTCTCCACAGGCGGGCACACAGGCTCGATCTCACACTTCCCAAATGACCAGTCTAGGGGTGTTTTTTTGTTGTTTTATGTTTAAAGAACATACATAGGGTTGAGGGAATTGAGTAGGATACTCCAAAAATAGGGAGTATTCTCTTTCTGTACAAGCTAGTAAAGTCTGTGCTTGTAACAAATGGTAGACTTAAGCTTTGGAACATTAATAGTTAAGCGCAAACTCCTTCCTTGGAGCCACAAGAGCAGAGTACCTTTTATAGAGGAATGGATAGACTAAGCTCGGTGTCACCTTTAACTAGATCCACAACTGACTCCCTAGCACCAGAGGGGTGGCAACAGCACAAAGGTCCCCAAAATCTCTTAGAAGCGTCTGTACTCACACAAGGACAGCTAGTTGCCTCCTTCTAACTTCCAAGCAACACCTTACTCCAGTGATACCAGAGATTTTCAGTGGCCTCCCCCCCTCAGTCAGTTCTCTTTCTAGCTCCAATGTGTCAGAATCCCAGGCCCTCAGGTTCCCCCACCGGAGGCCTCACGACAGCAGACATACTGTAGCAACAATGCCAAAAAGCACATCATGTTCTCTAGGCTGGATTAATCTTTTCCGGGAAAAGACTCAGAGCTCAGTGTGCTCACAGAAAATATACAGTCTCCCAGCATGCCTTTAGATCCTATCTTTCTGGGATTAGCTAGGGCTGTATTGATATTCATGCTGTGATATTCATAGCTTCACACCTATCATCCAGAAACTTCTCAAGCTCTCTGGATGCAGAAGGAGCTATCAGACTGGCAGCAGCTTAGCATGCTAAGATTACAGTGAGCAACTAAATTTACCTTACCAAACCAATTACAGCCTCACTGACTACAGTAAGGGAACTAAATGTACCTACCAAAAACACAGCTTCCACAAAACACAGTGAGTCACTCACAAAAAAAATCACAGATCAATAGACTCGAAAGGGAGGAGTCATTTTCTCAGCCACTAAAAGAAATTGGAACTAGGATAGTTATGCATCTTTCATCTTTTCAAAAGAGATTATGTAAAAAGGGATCCTGCAATAAGCAGGGTACGGCTCAGGGTAGGTATCATTGTTTAGTACAGTAGGAAGCATGCAAGTTCTGTGGTTAAATTCTCTGAACAACAAATTGTGGTTCAAATGCAAGATGGGAGTTACACCTTTTTAGTTTAAAATTCACAACATGGCACAATTTTGTTCTTCCTCCTCTTTTATTGCTGGTTGGTTCTAAGTGTAATTAGAGTATAAACTTGGAAATTCACATGTTTTCCTGGATAAAGAGAAAGCATAGAGTTTCATAACAAGCTATAACAGGTATGTACCGCAGATCCAATGGGGTTGAAATTAGAAATCATGGGGCATTCTCGTCATTCTCCAAAGGGAAGGGGGTGACATAAATTAGAGTAGGATGAGGAATTGAAGGTTGTTTAGGAAGTGAGTCCAACTTTAATAACCCTAACTTCACTAGTATCTCTTTGCACTCTGCCACTGTAGTAGCTATATACAAAGAGTTGGGGATGGTAATTAAAGAAAATCCCCAGTGGTAATGAATCCTAGCAGAAACCAGAAGTGTAGTGATTTCTTTCAACTTACATATTCTATTTGGGATAACTGGACAGTTATCTGGTAACTTTTGAAGCTCATAGCCCTCAAAAGTTATGTTTGGGGTGTTTCTTACTGATCTTCATACAGAGTATGATATTACAAAATTGTATGTCTGCAGGGGGCTTAGGGTGTAAAGATCTGAAGTGTCTGAAGCATGTAAAATTTTTGACCCCCAAATCTGATAACGGTGATTGAAGAGGTTTCAGAGTAGATTGTGTAATATCATTCATTTACTCGCGTATACTCCATATTCTCAGATTATTTTTCTATTCCTGTTATCAAGGTCTTTGACTTTCATTTGGACCTGGAGAAATGTGCATTGCTGATGACATGTTCCCTATGTACAGTAGGTCATTGTATGCCACACTGAGTTCATCATACTTCATTTCAAGTTCAAGTTAAAGTAACTGTTTCTGGGAACTGGACAACGTATTTTTAAATTTGAGCCAGAATATATTATTGCATTCACTCAGAAGCCGGAAACGGTATACATGGTTTTGAGCTTCAGAGTCTGTCCCTAAAGCTGCTAAAGTATTGAGTAATTTACTGGAGACAAACATGCTGCTAAAACCAGATGGAAAAATCTCAACTCCTAACTTGACTGACAGTTAGGGATACAACAGGAGATTGGAAAAGATAAACACATGGTGGAAGTATCACAAAAGGAAAGGTCTCATACAGAAACCAAGGGACCAAGCTGAAGGCTCTATGGTAATTTATCCTGGAAGAACTAAGAATAATCAGATTATCTTCATATATCTTGTCCTCAGCATAGGATATACTTTAGTACCGTTTATTATTATTAATATAATTATATAATATACAGTCTTTTAATGTTCCATAAAATTACCTGAAAATGTGTAAATGAAAGGGGAGAGAAGTGAATGAAACCCCTTTCCTGTATTTGCTAGGTTATGTATTGGACCTCAACTCCCAAGAAGTCTGTTGCAGGAGGAGGGAGGAGAATTGAGCTCTGGAGGAAATTAGTAGAGAGTCCAAACATTAATGTGAATCCCTTATTGAAGTCAATAGTAGATTCATTCTAAAAATCAGTTCTCTCTTTTTTCAATACTAGTAGGCAAATGATTGTCAGCCAAAAGATATAAGAAGATGGACACTGTAGTCCCTTTCAAACTTTTTTGTTCTGTTTAGCATGTTTTTAATTTTACTTTTACTTTTTCAACTTATTTTTTTCTGAAATGCATTACATTGCATTTACAAGTCAGGATGTGATTATAAGGTTCCAGCCAAACTACACTTTAACCACTTGCTGTCCGTCCCGTAGCAAATTTACTGCTACAGGTCTCCTGTGCAGGATCACACATATATATATATATATATATATATATATATATATATATACACATGATTATGCACTTTCTGCAGGTCTCCTGTGCAGGATCATATATATATATATATATATATATATATATATATATATATATATATATATACTATATATATATATATATATAGTAGCAGAATACATATTGGCCTACATTTAGGAAAAAAATTGATTTTTTTTACATTTTTATATTGTGTATGTTTTATAGCAAAAAGTCAAACATTTTGCTCTTTTTTTTTCCCAAATTTATTAGGGTTTTTTTGTATATAACACAAAAAATACAAAAACACAGTGGTGATCAAATACCACCAAAAGAAAGCTCTATTTGTGGGAAAAAAATGACATGAATTTTATTTGGGTACAGCGTCGCATGACCACGCAATTGTCAGTTAAATTAACGCAGGTGCATCACAAAAAATGGCCTGGTCATGAAGGAGGTACATCTTCTGGAGGTCAAGCGGATAAATTAAATGGTTTTCCAGCTACTCCAACTGGATTATTTCTCCATTAACAATTAGTATACTCAACCATAAGCACAAGAGCTATGCATTTTTCTCTTCAATCTGACAGACACCATTTCTTCGGAAACGTTTCTGCTTGAATTACCTTTATGCTTGCACTAGTTGATTTTAGCTTCCAAATAACATTTAAGTTACTGACACATCATACTTTCAGGACAAATTTAAAGTTAGATCTTGGTACATCTTAACCACTTAGGGATCAGGCCCATTTCTGATTACAAGTAAAATCAAATTTTTTTTTGCTAGAAAATTACTTAGGACCCCCAAACATTATATATATATATATATATATATATATATATTTTTTTTAGCAGAGACTCTGGAGAATAAAATGGCGGTCATACGCTGTTTGCGCACTGGTCTTCCAAATGCAATTTTTTTGAAAAAAATACATTTAAAAAAAACTAAACAGTAAATTAAGCCCAAATCCATATTGTGAAAGATAATGTTACTCTGAGACCATAGATACCTGTAAATAGATACCTGTACGGCGATCCGCGGGAATGCTCCTGGAGGTGAGAGTGCACCGCCAGTGGAGTGCTCCCACCCCCATTAGGCAGCAGGGATGCCGATTTACGGGACCGGCGGCTCGATTGGCACGGGAACCCGCGATCGCTTCCCACTGAGAGAGACGGACAGTCTGCTGTTGTAAACACAGCTGGCCGTTGTTCTCTCTGGAATGATCACTGAGCTCCTGTGATCCTCCTTTATAGGACCACAGGTCTCTGTGGTAATTTCACAAGTCCCTCCCCCATACAGTTAGAAAACACCCCCTAGGTTCACACTTTACCCTTTGATCACCCCTAGATTACAGTTTTTTCTGATTGCTTAAACACATTTTTTGTAACTATTGGCTATTTTTGCAAAACTCTACACTCAAATAAGAAAACCTTTCACCCAATTATCAAAACATTGTAGTTCTCTTGCAAAAGCGAACACAGCTAGATTAACTCTTCACACCTTCGTAAAAATGGTGTTTTCGTATCAAACAGTAAACACAAGCCATCATCTACTAAGCACACAATGTGTGTAACGCTGAGCGCTCCGGTCCCTGCTTCTGGACTGGAGCGCTCGCAGCGTTCGTTCCAGATCCACTCACCTGGGCCCGCTCCGGCTCCCTCCTCCGCTCCCCGCTCACATGGTTCCCGGAGCGCGCGCCCCTGCACCATAGGGCGCGCGCGCGCAGGTCGTTTGAAATTTAAGGGGCCTGTGCACCAGTAATTGGTGCCTGGTCCAAACCTCCCTTCCTGTTTCCTGTGACCTGTTTTCTGTTTCCTGTGACCTGTGACCTGTTTCCGGTTTCCTGTGACCTGTTTCCTGTGACCTGTTTCCTGTGACCTGTTTCCTGTTTCCTATATAAGTGACCTGCCCCTTCCAGCCATTGCCGGATCTTTGTTGCCTTGTTGCCTTAGTGAAAGCGTTATTTGTGTAATCCTTTGCCTGTTGCCGAACCCTTTGCTAACGACTATCGCCTCTGAACCTGTGCTGCCTGCCCTGACCTTTGCTACGTCTGACTACGCCTCTGCCTGTCCCTTTTGTACTACGCCTATATCAGCAGTCGGTGAGGTTGAGCCGCTACCAGAGGACACGACCTGGTAGTTACCGCAGCAGCAAGCCCATCCCGCCTTGCGGCGGGCTCTTGTGAAAACCAGTAACTACTTAGAACCGATCCTCCGGTACGGTCCACGCCAATCCCTCACTGACACAGCGGATCCACTCCCTGCACCGCTCCTGCTACCAGTCCGGACCCTGACAGTAAGATCCGGCCATGGATCCCGCTGATGTTCCTCTGCCTAGTATCGCGGACCTTATTACAGTTGTGGCCCAGCAGTCGCAGCAGATCGCTCAGCAAGGTCAACAGAATGCACAGTTGACCGCCATGCTGCAGCAGCTTCTTCCAGCACAGCAGCAGCCGCCTCCACCGCCTGCATCTGCTTCACCACCGCAGCCTGTGGCCGCCGCCACTTCTAGAGTCCGTCTGTCCATGCCGGCCAAGTACGACGGTGATCCCAAGTTGTGCCGCGGATTCTTATCCCAATGCTCCCTTCACCTGGAGATGTCGGCTGACCAGTTCCCCTCGGAGCGAGCCAAGGTGGCATTTGTCGTTAGCCTGCTTTCGGGGAAGGCCCTGGCCTGGGCTACACCACTTTGGGACCGCAACGATCCTGCCACTGCCAGTGTCCAGAGTTTCTTTGTGGAATTCCGGAGTGTTTTTGAGGAGCCAGCCCGGGCTGCCTCAGCAGAGACTGCGTTATTGAACTTGTCCCAGGGGAGTTCCTCTGTCGGAGACTATGCTATCCATTTCCGCACCCTGGCTTCGGAACTCTCCTGGAATAACGAGGCGCTCTGTGCTACCTTTAAGAAAGGCTTGTCCAGCGCCATAAAGGACGTCCTGGCCGCACGAGAAGTCCCTACCAACCTGAGTGACCTCATCCATTTGGCCACCAGGATTGACCTGCGTTTTGCTGAGCGACGAGAGGAACTCCTACAGGAAAAGGGAAGTGCTCGTCCCAGACGCTTTCCTCGTCTGGCGCCTATCTTCCAGCCTCCACCGCAACCCTCTTCTGGGCCTCCCGCCGAGGAAGCCATGCAGGTGGATCGGTCTCGCCTGACCACGCAAGAAAGGAACCACCGTAGAGATGAGAACCTCTGTTTGTACTGTGCCAGTACTAAGCACTTTCTAAAGGACTGTCCTCTCCGTCCACCGCGTCAGGGAAACGCTCGCACCTAGTCAACGTGGAAGAGGCGTTGCTAGGTGTGAATACCTCCTCTCCACGCATTACGGTACCCGTGCGGATTTCCGTGTCCGCCAAGATCTCCTTTGCTGCCTCTGCCTTTCTGGATTCCGGTTCAGCCGGTAACTTCATCGACGCCTCGCTGGTAAACAAGTTCCACATCCCTGTGGTTCGTTTACTGAAGCCCATCTTCATCTCCACAGTTAATATACACAACGTTCGACCTGCGCCAATGAAAGAGTCAAGTACATTCGATCTTATGAAAAAAGTTTCAACTGTGGCTGTAGTTAGTCTTTTTAGGAAGTATGCAGGATAGTTCAATCCCTGGGGTTAGTGGAGATGGATGGTGGAGGTGGCTGCAGGCTTCATACAGAGCTAGAGGGACTCTGCAACAGACAAAAAGGGGTAGGAGAAGAAAAGCAGTGCCACCTCAGTGTAGATCCTCGCCTGAGGAAGGAGCACGCATGCTCCGAACGCGAGCACCCCCCTGCCACTATTGGATGTAAGCCTGGATACTGAACGCTGCCAGAACCACAGGAAGTGTCGGACTCCACCGGCACAGCCAGGACCATGGCCGCCACAGTGTACTTCCCGAACATCCCTGCAGTGTTGCAGAAGAACTATTACCATTTGCTGATCAACGATTTCCTCTGTGTGAGTTACTACGTTGTTTTTATGTAATAAATAACCTTTTAATCTACACTGAGGTGGCGCTGCTTTTCTTCTCCTACCCCTTTTTATCTCCACAGTTAATGGAGAGAGACTCGACGGTATGGTGCAGTTCCGTACAGAACCCCTCCAGATGGACATCAGAGTCCTGCATTCTGAGCGATTGGAGTTTTTTGTGTTACCCCATTGCACCTCAGAACTCCTCTTGGGTCTGCCCTGGCTCCAGCGCCATTGTCCCGTTCTGGATTGGACCTCCGGAGAGGTTCGAAGCTGGGGTTCGGCTTGTTTCGGCAGATGTCTCAAGTCGGTACGAGTCAAGTCTGCACCTGTTATTTCTCCTCCTCCCGGTCTGCCTGAACCATATGCGGATTTTCCAGACGTTTTTTGCAAGAAACAGGCGGAGGTGTTGCCTCCACATAGGCCATATGACTGCCCCATTGACTTGCAACCTGGCACTATGCCGCCTAGAGGAAGAATCTATCCTCTCTCCCCTCCAGAGACTCTAGCCATGTCAGAGTATATCCAGGAGAACCTGCAGAGAGGGTTTATCAGGAAATCCTCTTCTCCTGCCGGAGCAGGATTCTTCTTTGTTGCGAAGAAGGACGGTACCCTTAGGCCTTGCATAGACTTTCGGGGTCTCAACAGCATTACTGTAAAGAACCGTTACCCTCTTCCCCTGATTACGGAACTCTTTGACCGGTTACAAGGCGCCAAGTACTTCACCAAGTTGGATCTCAGAGGGGCCTATAACCTTATTCGCATCCGAGAGGGTGACGAGTGGAAGACGGCTTTTAACGGGCATTTTGAGTACTTAGTCATGCCTTTCGGGCTCTGTAACGCTCCAGCGGTCTTCCAGGAGTTCGTTAACGACATTTTCCGAGACCTGCTCTATACCTGTGTCGTGGTCTATTTGGATGACATCCTCATCTTCTCTACTAACTTGGATCAACACCGTGCTCATGTCCGCTTAGTACTCTCCCGTCTCAGAAAGAACCGTCTCTACGCTAAATTTGAAAAGTGTTTGTTCGACCGTACCAGCCTTCCCTTCCTGGGCTACATCATTTCTGCCAAGGGACTACAAATGGATCCTGCCAAACTGTCTGCCATCCTGGACTGGCCTCGTCCCTCTGGCCTTAAGGCCATCCAGCGATTCCTCGGATTCGCAAACTATTATAGACAGTTCATCCCGCATTACTCCACCCTTGTGGCACCAATTGTAGCCCTAACCAAGAAGGGGGCTAACCCGAAATCTTGGCCACCCCAGGCTGAGAAGGCCTTAAGCGCTCTTAAGTCTGCCTTTGCCACCGCCCCAGTTCTGTCCAGACCGGATCCTACTAAGCCGTTCTACCTGGAAGTAGACGCTTCCTCTGTTGGTGCTGGTGCTTTGCTCATGCAAAAGACTACGAGAGGCAAGTCGGTTACTTGCGGGTTTTTCTCTAAGACTTTCTCTCCCGCTGAAAGAAATTATTCTATTGGGGATAGAGAATTACTCGCCATCAAGCTGGCCTTGGAAGAGTGGCGGCATTTACTGGAAGGATCGGTACATCCCGTGAACATCTACACGGATCATAAAAATGTATCTTACCTCCAGTCTGCTCAGAGACTAAATCCCCGCCAAGCTCGCTGGTCTCTATTTTTTGCCAGATTTAACTTCCGGATCCACTTTCGTCCAGCGAGCAAGAACCTCAGGGCCGATGCCCTCTCTCGTTCGTCTGATGTCACAGGAGAGGAAGTCAAGCCACAGCACATTGTGCCCCCGGAATGTCTGGTCACCGTGGCACCTATAGACTTGCGTAACCTCCCTCCCGGAAAGACCTATGTTTCTCCCCATCTTCGCCTAAAGGTTCTTAAGTGGGGACATTCTTCTCTTCTTGCAGGACATCCTGGCGTCCGAAAGACTCTACAACTTATCTCCAGGAGATATTGGTGGCCATCCTTGGAGAAGGACATCTCTGAATTTGTACAGTCCTGCTCTGTATGTGCCAGAGACAAAACCCCTCGCCAAAGACCCGCCGGCTTTCTCCAGCCACTTCCCATACCAGAGACCCCTTGGTCCAATATCGCGATGGACTTTGTTACGGACCTACCACCATCTCACGGGAAAACGATAATTTGGGTCGTCGAAGATGGCGCACTTCATCCCGTTGCCAGCCTTACCATCCGCACCTCAGTTGGCCAAGCATTTACTCCGACACATCTTCCGGTTACACGGCCTGCCTTCACATATTGTCTCCGATAGAGGAGTCCAGTTTGTGTCCAAGTTCTGGAGGGCTCTCTGTGGACGGCTTAAAATCAAGCTGGATTTCTCTTCTTCATACCACCCCCAAACCAACGGACAAGTAGAGCGGGTCAATCAAATCTTGGGCGACTACCTTCGCCACTTCGTTTCCTCCCGTCAAGACGATTGGGTCGACCTCCTCCCTTGGGCGGAGTTCTCCTATAACCACAAAGACTCTTCCGCCACCAACAAGTCTCCCTTCTTCGTGGTTTACGGTCGTTATCCTCTGCCTCCTCTGCCGTAATCCTCCTCCTCCGGTGTACCTGCAGTGGATGACCTGGTGCAAGACTTTTCTGCCATCTGGCGTGAGACCCGCCTGTCCCTCTTACAGGCCTCATCCCGCATGAAAATCCAAGCGGACAAGAAACGTGGGTCTCCTCCTGTCCTGGTTCTTGGGGACAGAGTTTGGCTCTCCTCCAAGTACGTCCGCTTCAGGGTTCCTAGTTACAAGCTTGGTCCTCGTTATTTGGGACCCTACAAGGTCAAGAAGAGGATAAATCCTGCGTGTTACCAACTCCATCTCCCTCCCTCCCTTAAAATTCCCAACTGTTTTCATGTCTCCCTCCTCAAGCCTGCGGTCTTTAATCGCTTTTCCCCCAAGAATCTTCCTCCCACGCCTGTATCCGGTACCTCGGATGTCTTCTCCGTTCAGGAGATATTGGCCTCTAAATTGGTCAGGGGGAGAAGATATTTTTTGGTGGACTGGGAGGGCTGCGGTCCTGAAGAGAGATCCTGGGAGCCAGAGGAGAATATCTTGGACCGTAACCTCATCCTCAGGTTTCTGGGTACCAAAAAGAGGGGGAGACCAAAGGGGGGGTACTGTAACGCTGAGCGCTCCGGTCCCTGCTTCTGGACCGGAGCGCTCGCAGCGTTCGTTCCAGATCCACTCACCTGTGCCCTCTCCGGCTCCCTCCTCCGCTCCCCACTCACATGGTTCCCGGAGCGCGCGCCCCTGCACCATAGGGCGCGCGCGCGCAGGTCGTTTGAAATTTAAGGGGCCTGTGCACCAGTAATTGGTGCCTGGTCCAAACCTCCCTTCCTGTTTCCTGTGACCTGTTTCCTGTGACCTGTGATCTGTTTCCTGTTTCCTGTGACCTGTTTCCTGTGACCTGTTTCCTGTTTCCTATATAAGTGACCTGCCCCTTCCAGCCATTGCCGGATCTTTGTTGCCTTGTTGCCTTAGTGAAAGCGTTATTTGTGTAATCCTTTGCCTGTTGCCGAACCCTTTGCTAACGACTATCGCCTCTGAACCTGTGCTGCCTGCCCTGACCTTTGCTACGTCTGACTACGCCTCTGCCTGTCCCTTTTGTACTACGCCTATATCAGCAGTCGGTGAGGTTGAGCCGCTACCAGAGGACACGACCTGGTAGTTACCGCCGCAGCAAGCCCATCCCGCCTTGCGGCGGGCTCTTGTGAAAACCAGTAACTACTTAGAACCGATCCTCCGGTACGGTCCACGCCAATCCCTCACTGACACAGCGGATCCACTCCCTGCACCGCTCCTGCTACCAGTCCGGACCCTGACAATGTGCCAACTACACACTGATGGTATGAATACAAAACACATCTGGCTTTTGCTTTCTCTGTGTACAGATGTCAATTTGAGGTCATACTTTTGTCATAGTGTCATGTAAACATACAAGGATCCAAACTTCAAGTATTGGTGTTTATTCACACTCATCAAAACCAAGACAAAGTCAGAACACAAAATAGTAATTTCACAAAAAAAAAAGACAATCAGCCTACATCATGTCGTCTTTCTGGGTCCGGCCACAAACTTTCGTCCACATCGCATGTGATATCCTCCAGTCCAAGGCACCGGGATAATATCTCCTTGAATGCCGTATCCAGGCCTGACATGATGCCTGGTCAATATCTCCACATGCCTCCTCCATTGCCTGTAAAAGGGCTACCTGTTGATGAGGATGACGGTCAAACATTTTCCAGCGCCAGGCAGAGAAGAACTCCTCGATGGGTTGTAAGAATTAAGAGTATGGAGGGAGGTTAAGTGCCATGAACAATGGGTGGTCTGTAAACCAGTTGTGGACCAAAGTAGCCCTATGGAAACTAACATTGTCCCATATGATGACATATCGGGTATGCTCTGGTCTCTGAACAGTTAGCATGTCATGTAAGGTGTCCAGGAATGCAATACGTAATGTGTGCAGTGTTGTATGGGCCTATGGTTGCATGAGGGTGAACATCACCATTTTGGCTTATAGCTGCACACATGGTTATGTTACCACACGTTGTCCTGGGACATTGATGATGGCATGGTGTCCAATAATGTTCCTGCCACGTCTCCTGGTTTTACTGAGGTTACTGTAAAACTGGCCTCATCTACAAAAAGTAGCTCATGTCCCATGGCATCTGCTTCTAGTTCCATCACTCTCTGGACAAGACAAAACAAATGCAACACATCAGGCCCATGCACAGCACTACAGTATGCACTTCCAAATTCAGAACCAATGACACTATAGCTTACCTGCACATAGTCATATCGCAGTTGCTTTACACGTTCTGTGTTTCTCTCGAAAGGAACTCTGTAAATTTGCTTCATTCTTATTCTGTGGCGCGCAAGTACACGACTTAGTGCAGAAATGCTTACACTGTGTATATTTTTAAAGATGGTATCATTATCAATTATTATCAATTATGCGCTGCTGTATTTCGTGCATTATTGCATTATTGGAAATCACCATGTTCACTATATGGGTCTCTTGCTCTGGAGTGAACATTCTTCATCTGCCCCCAACATATGGATGTCTAGCAATTCTGTAAAGTAACAATTTCAGTATTTTTGCATGTATGGTACTGTTGTGTTTCTCATTAGAGTATGGCAGTGCTACAAAGTACTTACCGATTCTCATTTCGAAATATCCTAATGATGCTTGCCACAGTGTAGCGGCTCAAATTAGGCTGAATCCGTTGGCCAGCTTCCCTCAGGGTCATCCCATGGTTGATGACATGGTCCACTATTGTAGCTCTGATGTCATCAGTTATTCTATGTCTTACTCTTCTTACCCTTCCTCTTTCCCCTCCTCGTCCTCTTCTTGCTCCTCCTTGTCCTCTTCCTCTAATGCTCTCGCTTCTTCAACTCCACGTCCTCTTCCTCCAACTTCTTCACCTCCTTCCATTGTACTCCACACAGACAGCTTACCTGTGGCTTATTTATAGTGCTTAGGCTGATTGCAAAGTGAACTAATTATCTAAAACAGTTTTTACATGGGAAAGTGTGCCAGACAGTTGGCAAAATAGTGTTAATGATAGCCATATATGTGTATAATTTTGCTAGGAGTGTGTTGGAAATTTGGTAATTGAGTGTAAGCAGTGAGTTGTGTTTACAGTTCTGCAAAAAGAGTGTTGTGCAGTGAATTGTGCCTACAGTTTTGCAAAGTGTGTGTTACAAAATTGCAAACTGAGTGCAAAGCAGTGTTTGTGCTTTTAGTTTTGCAAACTCAGTGAGTGGTTTTGCTATACGTATTAATAGTTTTAGAAATTGTGCTACAAGAATCACGATTAGCGCTTAAGCATTCAGAAAAAACTGTAACCCCTTCCCTGCCAGTGTCATTATTACAGTAACAGTGCATATTTTTAGAATTGATTACTGTAGTAATGTCACTGGTCCCCCCAAAATTGTAACAAAGGTCAGTTAGGGGTCCAATCTGTCTGCTTCAATGTCACAGTCCCACTAAAAATCGCAGATCCGCACCATTACTAGTAAAAAAAATAAAAATGACATACATTTTTTCCTTGTTTATAGACGCGATAACTTTTGCGCAAACCAATCAAAATACGCTTATTGGGATTTTTTTTACCAAAAATATATAGCAGAATACAAATTGGCCTAAAAGGATGAAAAAAAAATGATTTTTTTTTTTTGGGGGGGGGGGGGGGGGAATGGTATATAGCAGAAAGTAAAAATATTGTTTTATCTTTGGAGGTTTTTTTTAGAATTGTTGCTATTTTTTTGTTTATAGCTCAAAAAATAAAAATCACACAGGTGATCAAATACCGCCAAAAAAAGGTCTATTTGTGGAGAAAAAAAGACACCAATCTTATTTGGGCACAGCGTTGCATACCCATGCAATTGTCCGTTAAAGTAGCGCAGTGCCAAAATCGCAAAAAATTACCTGGTCATTAATGGGGCAAATCCTTCTGGTTCAGAAGGGGTTAAGGCCGTTGGGAGGAAGCGACATATGACGTCGCTCCGGTTCTCCAAGGTCATTAAGTCAAGTGGGAGCCAGCATGCCAGGATCTTTTTCCCCGCTATGGATGGCTCTGGTAAGCATGGAAAACGACTGGGAAGCGGCGGGAGGGGGAGCACCTCTCCTGCCACCCATAAGAATGGTCCCGCGGTGAATCCGCCTCTGGGACAACTTTTATGTAAAAGAGGACTGCCAGCCTTGTAAAAAAATACCGGGGTTATGGCAGCTATCTGCGGCGGGCGGTCCGAAAGTGGTAAAACAGAGACTCTAATTTACAGTGTTATCCCTTTAAGTTATAGGATGCCGCTTGCATTTTCATTTCCTAATTTGTAGTCACACAAATTTTAAGATCCCAGAAAGACAGGACGGGGGGGGCGTGTTTTTATTAGTTATTATTTATTAATAAATTCTTAACCCAATAAAGAAGGACCGGCATCTCCCATTTGAGCTGTTACATGAAATAATCAAAAGAAAAGAGAGGGAAATCCATCTAGTAAGCTAATTTATGTATTCTTGAAAGTCATGGGTAAAAGCAAAGAGGAGCAGAGATGGAAACACAGCATGAATTCATATCCCATTTCTTCCCATCTAACAGAAGCCTGCAACATCAGCTTTCTTTGCTCTGCTGAACACTTGTAAATGTGAGTAAAAGCCTACTATTTGTCACTCTAATGAAAAATGTTTTGTTTGCAGCCATTGACTCAGCAATATTGTATCTGGTGTATTACAGACTTTAAATCATCCACAAGGTACATATGCAGTAAAATGCGCTACATTTTCCACACTGAAAGTGAATCAAAATTCAATTGGACGACATTAGGTTGTTAAAGCACTGTGCATTATTTTTAAATGGTATTTTTTAATATAATTTTTGCACCATTTTAATTCTCTTTTTTTTTGCATCACATTGCTTATGATCATTTCCAGACTCTTTACAACCACTTTATGTTTACGTAAATCCTTACTCTGGACCAGCTTGCTGAAAGCAACAACAGTGGATCATGCCTGCACAATGTGTGTTAGCATGGATGCCTGTAGTGTCCACTAGATGTGCATGTGACAAAGAGGCAATACAGGAGCATAGAGAGAGTTGTCACTATATATAACAGGAAGTGCACAAACAGGAACCCTTATGGCAGGATCAGCATTGATTTTTTATTTTTTTTTTAAGCTGCAAGATGTAAGAAGATTAAATGCAATTTTTTTAATTACATTACTATGAAGGCTTATAGGAGATTTAAAGTGGTTGTAAACCTTTACATATACTCAGTGAAGTGACTGACCCCAGGTGTTACACAGAGATTAAACAAACCCTTCTACATAAGTTGTACCTGTTTATCTGAGTCTTCTCTTCTCTACATCAGTTAAAAGTGCTGAATTTAAAAACTTGTCTGAGCTGTCAGAAATAAAGGGGGCGAAGAGCGAAAGTTACACCCTACAGAGCTCAGTGAGGAGAGCTCTGGAAGTTGATTGGATGGGAAGAAATACAGCCCCCTTCAAACAGCACACAGGAATAGAGATGAGGCTGCTAATCAGCTGGAGATCCCTCCTTTGTCACCTTTTTTCTCTTGGTGTCAGGAAAAAGTTTGCAAAGTGATTCCGGCTGATAGCAGAGAAACAAAGCAGCAGACAGAAAAGACACTTAGTGCTCTTAACCACTTGCCGACTGCCTAACGCCGATCTACGTCGGCAGTCAGCCCCTCACAGGCAAAGTGACATAGGGCTACGTCACTAGCTTGTGAGGGTCTAGGGAGCGAGCGCGCGCCCCCGGAGGCGCGCTCCCGCTCCCACGTGGTCACGGACCCCCCCGCGCGTGTGACCAGCCGATGTCCCTCGGCGATCGGCGGGGGAGAGGGAGAAAGGCAGGCAGCTTGTGTAAACAAGCCACCTGTCATTCTCCTCGGTGTAAAGACACTGATCACACGGATCTACTATGTAGATCCGTTGATCAGTGTCCTTACAGCTGAAGCCACAGCCAATCACAGTAGAAAGCACGCCCCTAGGCACACACACAGCCACTCCCTCCCAAATAAAGTTAACCCCTTCACTACCAGTGTATTTTTACAGTAACAGTGCATATGTATAGCACTGATTACTGTAGAAATGTCACTGGTAACCCCAAAAGTGTCAAAAATGTCAGTCAAGGGTCCGATCTGTCCACCACAATGTCGCAGTCCCGCAAAAAAAATCGCAGATCGCCGCCATTACGCGTTAAAAAAAAAACAACAAAAATGACAAAAATCTTTCCCTTTGTTAGTAAAAGCGATAACTTTTGCGCAAACCAATCAAAATACGCTTTTTGCAATTTTTTTTACCAAACATAGGTAGCATAAAACAAATTGGCCGAAAATGTTAAAAAATTTTGATTTTTACATTTTTTTTGGGGGAATTTCATATAAAAAAATGTGAAAAATATTGCTATTTTTGCAAAATTGACGCTCTTTTTTTGTTTATAGCGCGTGATCAAAAAATCGCACAGGTGATCAAATACCACCAAAAGAAAGCTCTGTTTGTGGGAAAAAAAGGACGCCAAATTTGTTTAGGTACAGCGTCGCACGACCGCGCAATTGTCCGTTAAAGTCACGCAGTGCCGAATCGCAAAATACCCCCTGGTCGGAATGGGGGTAAAATCTTCCGGGGCTTAAGTGGTTAATGGAGACACACTACAGATGGATATATTTTGTTAATATTTCATGACTGAGGTTTACAACCATCTTAGGTTGTGGGGTTTACATCTACTTTAAGATATACTATATATATATATATATATATATATATATATATATATATATATATATACATACATACATACATACATACATACATACTGTGTATATATATATATATATATATATATATATATATATATATATATACACACACATACAGCTGCAAGAAAAAGTATGTGAACCCTTTGGAATGATATGGGTTTCTGCACAAATTGGTCATAAAATGTGATCTGATCATCATCTAAGTCACAACAATAGACAATCACAGTCTGCTTAAACTAATAACACACAAAGAATGAAATGTTGCCATGTTTTTATTGAACACACCATGTAAACATTCACAGTGCAGGTGGAAAAAAGTATGTGAACCCCTAGACTAATGACATCTCCAAGAGCTAATTGGCGTGAGATGTCAGCCAACTGGAGTCTAATCAATGAGATGATTAGATTAGACTCTAGGGATGATCGAACTTTTGAAAAGTTCGGTTCGACCAGAACACCCGAACTTCACGAAAGTTCGGCCCGGATTTCAGAACCCCATTGAAATCAATGGGACCCGAACTTCTGTAATCAAAAAACACCATTTTTAAGCCCTAAAACCCAATAAATGCCCCTAAAAAGTGCCTAGGGTTCTGGGTCATGCCCCATTAACTATTAATCACACAAAAAAAAAGTTCTTAAAAATTGTCATTTTTGATAAAAAAGCCAATTATTGAAAAATTAAAAAAAAAAAAAAAAAGAGATTTTTTTGATTTTTACTTTGGATTTAGTATCTGGGGGGTCTAAAAGGTGTGCATGTGAAGTTTCAGCTCTGTAGCATGTCCAGAACCATGAAAAAAAAAAAAGATAATTTTTCAGTAGAACAGGGATGTGGTTCGGGAGCCTCCTTTAACTTTAACACCTATATGATCTTTTTTTCTGGTTCTGGACATGCTACAGAGCTGAAACTTCACAGGTACACCTTTTAGACCCCCCAGACACAAAATCACACAAAAAAAGTTCTTAAAAATTGTCATTTTTGATAAAAAAGCCAATTATTGAAAAATTAAAAAAAAAAAAAAAAAAAGAGATTTTTTGATTTTTACTTTGGATTTAGTATCTGGGGGGTCTAAAAGGTGTGCATGTGAAGTTTCAGCTCTGTAGCATGTCCAGAACCAGAAAAAAATCAAAAAAAGATCGTTTGTATTAGAAAACTTTAAGCACAGGAATATGGCTTCTCTGCTGTAACACCTTGCCGGTTTAATAGCAGGCATTTTTTTGGGTTCTTTGCAGTCAGGAAAAACATCTGAACTTGTGTATAGTAGTACTGTGCACAAGTTCTGATGTTTTGCCTGCCTCCAAAATTCCCCAAAAAATGCCAGCAAAAACACACCTGGGCATTTTTTTTTTTGACGCTAGCGTTTTTTTTTGGCATTTTTTGGGGTTCTTTTGAGGCAGGCAAAACATCTGAACATGTGTATAGGGGGGATATATAGACATATATGTCTGAATATATACCCCTAGACATATATAGGTGTGATAGTAGCAGAAATAAATGCTTGCGCTAATGAAATCATTTACAGTAATATATTTCTGCTACTATCACACCTATATATGTCTAGGGGTATATATTCAGACATATATGCCTATATATACACCCTATACACATGTTCAGATGTTTTGCCTGCCTCAAAAGAACCCCCAAAAAATGCCAAAAAAAACGCTAGCGTCAAAAAAAAAAAATGCCCAGGTGTGTTTTTGCTGGCATTTTTTGGGGATTTTGGAGGCAGGCAAAACATCAGAACTTGTGCACAGTACCACTATACACAAGTTCAGATGTTTTTCCTGACTGCAAAGAACCCAAAAAAATGCCTGCTATTAAACCGGCAAGGTGTTACAGCAGAGAAGCCATATTCCTGTGCTTAAAGTTTTCTAATACAAACGATCTTTTTTTTTTATGGTTCTGGACATGCTACAGAGCTGAAACTTCACATGTACACTTTTTAGACCCCCCAGATACTAAATCCAAAGTAAAAATCAAAAAATCTCTTTTTTTTTTTTTTTTTTAATTTTTCAATAATTGGCTTTTTTATCAAAAATGACAATTTTTAAGAACTTTTTTTGTGTGATTTTGTGTCTGGGGGGTCTAAAAGGTGTACCTGTGAAGTTTCAGCTCTGTAGCATGTCCAGAACCCCAAAAAAAGATCATATAAGTGTAAAAGAGGGGTCCCACCATCCCTGCTCTACTGAAAAATTATCTTTTTTTCTGGTTCTGGACATGCTACAGAGCTGAAACTTCACAGGTACACTTTTTAGACCCCCCAGACACTAAATCCAAAAAAAGTCATGCCTGCCTCCAAAAATGCCCGATAAATGCAAGAAAAAGCGCCGTAGAGAAGCCGTATTCCTGTTCTAATAAAAATTATAAGAAAATGCTAATTTTTGGGGGGTTCTGGACATGCTACAGAGCTGAAACTTCACATGTACACGTTTTAGACCCCCCAGATACTAAATCCAAAGTAAAAATCAAAAAATCTCTTTTTTTTTTTTTTTTTTTTTTTTTTTTTAATTTTTCAATAATTGTCTTTTTTATCAAAAATGACAATTTTTAAGAACTTTTTTTTGTGTGATTTTGTGTCTGGGGGGGTCTAAAAGGTGTACCTGTGAAGTTTCAGCTCTGTAGCATGTCCAGAACCAGAAAAAAAAAGATCGTTTGTATTAGAAAACTTTAAGCACAGGAATATGGCTTCTCTGCTGTAACACCTTGCCGGTTTAATAGCAGGCATTTTTTTTGGGTTCTTTGCAGTCAGGAAAAACATCTGAACTTGTGTATAGTGGTACTGTGCACAAGTTCTGATGTTTTGCCTGCCTCCAAAACCCCCCAAAAAATGCCAGCAAAAACACACCTGGGCATTTTTTTTTTTGACGCTAGCGTTTTTTTTGGCATTTTTTGGGGTTCTTTTGAGGCAGGCAAAACATCTGAACTTGTGTATAGTGGTACTGTGCACAAGTTCTGATGTTTTGCCTGCCTCCAAAACCCCCCAAAAAATGCCAGCAAAAACACACCTGGGCATTTTTTTTTTGACACTAGCGTTTTTTTGGCATTTTTTGGGGTTCTTTTGAGGCAGGCAAAACATCTGAACATGTGTATAGGGGGTATATATAGGCATATATGTCTGAATATATACCCCTAGACATATATAGGTGTGATAGTAGCAGAAATATATTACTGTAAATGATTTCATTAGCGCAAGCATTTATTTCTGCTACTATCACACCTATATATGTCTAGGGGTATATATTCAGACATATATGTCTATATATACCCCCTATACACATATTCAGATGTCATGTCTGACATCAAACATGTCCTCAAAAAAGCACTGGCAGTGGCAGCCCCTGCAGCATTAAAAAATGCTTGCTTGTGAGAAGCCACATACCTGTCCCGAAGCAGAGAAATGATCATTTCTCTATAGCGGTCACCCTGCTATGGAAGGGTTTTGTCACCCTGCCATAGCAGTCACTGTCAGTTAACCCTACACTACACTACGGTCCCCTGACACTTAACACTTTCCCTACAGAAACTAAATTTTTGAAGCTAACTTAAGTGTAAAGGAGCACTCTAACTACACTAGATATCCCTTTCCTCACACTAAAAATAGCTAAATGACACTTTTAAAGTAAAATTAACAGAACTGCTTCCACTCTCTTCCATGTCCAGTATAACAATGCTGGGAATATGGCGGGGGCGATCTTATATACTGGGGGGCGTATTCACTAATGATTGGTCTAGGGACCCCCTAGTCACTCCAATCACATTCCTAGCATTCTCCTGCCCCCTCAATTGGCTTTTGCTAATGGTTCTGGTCCAATCACGGGCTTTTAAAGCCCATTTCCTGAAGCATTGCATTTTGGGCGGTTCTGGTTGCCGAATTCCGAACTTTTTGGGCAAAAAGTTCTAAATTCGGCCGAACCTCGAACACCCAATGTTCGGGCCGAACCGATGGTGGACCCGAACCGTTCGATCATCCCTATTAGACTCCAGAGCTCGGCAGTTCCTAAATGTTTTGCAGGACAATTTCATGGGTCAGATGGTGAATGCACCGACAAGAAACAATGCGGTACTTGACCTACTGATTACCAACAATACAGACCTGCTCACGGATATAGAAATACGGGACAACTTAGGGAACAGTGACCATAGGTCAATTGGTTTCAGTATTAATTACAGTAATAGGAAGCACAAGGGTAATATAAGGACACTGAATTTCAAAAGAGCCAATTTCCCTAAACTGCGCTCGCTGCTAGAAAATATCAAATGGGATAGAACCCTGGGAACAAAGAACACGGAGGAAAAATGGGAGTGCTTCAAGAGCATACTTAACAAGGGGATTGGCCAGTGCATTCCACAGGGAAATAAATTTAAAAGAGCAAAACTAAACCCTGGGTGGCTAAACTCCAACATAAAAATGTATATTAGAGCTAAAGAAAAGGCCTTCAAAAAATACAAGACTGAGGGGTCATTGGCAGCATTTAAGCACTACAAAGAGTGTAATAAGAAATGTAAAGACGAAATCAGGGCGGCTAAAATAGAACACGAGAGACATATAGCGGAGGAGAGTAAAAAGAACCCCAAGAAGTTCTTTAAGTATATAAACAGTAGGAAAGCGAGGCCAGAGCACATTGGCCCCATAAAAGATGATAAAGGAAAAATGGCCACAGAGGACAGAGAAAAGGCGGAATAATTTCTTTTCTTCAGTCTTCACAAAGGAATCGGGGGGCTACACGAACCTTGCTTGTAAGGACGAACTAAATAATACACCTCAGGAAGTGCCGCCATGGCTAACAGAGGATAGACTTAGAGCTAAACTAGAGAAACTTAACATAAATAAATCCCCGGGACCGGATGGCTTGCACCCCAGGGGTCTTAATGAGCTCAGCCAGGTGATTGCCAGACCATTATTCTTGATCTTTAAGGATAGTTTACAGACGGGTATGGTGCCAGCTGATTGGAAAAAAGCCAACGTGGTACCAATATTTAAAAAGGGGCCGAGATATATCCCGGGTAACTATAGGCCGGTCAGCCTAACATCAGTAGTCTGCAAAATTTTGGAGGGATAAGGGACCACATACAAGACTTTAGTAATGAAAACGGTATTATAAGTAGTAATCAGCATGGATTCATGAAAAATTGTTTGTGCCAAACCAATCTATTAACCTTCTACGATGAAGTGAGCTGCCACCTAGATAAAGGTAAGCCTGTGGATGTGGTGTATCTGGACTTTGCAAAGGCCTTTAACACCGTTCCCCACAAACGCTTAATGTACAAACTAAGGAAAGTAGGTATGGACCATAAGGTGAGTACCTGGATAGAGAACTGGCTCCAGGGGAGAGTACAGAGGGTGGTGATTAATGGGGAGTACTCGGACTGGGCGGGTGTGGAAAGTGGGGTCCCCCAGGGTTCTGTCCTTGGACCAATCCAGTTTAATTTATTCATAAATGATCTAGAGGAGGGGATATCTAGTACAATCTCAGTATTTGCAGATGATACTAAATTAGGCTTGCCAATATCTTCTATGCAGGATGTGGAAACCTTGCAAGCGGACCTGAACAAAATAACGGGGTGGGCAACTACATGGCAGATGAGATTTAATGTTGAAAAATGTAAAGTAATGCACTTGGGGGCCAGAAACCAGAAAGCAAGCTACTCACTAGAGGGGGAACCTCTGGGGGAGTCTAGGATGGAAAGGGACCTGGGGGTACTGGTAGACAACAGGCTTGGCAGTGGCATGCAATGCCAAGCCGCCGCAAGCAAAGCCAACAGAATACTGGGTTGTATAAAAAAGGGGATTCACTCCAGAAATAAAGAGATTATTCTTCCACTCTACAAGACTATGGTCCGGCCACATCTGGAGTATGCTGTCCAGTTCTGGGCACCGGTCCTCAGGAAGGATGTGCTGGAACTGGAGAAAGTCCAGAGAAGGGCAACAAAAATAATTAGGGGAATGGAGGACATCAGCTATGAGGAAAGACTACAAGCACTGAACCTATTCTCTCTGGAGAAGAGAAGATTGAGGGGGGATATGATATCAATGAACAAATACTGTACTGGCGACCCTAGCATAAGGAACAAACTATTCAGAGAGAGGAGATACAATAAGACACGTGGCCACTCACTAAAACTTGAGGAAAGGCGGTTTAACCTTAAAGTGCGTAAGGGGTTCTTCACTGTAAGAGCGGTAGGGATGTGGAATTCTCTTCCACAAGCAGTCGTATCAGCAGGGAGCATTGATAGTTTCAAAAAACTATTAGATGGACACCATAAAGACCACAACATACAGGGGTATACAATGTACGGTTAAAAGCAAACACACACACACATCATAGGTTGAACTGGATGGACTGATGTCTTTTTTCAACCTCACTAACTATGTAACTATGAGATAGGAGGTGTTGGTTACAGCTGCCCTGCCCTATAAAAACACACACCAGTTCTGGGTTTGCTTTTCACAAGAAGCATTGCCTGATGTGAATGATGCCTCGCACAAAAGAGCTCTCAGAAGACCTACGATTAAGAATTGTTGACTTACATAAAGCTGGAAAGGGTTATAAAAGTATATTCAAAAGCCTTGCTGTTCATCAGTCCACAGTAAGACAAATTGTCTATAAATGGAGAAAGTTCAGCACTGCTGCTACTCTCTCTAGGAATGGCCATCCTGTAAAGATGACTGCAAGAGCACAGACTGCTCAATGAGGCGAAGAAGAATCCTAGAGTGTCAGCTAAAGACTTACAAAAGTCACTGGCAAATGTTAACATCCCTGTTAGCGAATCTACAATACGTAAAACACTAAACAAGAATGGATTTCATGGGAGGATACCACAGAGGAAGCCACCGCTGTCCAAACAAAACATTGCTGCATGTTTACAGTTTGCACAAGAGCACCTGGATGTTCCACAGCAGTACTGGCATAATATTCTGTTCACAGATGAAACCAAAGTTGAGTTGTTTGGAAGAAACACACAACACTATGTGTAGCGAAAAAGAGGCACAGCACACCAACATCAAAGCCTCATCCCAACTGTGAAGTATGGTGGTGGGGGCATCATGGTTTGGGGCTCCTTTGCTGCGTCAGGGCCTGGACGGATTGCTATCATCATAGGAAAAATTAATTCCCAAGTTTATCAAGACATTTTGCAGGAGAATTTAAGGTCATCTGTCTACCAGCTGAAGCTCAACAGAAGATGGGTGTTGCAACAGGACAATGACCCAAAGCATAGAAGTAAATCAACAACAGAATGGCTTAAACAAAAGAAAATACGCCTTCTGAAGTGGCCCAGTCAGAGTCCTTACCTCAACCTGATTGAGATGCTGTGGCATGACCTCAAGAAAGCGATTCACACCAGACATCCCAAGAATATTGCTGAACTGAAACAGTTCTGTAAAGAGGAATGGTCAAGAATTACTCCTGACCCTTGTGCAAGTCTGATCTGCAACTACAGGAAACGTTTGGTTGAAGTTATTGCTGCCAAAGGAGGCTCAACCAGTTATTAAATCCAAGGGTTCACATACTTGTTCCACCTGCACTGTGAATGTTTACATGGTGTGTTCAATAAAAACATGGCAACATTTCATTCTTCGTGTGTTATTAGTCTAAGCAGACTGTGATTGTCTATTGTTGTGACTTAGATGATGATCAGATCACAATTTATGACCAATTTGTGCAGAAATCCATATCATTCCAAAGGGTTCACATAATTTTGATTGCAGCTGTGTGTATATATTATATATATATATTTATTTATACACTGCATATATATATATAACAACAAAAGGACCCCTTGATTCACCCAGGCCATTTGAAAGTGACAAGTGTTTAGTCAGTATTGGACCATTTCATTTTATTCAAAACAAAGTTCCCTTTGATCCACATCAGTAAATCCTCTGAAGGATACTTTTGTCTTTGGCATGCTGGTTTCCTTGGGGTTTTTCAAGTTTATCCAAAGTGATTAACTATGATATTAGCATGTGATATAATGAGGAGTTGTTGAGAAAGTTAGGTTTTCTGGTGTACAACTGTGATTAATTTTGACTTTGTTGCTATTAAGTTTAGAAAATGATTATTTCATGTTTTCGGATGATTACTTCCTAATCCTCATGCACATTAGGCCTAAAGAAATGCTGCTTTTACAGTATTCTGGTATTCTTCCAGCTTGCAAAAGTACCTCTGTTTTAGCCAATGTGTCTATGCACACAGGCATTTACAGGCCTACTAGAAGAGCAGAGTTTACAGGATGAAAAAATATCAACAGCACATTTAGGAGAGGAGCTTTTGAGCATAAAAAAGCACTTGATGTGCCTAAAAGCATGTACAGTATATGCACCTAATCGCTGGCCAATGAAATTCATTAATGCCCAAATGTTTGATGGGACTAAATGTGCCTAAACGCATGTGCAATAAACTGCTTTAGGTACATTTTTTTACGCAGCTTTTCTTTTGTCAGGAGCCCTGGTGTTTAGAGGAGAAAAGCAATCGCTCAGTGTTCATGAGACACTGGAAAGCCATGACAGGTTCACATGTGGTTCTGCTATATGCTATTGCCTATGAAAAGATTTTTAGCGTTAATTAAATTTATTAGCAACGTTTAATTGCATGGCTTGGATATATAGATGACGTGTTCACAGTCCAAAAGGGTGATGAGTCATCCCGGTAATGATTACAAAAAGGTATGGTAGAGACACACAGATCTTGACTGGTAGGAATAGCCTGGTTAGGGACCTGTACAAAATACCCACTGACAGGAAAATATTGGGATCTAGAGCACAATTTGAGTGGGTAGCTGTAGGTGACCCTGTGATGTCTGTGTAATAATAAGTTAGAGTAAATGAAAAAACTAAAGGAGAGGGAATATTTCATTACTAGAAAATGTACAATTTCCAGTGAAATTGTGTGAAGTGTTCTTGCCGCCACCAGTAGTCTCCAGCTGGAGTGGGCAGAGTAACTATGAGTGTGTGTGTGTGGGGGTGTGTGTGTGTAGTGTGTGTGTGGGTGGTGTGTGTGTGTGGTGTGTGTGTGTGTTTGTGTGTGTGTGGTGTGTATGTGGTCTGTGTGTTGTGTGTGTGTGTGTGTGTGTGTGTGGTGTGTGTGTTGTGTGTGTGGTGTTGTGTGTGTGTTTGTTTGTGTGGTGTGTGTGTGTGTGTTGTGTGTGTGTGTGTGTGGTGTTGTGTGTGTTGTGGTGTGTGTGTGTGGTGCATGTGTGTGTTTTGTGTGTGTGTGTGTGTGTTGTGGTGTGTGTGTGGTGTGTGTGTGTGGGAGTGGCAGCAATTAAGAAATGTTGGCAGTTGGAAACCAATGGTCTAGTTTTGAATATTCTGGAATATTCCGCCATTCATTCTTATGGGGCAACGGGCAAATTACATTCATTCCTATGGGACCAATTTCACCAAATTTCGCCACAAAAATGACAATATTTTGCAAAGAATTTGGCGAAACCTTTCAAAAAGTAATAGCTGCACTCCCGCTGTGTTTAGACACAACAGGAGCCAGATGACGGGGGGAGTGGGCTCGATCGCTGCCGGCCTCCTGCGATCTTCAGTTAGAATGACAGAAAAGCCTCCAGCTTATGTAAACAAAGCAGGCGGCTTTTCTGTCAGAGAGGCAAGGAAAGATCTTGTGATTTAGCTAAGCTGAATTACAGATCTCTCTCTGCCTCTGTCCAACTCATCCCCTCACACAGTAAGTAAGCACAAAAGGGAACACATTTAACCCCTTGATCACCCCTAGTGTTAACCCCTTCCCTGGCAGTGTCATTTATACAGTAACAGTAAATATTATTTAGCACTGATTACTGTATTAATATCACTGGTCCCCAAACAATTTAAAAAATGTCAGTTAGGTGTCTGATCTGTCCGCCGCAATGTCGCAGTCCTAAAAAATTGCTGATCGCCGTCATTACTAATGCAAAAATAAATAGATAAATAAAAAGTCCATAAATCTATCCCGTAGTTTCTAAACGCTATAACTTTTGCGCAAACCAATTAAAATACGCTTTGTGGGATTTTTTTTTTTTTTACCAAAAATATGTAGCAGAATACAAATTGGCCTAAAATGATAAAAAAAAAGTTTTATTGGGAATGTTTTATAGCAGAAAGTAAAAAATATTGTGTTTTTTTTTCAAAATTGTCGCCCTTTTATTGTTTATAGCACAAAATCTAAACAATAGCACAAAATCTAAAGCGCAGAGTTGATCAAATACCACCAAAAGCAAGCTCTATTTGTGGGAAAAAAGGACATCAATTGTATTTGGGTACAGAGTCGCATGACCGCGCAATTCCCAGTTAAAGCAACGCAGTGCCAAATCGCAAAAAATGGCCTGGTTTTTAAGGGGGTAAAACCTTCTGGAGCTGAAGTGGTTAATAACCGCTGGGTTTTATATTTTTTAGGATATAGGCAAAAAAAGAGCAAACAATTTGAAAAGAAAAAACACTTTTTTTAGTTTGTATTATAAAATTTTGCCAAAAAGTTATTTTTTTTCATAAATTTGGGCCAAAATGTATACTGATACATATCTTTGCTAAAAAATAGCCCAAATTAGTGGTTATTATTTAGTCTGTGTGAAAGTTATAGAGTCTACTAGCTATGGTGCTCAAGCCAATCATCACAAATTAATCACAACTGATGTACTGAAAGCCTCATTTATTGACACACTAATAAGCTAGGACAATACAAATACCCCGCAAATTACCCCTTTTTGGAAAGTAGACAATTCAAGGTATTTAGTAAGAGGCATGGTGAGTTTTTTGAAGTTGTAATTTTTTCCCCACAATTCTTGGGAAAAATTAAGAAATATATATATTTTTTTTACACAAATTTGTCAAATTAACAAGTTTATTCTTACACACAGCTTTATGCATACTTGCAATTACACCACAAAATACATTCTGTTACTCCTTCTGAGTATGGTGATACCACATGTGTGACACTTTACACAGCCTGGCCACATACAAAGGCCCAACATCCAAGTAGCACCTCCAGGCATTCTAGGAGCATAAAGTACACACCTAATTTCACTCCTACCTATCACATTTATGAAGCCCCTGGAGCACTAGGACAATGGAAACACCCACAAAATGACCCAGTTTTGGAAAGGAAACACCCCAACGTATATTCTATGAGGCATTATGAGTCTTTTGAACATGTCATTTTTCTCCACAAGTTTTTGGAAAACTTGGAAAGAAAATGAAAACATATTTTTTTACACACAGTTGTCAATTTATACGATATTTCTAACACATAACATATACATAGCAAAAATCACACCCTAAAATACATTCTACTCCTCCTGAGTATGGTGATACCACATGTGTGAGACTTTTACACAGTCTGGCCATATAAAGAGGCCCAACATCCAAGTAGTCATGTCACCTTCAGATGTTGTAGGAGCATAATTTAAACATCTAATTTCCTGACAACCTATTGCATTTTTGAAGGCCCTTCATATTTCTAACACATAGCATGTACATACCAATTACACCCAAAAATACATTCTGCTGAGCAAAGGGTAAACAATAGATTATCTGTGGTTTTAGTAGTGCAGTGGTCCACAAAGGAGAGCATCCAGGTAGCAGGCAGGGACGTGGTCAGTGACAGCAAAAGCAGTCATCCAGGCAGCAGACAGGAATACTGTCCATAGTCAGTACATCTTGAGTATCGAGAGTAGTCCATACTCTGAGGTGGCTCTGAGGAAGAGGCGTATGCCTTGAAACGCGTCAGCCGTCATCCTAATAGGACAAGGGACATTCGTATGAACTACTCTCGATACTCAAGATTTTGAGTCCGATGTGATTGATTTATACCTTTGCTTGTGAGTAGCCATTTCTATGTTTTAACAATAAAGCCTATATTGAGGATAATGCGGTAGGTCGGTGCGCCTTTCTTTGTGTTTCTTGTTTGCAGTATTGTTGGACTGCCCCAGTCCTTTAAGGCAGCAGGATCCTAGCCATCCAAGATGCCATTTGGAAAGTCCCGTAGGCAGAGCAGTCAAGGAGTCGGCTTTTCTGAGCGCAGGAGATAGGTGGTTTATCCACCTTGTTTTGTTTGGCATAGTCAGTACAAGCAGCAGACAGAGAAACTGTCAGCACAGCCAAAGCATTGGCCTGGGTAGCAGGCAGAGATGTGGTTCATAAAGTCCTGGGTCATTACATGCAGCGATATGGTCAGCACAGTCAAAGTATTGGTTCAGGCAGCAGGGCTGGTTTTCTCTACTCAGAACACTATTCTGAAGCCCCTCACACATGTGAGACCCCTGTGTACTAAAGTAGAAGGGCAAAAGATCAGTCAAAGTGGCAGGTAAAAAGCGTGGTCGAATAACAGACTGAGGTTGGTGCATGTGGAAGTCAGAAACTTGGTTTAAAATGGCAGGCAAAGGCATTGTCAGTAAACAGGCCGATGTCGGTGCACGTGGAAGGTAGAAATGTGGTAGCAGGCAAATGATCTGAACAGGCATTTGAAACTGTGAAATGGCAGTCTGTTAAGGGGAATTAATATCTTATGGATGTGTGATAAATTCTGAAGCATTCTCCGATGCATAGGCCAGGTTGGGAAGGACATTGGGGACAATGATAACTAGTGTCTCTTCTAACTCTTACTCTGCTGCACACATGACATTTCTTTTGGCATCTTCTTCCTGATTCTTTGGGGGGGTGCTATAGGGAAAATGTTGCTCATGAAATCGAAAATGCCTTCAATATATTTTGATGTAGGTGCTGGGCTGATTTTCTGCTGACTTTTGGGATACTCTATGGTCAATTTCGGCAACATCCGATTTAAATTGTTGGGCCAATGTAAGGATATCAGTGTGGATCATGGTTCGTAAAGAGACCAGCATATCCTTTAATATAGTGTCCATCACTGGTTGATTCGATGTTGGGAATTCAAGTTTCGAATCCTGCAGTTCTCTGGTGAGGTCCAGGGAGGTGTTGGGCCCCACAGAAGCCTTGGAGTGACTGTCATCATGGAGCTTAGGCTTAGATTTGGCTGGGCTAGAGGATGAAGAAGAGGCGCTGGATCTGGCATCCCCTGAAGAGCGATGAAAGTGTGAGCGGCCGCTACTAGGAGCAGCAGTGTGATCCTGACAGCTCGAGGGGCTGGAAGGAAAGTTCTGTGTTTGGAATTTGTGAGGCTTATGAAAAAAATCAGTCAGTTTACCCGGTCTGGATGCTCCCTTCCTCTTTTTGGAGGACATATTGAGGTGCGCAAGAAATGGTAGGTCAAAAACGGGAAATTATAAGATCCTGCTCCAAATAGAATGACTGGCGCGCCCGTGAGCGAAGATTAACAATGCATGTTAGTTAGAGGCAACCTATAGTTGCGTGGTCCAAGAAGTGAAGCAATACTAGAGAATTTGAGTTGGATATGCAGGTACACTGTAGAACAAATGTCCAGAGCACAGAATAGTAGCTGGACTGCATTAGGGAGAGGAGGAGAGCGCGGCCTGGTGTATATCCGCGTCCGCCCCTGGAGTTAAAAAAGCGGGCGGCGTAGCTTGAGCAGAAGCCAAAATGTCTGCAATCCATCCCTAGGCCACTGGATGTACACACATCCGGGAGGTGTATGCAAGTCCCAGGATGAAACAGGCCTTACCGGATCCCCGTGAGAATTTTCAGATCTTGCCTCAGGAAAGGCAGCGTCTGCGGTCGGTGACTAGGCCCCAGTGCGGCGCTCCGCCGATCAGGGTCCGTCCTGTGGGATAGCTGTCGATGGAGGTTCCCCAAGCATAGAGGGGTCTCTTAGAGGTGCAGCCATGCCCATAGAGAGGAGTAGAATAGAGGATGGAGATCGATTAAATAATACCAGCCACGGAGCTCCTCTCGGTCACGTCTGGCTCAGATGACACGCCCCCCCCTTTTCTGCTGACTTTTGATAGCAGACATATAAATTAAACATGGCCATATTAAAGCGATGACATGCAACTTTTTTTATACCAGTAACGGGACTTTCAGGTTGATAAATATGGTTTTAGCATCTGGTCATTTAAATATACCCCCCCATAAACTGATTATAATTAGGGATGATTGAACTTTTGAAAAGTTCGGTTTGACCAGAATTTTGGGTCCGGATTCCAGAACCCCATTGAAATCAACAAAAAAACATCCACAAAAAAGCCCAATAAACGCCTGCAACAAAAACAGCCAGGTGTGAAAGTAGCACAGCCCTATCCCTGCTCTACTGCAATTCTAAGACAAACAAACTTTTTTCTATGGCGGTCACCCTGACATGGAAGAGTTTGGTCACCCTGCCATAGCAGTCTGAGTCAGTTCACCCTACACTACACTACGGTCACCCTGACACTTAACACTTTCTCTACAAAAACTAGATTATTGAATCTAACTATAGTGGAAAATAGTACCCTAACTACACTAGATATCCATTTCCTCACACTAATAACTGCTAAATTACACTTTTGAAGCAGGAGTATTACAGTGCTAGAGATTTGGCGGGGCTATGTTATATACTGGGGGGCGTATTCACTACTGATTGGCCTCTGGACCCCCTAGTCACTCCAATCACATTCCTAGCATCCTCCTGCCCCCTCAATTGGCTTTTACTAATGTTTCTGGTCCAATCACAGGCTTTTAAAGCCCAGTTCCTGTCCCGTTGCATTTTGGTCGGTTCTGGTTGCCGAATTCCGAATTTTTTCCGCAAAAAGTTCGGAATTCGGCCGAATTTCGAACAGTCAATGTTCGGGTCGAACCGATGGTTGACCCGAACCGTTCGATAATCCCTAATTATAATCGTGGACACATTCAGGCTTTACAATGGGGCTGCGTCTTCTGTGACTCTCCACCAAGGTGTAATTGTGGATAGTGGACATGATGTATACATCTTTCTTGGCCAACACTTCCTCATTCCTCAGAAATGTGGATTTCCCAGTTGTTCCCTTTTGTTACTAAATTTTGAGGGAATTCCTTCCTATTTTTTCACGATACAGGTGGTGAAAAAGGGGCAAGCTGGTGTAGTAATTGTCCACATACAGTATCTCACAATGAGTACACCCCTCTCATTTTTGTAAATATTTTATTAAATCTTTTCATGTGACAACACTGAAGAAATGACACTTTGCTACAAAGAAAAGTAGTGAGTGTACAGCTTGTATAACAGTGTAAATTTGCTGTCCCCTCAAAATACACAGCCATTAATGTCTAAACCGCTGGCAACAAAAGTGAGTATACCCCTAAGTGAAATATGTCCAAATTGGGCCCAAAGTGTCAATATTTTGTTTGGCCACTATTATTTTCCAGCAGTGCCTAAACCCTCTTGGACATGGAGTTCACCAGAGCTTCACAGTTTGCCACTGGAGTCCTCCTCCACTTCTCAATGACGACAGACAACACGGAGCTGGTGGATGTTAGAGACCTTGCACTTCTCCACCTTCCATTTGAGGATACCCCACAGATGCTCAATAGGATTTAGGTCTGGAGAATTGCTTGGCCAGTCTAACACCTTTATCCTCAGCTTCTATAGCAAAGTATTGGTCGTCTTGGAGGTGTGTTTGGGGTCATTATCAAGTTGTAATCCTTCCCTTCAGCCCAGTTGCCAAAGGGAGGGGATCATGCTCTGCTTCATTATGTCAAAGTACATGTTGGCATTCATGGTTCCCTCAATGAACTTTAGCTCCCCAGTGCTGGCAGCACTCATGCAGCCCCAGACCATGACACTCCCACCACCATGCTTGACTGTAAGCAAGACACACTTGTCTTTGTACTCCTCACCTTGACACCTAACGCTTGACACCATCTGAACCAAATACGTTTATCTTGGTCTCATGAGACCACAGGACATGGTTCCAGATTTCCATGTCCTTAGTCTGCTTGTCTTCAGCAAACTGTTTGCAGGCTTTCTTGTACATCATCTTTAGAAGAGAATTCCTTCTGGGACAAGAGCCATGCAGACCAATTTGATGCAGTGTGCGGCGTATGATCTGAGCATGGACAGGCTGACCCCCCACCCCTTCAACCTCTGCAGCAAAGCTAGCAGCACTCATACGTCTATTTCCCAAAGACAACCTTTGGATGTGAAGCTGAGTATGTGTACTCAACCCCTTTGGTCGACCATGACGAGGCCTATTCTGAGTGGAACCTGTCCTGTTAAACCACTGTATGGTCTTGGCCATCGTGCTGCAGCTCAGTTTCAGGGTCTTGGCAATCTTCTTATAGCCTAAGCCATCTTTATATAGAGCAACAATTATTTTTTTCAGATCCTCAGAGAGTTTTTTGCCATGAGGTGCCATGTTGAACTTCCAGTGACCAGTATGAGAGAGTGAGAGTGATAACACCAAATTTAACACACCTGCTCCCCATTCACACCTAAGACCTTGTAACACTAACGAGTCACATGACACCGGGGAGACAAAATGGCTAATTGGGCCCAATTTGGACATTTTCATTTATGGGTGTACTCACTTTTTTTGCCAGCAGTTTAGACATTAATGGCTGTGTTATGGTGTTTTATGTTATTTTTGAGGGTACAGGAAATGTACACTGTTATACAAGCTGTACACTCACTACTTTACATTGTAGCAAAGTGTAATTTCTTCAGTGTTGTCACATGAAAAGATATAACATATTTACAAAAATGTGAGGGGTGTACTCACTTTTGTGAGATACTGTAAATATGATAACTTTTTTTGAATAGGGGGTATGCCAGGTCCCAGGCAATTTTCCCACTGGTTCCGATATAAGTTGGGCATTCAGGGGGCTGGAGCTGGGAGTCTTTGTCTTCATACACACGGAAGGCATGGACATATCCTGTGGCTCTATCATAAAGTTTATTCAGTTTCAACCCGTACCTGGCTCTCTTACTGGGAATATACTGTTTGAAGTGCAGCCTGCCAGTAAAGTGGATGGGGGATTCGTCCACACAAATATTTTGGTCTGGGACATACACTTGAGCAAATCGTTTTGAAAAATAATTTATTAGGGGGCGTATTTTATACAATTTATCGTGATTGGGATGATCTCAGGGAGGGCACTGAGAGTTGTCAATAAAATGTAGGAAACACATAATCATGTCATAGCGTGTCCTGGACATGACAGCAGAATAAATTGGCATGTGGTGGATGGGGTGGGTGGACCAGTAGGCATGCACTTAGTTTTTCTTTGTAAGCCCCATATTAAATGTAAGGCCCAAAAAGAACTTGAATTGGTCTAGTGTGAGACAACACCAATTGAACATACAAGCATTGGACAAATTAGGGTTGGAGGCAATAAATTGCTCTGCAAAAAGATTTGTTTGGTCCACCATATACTGCAGCAAATATTGTGGGAAAAACAAATAAAAATAATCTAATAGCAAATCATTTGTAGTGTTGGGCTGCGCACCTGGCTTTCCTGTTAAAGAGGGTATTATAGCTGAACCTGAGCTGGCAGGTAACCATTTGCCAGGGCACCAGGAAGATAGGTTTGGGCCCAGATTCTTCGAGTTTGGGTTGTTATTCCAGTGCTGGTACTTAGCTCCTCTTCCTGGGGTCTAGCTCCATTTGTGTTAGTGCCGTTGGGGGTGTATGGCGCTGCAGGTGGTAGGCAGGTCTTCTGATCTTGTTGTTCTCCTTATTATTTTAGGAGGGACTGTTTCCTCCTCTGATTCAGTCTCCGATTCACTACTCTCTACTGGCTCAAATTCCGAACCAGAATCGGATGACGAGAGCTCCCCACTGCTCTCATCATTTGACATATTAAGCATTTCACATGCCTCCTCAGATGTAAAAAATCTTTTGGACATGATAGCGGTACTGATGGCCTGTTGGACAGGTCACTGATAGAGGTAATGATGGTGAGCCTGTGTGACAGGTTAATGATGGCGATACTGATGGAGGGCCTGTGTGACAGGTCACTGATGGTGGTATTGATGGAGATACTGGTGGCAGGCCTTTGTGACAGGTCACTGATAGAAGTACTGGTGGTGGGCCTGTGTGACAGGTAACTGATGGAGGTACTGGTGGCAGGTCTGTGCGACAGGTCACCAATTGCGGTACTAATGGCGGTACTGATGGCGGGCCTGTGTGACAGGTCACTGATGGTAGACCTGTGTGACAGGTCACTGATGGCAGTACAGATGGTGGTACTGAAGGCCTGTGTGACAGGTCGCTGAAGGCGGTACAGATCGAGGTACTGAAGGACTGTGTGAAAGGTCACTGATGACGGTACAGATGGCGGTACTGAAGGCCTGTGTGAATGGTCACTGATGGTGGTTCTGATGGGGGGTACCGAAGGCCTGTGTGACAGGTCACTGATGGCGGGTCTGTATGAAAAATCCAGGTGGACTGTGTGACAGATGGCCTGTTTGATAGATGGGCTGTGTGACAGATCCAGACAGATCCAGATGTGCTGTGTAACATATCCAGATGGGCTGTGTGAAAGATCCAGATGTGCTGCGTGAAAGATCCAGACAGATCCAGATGTGGTGTGATAGATCCAGACAGATTCAGATGTGCTGTGACAGATCCAGATGTGCTGTGACAGATCCAGATGGGGTCTGGCAGATCCAGATGGGCTGTTTGACAGATCCATGGTGACAGGTTCTCTTTATTGGGGGGGGGGGGTGGTGCACAGTAAGGTGTAAAAATGTAACAGAAAAGCAGTAACTCACAGATCCTAGCTCTCCTTGCACGATCTGTATGTGAGGAGAAGAAGCAGAGATCACTGGTAATGGCCTTTCTATTTATGTTTGTTATTGGTTGTTTACCCTGATCGGTGATGGGCTGTGTCCAAGGGACACGTGTCATTCCCAATAGCTGTGATGCGCGCCCCCGGGGACGTGCATTAGAGGCGCATCCTGCTTCCCATCATTCTGTTATATGGCGGTTGGTAACTGGTTAAATTTGGTTGATTTGCCAATTCATATTCAGGATTCGTATTGGAATTCGTGTTCACATTTTTCTTTGAATTTACCAATTTTTTTTTTTGATTTGAAATATTCTAATTGATACATTTTTAAAGGGTTGAATCAAAAAAAAATGTTATTGGAATGTGGCAGCCGAGTAACCAAACATCCGTTATTTATACACATTGATCGTGTTTGTATTAACCACTTCAATACAGGGCATTTTCCTCCCTTCCTGCACAGGCCAATTTTCCCCTTTTAGCGCTGTTGCAATTTGAATGACAATTGCGCGGTCATGCAACACTGTACCTACACCAAATTTATGTCATTTTCCCCCCCACAAATCGAGCTTTCTTTTGGTGGTATTTGATCACCTCTGGGTTTTTTCCTTTTTGCTAAACAAATAAAAAAAGACCAAAAAGTTTGAAAAAAAAAAGTTTTTTTGTTTATGTTATACAATTTTGTAAATAAATAAGTTTTTTCCTGCACTGATGAGCACTGATGAGACTGCACTGACAGGCACTGATGAGGAGGCACTGATGGGGTGGCACTGATGGGGTGGCACTGATGGGTTGGCACTGATAGGCGGCACTGATAGGCGGCACTGATAGGCACTGATATGTGGCACTGATAGGTAGAACAGATATGCAGCATTTGTGGGAACTGATAGGCGGCACTGCTAGGCACTGATAGGCGGCATTGATGGGCACTGATAGGTGGCACTGATGGGCACTGATAGGTGGCATTGATGTGCACTAATGAGCACTTATAGGCGGCACTGGTGGGCACTGATGGGTGGCACTGATTGGCACTGGCGGGCGGCACTGATGGGCACTAATGGGCACTGATAGGCGGCACTGGTGGGCAATAATGGGCACTGGTGGGCGACACTGAAATCTGGCAATGATAGGCACTTGTGGGCAGCACTGATAGGGAGGGCACTGGCGGGCAGCACTGATGGGGAGGGCAATGGGGGGCTCCCTGAGCCCTTATTGCCATCCCTGGTGGCCATAGTGGGCATCCCTGGGGTCATAGGTGGGCATCCCTGGGGTCATGGGTGGGCATCCCTGGTGGTTCTAGTGGCATCCCCCCCGAGGGTCTGCACTGGTAATCAATGAACTGATTACCAGTGCCGACCCCCCCCCCTCTCAGGGGAGCCGCCGATCGGCGCTCCTTTACTCGTGCCTGTCAGGCACGAACTAAGGAAAGCTTATCAACGGCTGTTCCTGTTTACTATGTGACCAGCCGTGATTGGACACGGCTGATCACATGGTAAAGAGCCTATGTCAGAGGCTCTTTACCGAGATCGGAGATGCAGGGTGTCAGGCTGACACCTCGCATCACCGATCGCCGCTCTGCGCGCTCCCGGGGGGCGCGCAGAGCTGTATTATCCTGCCGCCATCATATTACGTCCGGTCAGGATAATACAACCACATTCCCGCCGTCAGTCTGTTATAGGGCGGGCGGGAAGTGGTTAATAATACGTTTATTCAAAATATGCGAAGTGTTCTAAATAATAAAAGTAGTATCTTACTTTCAACATTTTACTATGTACAATACTGTGCAGAAGTTTTAGCCAGCTGAGAAAAAATAAAGTCAAGTACAAATGCTTTTAAATATTTATATTTTACTGGATTCTTTTTATCAATTTTACACTTGCAAAATGAACAAGAGAAAAATCTTCTTCAAATGATTACAATGACTCTATAAATCGCCTTTGCATTATTTCGAAATTGTACACTAGTAACACACAGTCTTTGATTTCAACAATATGCTTACAGTTTGAATTCACATGGAATTTGAGTCAAATTTCAATTAGAATTTTTGGAAATTCAGACAAATGTGTTTTCGTTATTTGAAGAATGTGGCAAAATTTGTTTGTATTGTAATTCGGGGATTCAGATATATCCAAATCTCCGAATTAACGAAAAATGTGTCTTAGCATTTATTCGGAACTAAATGAATGTCTAACGTGGACCAATTGATTGGGTTGTCTTTAGCTAGTCCCTGATTAACCTAAGACCTGACCTACTACTTCTGTCTTCCTGTATACAGCGTGACTTGCCTACGATCTGTAGATCCTTTTTTACCTATTGTGAGTTTGGCCTGTTTTTTGGACACTGTTTCCTGTCTTCTTTTCAGTACCTCACTGCCTGGGTGTTGACAACCTTCAGATTGCATCCTGGCTACGCTCCTACCTTCTGATTGGGTGCTGCCAGCCTGCCACGTTCCTGCATGTGGCTCTTACCCAGTGGTCCATAGTTGTCTGTGCCTCACATTGGACACCCAGTATTTCCAGCAGCATTGGCTCTCTGATTGGCATCCTCACACCTCCTGTTACCTCTACCAGGGTTGTGAGACAAGAGGTACAAGATAAGTCCTCTTTTAAGCTCAATCTCTACCATGTGTGTAATATTATTGGCAGAATTTTATATAATCAGGTCAGACATTCTATACCATAAGAGTATGATTAAAGCAAAGATTTTCAACTACCCACATAAAGGCTTTGTTATTCACACGACCCAACATTTGATCTGTTAAAGCTCATATGTATTCAGTACATAGTGGTATAATAGTACATAATAAAATGTCCATGTGGATTTTAATATGTGGGTGAATCCACATAGAAGTTGATAGCTAGAATTGTCCATCATGAGTATTCTATTAGAATCAGACTTATTGACATGCCACTTGTAAGACAATTTGTTGCAAATACACATGCATTTGCTCATTTGAAATTCAAAATTGAGGATAGTGGAAGATCCTGAGTTACTTCTAAAATAGAGAGATAAGTTAAATGGATTTAAATACCATTTACCCGTTTAACTGATGGGGCTTAATGTAGACTCTGAGCTACATTTAATGTTACAACTTATAGTAAGAATAATGTTTTTTTTTTTTTTTTGGGGGGGGGGGGATTTTGGACACATAGTGGTGAATTCTTGAAGAGTGTCTATGACACTCTTTAAAATTCTGATGTGCCATCACATGAAAAATGTTAATGCAGGTAACAGATTGTTGTACCTCTTTAAACCTGTGTGGAGGCACACTGAGGCACCAAGGCACTCTTTCCACTGCAACTGTCACAGATTTATGAGGTCTGTCAGGTCTATAGTCCTCTTGTGCATGACAACAGGCAGTGGGTGGATCCTTAGCCAATAGACAGCCTGCAACTAGCTATAGAATCCACCCACTGCTTGCTTGGTTTGATTGGGCAATGCCCCACTGTGACATGGCATTGTGGATGCAGGGGTAAAACATGAACTGGGGAATGAAATGTATCAATGACTAAGTGCTTATAAGAATCAAAATACTAATCAATATACCAATCACATGGGATATGCAAGGAGCATCAAAAATATATTTACCTTAAACCAGGTCACTGAAGATAGATCAATATAGTACCCAAAAAGATCCCTGATGTGATTTGCAGTGTACTGGCCTGGAGCATTTAATGAAATAAAAGGTGTACACACCATGTAGTTCCATCATATTGATAAATAGGTAAGTTAAAGATAGCTATGAGATGTCACCATAATACCTACAAGGTTTCCATACATTATATAAAGGATTCCATCTCAATAGCATACAGCGGATGCCATCTTGAGTATGAGGGAGGCACAGTGATACAATACACATAAGGGGGGTCACTACCTTAAAGGAGACCTTGCTAGGATAGTGATATAGTTGCCAGCATCAATTTGAATGGACACTACCATCCTACATCAAGCTCCACAGATAAAGACACCAAACAGTACCCTTGGGTGTACTACAAGGATAAAGCAATAAAGATCATCACCATCCATCTTTGTAACACAAGGGAGTTTGGTAGATGAACTATAGTTAGAATGTATCGGACCACTAAGCAAATGTGGGTTACCTGCTTGCCTGCCTGCTTCCCTTTGAACCGGGATCATTGTGGGATGTGTTCTCTGTGCCTCCAACAATGGCTGCTGTTTGGTCTCTGCGCTGTGGGGTTGCATGGTATGTACTTGTTGGGCCTGGTAACATCACGCACCGGTCAGGCATGGATACCCCTGTCGGGGTATATGTTGAACTGGTAAATGACAACAGTCGAAGATATACATTTGAGCGAGAGGGCCACAGATGGCTTGACCCTATCAGGATCTTTTACTGGCATATGCAAGCAGGTAACCCAAATTTGTTTAATGGTCCGATACATTCTAACTGTGTTTCATCTATCACACTCCCTTGTGTTACAAAGATGGATGGTGATGATCTTTATTGCTTTATCCCTGTAGCACACCCGAGGGTACTGTTTGATGCTTTTATCGATGGGGCTTGATGTAGGATGGTAGTGTCCATTCATATTGATGCCTACAACTATTTTACTATCCTACAAAGGTTGTCTTTATTTACTGTAATGATCCCCCTTATGTGTGTTGTATCATTGTGCCTCTCTCATACTCAAGATGACATCCTCTGTGTGCTATTGAGATGGAATTCTTTATATAATTTATTGAAACCTCCTAGGTATTATGGCGACATCTGATAGCTATCTTTCACTTACCTTTTTAGCAATATCATGGAACTACATGGTGTTCATTGAATACCCCAGGCAACTTTGCCAGTACACTGCATATCACATCAGGAATCTCTTTGGGTACTAAATTGATTTCTGATGCTCCTTGTATATTCCATGTGATTGGTATATGTTTTAGTATTTTGATTCTTATGAGTCCTTAGTCATGGATACATTTCATTTCCCAGTTCATGTTTTTCCCCTGCATCCATGATGGGACTGGCTTTGTCGTGTCATAGTGGGGCCTTGTCCAGACAAACCATTGATGTATGCTCTTTTGCTGTATGTACTAAGTGCTTTTTCTATGCATCTTAGTACAATTTTTGTATTCTTTAATATGTGGGTATGCCATACATATTTCTTCTCTACCTAGATGCACTAGAATGTCCTGAAGAAGCAAACTTTTTCTCAAAACATGTAGAGCAGCCTTCCCAACCTTTTTAACACAGAGGAACCCTTGAAAAACATTTCTGGTCTCTGGGAATCCCTGCTAAAAATTAAAAATCTACAACTCATGACACATTAGTGTGACAGTCAGTGGGAAGAATCCTCCTTACTATTGTCATCATTGGGAAGAATTACCCATTTACAGATAGCTAAAAGGAATAATGGTGTCATTGGAAACTTATCTGGGAGGCAGAAATTGCCCATTGCTCAAGGAACCCCTAGCAACCTCCGGAGGAACCCTAGGGTTCCATGGAACCCTGGCTGAGAAACCCTGATGTAGAGCGTATACAGTGGGGTCAAGGTGTCACCCCCACTACTTTAAGAGTTTGGATACCTCCATTTGCTGTAGCTGTCTAACACATACATAGCTCTTTAGTATATATGATTTTGGGGTTTACACCATATTCCACACTTAACCGGTCGCCGACAGCCTGCCGCAGTTATACTGCGGCAGGCAGCCACTCCTGCGCAAATCGACATAGGTACACGTCAGTCATGCGCCTGCAGCTAGGGGGCGAGCGTGTGCCACTGGCGGCTCCGATTGCCGTCTGACACCCGTGATCATTCCCTGCTGAGAGAGAACGCTCAGCTGTTGTAAACACAGCTGACCGTTCTTCTCCCTGGAATGATCACAGAGCTCCTGTGATCCTTCAATATAGGAACACAGGTCTCTGTGATCATTTCACAAGCAACACCCCCCCCCCCCCCACAGTTAGAAACATGCCCCTAGGTACACATTTAACACCTTGATCACCCACATTGTTAACCCCTTCCCTGTCAGTGTCATTATTACAGTAACAGTGCATATTTTTAGCACTGATTACTTTAGTAATGTCACTGGTCCCCCCAAAAGTGTCAAAAATGTCAGTCAGGGGTCCAATCTGTCCGCTGCAATGTCACAGTCCTGCAAAAAATTGCAGATCGCCGCCATCACTAGTAAAAAAAACCCAATAAAAATGACATAAATCTTTCCCGTAGTTAGTAGATGTGAAAATTTTTGCGCAAACCAATCAAAATACGCTTATTGCGATTTTTGTTACCAAAAATATGTAGCAGAAAAAATTTGGCCTAGAATGTTAAAAAAATTTTGATTTTTTAAATTTTTTGGGGGGAAATGTTATATAGCAGAATGTGAAAAATATTGCTTTTTTTTTTTCAGAATTGTCGCTCTCATTTTTTTGTTAATAGTGCAAAAAATGAAAACCGCACAGGTGATCAAATACCACCAAAAGAAAGCTCTATTTGTGGGGAAAAAAGGACATCAATTTTATTTAGGTACAGTGGCACACGACTGTGCAATTGTCCATTAAAGTAGCGCAGTGCCCAATCGCAAAATATGGCCTGCTCATTAAGGGGGTAAATCCTTCTGGTCCAGAAGTGGTTAATGTGCATATACAAATCTTTTTTTTTTATATTAATTTTGCTATTATAATATTTTTATGATATTGTTAATAAATAAAGCTACTATTTTATCTTACAAGTTGTGTTACAGTTCCTGTGCCTAAATATAGAATGTATTGACTTTTATGATGTGGTACTATTTTACACCAGATGTATCCATGGAGTTACCTGGTGGATATTACATAATTTTATGTCTCTTAAGGACTGGCCTAATAAAATGTAAATTGCTCAAAACTGTTGCCATTTGATTCTATTGTGTAACACTATAATTTGAAATGAAAAGGTATGTGCTACAATACAGTATGTACAATGATAAACTTGTTTAAATAATCCAAATGAACACATGCTTTAGTCCTCTCAAGGACTCTCATAGTTTAATTCAATTTTGTGTTTATTGGGAAAGTTTTAGGAAAGTACACTCCAGCTGTCTAGTTCGATAACAAGTGTTCTCAGAGGAAAAATAAACATTATGTTATCATAAAGAAAAAGCTTGGTGCTACAAAGATTTTCGTTGATATCAGAAAACAGTGAGACATAAATGAAAGAAAATACATTTCATGAAACACACAAGCTTCAACATTATCAAGAAAAGGTTGATGTTTTGATTGATCAAAATTGCCCAGAAGCCAGGACTGTAGGATAATGCAGGTTTTTGCAGGCAAATCAAGTTTTCTCAACTGTATACTTCTTAATATTTTTTTAAACAGCAGAGGTTTTTTTAAAATGCACAGAAAGATGTGGTATATTCTTTACATTCTATTGGGTTGAAAGCACTAAAAAGATATTTTTAAAATTCTCCTATAAAATATGTATGTATATACACCCCTCACATTTTTGTAAATAATTTATTATATCTTTTCATGTGACAACGCTGAGGAAATTATACTTTGCTACAATGTAAAATAGTGATTATACAGCTTGTATAACACTGTAAATATGCTGCCCCCTCAAAATATTTAAACACACAGCCATTAATGTCAAAACCGCTGGCAACAAAAGCGAGTACACCCCTAAATTAAAATGTCCAAATTAGGCCCAACGTGTTATAATTTTGTGTGGCCACCATTATTTTCCAGCACTGCCTTAACCCTCTTGAGCATGAAGTTCACCAGAGCTTCAAAGGTTGCCACTGGAGTCCTCTTCCACTCCTCCATGATGACATCACGGAGCTGGTAGATGTTAGAGACCTTGCGCTCCTTCACCTTCCATTTCAGGATGCCTAACAGATGCTCAATAGGGTTTAGGTCTGGAGACATGCTTGGCCAGTCCATTACCTTTGCCCTCAGCTTCTTTAGCAAGGCAGTGGTCGTCTTGGAGGTGTGTTTGGAGTCATTATCATGTTGGAATACTGCCCTGCGGCTCAGTCTCCAAAAGGAGGGGATCATGTTCTGCTTCAGTATTTCACAGTACATGTTGGCATTCATGGTTCCCCCAATGAACTGTAGCGCCCCAGTGCCGGCAGCACTCATGCAGCCCCAGACCATGACACTCCCACCACCATGCTTGACTGTAGGCAAGACACACTTTTCTTTGTACTCCTCAATTGGTTGCCACCACACACACTTGACACCATCTAAACCAAATAAATTCTTCTTAGTCTCATCAGACCACAGCACATGGTTTCAGTAATCCATGTCCTTATTTTGCTTGTCTTCAGCAAACTGTTTGCAGGCTTATTGTGCATCATTTTTAGAAGAGAATTCTTTCTGAGACGACAGCCATGCAGACCAATTTGATGCAGTGTGCGTTGTATGGTCTAAGCACTGACAGGCTGACCCCCTACCCCTTTAACCTCTGCAGCAATGCTGGCAGCACTCATACATCTATTTCCCAAAGACAATCTCTGGATATGACGCTGAGCATGTGCACTTAACTTCTTTGGTCGATCCTAGCCAGGCCTGTTCTGAGTGGAACCTGCCCTTTCAAACTGCTGTATGGTCTTGGCCACTGTGCTGCAGCTCAGTTTTAGGGTCTTGGCAGTCTTCTTATAGCCTAGGCCATCTATGTAGAGCAACAATTCTTTTTTTCAGATCCTCGGAGAGTTCTTTGCCATGAGGTGCCATGTTGAACCTCCAGTGATCAGTATGAGAGAGTGAGAGCGATAACACCAAATTTAACACATCTGCTCCCCATTCACACCTGAGACCTTGTAATATTAATGAATCACATGACATTGAGGAGGGAAAAGGGCTAATTGGCCCAATTTGGACATTTTCACTTAGGGGTGTACTCTCTTTTGTTGCAAGCGGTTTAGACAAGGGCTGTGTTGAGATTATTTTGAGGGGACAGAAAATTTACACTGTTATACATGCTGTACACTCATTACTTTACATTGTAGCAAAGTGTAATTTCTTTACTGTTGTCACATGAAAAGGTATAATAAAATATTTACAAAAATGTGAAGGGTGTACTCACTTTTGTGAGATGCTGTACCTCCTCTGTGCAGTTGGTTTTGCACAGAGCAGCCCGGATCCTCCTCTTCTCAAGTCCCTCATTGCTGCTCCTAGCCCCTACCTCCTATTGAGTGCCCCCTCCCAAGAAGGAAGCAGCTTGCTATGGGGGTAATCAAGCCAAACTGCAGCTCTGTGTGTCCATTCTGACACAGAGCTGCTGTTCGGCCCTGCCCCCTCTCTCTCTTGATTGGCTAACTGACTTTGATTGACAGCCGCAGAAGCCAATGGCACCGTAGCTGTGTCCCAGCCAATCAGGAGGGAGAGTCCCGGACAGCTGAGGGACTCGTGGACATTGCTGGACAGAGAAGGACCTCAGGTAAGTATTAGGGGGTGCTGGGGAGGCTGTTACACCAAGGATGAACCCTTGTTCTGTTAAAATATTTGATTGCTGATAAGGTTGTTTTTTTTTTTTTCTACAAACAAAAGCTTTCTGGTTAGTAAATTTGACTGTCATGCATAGTCAGAGATAGATGCATTTGGGATAGATTCAGGACCCTGCAAGGAAAATGCTATAGTTGTAGAACTTTTAAAAATATGACAGCAAAACCCATGTACATTTAAGAAAGTTTGCACCTTGAAGGGTTTTTTTTTATTTTGTGATACGATTTTTTTTCATTATTTGAATTGCGTTTTACTGTTATGGTTTGGCAGTAACTTAAATCAATCTGAATTTTTTAAGGCAAATTTTTAGTCAGTCTTAGAAGTGAGGATTAATGAATAGAGAGTTTTGGAATAAGATCTTTGCCTTAGGCTCCATTCACATATTGGTGTCCTGGATCGCAGACAGAATCACCGCAATTCTGCTCGCGACTCTGAATCACGGCAAATCGTGGGATGCCCGTGTGATTCCCGTCACTTCTTTGGGGCGACAGGCATCGCGCGATTGTGTTTGGGTGATTTTACTGCGATTCGTCGGGTGACAATCAAGGCAAAATCGGGCCTCGTTTGCGGTGTTACTGAAAGCGGCGGAAATCGCATGGCCTGCGTGATTCAGGATCATAGGCAGAATCACGGCGATTCTGCCCATGATCCGGAATGCCAATATATGTGAACGGAGCCTTAGCCATTTCTAAATTTGGTTGTTTTGTCTACTTTTTGTGCTGGTAATTAATATATCCAAGATACTTGATGTTCTGCATATTTGATGATGGCATAAAGATTTTGTGTTATGTCCTTATGTAATATTTGTATTTACTTTGATATAAGGCTAACAGAGTTCATCAATGTTATATTACAATTCTGTGCATAGATACTGTATATTAAAAAAAAAAAAAAGTAAAGATAATATTTTAACAATAGTAACATGTAATTTAACCTATAATAATGTGTTATAGTCATTGGTTAGGTTTATTGTTCAATGATTACCTGTAACCAATACTCTGTAGTTCTATTTTCCATTTTCCATTCTTGAAGGTCCATTTACACTGTTGCATTGCAGTAATGTGCACCCCAATTCACTAAGAAAGTGCACATGTATTGTAGCACATCATAATGCATGGTAACAAACTATTGTGTACTGTAGGGCACTGCATTGCAAAAAAAATGTGCATGTCTGACTTTTTGAACATTTTGGCCTTTTGGAAAACCATTCATTTTAATGGGCTACCTTGATCCACTCCGAATACACCACTAAGCCATTAAAATATGTTGGTGAAATAATGATACTTACTATAAGAATAGACTTCTATTTAATTTCCTTTCTCTTCAGGCACTGTTCCTTCATGCTCCATTTCTCAAGCTACCTTTAAAAAAAGTATTTTGTTGCTGGCTTCTTTTTCCTTATTCTCTGCGCCAGCCCACTGATGACATCTGCCCAACATCACAATGAGAATCCCATCCACAATCTTCCTCATCCTTCCTCACCCCACCAAGTTCTTGCAAGATCGTGCAGTTTACCATTAAATCCTGGAAGCCAACTTTCATAATACTTTGTATTATTCTTCAGTGTAAGCGTAATCTTCACCATTCTGACCCTGTTTTGCATTTTTGATTTCACCTTTACATCTGTTTAGTTAAATTAAATTACAGTCACTCTCTCTCCTATGATTCTACCAATAACCTATCATGTTACAAATATAAAAAACAATGAGTTTTGGATAATTCATCATCACGCTGAGTAATCTGGCAAACTGTGCACAAGATTTTAAAAGATTCAGGATCAAGAGCAGTAATGGTGTCAAGGTCTTACCTTGCCTTCCTGTTTGCAGCCATCTTGGACATGTGCAGACTGCTGTCTCTGTTTGCATCATCACTTGCTTGCTGCCTGGGCATCGCTCAGTGATGATGTTGCATACCTGACTATATATATCGCCTGAGGGCTTGCAGTCCTTGCCCTTGTGTTTGTGCACCAAGGTGCATCGCTGCTAGCAGTGTTCTGTTCTCCGTGTTCCCCTGTGCAGGACCTGGCTTGGCTGATGACTTTCCTGGCTCTCGATTACGCATCAGCAGATGACCCCGCATCTGCAGGCGAACCGGCATTGGCAGACTACCGGCTACTGGACTCGACCCCGGCTTGGATGACTTACCGCTTCTAGGCTTGATCCCGGCTTGCATGACTACCTGCTTCTGAACTTGACCCCGGCTGTTCCTGATTTCGCTCCTCACTCTTGCTGTGCATTTATTGTTGTTGCCCTAATAAACTGCTTTATTTTACTTGCATCTTCCTATGGTCTGGTTTCCTGGCACCCTGACAAATGGTCAGCTTACTTTACATACAGGGCCTCATAAGGCCCTGGAAATTGCCGAAGGGCTGCACATAATATTCTATAATTGCAAAGCTACAGAAAGCTTTCAGTGACTGCAAACATACAACAGGAGATGGTCAGAGACTTTGGGCATGCTACAGGAGATAGTCAGATTGCAGATATGCTACAGGAGATATTCAGAGACTGCAGATATACTACAGGAGATTGTAGCTGGGAAGATGATATGCAAGTTGTCGGATACTAAAGACATGCTTCAGTCATAGACTGGAGACACAATACATGAGACTGCTAGAAATCACTGCTGTATATGTACTGGAAGGCAACACAAATTCTCTCACTGGCAGAAGGGCTGGAATCACTAAATGAGATCATAGGCTTGGAAAGTTTTATAGCCATAGAGAACAATCATATGGAGAAGTTCCTAAACAAGCGGAAAACTTGGATTCTATATATGGAAATGCAATGATTAAAGGAGTCTCTCATGACGTATACAATCACTTTCTAACCACTTCCTGACCAACCCACGTACATATGTTGTGGCAGGGCGGTCCTTCAGCGCAAAATCACGTACCTGTAAGTCATTTTGATTTTGCACCGCTGGCGACCTGCTCCCACTGTGATTGGACACAGCGGGAGCCAAGCAGCAGGTCCAGGGGACCCAAAGTTTTCTGGCACCCACGATCATTCCCGAGGGTGATAGAACAACAGTCTGCCTATGTAAACAAGGCAGATTAAGAGGGGAGAGAGAATAATTGTGCACTACCCTTGAAACACTAATAACAAAAAATCTATAAAAGCTGCTGCTACCACTAAAATGTTTTCCCACATCTAAAAGATCAATACTAAAACAATGATGCGGTAGCGATTACAATATTGATAATAAAAAATACTAATAAACATAGAATATCATAGCATGTGAAAAAATGTAATATACTAATATAAAGTGCAATTCAAACCGTTAAGTGCAATATTGGTGCTGAGACCTTGTCTCTGATTAAATAAAGTGCAAGTGAAACAATGTGTCCTGGGGTATATTACAAACTAAAAAGACACTCCAAAGTGCTACAGTGCAATGAAACAAGTCCAAAGAATCCTATTAAAGGTGCAGTAGTGAAATCATTCCGTGTCTGTTCACTCTTTAACCACTTCTGGACCGGAAGATTTTCCTGCTTAATGACCAGGCCCTATTTTGCGATTTGGCACTGCGTGAATTTAACGGACAATTGCGCGGTTGTGCGACGCTGTACCCAAATAAAATTGACATCCTTTTTCCCCAAAAATAGAACTTTCTATTTGATCACCTGTGTGATTTTTATTTTTTGCACTATAAACAAAAAAAGAGCGACAATTTTGAAGCCAACACAATATTTTTCACATTCTGCTACGTATATGACATTCCCAAAAAATAAATAAATTTAAAAATCACATTTTTTTAACATTTTAGGCCGATTTGTTTTCTGCTACATATTTTTGGTAAAAATAAGCATATTTTGATTGGTTTGTACAAAAGTTATTGCTTCTACTAACTACGGGAAAGATTTATGTCATTTTTATTTTTTTTTTATACTAGTAATGGCGGCGATCTGCGATTTTTTGTGGGACTGCGACAATGCGGCGGACAGATTGGACCCCTAACTGACATTTTTGACACTTTTGGAGGTACCAGTGACGTTATTACAGTAATCCGTGCTAAAAATATGCACTGTTACTGTAATGATGTCATTGGCAGGGAAGGGGTTAATACTGTTAGTGATCAAAGGGTTAAATGTAAGCTTAGGGGTGATTCTAACTGTGGGGGGGTTGGGCTTTTGAAATGATCACAGAGACATGTGATCCTCTATAGCAGGATCACATAACCTCTGTGATCATTGCAGGGAGAAGGACGGACGGCTATGTTTACATCAGCCATCCGTCCTTTTCTCTCAGGGGGGATTAATCGCTGGTTTCAGGTGGCAATCGGGGCCGCCTGACACACGCGCCAGCTTCCCCGCTGACGATCAGGGGCGGGAGTGCGCCACCGGCGGCACGTGCTCGCCCCCTAGCTCCTCCCAGGCAGATGCCATCTATTAAGATCATTTTGCCTGTAGTTGCCACTCTGCCACCGTTAAAATACAGTAAGCCGATGGGAAGTGGTTAAAATCCATGCTGCAATCACCAGGGGAAGTGTCTGCTCACCTCCACGGTTAACCCACTAGGGGTCTCAGGCATTGATAGATAAAATACTCCCCTCTGGTCTCTGAATTACTTCACATTAAAGAAGTTACTCCAAATAAGCACATGAAGAGATAATAGGGAGAATCTCCAATGGTGCAGTACCCACAAATTGATGAAGCAATGAACCAACTTCAACCATTAAACTCACATTTATTAAATTAAAAGGTGGCTTTAACAATAACAAATCCAGGATGATAACAAATGAAGCATCCAACCTGCCCACCACTTGGTACCTTATGCTTATTGGGATTTTTTTTACCAAAAACATGTAGCAGAATACATATTGGCCTAAACTGATAAAGATATTTGATTTTTTAATTTTTTTTATTGGTTGTTTTATAGCAGAAAGTAAAAAATATTGTTTGTTTTTCTTTTTTCAAAATGATTGGTCTTTTTTTGTGTAGCAGATTTCCAGGCCTGTGGCCTGATGTGGGTCTGCCATTGTTACCGGTTACCTTTCCAGTCCATATGAGCTGCGGCCCTGGGTGTAAGGACTGGGACATAAACCACTCTGGCATCTTTGTTTGGTTGTTTTATTGTAGATAAAAGGGGATGGGAGAAGGGAATGAGTGGGATACTCCTTTAGGTTTCAACTATGTACACTTGGGACTTTGTTCCTGAAAATGCCCGTTGGCGCTTCCTTGACGGCAGCCGGCGCCAGCCAACGCTCATTAACTCTGAGAACACTCCGCAACTTAATAGAAGTGCTGAATCCTCGACTTGTAGTCCAGAAGATCCAGGACTGTGAAATTGAAGAACCACTGACACTGTTATACTGCAACAAGTCACTGAATACTTCCCTCAACCTTGCTCTGGCTTGAGGTAGTATGTTGTAGAATACTGTAAAGCTGTAAATCCCAACTGACACACTCTGTACAATTTAGGGCCCAATAGCAGGTGTCCCCTTTAATCTTGAACTCTTCGAGGTTCACTGTCTTGACACCCCCCTCTGTACCTTCAGGGTCCTCAACCTAGCTACCCCCTTTCAGCTATCTTGCACTGGATCCCAGAACCTCTTCTGGAGTGGTCCCCAGGGGCAATCCTCAGTACTCACGCCCTGTGTAGGCTTTCCTGGGACTGGACCCCTCTCTCTCTCCGCAGGTTCTCGGCACACCGGATCCCCTCAGCTCACATCAGAACTCTCTGGAATCTCATGGGACACCCCGAGACATCCACTTTCCCCAGACAAGAGGAGAGACAGCCGCACTCTCTCTCCTGGGACTCTGCTCCCGCCAAAGACACTGTGCCACGCACTTCCCCTCCAAACTTATACCCACTCCCAGAATCCTTAGCAGCATAGTCTGCCTTCTGGGGTAGTTACAAGCTGGGATGTGTCCCCTGATTGGGCTTGCCTCACTGCCCTATGAGAAGCCTCTCACAGGAGCCAGTGGGGATACTTCTCCCCTCAGCAGGCACATCTGGAAGCCCTGACACCCTAGCTAAATAAATCCCAGCCCTGCTGTTAAGCAGACAATGCCCACTATACATTTACCTAGCACCTACCTTTAGGGTGCTACACTCACCCCACACCAAATGAGTCAGGTCCTTCTGACTCTGAGGCAGCTGCCTCCTATCAAAAACTCTGCCAAAACTCAGGAGTATCCCACAAACCTGGAAAAGGGGGAAAAGGAAAAAACAAATTTACAAATAAATTAGCGTGAAAAAATATATCTTTACAATCTGCTGTACATATATGATACACAGTTTAAGGTGCAAGAGAACTGATGCACCCCCCACCAAATAAACTCACTTGGTGGGGAACAACAAGAAAAACACAATGCAAACATCCTGACTATCTATCTCTAAGGTGGTCCCACCTGTATAGAGAAAGGAAGCAAAAGTTAGTCAACCTTATCACATAGAAATTACATCACATATCTAACTAGCTGAACAGTTGAATGGAAAGAAACTCCTTCAAAATTACAAGGGCGACCTTTCCACTCCCTCCCTGACTGCCTCTGCCATCCAGCGTCTTGACACGCCTGGGTCCTCCTTCAACTTGGAAGAACTTGTTCCCTAACACTAGCTGTCTAGACAGAGTCCTCTTTGTTGAAGTGAAACACAGCGCCCTCTGCTGTCCCTTTGAGCACTTCAGTGAGGAAACAGGGCAGGTCACAGTCTCTCATGACCCACAGTCCTGCTGAGTCAGGGAAACATCTCAGGGGTCCAGCAGGGCACCCCACACCAAATTTCCTGGACACTCAAAAACGTTGTAGCTTGTAGCAACATTTTCATCTGTACAGACTGTGGGTGAAGTCCCACACAGCCATTTGTAATCCACAGAAGGCCCCGGCCCGATGGCCCAAAAGACCTAGCACACAAATAACTTTTCAAAAGCCCTGGACCCGATGGTTCCAAAGGCATGACATCACATTACTTGACTTTGCAGAAAGGATCCTGGCCCGATAGCCCAAAGGGGTCAGATTGAACTTTCAACAGGTTACACTTGAATTCAGCATTATATCACTTCAAAAGTTTCCTTGGTCAGTTGTGGTAGCCAGCCGGCCACACAAATTTTTTTTTTTTTTTTTAACTGCTCCTTAAACTCTTCCTGCTTTTAATGATTGCTGACAAACTCAGATGTAATACTCCGGGTGGGGCACTTGAATATACTCCCCTTGTTCATTTCTGACCCGGATGGACCAAGCGTGTCTTGACCCGTCTGGGCGACAGACTTCCACTCTGTCTATATAAATGGAGCGCCCGTAGTACCACTGAGCTTTGACTTTAACAAACTTCTCTTTTAACCCTTCCTCTGTAGAATCTAGGTACGGCTTTGGGACAAAAAGGTCGTCCCAAATAAGTTCATCACACCACCAGTCTCTGTACTTTTCTATTAGGAGCATGAATTCCCTTGGAGCGTAAGGGTAGTCGTAGCCATACTCCAATGCCACTTTCTTTTGCATCCACCGCTGCATCCTAGATAACCTGGGAAGGGTTCTCCCGTTACCTCTTCCTGGTGGGATGTGCACTCATTGGATCATCTCCTCATAGGCCATGTTTTGGTCCCTGGCCCTAGCAATGTTCCCTGGAGGGGTGAGGTCTGGGACCCTTGTGACATAGGCATCTCAGAACCCCAAATTCTGTGCCTGTTCCCCTCTCTCAATGGCCTCCTGAGCCTCCCGGTCTAGAGGTACAACAACTTCGGGACCTGGGGAGCTGCTTCCAGTCTCTGATCCCCATTTTCACTCAGTCTCCTCCATGGATCCCCAGTCATCCATACCTTCTTCCAAAGAGCCATGCTTCATGTAGAAGGATAGGGAATCCATTCTAACAGGACACTTTTCACCCTCAATGCTGGCGTTGGAAGAAGACACCTGGGCAACTTCTGTCTGGACAGGCAGGGGAATACTTATAGGGGTGGATTCCGTAATGGCCCTGACCAACGGTACTTCTGGCCAGGTCCCTACTGTTTGGGTGGACACGGATCCCCTCCCTATAGGGCTCTGTGACCGAACTCCCTTCCCGCAGACTGTAAGCCCACCAACTACAGGCAGGGCCTCCATCTGCATCATCAGCCTGAAGATGCCTCTTCCTGCTCCTCAGAGGAACTTTGACTCCTTCCCTGTCACCTCCTGAGTGAGGCCTGTATCCCACATAACTGTAAGCTTCTTTGGATGGCCTTCGCTTTTCTCTGCCCTGATCAGCAAATCACCACATTGCTCACATTGAACCCACGCCTGCACCCTCAGAGTAACAGTGGCACATTGGGGAGACATACCACTCCAAGGAACTCCCGACCTCCTCCGGTGCACAATGTGAGTCCGCCATCCGGCACCATCCCGATACCAGTATCCCAAACTAGCGGGGGATCAGGTGGGTAGATCTGCTCTCGGCTCTGCTCCGCAGGGTTTTCGGCCGTGGTGGGAACACTCTTCGCTCCTCTGGTGAACGACATGCCTCCTTCTCCTACACGTGTCTCCTGCTAGGGGCCACGCCTGGAGGAGGGGATATTAATAGGGTCCCCTGGAACTAGCCCCACTGCCCTTCTCGGCATGGCCGACTACGATCCCCACAGTATGCATGCAGAAACTATACAGAATAAATGTCCCACTGTCGAATGCACCTCCGGCGTCCACTTCTCTGTCCTTCCCTGGACCCTTGACGCCATCTTGACCATCCACACTAGGACTCCTTGCTATCAAGCAATTGCTGCATTCATGGATCCTGACACATTTGTCTCCTGCCCTCCATTTTCTGATAGCAGAATACATCTCATAGTCCATATGAAAAATCTTTATCACTTTACAGTCTCTCTGAGAGCATTTGCGTTGCCACAAGCATCCCTCCATGTGGGCTTCCAGCCTCAACCCACTCTCCCTGCCTCCCACAGTTGCAGTCTCACACCCGGCCTGGTCCTTGAATAGCAGTTCCGGACACAAAAATATATTTTTTGGACTTTTTCTTGTGCCGTTGCCAAGGACAACTGGCCCAATAATTAATGGCAAAATCCCAGATGAGCCCCAAAATGTAGCAGGTTTTCAAGGCCTGTGGCCTGATGTGGGTCTGCCATTGTTACCGGTTACCTTTCCAGCCCATATGAGCTGCGGCCCTGGGTGTGAGGACTGAGACATAAACCACTCTGGCATCTTTGTTTGGTTGTTTTATTGTAGATAAAAGGGGATGGGAGAAGGGAATGAGTGGGATACTCCTTTAGGCTTCAACTATGTACACTTGGGACTCTGTTCCTGAAAATGCCCGTTGGCGCTTCCTTGACGGCAGTTGGCGCCTGCCAACGCTCACTAACTCTGAGAACACTCCGCAACTTAATAGAAGTGCTGAATCCTCGACTTGTAGTCCAGAAAATCCAGGACTGTGAAATTGTTGAACCACTGACACTGTTATACTGCAACAAGTCACTGAATACTTCCCTCCGCCTTGCTATGTCTTGAGGTAGTATGTTGCAGAATCCTGTAAAGCTGTAAATCCCATCTCTGTACAATTCAGGGCCCAATAGCAGGTGCCCCTTTAACCTTGAAATCTTCGGGGTTCGCTGTCTAGACACCCCCCTCTGTACCTTCAGGGTCCTCAACCTAGCTACCCCCTTTCAGCTATCTGGCACTGGATCCCAGAACCTCTTCCGGAGTGGTCCCATCTGACTCTGGCAGACCCCCAGGGTCAATCCTCAGTACTCACAGCCTGTGTAGGCTTTCCGCCAAAGACACTGTGCCACGCACTTCCCCCTCAAACTTATACCCACTCCCAGAATCCTTAGCAGCATAATCTGCCTTCTGGGGTAGTTACAAGCTGGGATGTGTCCCCTGATTGGGATTCCCACACTGCCCTATGAGAAGCCTATCACAGGAGCCAGTTGGTATACTTCTCCCCTCAGCAGGCACATCTGGAAGCCCTGACACCCTAGCAAAATAAATCCTAGCCCTGCTGTTAAGCAGACAAGCCCCACTATACATTTACCTTGCACCTACCTGTAGGGTGCTACATTTGTTTATAGCACAGAAAATAAAAACCACAGACGTGATCAAATGCCACCAAAAGAATGCTCTATTTGTGGGAAAAAGGGCATCTATTTTATTTGGGTACAGCATTGCATGACTGCACAATTGTCAGTTAAAGTAAAGCAGTGCCTTATCGCAAAAAATGGCCTGGTCATTAAGGGGGAACATCTTCCAGAGCTGAAGTGGATAAAGGCATGTAAACACCTGTACCTGCACCTTGGCTTTTTCGTTCAAATAATTTTTATTTCAATTTTTCAAACAAACAGGGTAAAGGAATGAGCAGGTATTAGTCACAGTATTGCATAAAAATAAACATTTCCAACAACAACAAAAATTAAGCATCTCGTACAGCAGTTTCAAGCCATGGACACATTGCCTTATTTGCATATGTATGAATTTGCAAACGTGTGAGGTGCCCTCTAGTGGTGCGAGTTGGAATTTCCTACAATAAGTAATACATAGTTTAACGTATTCCCAGGATGGAGTCCGTGGCCATCTAGTGGCCAAAACTGCCATTGCAATGTATGAAGTTGTCAAGTGAACTTGGGAGCCATGAGCAATTCAAAGGTTTTGTGTGTTTGAGTAGTGTTGATAATCTCCAGGAAGGAGGGGGGTTGATTGTCTTTCCATTTTCTGATTATGTTAATTCTGGTTGCGAGGAGTATATTAGTTACCATTTTATGAGATTTCAACGGAATGCATTCGATTGACAGGTTCAGTAACGCCATTTCAGGAGAGGGAGGGATGCGGGATCCTATAACGGCAGAGATCAAGTCGAACACATCCTCCCATAGGGTGAGTATGGGGGGACATGTCCACATTATGTGTTTAAGCGTGCCCGAGAGGCCGCAGCCTCTCCAACTGGTGGAAGAGGCCGTGGGGGCAAATCTCGCTATCACAGATGGTGTGAGGTACCACCGGGGGGGTTAGTTTTAAGTGTAATTCCCTAAGTGATGCGCTTAGTGTGGCTTTGTAGCCTGATGTCAGTGCCGTTTTCCACTGAGACGAAGTGAACGCGACCCCTAAGTCTTGTTCCCATTTAGAAAGAGGGTGGGTTTTGGTGAATGTGTCTTTTTCACCCAGTAAAGGGTAGATAAGCGATATGCCTCTGGCCATCTGTAGTGGCGATGTCAGATATCTCCATATGGTAGTGGGTATTTTAGTCCTAAGCTGGGGCACCTTGGCTTTTTCATGTGCATAAGACATACATTGATCTTGTTTTTTCATGGTTTCATTTGTTGCCCTGTATGAGCAGCCATTAAAGAGGTTGTAAACCCATATTACTTTTTTTTTTTTTGCAACCTGTAACCTTGCATACTAGCTCATTATGAAATACTTACCTTAGAGCGAGCTCCCGCCGTGCCGTCCGCTCACCTCGATGACGGCGACATGTCCAGTCGCCTGTCTTCCGGGATTGCGGCATCCGGCCATCTGATTGGCCAAAGCCGCGGTGACGTCACTCCCGCGCACGCGCGCTGGAGCCGACAGTCACTGCACGGGGCTCCGAGGAAACGGCACCAGCGGCCGTTCCTTCAGAGCGCATGCGCCAGTGACGTCACTGGCTGCATGTAAGGTAAATATCTCCTAAACGGTACATGTTTAGGAGATATTTACAGTACCCATAGGTAAGCCTTATCATAGGCTTATCTATAGGTAAAAGTTTTAGAGGAGGGTTTACTTCCTCTTTAAGTAAATCTTTACCTTGTCAATAATTACTGTTTGTGTTAAAACATGAGGCAAGGCGCTGCACAGAACATTGCATGACCTTGTTCTTTAGTGTGAGACCTGACATTTACTGTATAGACACTACATATCCCATAATTCCTAGTCTTCTAGCCTGGTGCTTATGCAGGTGGGAGCTACACAGTACTTAGATGTTATTGTTCAATAGTTTTTATTGAAAATTTTTCAATACAACATACAAGAATGCAAGAAACATTGCAAAGAAATATTGTTCCAAGTAAAGAATAACATAGAACAGCCAACCGCAACAAATCTGCGTCAATAACAACCAGACAGAAATAGCAAAACATGGGGTCATCATAATAACAGCAGTAGGTGTCAATTAGTCATCGACTAGATCTAGGTTCAAATTCAGGGTAGAGCAGGCGTAGGTAAAGGGTGGTACCATTGTGACCAGGGTTGCCACAAGGAGAGGGACCTTTGATAGTTCCCTCCGCTCGAGGCAAACATCAGTTCATACATACTGTGGGTGTGTACCATGTCCAGGACTTCGTGTAATGAGGGGGGTTGCGTCCGTTTCCAATTTCTTGTAATGGACAATCTAGCTGCCAAAAGAACATGGGTGACTATGTGTCTAAGAGCAGGGGAAAACGTTTCTATGGTGATATTAAGTAAGGCGAGAGCCGCGGTAGGTGTGACCACGGATTTCGTGATTTCAGAGATCGTATGAAAGACATCTTGCCAGTATGTACGGAGAGACGGGCAGTCCCATAGAATGTGGTAAATGTCGCCCAGGTGCCCGCAGTTCCTCCAACATAGTGGAGAAGAGTGCCTATAGAATTTCGCCAATTTGGTAGGTGTTAGGTGCCAGCGAAGTGTGATTTTAATTGTTTGCTCCCATAAAGCCGAGCATTTGGTGTGTTTATATGCATGTCTCAGTGCCGTTTGCCATTGAGCTGTAGTGAACGATTGGTGGAGATCCGCCTCCCATTGAAGAAGAGGACGCGATTTGGTAAATGTGGATTTGTCTTGTAAGGTCTGGTATATCAGTGATATGCCTCTAGAGGCAGCAGATGGGTTGAGTAGGAAATGCCATACAGTGCTTGGTAGTCTGTAACATGGTGTCGGTAAGGTAGAGAGAAGATGCTTAAGTCTGATATAGGAAAAGAGTTCAGATGCAGGAAGATGGTATGCGTGTTGAAGGGACGAAAAGGATTTCAGCTTCGTATCGTGGAACAGATGTTGTATTGTCAGTATGCCTCGTGCTTTCCAAGCTGTGAGGGAAATATCAGGAATCAGTAGGGTGAGTGTTTCCAAAGGTAACGGTGGAGACATCAAGTTAGGGTTTTTCTCTGTCATGATCAGCAATTTACGCCATACTACCAATGATGCTACCATCGGGGGAGAAAAGGAAGTTGGGATTTTTGGACCATATGGGGCGCAGAGAAGCCAGATCCGCAGGGGCACGTGAGGAGTTTGAGAGGATTCGATCTGCCCCCAGCTAGTGCTGAGTGTAGAGCGAAACCATTCTTTAAGTTGAGTTGTCAGCGTGGCGTGGTAATAGTCGCGAAAGTCTACATACCCAGCTCCACCCGCGAATCTATGTTTGGCTACGATCGAATGGGCGCAACGTGATTTCTTATGCTGCCACATATATGCTCGTAAAGTGGATTGTAGGGACATGAAGTACGAGTTGGGAAGAGGGATAGGTAACGTGCGGAATAAATATAGCAATTGGGGGAGAATCATCATTTTAAACGCCGCAAGTCTACCCGACCAGGAGAATTCATGGTTTTGGAGTTTTTGAAGGTCAGAGTGCATTTTGGACAGGAATGGGGCATAGTTCGTTTTGAAAAGGAGTTTCACCGATTTGGTTAGCTGGATACCCAGATACGGGATGGAGTGATCAGCCCATGAAAATGGAAATTGTTGTTGTAAAATAGTTTTAGTCGTCAAGTCAAGATGCAGGTCAAGTATTACAGATTTGGTCACGTTCATTTTGTAGTATGATATGTCGCTGAACCACTTCAATATTCGATAAGTTTCAGGTAGGGAAGATGTGGGATTTGTAAGCATCACTATCACATCGTCAGCGAATAAACTGATTTTGTGTGTTACCGATCCTAGTCGAAATCCAGATATAAGGGGGTTGGAGCGTATATGGGCTGCCAGAGGTTCCATGAGAAGATTAAAGATCAAGGGGGAGAGTGGGCAACCCTGACGAGTGCCATTTGTAATATTAAATGGTTTCGATAACATGCTAGCCGTGTATACTTTAGCTGAGGGAGTAGAATATAGTGCAAGAACTGCCGACAATATGTTGCCCTGGAACCCGAACTTGAGTAAAACAGCTCTTAAGTAATCCCAATGGATCCTGTCAAACGCCTTCTCTGCATCTAAGGAAAGAAGCAGAGAAGGCGTTCGAGAGATCTCAGCATGGTGGATGATGTCTATCAGTCTTCTGGTAGCATCTGATGCCTGGCGGAATGGAGTGAAACCAGATTGGTCCAAGTGGACAATGGAGGGGAGAATTTGCTTGAGTCTGTTAGCAACCAACTTGGCGTAAATTTTGGTGTCAAGATTTAGGAGGGATATTGGCCTAAAATTTTGTGGAAGGGTGGGCGATTTCCCTGGTTTAGGAAGTGTAATGATCAAAGCTTGTAGCATTTCTGCTGGGAATTTAGAGGAAGAAGCGGCTTGGAGGAAGACAGGTAGCATATGAGGTGTCAGAATTGTTTGGAAGCACTTGAAGTACTCGCCTGACAGGCCGTCCGGCCCAGGCGACTTATTCGAGGGCAAAGTGGAGATGGTGTCCACAATTTCCTGTTCCGTAAACGGAGCATTTAAAGTATCTAATTGGTCCTTGGATAGGGAGGGGAGAGAGACATCAGCCAGGAATTTATCTATTTCCTCCCGAGAGGGTTGGTGCGTCCCCTGGTCGCATTTTATGTTATATAGAGTCTCATAATAGACACTAAACGCGTCTGCAATGGCTTGTGGGTTGTATTCCTTCCTAGAGGTGGAAGGGTTGTGCAAATATTCGATTCTAGATTTCACTCTTTGTCCCTTAATTTTTTGTGCCATGCTCTTCCCGGCTCTATTGGAGGTGGCGTAAGACACTGCTTTACACCGGCGGTGGAACCGTTCAAAGTCCACCAACAATAAAGACCGTAGCTCCTGTCTCATCGCAGTAAGTGTCACCCTATTGCCATGATCAGGGTTAGCTTTATTCTTCAAATCTAGGTCAGTTATAGAAGAAAGGAGAGAATCTATGCGATTAGATCTTTTCCTTTTTTCTCTAGAGCCCGCCTGAATCAACAATCCTCTCACAAACGCCTTGTGGGCGTTCCACACCACAGCCGGGTCGGACACTGAGCCCTGATTAGTGACAAAAAATTGTCGAAGGTGACCAGAAATATGTTCAATGATTTGGGGTTGTTGTAATAGGAAATTGTTAGTGCGCCACACAAAGTGAGATTGCTGGGGTGACTTGTCTGACAGGGTGAGTGTCAGTGGGGCATGGTCCGACCAGGCTATCGTATGGATTTCAGAAGCTAGCACACGTTGCAGTAACCATTTATCCAGTAGGAAGAGGTCGATTCTCGAGTAAGTATTATGGCTCGGCGAATAGTATGTGAAATCACGTTCTTCCGCGTGTTGACATCTCCACGCATCGTGAAGGTCATAGGAGTGGATCAGCGACTTTAAGCGGGAGCCATGGCGTTTGGAAGGGGCAGTAGAGTCCAAAGAAGCGTCAGGGATGGTGTTAAAGTCCCCGCATACAATAAGATGTCCTTTTTGAATCTTGGTGGCAAGTTTGAGGACTTTGGAGATGAAAGGCATCTGTCGCTGATTGGGCGCATATAAATTAAGAATTGTATATTGCTCATTGTTTATGGAACAAACAAGGACAAGGTAACGGCCTTCTGCATCTGTAAGTAAGTCAATTTGCTGAAAGGAGACCGAGTCCCTAACGGCTATCATCACACCTCGTTTCTTGGCTGTGTAGCAGGCATGCACCACATAGGGAAAGTTTTTATGTTTGCAGTAAGGCAGTGGAGTCTGAGAGAAATGAGTCTCTTGCACGCATAGTACATCACTTTTATGGAGGTTGGCAGTAGTCCATAGCGATTTTCGCTTGACCGGGTGGTTTAACCCCCTTGCATTAATAGATAGTACTGTGAGTGGCATGTCCTATCTAGGACGGGCTAGAAGTGTTGGCAAGGGTACTCACACTTTAGACGATTGACACCAAACGAACAAGAAGTGTACGGATGACTGCTGGTCCCACAAGGGCCTGAGTGGCTGGGAAACGTCTTCACTGAAGGATCTGGAACAATAAAGCGAACACCAGTATCCACAAATACAAACAAACAACAAAAAGAAAATTTGGCTGCAAAGCAAACTTAGAAGAAAAAATGTGGTACAGAGCAGGCGGTCGTATAGCCGCTATTAGTAGGTGGAAAAGCGTTTGAGGTGCTGCGAGGGATGAGAGTCCACCTGAAAAATGGAAGGCACCGGTAGGGGACACAGACGTGGTGTGCTACCAGTGTATTGGGGGAAAGAGTCTTACATCAGAGCTCTGAGAGGAGAACGGAGGAGGGAGTTGATGCTGTGTAGGGTCCACTGCACCCGGCACTCACGGACGCTGGTGTGAGTTTCCAGTGTGGTGGTACCTGGACTGCCTGGTTCCCGAGGCCATGGTCTGCATTGGCTCATCCCTGGGTGGAGTAGGTACAATTCCCCATGAGTTAAGTAACCGCATGCCATTTTGCAAAGTGGAAATGGTATGGGGAACCCCATTTTTGGTGACTAAAATAGTAGCCGGATGCCGCCATTTATACGGGATATTGTGGTTCATCAAGGCTTTTGTGATGGAGCTGAGTTGTCTCCTCAGTTGGAGCGTGTATTTGGAGAGATCCGCAAATAACTGTATCCCCTCATAAGGAGCAGGGAGTGTGCGTTGAAGTCGTGAGGCAGCCAGGAGATGGTCCTTAGTTTGGTAAAAATGGACCCTCATAAGGGTGTCCCGTGGTACTGAGTCAGCGAGATGAGAAGCCTTAGGCAGCCTGTGAATACGATCTATAGTGAGATCCATAGCAGAGCAGTCAGGGAGCATGGCCGCCATGAGGGAGCTGGCATAGTTATGAAGTTCACTTTGAGGGACAGACTCAGGGATGCCACGCAGCTTAACATTGTTGCGCCTAGATCTGTCCTCCAAGTCAGCCAGCTTAGCTTTGATCCACAGTTGTTCATCCCTAGTTTCATCGAAGGTGTCTATGATATCATTGATGGTGTCAGTACAGTCAGCCATCTGCGATTCTACAGAGGTGAGTCTGCGATCCATCCCCTGCACATCAGATGCAATTTTGCCAAACAGGGAGGTCAGATTTTGAAACAGGGACGATTGGAAGGATAGTAACATGTCCTTCAAGGTAGTATCTACCACAGGCTGACCAGTAGTTGGAAAGTCTGCAAAGGAGGCCTGCAAGGAGGGGGCTGAAAGGATGTCAGTGTCCTGGCTTTCATGAGGGAGACATGTGGGCTGCAGCTCCAGCCTCATGCGGGCTTTTGCAGGGCTGGAAGAGGCTGGGGAGTATGCTCCTGGTCCAGAGGGGGAAGATGGGGAAGTCTGGGGCGGTATTACCTCCGACGGATCCCCGATGTCCCCCGATCCATGAGGAGAGATGAAGGCCGCGGGAGCGCCGGCGCCATCTTGGCGGGAAGCGGCGCGCTGCGGGGGCCTGGAGAAGAAGGCAGTGAGCTTCTGCGGCCGATGATTGTCCTTCCTCTTTCGGGACATTGTGGGCAGACCGTCCACGGGAAGCTCCGGAGTCGGTGTGAGCGGTGAAACGAGTGCCGGTGGGTCCGTCGTCGCTGGGAAGCCTCCGTTGTCCTCACAGAGAAAAGGCTTAAGCGGCCATCTCTGGTGCCGGCAAGCCACGCCCCTCAGTACTTAGATGTTACACAGATATGAGTTGGCAGAACATTCACAGACAAACAGAGAGCTCACGCATTCACTGTATCCATTGTTTTGCTGTATCATTAGCACTCCCATATTTGTAATGCAACACAGAGAGAGTGGTGATACGTGCATTGATGCATGCATCCTGTCAGACCCAGAACAGGACGCTGTCCTTTCCCCTTGCTCAATGGGTTTAACTAGCTGAAGCAGTACATGGGCATAAAGGAATAGATCAACCATGCCACAAACTGTAAGCTACAACCTGTGTGCCCATCATTGCAAGGCAAGACAAAGAAGTTAAGCTACTAAAAATATTAAAAAGTATACAATACCTTTAAGATGCCCCTAGCGCATGATGCATACTCAAAGGGTAACTCTAATTTTGTGGGGAAAAAAATCAAAATAAAGAAAAAACAATATAGCGTATACAATTGCAACACAAATCATATTGTAATTGAATTTTATTAAAAATTACCTTTTCTTTTCAATCTGAAGCTGTTGAAATTTTCTGACAATGCAATATGGCCCCTACCGAGGAAGTCAGAGGAGCATCACGCTCGACATAACGCGTATAGGGGGGGCGGAGCGTGCGTGGTCGACGCAGATCTTCTCTCCGGTGCATTATCTACGAATCTTTTAGCAGAGCAGGCACGGCTGAGTGCCCTGCGAATGTGAGTGAAATATTTTTCTCTAATAAAGCTGATTTGAACTGCTAAGCAGAGAGCACTAGATTTTGCCATATTTCTATCCCCACACATGTCCCGGAATCCCCGGAGCTGAATAACAGGGAGGCCCTTTCCTGGAGTCATATATCCGTGATATATGCGATTGCTGTCCCATTTGGGTCTGGCAGGAAGGTGAGAGGCTAATCCATTTGGTGGAGGGATTCACATATTGGTGTCTACAATATATTTATCATCACTGGATCACATTTAGTTGTACACTGGGGCACTTTGATTATTATTGGCATTCGAGCACGAGCACTATCGTGTGCTTTATGAACTGGATGTGTTTATTATTATTATCCATTTATTCATTTGTCACTTTTTTGAATTGTGTATGTTTGGCGCATCACGTTTTGTATGATTACTTGATTATTGTGATTTGTGAACACTATTGGTGTATGCTGCCGGACAGTAAATATTTATTTACACATTTGATGTTTCACTTTTATGCACTTTATTTACGCACAGTGAATTTGTGTTGAGTTTACATCACTATTTGGTTTGCGCTGATAGTTTTTGTTATATTAATGCAATATGGCTACCTGGAGCTCTTCTGTACACAAAATGTGTACTGACCACACCCCAGATACATAATTTCCTGTGTGTGTGTGATTGGCTCACCGAATTTCCCAGAAGTCTGCACTAAGATAAAAAATATGATTCAGGCATCCCCTGCAACAAAAAAATGTCATTTTTGGTGAGATACTCCCAATAGGAACACGTTTAAAGGGATGCAGGCCCAGCATCTTTCCTCATTAGAGCTCTGCAGCTGCCACAGCTGATAGATATTTATGAAACCACTCCCATTAGACCCACTCAGCACAGAGGCACAGAGGAACAAACAATGATTTCTTCAGAATAACAAAAGGTAGGAATCTGCAACAAATTTTGTTAAAATCCTTGTAATGTACTTAGATCACCCAGAGGGGAATGTTTTTTTCTCAACAAAAGAGGAGTCACGCTTTAATCTGACAATCACATGTAATTCTCTTTCTATGTATTGGGGAACAATTGATTGCAGAAAGTTACAAGGGATAGACTCTATTTCCCCACTTCCTATTCTCTACATCCTTCCCCTCCATCTTTACCCCTTTCTCTTTTCCTCTCCCCTTTTCTTTTACTTTTTCTGCAGACCCAACATCTTTTTCTTCACTATCTTTTATTTTCTTTAACTCTCTATCCTTTTCTCCCAGCTACAATTGTAAAAGTCTATTTCCAAACATGCCTATAGGCATCTTCTTGTATAAGCACAAGGTACTTAGGAATTGGAAGCCACTGTGTAAAGTATAGTAGTTACGTTGTTATTACCTTCTTGTACCTGTCACATTTGCAATCTATGTAAACCATTTGAACTGCATATATGTGTTTTCATTTTTCTTTATCGTGTTCATAATAAACACAATTTAAAATAAATAACTGCCATTACTGCCCATTTACAAATGAATGCCTCCACATTTCTGCTTCTTACGGCAAACTTTAAAAATGTGCGCTGCATAGGATATTTTTCTCAGCAGAAACCATCATAAAATATGAGAGAAAAAAATAGGAAAAGGGATGGACGGTGCATAAAAAAAAACAAAAAAAAACAAGATTATGTAAAATAAATAAACCAAACTATATAACTGAATGCAAGTCTAAATGATTTAACTCCAAGGGCCAAAGAGCTGCAATTAGCCCCCAGACCATAGATTGGGCACCACTGATCAAGAGCAATGGTTGGACAGAAAAAAAAATGTATAATCTGTAACTTGCAGCTTTGTATTCTCTATATGAATCTTTATGCTTATGAATATTAGGGTCCTGCTGAATATGTCCTAAAAGACTTAAAGAGCCAGAATGAGAGAGGCCATATGTCAACTATGACATGGTTCTAAAGAAATTTTGAAAGGGTAAAAGAAAAGTTGGTTAAAGTGAGTTTAAACCTTAAAATGATTGTAGATGATCACTGTGTAAAACAACCCATTCAGTTTAAAATTGAAATGGAAGGCAAGTACATTGTGTATAGATATATAAAAAAAAAATTATAAAAATCGTTTTTTAACCCCTTTTTTTTAAGTGATCACATTCCTTCTGTTCTCAGCTGCATAAGAGCTGGAGAGGAGAAGCAGCAGAACACTGAATTTCCCAGTGAAAGGCTATGTGTGTGTGTGTGTGGGGGGGGGGGGGGGGGGTCAGGGCAAGTCTGATTATTGAAGAAGAGCAGCACAGCTAGAGAACTGACTATGCTGTGCTCTCTTTCTTAGTGTGGTCAGTTTTTAATAGGACAATACAAAGAGAACAAGATAATTTTCCATACAAGTGCATGGTACAGCAAGCACATATCAGAAATTTGAAATGTTGGTTTTACGTATTCTTAACAATGAGTTTGCCTTTTTTGCTGCTTTGTGATCTGTTGAGTATACCATTTAAAGTGGTTTGTTTTATCAGTTAGAATAGTGTAAAAAATACCCATTTATTTCTATGCATTCTGCTCTGTCATTCAAAACCATCTTATCTCCTTGCCCAAGTTACCTCTGAGAATTACATAATATTTAAATTGTGAAGAGGAAAATGTGTTATGTCCATGGGAATATCAAACAAAGAGTATGAGTAGATGGGTCATGTAAAAGATAAAATTAAAAATACAGTTCAGCGGGAAGGGGGTATTTCTTTTTTTGAAACTTCAAGAGTGGCATGGGAAAAAAAAAAAACTGTTCCTTTCTAATACATACATGGATGATGCCCTTAAGCTGTATGTGGTTACAGAATAGCAGGATAATCACAGATAGCGTTAGTGGCACCAGATTTTGACATCACATAATTTGCATGTGTAATACTTTTTTCTACTTTTAGATTCTTGCTTGGCTATCATAGAGCAGCAGCACTCCGATATCATCCATTACAGCTAGAAAAAAAAGCATTTTAGGTAGTTCTGCATGTGACACCTGGTTGGTACCAGGCATGGTTTTACCTGTGCAAGTAGCAGACACAACATATCTAAAAGCAATAGGAAATAGTACTCTTAAAAAAAAAATATATATATATATATATATATATATATATATATTTATATATATATATATATACTTTGGGTATAATTATACCTTGGGCATTGGCTCAATAATCAGATAATAGAGTCTTTTTTTCACAGTACCACACTATATTGTCCTAAAAGCTTAATAAAATGTCAAAGCATAGTGCACAACACTTCAAAGCTAAAACCCCACATTCCTTGACCTTCCTTCTTTTCCTGTATCTTCACTTATTCCCAAAATGCTTAAAATATAGACTTCAGTTAAATATTTGGTAAAAATTACCTATTGTCAGGACAGTATAAGAGCACACGAAAAGGAATAAAATGGAACAGTGTTGGCGTTTTTTTTAATGCAAAACTGTTTTCTGCAGCCAGTGCTTCTCGCTTAATAGCTGTTTTGGTAAAGACAGACATTTGGGTACCAAATGCACAAAGAAAAACAGATGACTGCACAAAGAAAAGCTGCTGATTTTGAAGCTACACCCATTCCAGCTGGTGTAAGCCTGTCCCCTTTTGAAAATGTATGGTCTATGTTGCATCACAGTAGCGGGTACCCTGCTATCTTTTTATGTCTAGAAGGTCATTCTTGCCCTCATCCAGCATGTGCAATTGTAATCTCTCTAATGCTGGAGCCCAGTGTGAGCTTGAACTATAGATTTTCTTAATGGAACTCTGTGCAAACTTGATAGTGTCTGGAAAGGATGCAGGAAGGGGCACAACGCTGAGGCTGGTGATGCTGCTCCATGCCCTAAAGCTTTGGGATGATGACAGTGCAGTCACCTCTCCTTCCTTTTTATTGATGGACTAATTCAGCAATGCTTTGGAGACACCATTCCCCTCCAAACTCTGTTGGTCAGAGTTTCCATACGCTTTTAGGGGCAAGAAGGCCAAAAGTTGCCTGACTTCATACAGGCTTTTGCCAGGCTGGGTCATGTGCTGAATGGCACCAACATGTACCTTGTTTGAGATAAAAAGAGAAAGAGGTGCCTCTAAGTGTAGACTTTAAAAGCACATTTTATTAAGTACAATGTACACTCACATCATTGAAGTTGCAGATTCTAAATAGGCACCCTCCTGGAAGATCCAAGGTGCCTATTGAAGTGCTGCCATCCCAAGGAACGTGTCTCCTCTTCACCGTAGCCGGCAATGATGGCGGAGCAGGAGCGAGAACGAGGCTCATTATCCACAACAGTGTGGTCTGCCTGTGTGGTGCCAACGGGTGGATCGGTTGGCCAGTCAGATCAGGGAGTGAGGAAGAACTACTGTAAGTCAGTGTGAAACACATCAACCATCTCTCTCTCTCTCCCTTGCTTTTGGATTGCATTTTTTTTAGTTATCTGTGTTTGAATGAAGTTATTTTTGGAGGTGTGCAGCCATTCAGACATTGTTGTTTGTACTATATGGCTTTGAGCTGAGCTGGCACCTTTTTGAGCTGAGCAAGTTGAGTCATGGGTTTGGACTTACCTAGAACAGAGGTTATTGGATTGGAAATCTAAGTTTTATCTTCACTTACAACTTTTATGGGGGGGTTGCATAAATTACTACCCAGATCTTACACATCACTTAGCAGATTTTTTCAGAAGGAGCAAGAATTCAGCAGGATTATGCATCCCTCAAAAAACCACTGCGCGAACACCTTGCAGATCAGCTAGTGACTGGTGCGTCACAGCGCAGGAATGTAGATCCAAAGCTCTGGTCCTCTAAAGACCGATGGTGAGCAGTTTTCTCCAGCAGGAGCAAGAATTCAGCAGGATTACACGTTCCTTAAAAACCACTGCGTAAACACCTTGCAGATCAGCTAGTGACTGGTGCAGCACAGCGCAGGAATGTAGATATAAAGCTCTGGTCTCCTCTAAAGACCGATGATGAGCAGTTTTCTCCAGAAGGAGCAAGAATTCATCAGGATTATGCATCCCTTAAAACCCACCGCAAGAACATCTTGTAGATCAGCTATTCACTGGTGCGGCACAGCACAGGAATGTAGAGCCAAAGCTTTGGTCCTCTAAATATTGATGATGCGTAGATATTTCCATCAGGAACAATAATTTAGCAAGATTATGCATCACAAAAAAAAACAACTGCACAAACACCTTGCAAATCATCCTGTGACTAGTGCGGTGCAGCGCAGGAATGTACTTTAGATCCAAAGCTCTGGTGAACCTGCCATGAAGGTCTATGTCCAGGCACCTTTTATTATAGGGTGCTCCTGTGTTGTCCCCATGTCATATACTCTCCTGGAAAAAACTACAAACAGCCATGCCAACACATATTGTTAAGCCTTGCTGAAGCTGAGTCAGAGCAATGATGTGCAGTGTAGTATATGCATGTACATAGGCAGTGGCTGAAAGAGACCTCCACTGTTAAATGTAATTAAAAATAAATCCCCTGTGCACCTTTCCTGGTGCTCAAACTACTTCACTGGTTAAAGAATAGAAGAGAAAACGAATTTGAGGAATTAGATGTGTGGAGACCTTCACAAAGTAATTGTACAGACTTAAGGAGTGTTCACATTAATAGGAGTAGGCTTGAAATCCTTCAAACACAATGTAAAAATGCACATAAGATTTTACATTTTGACAATAGACCTGCTTTAAAATAGGACACTAAGGGAAGATAAGGGGCTTTTCTATTTGCTTCATCTCTAAAATGTATAGGAACATATGCTTTAATTGGATCATTATTAGAGTTCCTCTTCTTTTATTATGTGGGCTTGAAAAGAAAGAGGAGAAAGAATGTTTTGATCCTGAATTGCATTGTAGCATTTTACAAAGTGAGTAAGCAGCATTTTATAGAGAGCTACAGTACTATGATGAAAGGATGTCTGGTCCAGGGCTTTTGTGGGTTTTAATTGTGACAAAAAAAAGGTCAAAAGTTGGTAAAGTTAAATGAGAATCAAACTAGAGATATACTGGGGGATATTGCTTATAGGTTTTATGACCTATACCCAAAATACACCTCTCATTTGTAGTAGTTATAAACCACACATTAAGTATGGTGAGGTTAAAATGATTTGCCCATTTCATGAAAGGTCAGTAACTTGTTCAAAGAAAACAGTAGGTAGAAAGACTGTCATGTTTTGTGCCTGAATTGCATTGTCGTATTTTATAAAGTGGGCAGGCAGCACTTTATAAGAGAACTAAAGGACTAAGATGAAAGGATATCTGGTCCAGGGCTTTTTCATGGTTATAATTGTGACTAGTTAACTAAAAAAAAAAAAGGGTAAAAAATCGGCAAAGCTAAATGAGAATCAAACTAGAGATATAATAGGAGATATTGCATAAAGGTTTATATGACATACAGTATATCCAGAATACATCTTTCATCTTTAGCAGTTATAAACCACACAATAAGTTTGGTAAGGTTTAAATTCATTTCATGAAAGGTCAGTAATTTGTTCAAAGAAAATACTAGATAGAAAAACTGTCATTCTTTTGCTTATCCCTCCTGCTGTGCAATAAAATAGGGATTTTGTGGCTCACCTAAAAATACAGAAAAACATGCAAAAACCAAAATGTATTCTCCTCTTCTTTTCAGAGCATCATTTCTAGTTCATATACAGTATGTTTACTTAGCTCCTAAAAACTATCCACTTGCTTCCCAAGCCTATTCTGACACTTCTCACATAGGTGTAAAAATCTTCTGTCTTTTTCTTTGCTAGAAACGTACTTAAAACCTCTAAATAGTATATATTTTAAACAGAGGCGCTAGAGAAAAAAATGGTGGGTATTGCAATCTTTTATGTATGGGTATGTCCTTTTGGAGGAAGTGGTTATATTTGGGAATAGCTGTCTGAAACATAAACAGGGATACATGAAAACAAAAACTGAATTAAAATAGTTATAGTTAGAAAGCAATAGGGCTCTTTCACACGGGCGGTCCGATCAGACCTGCCTGTCAGTTTTTTAGGCGGATCTGATCGGATCCTCCATGCAGCTCTATGGGGCAGCGGGTGTCAGCGGAGGAAACCCTATTTTTCCATCCGTTCAGTAATCGGAGCGGAGCGGATCTGATGAGAGCGGACAAGCGGTCCGCTCTGCTCCGATCCCCCATAGAGGGCAGCGGGTGCTGAGACACCTCCCTCTCCGCTCTGCAAGCGGAGACGGAGCTGTCATCCGCCCGGCTCAGTGGGGATCGCGGATCGATCCCCGCTGAGCAACACGGATCCGCCTGCGGAGGCGGACCGTGTGAAAGAAGCCATACTTAGAAAACGTGGATATTATCAGATCAATTTAATGCTTTAAAACATTAGCAACTTTACTGAGTTAAACAGGTGTGGACCAATTTTGCAATGTAGCACTCACGGATGATATAGTGAAAAGAGTGGAGTGTAAGTAAAAGGATAAATTCCTTATGTTTTACGAGTTAAGTTTTTGGCATTTAAAGTAATACTTAGAGTGGAGTTCCACCCTAAAATGTAACTTCGGTCCATCTTCTTCCTCCGGGTCACCTGAAAAACAAATGGATAATCGCAATTTTTTTTTTTTTTACTTACCTTGTTTTAGAAGATAATATACTTACCTTACTTCCTCTTCCTCCCTCGGCGGCCACGGCGATTCGTCACTTCCTGGCTGGCAATGATTCCTGGGAGCTGAACGTCATCGCTCCCAGGAATCAATGCGCCTGCACCGGCCCCGACCTCAGTTCCGGTGCAGGCGCGTCATACCTTGCTAAACAGCTTCTGGGCATGCCCAGAAGCTGTGCAGGGATGACGCTGCAGCCCCGGAAGTGACGGCGGGGCCGGTGCAGTGCATCATGGGATGGAAGAGGACGCAGAAGAGGATCGCGCTGGCTTCAAGCTGCCCACACCTGAGATGGCAGCGCTGGACAAGACATTTTCAAGGTAAGTATTTCTTCTAAAAGGTAAGTACAACCCGGGACAGTTCAGAGGCTATCCATTGTGGAATGCACTGGCCCTGACTGTCCCGGGGGTATTTTTATGTATTTTTTTTGTTTTAGGTGGAACTCCGCTTTAAGCCTTAAATTAAAAAAAAAACAATAAAAAACAAAGGGGGTTTTCATTGAGCAGCCCTCAATCTTTCTCTTCTCAGGTCCTCAACCGCCACTCTGGGCTCCTCCCCCCTGCCAAGTGCCCCCATAGCAAGGCATTTGAGCTGGGACATTTCTGGATTCAGATCGGGCCCAGGTAAGTGTTAGGCGGGCTGCGGGGGGAGCTGCATAGGAAAGGTTTTTTACTTTCATACATAGAATGCATGAAGGTAAAAGAACTTCAGCCTTTACTACTACTTTAATTGTGTTTGCAGGGAAATTTGTTTACTTTGATCCATAGACATTACTCTAAGAGAATAAAAGTGCAGGCTTTGTCTTGCATTTACTGTAAGCGCAAACTACTTATAATGAATATCAAAGAACTGTACTTAAAGTTTTTACTCTGTCTTAACCTTTAGTTTAGTGAAAGAGGTGAAGCTGTACTGACTTTCGTCAATCATCATCCAATCATGAAGTTAAGTTCTGCTGAATTACATCATCCAATCATCATCCATTTATGTGCAACACAAAAAAGAAAAGGATTTTCATCAGTGTTAAATTTGTCAACAAAAATATTTTTGTCATAGTTGTCATCAGATCTTTTCAGTGATGAAAACTAAATTAAAATCAGTTGGAACCCTGAAGGAAGACAGGGGGGAAATGGCAGCACCCTGTGACCAATAGCAGCACTCACAGCACAGCGCTGAAGGGTATCACTAGCCTGGTAAGTCTGGCCATATTGTGCTAATATGCCATACTAGCACATTAGGACCTAATGCTGAAGGCCAGTTTACGTTTTAAGGGGGTTAAATGCTACTTTAATACTAAAATTGGAAAACTAAAATCATAAAGAATAACAAAAGAACCAATATTGTAAGGAAATATATAAAGTAGCATCATAATTTAAAGATATTTTTAAATTATCATATTATGTTGTTACAAAAGAGTAAAGCTGAAAAACACACAAATGTCCCTGTGAAACATTTATGAAGTGTGCAGATTCTTTGGCGGGGGGCCTGGCGTTCGTCAGGACGGTTGTTGACTGGGTTTAACATTCCAGGATGTGTGGATTCTATTACGGTACCTTTTTCAGTTTAATCTGACAGACTGGGTCTAATTTAGAACAGAGTTGCCATATAATGCTGTTTTTTTTGCCTTACTTTAAATCCTGTTTTGATGGTTGAGTCCTAAAACTTGTATAAAGCAGCACAAGATGAGGGTTACTCTAATCAAGGGGTAGACACCCTTTTTGGGCACAGTGTGCCGAAAAATGTTTTCAAGAAATTGGGAGTGCCAGATACATAAAAAACAACTGTCAACTAGTGATGTCGCGAACCTAAAATTCGCCGTTCGCGAACGGCGAACGCGAACATCGGCAAATGTTCGCGAACCGGGCGAACCGCCATAGACTTCAATAGGCAGGCGAATTTTAAAACACACAGGGACTCTTTCTGGCCACAATAGTGATGGAAAAGTTGTTTCAAGGGGACTAACACCTGGACTGTGGCATGCCGGAGAGGGATCACGCAAAAAAAAGTTCTTAAAAATTATAATTTTTTGATAGAGAGCCAATTATTGGAAAAATTAAAAAAAAAATAAAAATAAAAAATTTCTTTGGATTTAGCATCTGGGGGGTCTAAAAAGTGTACCTGTGAAGTTTCAGCTCTGTAGCATGTCCAGAACCCCTAAAAAACAGCATTTGTCTTATATTTCCAGGAATATGGCTTCTCTGCGGCTGGCTTTTTCTCTTGCAGGCATTTATCGGGCATTTTTTTAGGCAGGCATGTCATTTTTTGTATTTAGTGTCTGGGGGGTCTAAAAAGTGTACCTGTCAAGTTTCAGCTCTGTAGAATGTCCAGAACCCCTAAAAAACAGCATTTTTCTTATATTTTCAGGAATATGGCTTCTCTGCGGCTGGCTTTTTCTCTTGCAGGCATTTAGCGGGCATTTTTTTAGGCAGGCATGTAATTTTTTGTATTTAGTGTCTGGGGGGTCTAAAAAGTGTACCTGTCAAGTTTCAGCTCTGTAGCATGTCCAGAACCCCTAAAAAACAGCATTTTTATTATATTTTCAGTAATACGGCTTCTCTGCGGCTGGCTTTTTCTCTTGCAGGCATTTATCGGGCATTTTTTTAGGCAGGCATGTCATTTTTTTTATTTAGTGTCTGGGGGGTCTAAAAAGTGTACCTGTCAAGTTTCAGCTCTGTAGCATGTCCAGAACCCCTAAAAAACAGCATTTTTCTTATATTTTCAGGAATACGGCTTCTCTGCGGCTGGCTTTGTCTCTTGCAGGCATTTAGCGGGCATTTTTTTAGGCAGGCATGTCATTTTTTGTATTTAGTGTCTGGGGGGTCTAAAAAGTGTACCTGTCAAGTTTCAGCTCTGTAGCATGTCCAGAACCCCTAAAAAACAGCATTTTTCTTATATTTTCAGGAATACGGCTTCTCTGCGGCTGGCTTTTTTTCTTGCAGGCATTTAGCGGGCATTTTTTTAGGCAGGCATGTCATTTTTTGTATTCAGTGTCTGGGGGGTCTAAAAAGTGTACCTGTCAAGTTTCAGCTCTGTAGCATGTCCAGAACCCCTAAAAAACAGCATTTTTCTTATATTTTCAGGAATACGGCTTCTCTGCGGCCGGCTTTTTCTCATGCAGGCATTTAGCGGGCATTTTTTTAGGCAGGCATGTAATTTTTTGTATTTAGTGTCTGGGGGGTCTAAAAAGTGTACCTGTCAAGTTTCAGCTCTGTAGCATGTCCAGAACCCCTAAAAAACAGCATTTTGCTTATATTTTCAGGAATACGGCTTCTCTGCGGCTGGCTTTTTTTCTTGCAGGCATTTAGCGGGCATTTTTTTAGGCAGGCATGTCATTTTTTGTATTCAGTGTCTGGGGGGGTCTAAAAAGTGTACCTGTCAAGTTTCAGCTCTGTAGCATGTCCAGAACCCCTAAAAAACAGCATTTTTCTTATATTTTCAGGAATACGGCTTCTCTGCGGCTGGCTTTTTCTCTTGCAGGCATATATATCAGTGGTGGGTGGGCAGTGGCACAGTACACTCTCTGTGGACCTGACAGCAGTCACTGGCACCCAGGCAACTGCAATTTAAAAAATATATATATATTTTTTTACTTTGCAAGCTGCTGTGCCACTTTATATATCAGTGGTGGGTGGGCAGTGGCACAGTACACTCTCTGTGGACCTGACAGCAGTCACTGGCACCCAGGCAACTGCAATTTAAAAAATATATATATATTTTTTTACTTTGCAAGCTGCTGTGCCACTTTATATATCAGTGGTGGGTGGGCAGTGGCACAGTACACTCTCTGTGGACCTGACAGCAGTCACTGGCACCCAGGCAACTGCAATTTAAAAAAATATATATATTTTTTTACTTTGCAAGCTGCTGTGCCACCTTATATATCAGTGGTGGGTGGGCAGTGGCACAGTACACTCTCTGTGGACCTGACAGCAGTCACTGGCACCCAGGCAACTGCAATTTTAAAAAATATATATTTTATTTTACTTTGCAAGCTGCTGTGCCACCTTATATATCAGTGGTGGGTGGGCAGTGGCACAGTACACTCTCTGTGGACCTGACAGCAGTCACTGGCACCCAGGCAACTGCAATTTTAAAAAAATATATTTTATTTTACTTTGCAAGCTGCTGTGCCACCTTATATATCAGTGGTGGGTGGGCAGTGGCACAGTACACTCTCTGTGGACCTGACAGCAGTCACTGGCACCCAGGCAACTGCAATTTAAAAAATATATATATATTTTTTTACTTTGCAAGCTGCTGTGCCACTTTATATATCAGTGGTGGGTGGGCAGTGGCACAGTACACTCTCTGTGGACCTGACAGCAGTCACTGGCACCCAGGCAACTGCAATTTAAAAAATATATATATATTGTTTTACTTTGCAAGCTGCTGTGCCACTTTATATATCAGTGGTGGGTGGGCAGTGGCACAGTACACTCTCTGTGGACCTGACAGCAGTCACTGGCACCCAGGCAACTGCAATTTAAAAAAAAATATATTTTTTTTTACTTTGCAAGCTGCTGTGCCACCTTATATATCAGTGGTGGGTGGGCAGTGGCACAGTACACTCTCTGTGGACCTGACAGCAGTCACTGGCACCCAGGCAACTGCAATTTTAAAAAATATATATTTTATTTTACTTTGCAAGCTGCTGTGCCACCTTATATATCAGTGGTGGGTGGGCAGTGGCACAGTACACTCTCTGTGGACCTGACAGCAGTCACTGGCACCCAGGCAACTGCAATTTTAAAAAAATATATTTTATTTTACTTTGCAAGCTGCTGTGCCACCTTATATATCAGTGGTGGGTGGGCAGTGGCACAGTACACTCTCTGTGGACCTGACAGCAGTCACTGGCACCCAGGCAACTGCAATTAAAAAATATATATATATTTTTTTACTTTGCAAGCTGCTGTGCCACCTTATATATCAGTGGTGGGTGGGCACACAGTGGCACTGCAGTGGGCACAGTACACTCTGTGGACCTGACAGTAACTGGCAGCCCAGGCAACTGCAATAATAAAAAATATTTTTTTTTTCAATTTATTGCAACAAGATGCTGTGCCACCGTATATATATCAGTGGTGGGCAGTGCACTGCAGTGGGTACAGTGCACTCTGTGGACCTGACACAGCACTCACTTCAATTATGACAGAGGAAAAAAAAAATATTTTTTAAAATGCAAGGTACTGTGCCTGTGCCACCCGAAATGAGTGTGGTGTGCACACAGTACAGTCTGTGGTAGGTCTGTGGCCTCTCACACACAGCGGGCAGGCAACTACAGTGTACAATAGATATATATAGATATATATATAAAGAAAAAACTCTATTACCTTACCAGCCCTTAAAAGGGCTTTTGGGGACACTATATATATATATATATATATGTATATATATATAAATTTAAAAAATCCTCAATTACCAGCCCTTAAAAGGGCTTTTGGGGACACTAGATAGATATAGATATATATATATATATATATATAAGAAGAAACAACTCAATTACCAGCCCTTAAAAGGGCTTTTGGGGACGCTAGGTATATATATATATATATATATATATATATACATATATATATATATATATATATATATATAAAAAAAAACACAAATACCAGCTCTTAGAAGGGCTTTTTGGGGTGCTGATATTACAGCAGTAGTGGACCAAGAACACTGCAAGACCAGGAACACTGACTAACTGTCCCTAGCTTAACAGCAGCAGCAGCAGCAGCAGCAGCAGCAGCAGCAGCTCTCTCCCTACTCTCACTACACACACTGCTTCAGAATGATCTAAGATGGATGCTGCCTTTGCTTATTTATAGGAGGTGGGAGGGTGTGGGAGGGAGGTATGCTGATTGGCTGGAAATGTGTCTGCTGACTGTAAAGTTCAGGGTCAAAGTTTGCCTCAATGATGTCTTATGGGGGGCGGACCGAACATCGCATATGTTCGCCGGCAGCGGCGAACGCGAACATGCTAAGTTCGCCGGGAACTGTTCGCCGGCGAACAGTTCTATACATCTCTACTGTCAACTTCATATAAAGTAAATGCTGTAAACCACTTGAATAATAGTAAGAAATCAACTGAGCTTTGCACCTTCACACATCAGATCAGCCCCAATTCCCGCACCTTCACACATCAAATCAGCCCCAATTCCCGCACTTTCATACATCAGATCAGCCCCAATTCCCGCACCTTCACACATCAGATCAGCCCCAATTCCTGCACTATCACACCTCAGATTAGCCTCAGTTCCTGCACCTTCAAAACTCAGATCAGCCCTAATTTCTGCACCTTCACACCCTAGATCACCCCCAATTCCTGCACCATCAAACCTCAGATCATCCCAATTCCTGCACTTTCACAACTCAGTTCAGCCCCAATTCCTGCACCATCACACTCAGATTGCCCCAATTCCTGCACTATAACACCTTAGATCAGTCCCAACTCCTCCATTATTATTATTATTATTATACAGGATTTATATAGCGCCAACAGTTTGCGCAACGCTTAACAAAATGCATCTTCAGAATACACAAAAGACAACACAGCTAGTCACTCACAGGTGTCAAAACAGTAGGAATCAGCAGATTCCTGCCCTTGCCATTTGCATTGTACCTAAACGTGTGTGCAAATGTAGCCTCAGAACAAGGTTTGTGACCAACTACTTTAGAAAAAAATTTACTAGAACCTGTTATAACGTGCAGTTCCCTTTTAAAACCTCTAAAGTAGTGGTTACAAAGCCGGTTATAAAGCATGACATAAAGCCAGATATATTGGAGTACTCACAAAGCTACTTATTAAGCAAAACTCCTCTATAACTGGCTCTACAAGTAATGCTTAGTAACTGGCTTTGTGAATACTAAAAAGCCAGTTATAAAGCATTAAGCCTCGTACACACCACTAAACTGACTGCTCAGGTCAGAGCCGCTGTACTAACAACCCGATGTTAGTACATCAATTTTCCCACTAACATTTGTGTTCTGACAGGGGGACAGCCCCCCAACACTCTGATCAGCACTCTCAGTCATTGGCAAAGAGCACTGATCAGGAGTCACTTGGCAGACCTTTTTTGGTCATGAGCTTTCGACAGAAGCCAGCCGAATGGCCAGCTTCTGTCAGACTGGACGCCGTACACACAGGCTAAAGCTAGCCGACATGCGACCCGTGTGTACTAGGCTTTACTCACAAATTAACAAAATTAAGCCAGTTATTAGGAAAAATTCCTTTCTAAGTGGCTCTGTGGATAATGCTTTACAACTGGCTTTGTTAGTACTGCAAAGCCAGTTATAAAGCATCACTCACAGAGCCAGTTATAAAGGAGTGTTGCTTTATAACTTGATTTTTGAGTATTACTTTTAGTAGTTCTTTCAAAGCATGTTAAATACTTCATCCACAGTCAACTTTCTGGGTAGAACGGTCTCCCCTTTAGCTTGAACCAGACACATGACTGCTATGGGAGGGGTGCGAGGCCATGCTCCCACCGCCATGGAATATGACATGACATCAAGGGCAGCACACTTGGGATGGCGCACCTCTAAATTTTGCACCCGGGGCCAAAGCCCGGCTGATTCCCCCCCTCCCGCTACATCACTGCCTGCTACACCACTGCCTAGAGACAGCAGGTGCACACTGATTAGAAAAGCCTGGCCATGAGCCGGCTGATTAGAAGACTGCTGTCACATAAGAGAAAAAATAAGAGCATAATTACCATTGTCAAAAGAGCACTGTCTGGCCCTGGAGCTGCGGGAAAAGAAGTGGGAGGTGGGTGTACACCAGCTGCACTGCTTTCCCTATAGGCGGCTGCAGCACCTCGCCAGCTTTCATGTGCAGGAGGCGGGTTTGAGATCCCCCTCCCACACATGAAAGCCAGCAAGGTCATGCAGCTGCATATATGGAAGGTGATGCTGTGAAAGGCCTCAGCCCCTCCGTCCCTTCTTCTCGTCTGGCATCCTGGTTGCCAGGGGACCGGCGGCTGCCATGGAGTGGTTTGGTGGGTGGGGGAATGGTGAGGACTCCTTCAGCATACATCGGCACACTGGCCCTGCTGCAATCCACACATCCATCCACGGTGGATCCACCCATGGCCGGCCCTGCATTCCGCCGTTATGCAGCACATCCGCTTGCGTGTCACAAACAATGTCACAGCCTCTTCCAGCCTCGGCCCACCGGGAACATGCCTGGTGCGCCCTATGGCCAGTGCTTCAGTGTTCTTCCTGTGAGCCGTGTCCCTACCTGACCCTGATCCCTTGCCGGGGTACAACAGCCCTGGCCTACACACCTGTCTACAGGGTATCTGCTTCAATCACTGCCCAAGCAACACCGATTCCAGACTGGAGTTCTGACTGAATGCAGTCTCTCGTTCATGCAGCAAACCTACCTGTCCTGTAATGTGAGTTCTCTCTTGAGATAACTATTTTGAGAAAAGGCTCTAAAAATATTATTTTATCAATTTTCATCATTCTGTGTTTTCTGCTCTATTGCGGCTCTACTGTTTTAGAAGTGATTCCGCCTATACTCCTCAAATTCTAGTAAACTGTTGGGGGCCTCATCATTCCTCATAACTACATTTATAACAACATGAAGCTTATTGAGCCCACTTCTTGATGTCTTTCCAATCTGTTTTTGTGATATTATGCTATAGTGAATCATGTTTTTTGGTGATATTACAATTTTACAGTTTATTTTAGGTATCAAGCTGTTATTATGGGCACAGAATAATTTACTTTCTGTAGTTCTACTAAAAAAATAATATACAGTATATATGGTCCTCCATAGTATGCTCTAGGCACATGATTCATCCCTGTGTTGTACTGCTGCCAAAAGAAGTGAAACAATCATAGGAGTAAGGCAAGTATACAGTGTACAGAATGCCCTCAGTGGTGTAATGACTGGCAATGGTTACAGTGCATTTGAGTTTTTTAACAGTGTCAGAAAATCTTAGGTGATTACAAAGTGATAAGGAAAGATGATTTTTTTTTTTAAAGCGTTAAATTACAAGGTGGCTTGTGTCTCAATAATGTATGTAATATATTTTTTTCTTTAATAAAAACAGAGCTTTTCTTTAAATAAGGTTTGGAATTTCATTGGAACAAAACTTAACACTATCCTAAAATTAAAATTGGAAGCACAACCTTGCAAATCAGTACAAAAATACAGTAAGGACACTTTTGTCTGTTTTTTGTTTTACTTCAAACTGAGTATTTCCAGCAGCGACTTCTACAGTATATGATTACTTTGTATCATCAACATAAGAACATTTCACATTGCAGAAGTTGTGCATGGAATTCAATATTGTTTATATAACTCTCTATTCTGGTTACACTGTTTAAGCAAATGAATTATTGCAATTTATTCAATGTGGCAAACTGTCATCTACGTATATTTGTAACACAGGTAAAGGCTAAGGCTGAATTTTAGGCATGGCAATTTTTGCATCCAACCTGGACCATTGTAAGTATTGTATGTATGTGTCATAACTGTGGGATCCCCACAGGTAATTATTGTAGTTGTCACTAATTGTTGTTAGTTTCCAGGTCCAGTGCTGAGTGGCTGTCCCACTTAAAGGAAGTCATCTGTTTTACACAGGCACCATTTAGAGAGCACCATGCATTTTGTGAATGAATGTAAAATGTTCTCTGATTGGACACGGTGGAGACTGTGACATCACTGTCCTGCTTCTTAACTGCGTCCAGTTAAATAATGCTTTGCATTTACTGAGGAAATGCAAAGTGTTCTCTGATTGGTGCTTATGCCAAATGAGCAACCTCCTGTGTTCACAATACAGCAGGGCAGCCACTCAGCATAGGACTCTGAAGATAGCCCCAATTCCTGAAGTAGTGGTGCCGACTACACTGATTTAAAGTTAACATGTAAATCCCACAGGTATGGTACATGCACAGTTACATAGCTCCAAGGTGGACCATTGTCCCTGTGACACTATGGAAAATACGATAAATAGAAACTGCTAGTTTCCTTAAAAAGAACCCCCAGGATGATCCAGGATCACAAGAAATCAAAGCTGAGATCAGTTGAAAATAATGAAGTGCTTTACATTTGCTTCCAACTGCGTGTTATTGAACCCCAAAGACATCTATGGCTGATGCATTATTTTGACAGTTTTTGGATGGGGAGGATAAAAGATGGAGCTTCAATTAATTAAATTAATTAAATTAAATCTCTGGATCAAGGGTATCAAGGTAAGTAGAAAAGAGAGCATCTCATTGATAATTAAACTGGGTAGAACAAGAGATTCTGAAACCATGGTTTATTCCTAATTTCTTCTCTAGGATTCCCATAGATATGACACGTCTACAGATCTATGGACAGTGTGAAATGTTTGCAGATACCCACTACCCAAACCAATCTTGGAGTAGACATCATCAAAAAAAAATTACAGCATGGTCGCTACAGTTACCATAGAATAAAGTCATAAGACATTTTACAAGACTTATCTACTATGTAAATAAAAATGTTCCTTGAGAAGCATACAGTTCACAAACAGTTTTTAGGATGGGTTGTTCTAAACAACTTTTTAGCTGATGTTACTGTTTTATACCTACAAGACAAAGTTTAAAATCCAGTGCCTTCTTTATTTGGACCCAGAGGCCCTTGTATTCCTGTAGAAAACCAACTAGAGGATAATTACTACAGATTTTTTGTGTTTTACACATATGCTCTGTTCTGTTCTGTTTTCTATATGAATATATAGTATGTTAAATTTACTTTAGCATGTGATCCTGGGTATTCAGCTGTAAAGCCATGTTTGGTCTTTCACAGCCGTGCTAGGGGTTAAAAAGAGGGGCACTCCCTGCTGAAGTCTGGAAGACCTTTGAACACTCAGTGGATTTTGGATTTAGTAATCCTAATGTAGTATTGTGGAAGTTTGGGTTCTTTATAAGCAGGTTACAATGTTTCCAAACTGTTTTTATACCCTTATGATGCTGATTTAAACATAGAATACATTACAACAGTTAAAATATATTATTTTCATACAACAGATTACATCTGTTTACTTTGTGTTATTTTAATGGTAAACTGCATATAACTTAAAAATGATGTACACATTTGCATATGAACTGTCTACATATAAAAAGATTTATAATTCTGTCCAGCCATTTTTTTATTTCTATACCTCTGTATGTAAAAAATAGATTTAATAATATTAAAAGAATATGCAACAGCATTAAACTTCCTATTTAATATAACAGTCTTTATAGTACCATAAATATCACTTAAAAAATATTTTCTAAACAGTTCTTGGTTGATAAATTCAGATATTCGATAACATGTATGCCTTATCTATACATGTAAAAGCAAATAAAACCGCATTTTCTTTGTGTAAAAACTAAACTGTTTCCCTTAAGATAACCACAGAGCCTATAGGTAATGCATCTATTGAGGCCAAATCCTCTGCATCCTCCACTAATATTGCAATGCTAGAAATATATTTGTTTACCAGAGGATTTGGCCTCAATAGATAAGGTATACAGTGAATTATTTCGAGAATGCCATTATTGATTGAGAAAGCAAATGCTAAAGCATTTATCAAGTGTTTTGCAGTCATTTAAAAGTAAAGCACTGAGTGTTCGCAAGTTTTTCTAATGTACAGTATTTGTAATCACTAACAACATACCTCCTCTATTTGCTACCTTTTGGTCCATGTTGTGTTCTATCTGCTCAATAAGTGCAATTGTTATACTGTGTTTTTTCAAAACATCTGAATAGACCTCCTAGCTGTTATTTTGGGAGAACAGAATGATAAAATATAAATTTTCCGAATGCATAGACCCCGTTAAATAAAATGGTGGCCCCTTCAATTTTTCATGTCACATGATATTAGCGTGAATGTTTATTAAACACATAGTTTCAGTTAAAAATCTATTCAAATTATTTGTCACGCACACACAAACAAAATATACCTTAATACCATTTTTGTAGCAACTAAAGATGAGATTGTGTCAAACAGATACTAAACATGTCAAGCCTTAAAATTGCATGTTCCAGTGTAACGGACTCAAACTACAATACCCAAAACTGTCAATAGGTGACACTTTATTACCTTCTCCCCTGGCCACAGCAGATTAAAAATTACAGTGCACTGATGATTTGTAATGGATGTTTGGTGAACATCCTCTGTTTTCCCCACAGGCACCCAGAAAGGACAACAGAGCCAAATGAAACATAGCAGGGAGGTCAAGCATGAGGGTTCCACCATGTGTGAAAATGATTGGGAAGCTTTACAGCCACCTGTATCACTTCCACTAGAAAGCCGGCAGTCAACTGAAAAGATGTACACAGGCTCCTTGGTTGCTATAGCACCTAGGAGTCAGTTTACAGGGCTTTATATACACCCAAGGCAGTAAAAGGGTTGAAGGAGATCTATAGGATACACTTTCATTCAAACATTAGTATTTTAACAGTGTTACAAACAATAGTTATTTTTTTGGTTTACTTTCAATTTCTAAATACTACATATCTCATGGTACCTTTCTGCCTGCAAGCAGTGAATCCTGTACTGACCCTGCCTCCTGAACATTCAGTAGAGTCAGAAGGCAGCCTCTGTGAAATGTGTGACACATGGATTGCATATTTACAGGGCATGGTGAATATGTGTCATAGAATATTAAAAATGTAAATGTGTGGGATTCTTCTGAAAGTACATTTTCAGACTGCAAGATGTTCAGATTATTAGATTTAGACTAGAAGTAATTAAATTAAATGTGCAAATGATTATATGGTTTTAAACTCTGACAATAAATACACTTTAAGTAGTTTAGAAAAAAATGGTCAGGACTGACACTACTCAATCCACAAAAATGATATGAGTTGTCAGCCTACAAAAGGACTGTCAGATCAACAGATACATTTCTGTACTTGCAGGATCTTTAAAGTGGTGTAAACTCCCACATATACCCAGTGAAGTGATTGGCCTCAGATGATACACAGAGGTGAAACAAATTCTCCTACATATGTTTTACTTGTTTATCTGAAATCGTCTCCTCTCTACACCCCTTCAAAAGGTCAGATCACGTTAAAAATCTTTCTTAATCTGTCAAAAGCACAGAGAAGTGGGCAGAGAGACTGCAGTTACAGTGTGTGGGTGATGATTGGAGGAAAGGAACACCCCCCTCCACACTTCTGAATAGACACAATCTGTTCTGAGCTCCCTCCCCGACACAGATTTTATCTCATGTGTCCAGAACTTTTCTCAGAAGTGACTCTTGCTGATAACATAGGAATGAAGCACCAGAGAGAAACAACACTTTGGAGAGTGATTAGTAAACGCTACAGATATATGTAGATTCCATGACTGAGGTTTACAACCACTTTAAAGAGATAAAACAAAGTGGGGGAGTAATGCAGAGAGGAACTGCATACTTTTATTCATTTATTTTATTTATTATTTTTGTTTTACTTATGTCCCGACATACACGTTAAGGCTCGGTTCACACTGGGGCGGCTTCAAAGTTTCCCGACTCTGAAGCCGCCCAGTGCAGCGCGCCTTCAGCGTGGCTTTCAAATGACTTCTCTAATAGAAGTCAATACAAGCCACTTTCTAGTTGCCCCCCAAGTAGTGCAGGAACCTTTTTCTAAGTTGGAGGGACTTGAGTTGCTCCGATTAGAACGGTTCCATTGCACTGAATAGAGCGTGACTTGTCAGGCGGCTAAGTCGTCTGACGAGTTGCCCCTGTGTGAACCGGGACTTATGGTTTGTAGAGGAGATCCAAAAAAAGAACATTTCCAACATAGGCAAATACTATATAGATGTTGTCATTATTACATAGCCTTGACAAAACTGTGAGATATTTTGAATCTGTGCACACATATCATTTACACTAAGGCCTCATTCACAGGGCCAATTAGTTCATGGTGCAGCGACTATGTTGTAAAAAAAACTGTGCCCAGGAGCCTGAATGTCTGTGGTTGAAGACAACTGATGCGGTAGGGACAACAGTCCTTAGACTCAATCTACTTGTGTCCAGAGGAGATCATCTGTCCCCTACCACAGGTACTCTCTGCCTGTGTGATTTCTTCAGACAGTTGCAGCCACTGTTAGTTTGTTGTTCCTTTGTACAGGCTTCCCAGCTATGGCTGTTTATACACACCTTGACTTCCAGGTGAATTTTTTTGCAACATACTTGAAGCACCATGGACAACTTGGCCAGGTGAATGAGGCCTAAGAAGTCCTAATCTTTATTTTATACATTGCATCAGTAAGGATACTGACACCTTCTGATTTACTAAGATAAAATTAATGTGAAATAACATTTTACCTAATATAGGGAATACATCTGTCAGGAAAGTTTGTTTTATTCAGCAAGGAAGAGTTAAGCAAAGCACACAGTAACATCAATTTTTCATCCCTCGGTATCTTGCCTCTTTTTACATTACCTGGTACAAGAGTGTGTCTAACATGCTGATGCTGAATACTCTGCCAGCAGCAAAAGGAAGGCGAAACATAAATGCCAGATTAGACCCCCGCTCACGTTCTTTCTGAAACAAAAAATTAGGAAACAAGGAAAGAAAAACAAAACACACTATGGTACAGTATTCTGGAACATGAATAATCAGCATGGCATAATATTATAAATAAACAGTACACTGTATATTTTCTTGTCTTTTGTTCAACAAGCTGCAGAACATCTATTAAGCAGTTTTACAAATCGGTAGTAATTTACAAGGAGATTAAGCTTAATTTACTTATTTTCCTAATTTCCCATTGGCAAAATTTCATATTTCACTGATGAACATCAATTTGCCTGTAGAAATTAGTTGAATATGTTGCTAACTGACATGCTGAATTTTAATTTTTTATTTTTTTAAATTCCAAAATAATATCTAAACCGTATTTATTTATCTATTTACATTTTCACTGATTAAGCAAGGCTCAGCTCAAAAGTGACAAAGTGTTTTGCTCTTGTAAGCCAAGTTAGTATCCACCAAACCTTCAAATGATTATACCTATCAAGGGCTCCAGCAGCAAGGATTCCCAGTAGAAATTCCTGGCTCAGCCTTTGCACAGCAGTTATTATAAAGATAAACTGGGATGTCATGCTTATGGATAAGCAAAGTTAATAGTTTTTATTACCACAAATCTTTATTCATTTCATCTAAATGCATTGAAGATAGCAGAAAGGCGAGCCAGTGTGGTTTTGGTAGATTTTAAGGGTGCAGTGGGCTTTTAAAAGATCCTGAAGGTTATGGAAGCACATTTTAAATAATGCCAGGACCAGATCTTTAGGCGCCAGAGGCAAAAATGTAGATAATGGAGTATAAACTCACCTCCAGCTTTAACCACTTAAGTACCATGTCATTTTTCAGTTTTCGGTGCGGCACCAAATGAGTTTTATATGATTTTTTTTTAAATAGATAGAGCATTCTTTTGATGGTATTTAAAAAATGCTGTTTTTTGTTTTTTATATTTTACTATTAAAAAAAAACTAAACAGTAACGTTAGCCCATTTTTTTTTTTTGTATATTGTGAAAGATGATGTCATGCCGAGTAAATAGATACCCAACATGTTACCGTTTAAAATTGCACACACCCGCAGAATGGCGACAAACTACAGTCAATAAAAATCTCCATAGGTGACAGATTAAACATTGTTAACGGTTACCAGTTTAGAGTTAGAGAGTAGCTCTTTTTTTAAAATTATTGCTCTCACTCTGGCGATCGTGGCGATATCTCATATGTGTGGTTTGAACAGCAATTTCATTGTGACTTCTGCATACGTTTTCTTTTGTGCGCGAGCTCACTGCAATGGGGGCGGTTACATTTTTTCCCCCTATTTATTTTATATATTTTTTTAATTTTAGCACAGTTTTTTAAAAAAAAAATAAAAATCTGATCACTTGTATTGCTGTCACAAGCAATGTCAACATCCCTTGTGACTGCAATAGGCAGTGACAGGTACTCTTTACGGAGGGATCAGGGGTCTAAAAGACCCTAGACCCCTCCACTACATTTAAATGTATTTAAAATGCCGAAAACGGCATTTGTGAATATTGTCACTTTTTAAATTTGGCGCCTTTAGCAGCCGAGTAACCCTGACGTGACGTCATGGATGCCGCGTCCGGGTTATGTCATCGGAGACCCGATCGAAGCCGCATCCGGCTTCTATTGGAACTCCAACCAGCTGGCGGATGCGTCAGCTGGTTGCTCGGGTCTCCCAGTGGGAGGGGAGACCCAGGCAGAGGCGGCGGGAGGGGGGGCATCCCCTCCCGCTCGCTGGAGTAAGGATCGGGTGGCTCCCAAGCCGTATCGGTCATTGCCGCCTGAAAGCCGACCGCCGACTCTAAAAAATGGTGCCAGGATGATGCCTCTAGCTGCAGGCATCACCCCAGTACAACCACTTATTGCAGCCGACATAGAGCTACATCGATTTGCGGTAAGTGGTTTAAAAAAAAAGCCCAAAAATTTAATAAAAATGTTTCCCTATATGAAAACCTCTGAAATTGCCTGTTTTTGGAAAACAGACTCCCCAAAGTGATATAATTTTTTGCCATAATTTTTGAAAACAAAGAAACATGCTGATATTAAGGGGGTTAAACATAGACCCTATGAATGTTGCACTAGATAAAATATTGTACATGTCATATACAGAGGAAAGATGAAGCGAAAGGAATAATATATTGGTCACATACAGTGGCGGGATGGAGGTGAAGTTGTTAATGTTCAGACTGATAAGGGAGGTTAGGGGTGATTTATGGTCAATAGGGACTCTATTAGATATAGTATATGTAAGAGAGGATAGTGGGCCAGAAAGTGTTAAAACAAGATCCTGTGTCGCTGCGAAAAAGAATGATTGGATCAGCAACTGCAGCTGCTGATCCACTCATTCTGAGCCCATTCATAAACACCCAGTTTCTCTCTTTTCCCTGTTGTAATACAAAAAAAAAGGGGGGGGTCAGCAGGTAACCTGCAGCAGAATTGTCCAGGGAGACTAAACTGTTAATAAATACAAAAAAAAAAAAAACATACACACAGCGGAGTAGGAACCTTGACTTAATGACCCCTAGAGTCCAATGAGAACCCAATATTGTGGAAAATTCACAGTAGCTGCCCAAACACACGTAAAATCCCATAGATTGTCAAATGGTTAGATGTTATTTTCTAAGCACTGATCCGTTGCTGTGAGACCACAGTTCCATCTGTATATCAGCTTAGTTTAGGTAGGATCTAGACTGATAAGTTGGATGAATTCATTGGCTGTGTAAAATGTTTATACCATATACTTGACAGAGTTATTTGTGTTTTGGGCCCACATTGTTGCACTCTAGTAAATAACTCTTATGATCTGAGAAAGGGAACATTTAAATATGTAAAAAAAAAAAAAAAAATACAGATTTGTTTGAAAAAGTTTCCTTCATAAAATTAAACATTTAATAGCATAAAATCTAAAGAAATCTTCCTATTTATTACTTAGTCCTATAAGTCCTAAATGGACACATCAGAAGTTTTGTTTAATGCGGAAGTCTTGAATATTTAGCTGTAATTACAGGGAGGAAATTAAAGGAATTTCAAGGTGATTCATCTGCTACTTATTTTCACCAAAAGTGCCTTTTATACGAAGCAACAGATGGAAAAATAAATGTTAAGCTCTCCAGTCCATTAGCCGCCCAGCTATTTCATTACACATTTGGATAAATAATTAATTGGACAAATTTAGATCGCCTTCAAACCTGTTTAATTGCTTGTAAATCAAGGATGTGTTTGAGCATAATGGGAAAAAATGAGTATATGGCCTCCTATTAATATTTGATGAGCTCATTCACACAAGCACAGCAGCTTCATAAATTGCTTTTTTTTTTATAGCCCAGTTCATTTGTAAGACCAACAATTGCTTATTGATTTCACAAAAAAAACAGCAATTATTTAAAGGGATGCATATATTGTTTTCATTTTAGGTTTTACAAAATTGTGATTAAAAAAAGGTTTCTTAATTATGATATTGCTGACAAATCCCAAATTTTTTTTAAGTTACGCACGGATGATTTTTTGAAGGTGCATGCACACATACTTAGTGCCAGATTTAGACCTTGGGGGGCCGGGAGCATTTCAAGTTTAGGGGCCCCTTGACATATAAATACCACATCACAACAAATAAAAAAGTGAACTGAAAGGAATGATAAACCGCATTTGTTCTAAAAAAAAAACAAATATATATATATATATATATATATATATATATATATATATATATATATATATATATACAGTGGGGATCGAAAGTTTGGGCACCCCATGTAAAAATTTGTATTAATGTGCATAAAGAAGCCAAGGAAAGATAGAAAAGTCTCCAAAAGGCATCAAATTACAGATTAGACATTCTTATAATATGTCGACAAAAGTTAGATTTTATTTCCATCATTTACACTTTAAAAATAACAGAAAGCCAAAAAATGGCGTCTGCAAAAGTTTGGGCACCCTGCAGAGTTAATATCTTGTACTGCCCCCTTTGGCAAGTATCACAGCTTGTAAATGCTTTTTGTAGCCAGCCAAGAGTCTTTCAATTCTTGTTTGAGGTATCTTTGCCCATTCTTCCTTACAAAGGTCTTCCAGTTCTTTGAGATTTCTGGGCTGTCTGTCACGCACTGCTCTTTTAAGGTCTATCCATAGATTTTCAATTATGTTGAGGTCAGGAGATTGTGAAGGCCATGGCAAAACCTTCAGTTTACTCCTCTTGATGTAATCCCCCGTGGATTTCAAGGTGTGTTTAGGATCATTATCCATTTGTAGAAGCCATCCTCTCTTTAACTTCAGCTTTTTCACAGATGGCATCAAGTTACCATCCAAAATTTGCTGAAATTTTATTGAATCCATTTTTCCTTCTACTCGTGAGATGTTCCCTGTGCCACTGGCTGCAATACAACCCCAAAGCATGATTGATCCACCCCCATGCTTAACAGTTGGACAGAGGTTCTTTTCATTAAATTCTGTGCCCCTTCTTCTTCAAACGTACCTTTGCTCATTCCCGCCAAAAAGTTCAATTTTAACCTCATCGGTCCACAGAACTTGTTTCCAAAATGCATCAGGCTTGTCTATATGTTCATTTGCAAAGTTCAAACGCTGATTTTTGTGGTGAGGACGTAGAAGAGGTTTTCTTATGATGACTCTTCCATGAAGACCATATTTGTACAAGTATCTCTTTATAGTGGAATAGTGTACCACAACTCCAGTGTCTGCCAGATCTTTCTGGAGGGATCGTGCAGTCAAACGTGGGTTTTGAATTGTTTTTCTCACAATCCTGCGAGCTGTTCTGTCTGATATTTTTCTTGGTCTTCCAGATCTTGCTTTAACCACTTAAGCCCCGGAGGATTTTCCTGCTAAAAGACCAGGGGGTATTTTGCGATTCGGCACTGCGTGACTTTAACGGACAATTGCGCGGTCGTGCGACGCTGTACCTTTTTTTCCCACAAACAGAGCTTTCTTTTTGGTGGTATTTGATCACCTGTGCGATTTTTTGATCACGCGCTATAAACAAAAAAAAGAGCAACAATTTTGCAAAAATAGCAATATTTTTCACATTTTTTTATATGAAAAAAAAAATGTAAAAATCAAAATTTTTTTAAATTTTTGGCCAATTTGTTTTATGCTACATATGTTTGGTAAAAAAAAATCGCAAAAAGCGTATTTTGATTGGTTTGCGCAAAAGTTATCGCGTTTACTAACAAAGTGAAAGATTTTTGTCATTTTTGTTGTTTTTTTTTTAACGCGTTTTTTTTTTTGCGGTACTGCGACATTGCGGCGGACAGATCGGACCCTTGACTGACATTTTTGACACTTTTGGGGTTACCAGTGACATTTCTACAGTAATCAGTGCTATACATATGCACTGTTACTGTAAAAATACACTGGCAGTGAAGGGGTTAACTTTATTTGGGAGGGAGGGGCTGTGTGTGTCCCTAGGGGCGTGGTTTCTACTGTGATTGGCTGTGGCTCTAGCTGTAAGGACACTGATCAACGGATCTACATACTAGATCCGAGTGATCAGTGTCTTTACAGCGAGGAGAATGACAGGCAGCTTGTTTACACAAGCTGCCTGACATTCTCCCTCTCCCCCGACGATCGCCGAGTGGCCGGCGGACATTGGGTCCGCTGGTCACACGCGCGGGGGGGTCCGTGACCGCGCGGGAGCGGGAGCGCGCCTCCGCGGGCGCGCGCTCGCTCCCCAGACCCTCCCAGGCTAGTGACGTTAATTAACGTCACTCTGCCTGGCAGGGGCTGACCGCCACAGTAAATTTACTTGCGGCGGTCGGCAAGCGGTTAACTTCCACTGTTCCTGATGACTGCCATTTCTTAATTACATTCCGAACAGAGGATATTGACATCTGAAAACGCTTTGCTATCTTCTTATAGCCTTCTTGTAACGCTCTGGGTTCTTATTTCAATGGGGCTGGATCTACAGCTGCAGAATTCCACTCAGTAGTCTTGTAGAGATATGTTAAATCACCTGATCCAACACTCTTGACTCATCACAGTGGTTCAGCCTGATTCAGTATGCACATACACAAAGACTCAGTTAATGATGTTGCAGGAGTGATAGGTAATTATGCAAGTAGCAGTGAAATGATACACTGAAGGTATAGGCTTTGAAGAGTGACAGTAGATGATGATAAGCACTCAGATAGTGATGTTGCAGGAGTGATAGTAGATGATGATAGGTAGAAGTAATAGTTACAATGGATAACACAGGTATGTTAGTCTCTTTGTAGGTGTGTGGAGGTAGGTTGGTAACTGATGCGAGAATCGGATATAGCTGGTAACCGATGTGAGAATCGGATAGGGCTGGTAACTGATGTGAGAATCAGCTAGGCTGGTAACCGATGTGAGAATCGGATAGGGCTGGTAACCGATGTGAGAATCGGATAGGGCTGGTAACCGATGTGAGAATCGGATAGGCTGGTAACCGATGTGGGAATCGGATAGGCTGGTAACCGATGTGAGAATCGGATAGGCTGGTAACCGATGTGGTGTTCAGAGGTATGCACAAAACAGAGTTGCAGGATAACAGATAGCAGTAGACACAAGAGCTAGCAATCTAGTTCAGGAATGCAGGGTTTAATAAGCAGTAGGCACAAGAGCTAGCAATCTAGTTTAGTAATGCAGGTTATAGATACTAGAGAGCATGTATCCTAGAGCTAGCAACAGTTCTGTAATGCAGGTATTAGTTAGCAAGTGTTGTTGATAAGAGGGGGTCCCCTGTGGGGTACTTATCAATAGCCAGTAGTGAGGGAGTGCAGGACAAGGTAGCGAGGCTCCGGTCAATCCAGATATAGGGTATGTAGCTGGAAGATCCGGCAGCGTCAGGTTAGGCAGGTATCAGGAGCGGTTGCACGAACAATGTGTGAGTGCAGACCGTCAGTTGAAATAGCCACTCAGTGCGGCGCCTGATGATGATGTCAGCCCTGTTAAAGGAATACACACCTATATGCGTTCCACCTACCTGAGTGGTGGAACTCAACCCGGAAGTGAGGTGATAGAAAGGCACTGAGAGTACCAGGATCTTACACTTCTCCAGCTTTGTGAGCGTCAACTATTTTCAGTTTCAGTTTTCTAGACAACTGCTTAGAAGATCCAATGGTGCTGATTGTTGGGGCAAGTTCAGATGAGTCTGGGCATTTAAAACCTTTGAGATTGACATCACCTGGTCTTCCCAGACGATGATTGAGAACAATCCATGACACTTGCAGGTCTCAGCCTTGCAAAGGGGGCAGTGCATGCTATAAATTCTGCAGGGTGCCCAAACTTTTGCAGACGCCATTTTTTTTGTTTTCTGTAATTTTGAAAGCGTCAATGATGGAAATAAAATCTAACTTTTGTTGACATATTATAAGAATGTCTAATCTGTAATTTGATGCCTTTTGGAGATTTTACCATCTTTCCTTGGCTTCTTTATACACATTAATACTAATTTTTACCTGGGGAGCCCAAAATTTCAATCCCCACTATATATATATATATATATATATATATATATATATATAAGGCTCAGAGAAAGACACTTGTCTGATTTTTTTTCTCAATTGTACTGACTGTAAGAATACACATTACAAAGATAATTGGGACTGGCAAGTCATACATCACAGGTATGCATTACACTACAATATTTACAAAAAGTCTTTCTTCCTGCACTTAGCATATGCAAAACCTTTAACTAACTTATCAAACTGTATCAAATTGAGGATACTGCTCTCGACAACCAGTAGGCACAGAGCAGTTAGTCTTTGAGGGGACATCATGGTTCTCAAATTGTTCTTTATCAGTGGCAATTTGCTGAATGACCTTTCTCCCGAACAGCTAGTGTCAATCATACTCAAATATATTCTAAGAGATACATTAACACCTAGAAAGGTATCAGAAAGTCCTTCATCCTGTAATAAAATGGCCTGTAGGGATGGAAGGAGACATGACTGGAGCTTCCCAAAGGCTGCAAACTGGACAAATTCATCAACTAACACTACTGAAGTTTCGTTTTATTTTTTTATAAAGAAAGTCTAGGGCCCTCTCTGGCAGGGGAGGCGATTTCCCCTTTTGCCCCCTTTTAAATCCGGCACTGTACATACTGAAGTAGTGCAGATATCACAATGGTTATTTCTGGGGTCAGCAGAAGAACAGAAGTTTAATTTACTTGTGGATGAATGGATGACAGCAAGATACTCTACAAATTGGATACAAATATGTATTTACCAGAACTCAACAACAATGTGCTGTGATGTATTACACACTCAGCCTCACCCTATGTAAAGATTTTTCATCTTACAGGACAACAAGTCTCAGCAGACTAAGAGTGATTGTCACTGACGCATTTAACCTTTGCACATACAAAAGGTCACCACCACAAGCAGGTGTCTTTTTTAATAGAAACACAGACCGTTCACAGCATCTTCTGCAGCAATTCTGACCTTTAAGAAATGTCTGTAACACTCACTGTGTCACCGAGTTTTAACATTTGGTGGCCCTCACACAGGCAATAATTCTTCCATTTCTGATTTAAAGCATTAAGAAATCCAGCTTAATGTTTTCAAATGTAGTTTTATTTGGCAAAAAAAAATAACTTAACAAAAATATATTACAAAATAAGGGGGCTTTCCATGGGCATGTATAGGCTCTGCTCATGTAGTGTTTTTAATGCAAGGGCAGAGAAAGAGGTATGAGAGCTGTCTGGTAGGTGACTGGTAAGCTTTTCACATCCCATAAGCCAGGTCCAATTTGGCATGGACCTGCAGCAGTTTTCAATATTAAACAGTGCACTGAATATATATACTTGAAAAAGAAAATGTGCTGAAATAGATGTGGTAATGAGGAACAGATACACATGAAATAGGTCTATCTGCTTTATAGAAAAGTAATTGCTCCCATAATGCATGAAAATCCCCTACCTCTAGAACTTCAGGAGCTGACTTAAGGCAGCCAGACCATGTTCTATGAGCTCAATAGGAAAGCAGAAAGTTGCACACCTATAAAGTCAGATTACCTAACTTTATTAGACCCAACATAGCACAGTGCAGCATAGGACCACCCCGCTCTGAAGTTTCACACCATGGGCTTGAACACAGAAACAGGGGGCTAATGGAGGAAAGGTTATTTTATGCCATATACTATTATGTAACTTAAAGTGATACTAAAACCTTGTTTTTTTTTTTTAAATACCAACCATGTTATTCTTACCTCCTCTTTGCAGTGGTTTTGCACAGAGCAGCCTGGATCCCCCTCTTCTCGGGTCCCTCACTGACTCTCCTGGCTTCTCCCTTCTGCTGGGTGCCCCCACAGCAAGCAGCTTGCTCTGGAGGCACACAAACAGGCGTACTCCTGACCCGAGGCTCTGTGTGTCCATTCACACATGGAGCCGCAGTTCGGCCCTATCCCCTCCTTCTCCTGATTGGCTGTGTATGACAGCCCCGCTGCTGCCAAAAGCCAATCAGGAGTCTGAGACCCTGGAGAGACAAGGTGAATATTGCTTGATCGAGAGGGGGCTCAGGTAAGTATTAGGGGAGGCTGGGGGATCTGCTGCACACAGATGTTTTTTTCCCTTCATGCATAAATTGCATGAAGGGAAAAAACCTTGTGCCTTTACAACCGCTTTAAATTGGCTATCAAGTCAAGACATTTTTTATCTAAATGCATTTCCTACATCAAGTTAAAACATGTTCCACTGCCTGTTCCTTTCCCCCTACCTAACACTTACCGGAGCTCTCTATCAATAAAGTGCTATGCCCATCTGCAGCAGTTCTAATCTCTCTTCTCACAGGACAGACTGAGAGCAGCAGAAACCATTGGCTCCTGCTGTTGTCAGCTAAATCCTATGAGAAGGGAGCAGGGGGTGGGGCTATGCCGTGCTGTGTGTGTCTTGGTATGTACACAGCCTGGCTCAAGAGTGTGTCCACACATGTGCCCATATAGCAAGTGGCTTGTTATGGGGCACATGCAAGAAAGGAAGAGTGGACAGTGCTGGTAGGAGACCCCAAAATAGGAGGTCACTGTGTGCAATACATTGCACAGAGCAGGTAAGTATTAACCTCTTTTTTATATTAGGAAAACATTTGACTTTACAACCATTTTATGTCTTGAAGGGATACATACAATATATTCATAATCTACAACAGATTACAACTCAAACTTATTTGTGATTACAAATTGCAGGACAAATATTATTACACACCAAAACATTCCAGCAGTAACAAAAACCTTAACTAATGCTAAAACTCTAAATGTTTTAAAATATCTTCAGCATTAATTCATGGGTTAAAAACAGACCACTAGAGTTGGGCGAACAGTTCGAGATGAGCAAAGGTTTGGCCCCAACATCGACTGTTTGACGAACACCCGTATTTGCGGACTTCCTGCTGAGCGCCCCACAATGCACTGCACAGTGCATCCTAAGTCCTGATTGGCCAATCAGAACCCAGTGAATAGCTGGTTGTTAAGGAGAGGGCCAGGAAAGCTTGCCGCAGCATCCTTAACAACAGGTGTCATCAACTGTCAACATACTTCCCCGCTGACAGCTGAATGAAAAAAAAAAAAAAACATTGCCAGCAATAGACACATGTTAAAAAAATGTCATGGGGACCCCCCAATCTATACCAGGCCATTTGGGCCTAGTATGGATTTTCATGCATAAATTAAAAAAAAAAGTTGTGGGGCCCCCAAGACCCTTATCTAAGCATGCAGTCTGGCAGGCCAGGACAGGGGGGGGGCATGCCCTCAACATAGGAGGTGCTTTGGGGTGAGGGGGGCTCTTCTCCACAACCCTAGGCTGTGGTGGTGGAGGTCGGCCTCACAGGGGGCTTATCAGAATCTGGAAGCATCCTTAACAGATCCTGTCCCCCCATGTGAATGAGTATGGGGTACATTGTACCTCAACTCATTCACCAAAAAAGTGTCAAAAAGAAATAAAACACACACAGAGTTTTTGACAGTTCCTTTATTAAAAATAAAAAACAATGTCCCCCAATGTATATATATCATCAATCATGACACCCTCCACACCGCCAGACCCTAGAAAAAAAAATGCTTTGCCCATGACAAAGGATATATATAAAGAATAAGTTGCGCTGTGAGTTGAACCATCAACTGAAATAGTCCATAAATGTCCAATAACAAAATGTGAATGTGGAGACTTGTGCAGGTACCGCTTACCAAAAAGCTGATTAAAGGGAAGCCAAATGATGAATAATTCCGCTTGTCCTCAAGGTTGTGACACAATAATTCTCCTAATTCCAGTGTACGTCTCCTCAATAGGACATTGAAAATAAAAAAAAAAACAAGCACCATAGTGTAAATTCAAAAATTAAATGGGAATAGCACCCGATAAACTAATTCAACCTGTAAATTCAAGTTGTAAGTCTTGAGCCCTTTGGAGAAGTTCAGAGCGGAGGTTTCAGCTATTTGATTCCCTACCTACATACTTGTTGAGCTGGTGGAGTCCACATTGGAGGTTCTAGCTGAGTTATTTGCACCCCTGCCCATTCATTTGTGGAGTCGGCAAGAGTACCTACATATATCATCGCTCACCCGGTCTGCATGTTCGGGGTCTCCCCTTCCCCTTCTCTACGCTCTTCATATTGTCTATCTGGTAAGCAGCCATTTCCACTGGGATAGGTGTCCTGCATACTTTTTGCCTTTCTCCATACAGCATTTGGTAAGGGGTACCTACGGAGTTTGTTGGTGTTGGTGTCTCATCTATCTACATTGACTTTCCTTTGCATGAGACCTGCTGTGTTCACATCACTTGGGTGTTGTCTGTTTTTTACCGTTTTTTGTTTGTGGTTTTACGCTATGGCGTCTGCCCTGTTTTATTTCCTATAATTCAACACATACGCTGCTGGAGATCCACATCGGAACCACGAGGTCCCCTGATCCCCAACTTCTGAGGCGGGTTTGGAGTTACCCTTTATTATCTGGCCATCCTTTTTTAGAATTCTGGTAAGCGGTACCTGCACAAGGCTTGAATTAGTTTATCGGGTGCTATTCCCATTTAATTTTTGGATTTACACTATGGTGCTTGTTTTTCTTTTACTTTCAATGTCCTATTGAGGAGACGTACACCGGAATTGGGAGAATTATTGTGTCACAACCTTGAGGACAAGCGGAATTATTCATCATTTGGCTTCCCTTTAATCAGCTTTTTGGTAAGCGGTACCTGCACAAGTCTCCACATTCACATTTTGTTATTGGACATTTATGGCAGTTGATGGTTCAACTCACAGCGCAACTTATTCTTTATATTCTGTTTTGGGGTGTCTGTCGCACTTGAAGTTGCTGCTTATTATCTATTATTTTGAATTAGCGCAGTTGTTCCCCTTTTTTCCATGACAAAGGATAACTGTCGACTAGGTAGGTAGTTGATGGTTAGCCGTCATCACAGGTGTAACATTGTTTTTCTTCTTTTTTCGGGTCTGGTGGTGGCAGCGGGTGTCATGATTGATGATAGGTCTACATCAGGGGACATTGTTTTGTTTTTTTATTTAAAAAAAAGGAGTTTTCAAAAACTGTATGTGTGTTTTTATTACTTTTTGACACTATTATATTGAATGGGTAGGGGTACTATGTACCCCATACTCATTCACATGGGGGGGCAGGATCTGGGGGCCCCCTTGCTAAAGGGGGCTTCCAGATTCTGATAAGCCCCCTGCCCGCAGGCCCCACTACCACTACCCAGGGTTGTCAGGAAGAGGCCCTTGTCCCCATCAACATATGGTGCTTTGGGTTAGAGGGGGCAGACTTCCCACCACCCCAAAGCACCCCTCCATGTTGAGGGCATGTGGCCTGGTAAGGTTCAGGAGGGGGGTGCTCACTCATCCTTCCCCATTTCCGGACCTGCCGAGCTGCATGCTTGGATATAGTTCTGGTATGGATCCTGGAAATGGTATTCTATTGCCGGCAGCTTAAATATCATTTTTTTTCTGCAGCATTATTTAAAGGAATTTCTTATTTTTATTGTTTCACTTTAAGCATAACTGCTGTAAAAACAATATTTTTAAAGGATAACATTTTTGCATTGATACGTGTCCCCTAGGGCAGTACCCGGACCCCCATACCATTCTTTATGGCCAATTACTTGCATACACGCCTTCAAAATGGGCACTTTTGATTTTTCAAGTTCAGGTCCTTTAGACTTTAATAGGGTTTGCGGTTGGAGTCTGAACTTTTGCTACGTTCAGCCCAACTCTACAAACCACTAATAAAAAAAAAACTAATCAAGAATGTGCGTAAGAGCAGACAGTAAAGTTTATTATACCTATCCAATGTTCCTGATCTACAAAAGATCAGGAGCTGAATGATGAAACACTCCTAAAGGGTTAAAGGGGGGAGGTGGGTGCGAAAAAGAAGAAAAAAGAAAGGGGTGGAGGGGCCATACAAATAGGACAACAAGAGGGAGCTTGATACCAAATTAGAATCACCCTTCTAGTGCTACAGTGTTTAGAGCTTCAATAAGTGAAAGATCTGCTTATTTGCACAAAAGTTATTGTGTTTACTAACTACGGGGAAGATCTGTCATTTTTATTATTTTTTTCTTTTACTAGTAATGGCGGCAATCTGCTATTTTTTGCGGGATTGCGACATTGCGGTGGACAGATCGGACCCCTAACTGACATTTTTGACACTTTTGGGGGGACCAGTGACATTACTGCAGTAATCAGTGCTAAAAATATGCACTGTTACTGTAATAATGACACTGGCAGGGAAGGGGTTAACCTTATTGGTGATCAATGGGTTAAATGCATGCCTCATGCTTACTGACATGTGGGGGTGGGGGTTCTGTGACAGAGACAGAGATCGCAGGTTCAGCTATGCTGAATCCTGTGATCTCCTCCTGTCTGTCACTGAGAAGATCTGCCTGCTTTGTTTACATAAGCAGGCGGGTCTTCTCACAGTTTCCCCTTGCCCCCTCCCCACTAATAGCTCTACTGTCATCATTTGAAAGCACATATTAGATCCCAGAAATCTAGCCTGCTGAGATTCTTTCTCTCCGCGGCTAGACAATTAATCTTGAGAAACTGGAAGAGTACATCCCCCCCGTCCTTGTCTCTGCGGGTATCCAAAATAAATGACATATTGCTTATGGAGGAGATGCGGGCCAAGGAGCTTGACAGTTTGGAAAAATGTACTAAACTATGGAGCATTTGGAAACACTATTCTTCATCGGAGATTTAATTCAATAAATCCTTGCCTTACCCCCTGAAAATCCAGAGAACTCGTTTCTTTTCCATCCTTTCCCCTCACATCTATATCTATACCCTTTATCCTTTTCTTACCCATAAATGTTTTTGCAAATTGATCTACTTCAGATCTCCTGAAACTGGGCTGAACTCCTATGCCATGGGTCAAAGCCATTGGGTAACATGACCTAGGTTTTGCAAATATCTTAATAACATCAATATTATCATTTGTCGGCCTCTGACTGCATTTAAACCCACAAATAGTTCCTGGTCCAGGACATAGACCCTCGTCTATTGTATACCTTTTCATTTTGCAATTTACTTAATGTTCAACTGATCATTTCCATGTATATGTGTGTTCATTCTTTCTTAAAACTTGTTTGTGTAAACATTCACAATTTTGCTAATAAAACTATATATTCAACCTTAATAAAAGGGGATCTCTCAATGTGGTCTTACGATAAGCCTTTATATGGATCCTTTGGTAATCAAAACACTAACCCAGAGCTTAATCTAAATAATTATTCTGAGTGCTCTGTTTTCCACAGATAAATCCAAAGATAACAACCAATATTGCTGAAGTACTCCAGAAATCTGTCACTACCAACTCTCGATGTACAAAAAAATTAAGTCATAAGTATACCAAGAAAAAAATGTGATATAATCTCTACAGGGCTTAGTATCTGAATAGATGTGGCACTCTTTTCACCAAAATCAACATAAAAACATACATACGTATAAAATAGAGATGTGCACAACAAGAAAATGTGTTTTGCTTTATTTTGGATTCATTTTTTAAGTAAATCACTGTGTTTTGTCAGATTCGTTATGTTAAAATTATTGTTTTCAGAATTTGTTTCATATATTCAGGTTTGTTGTTCTGAATCGATTTGTAATTTTCAGAAGTTATTTTGGATTCATTTGTTATTTTTTTTTTTGTTGTTGTTTGAAAAGCCTGGAATATGGAGAAAATGGGGTTTTTATAACCCTACATTTTCTTTATGGGATGGCAGCAGGGGTTAATAAATTGGAAATTGAAATAAGTTAGTGATAAGGTTTATTCATTTAGTGAGGAGACGGTCAGGCTGAACTTTTGACCTGGGTCACTTCAGTTTTGAAATTTCCCGCCCAGAGCTCTAGGTCTCTGGGCAGATTTGTGAGTTTTTTTTTTTGTAGTTTCCCACTTTTTGAGCAGTATCTCTGGGCAGAAGAGCGCGTGGAGCCCGGCTCCCGCCTGAATCTTCCCGCTTCTTGGGGGCTAACCAGCCCCAGCCAGTCCCAGATAGGGCTATTTAAGGGTGACCGCGGGGCTCCGGGTCACTTCATCTCGTCAGGAGCTATCTGGACTGTTCTCTCCCCCCCCCCCCCCAATTTTATTTAAAACATAGTTTGTCGCGGCCAGTTATTCAATTATTTGACTTCTGCTGTCGCCTTAGCTAAAGTGCTTTGGTGGATGTTAATGTTTTGACATTGAGTAATGAGATGTTGGAAAATGTTGGTTGTTAAAAAAAACAAATTTTTGAAATAAAATTATTTTTAATGTTGTTTATTGCCAGCCCGAGCCGTGGTGGCTGGGCTGGTTCTGGACGTTTTTAAGTGAATTCTAAATAAAGTCTGAGGTATTTTCTATTATGTTAATTTTAAAAGTTAATAATAAAACAGCCGCGGCCTTTGTCCAAACCTTTTTTCTGTCTGGTGTTATTTATTTATTTATTGTATCTTAAATATGCTTTAGGGCTCTTTCACACGGGCTTTCTGTATGAGAGCTCCGCTGCGGTCCTTTTTTTTTTTTTTTTCACGGAGCGGATGACATTTCTGTCATCCGCTCCGTAGGTCCGCATATCAACCCATCCCTTTGCGGATGATATGCGGACCTAATGTAAGTCTATGGGGATTGCGGATGTCAGCTGATGACACCGCTGACATCCGATTTTCCTTCCTTTCCGTTTTTTTGAACGGAGGAAAAATAGGGTTCTGTTCCGTTCGAAAAAACGGAACAGAACTGAAAGGAAGGAAATCGGATGTCAGCGGATGGTATTCCGCTGACATCCGCAATGCCATAGACTTACATTATGTCCGCAAATCATGCGCAAAAAAATAGGATGATTTGCGGACATACGGAAAGCCCGTGTGAAAGAGCCCTTAAGGTTATTTATTTAGCAAAAGGGACATCCTGCTTCCCATTCCCATAGCTGGTTCTTAAGGAGCGGGTGACTGCAGTGTCCTTACCAACTATGACTCATCTGCTGTGAGTGGAGTTTAGTAAGGTCCCAGATCCTGGTCCCCCCCTATGTGAATGAGTAAGAGCCCCTTATTGATTGCTGCTGAATTTACATCAGGGGACATATTTATTTTAATAAAGGAATTGTCAAAAACTGTCTTTGTGATGTTATTCACTTTTTACATTTGTATTGGTGAATGATTACGGGTATTATGTACTCCATACTCATTTATATAGAGGGGGGGGGGTGGTATCTGAGGGACAAAATTTCAATAGGCTACCCCACGCTAGGTCGATACCAAGCCAGGGTTGTAGGGAATAGGCACTTGTCCTCATAAACATGGGGACAAACTGCTTTGGGTGAAGCCCCCACCCACCAAAGCATCTCCCATATTGAGGGCATGCGGCCTGGCCTGCCAGGCTGCATGCTCAGATAAGAGACTGGTATGGATTTGGGGGGGGGGGACGCCATTTTTTTTCTTTAATTTTGGCGTGGGGTTCCCCTCAAAATCCATACCAGACCCCAATGATCTGGTATGGATTGAGAGGGAGGGATTACGCTGTTTTTTTGTTGTTTTCTTTTTGAATGTCGACTTTTCTTTTGTTTATATTCTGCGGTCAGCAGGGAACCCGCTATTCACAAATCATTTCAGAGCATTTGTTACTTTGAATGCTTGAAACATCCAAATGACACAAATGTTATTGTTTCATTAAATTTTTTTTTCAAATTCCTTGAAATTATTTACTATTGTTATTCAGAAATATTCAAAGCTCCGAATAACAAAATGTTTGTCCAAATTTCATAATGAAACAAACAGCACATATCTAGTGTAAAACTAGATTGTAAAATAGAACCTCTGTAACTGTCCAGTTTATTCACATGATGTATCTTAAAAGCCAATAAACTTTTGAGCCCTTATAACTCTGCCTCTCTCCCATAAATGTAGATATTTTAGACTGAGTGATTCAATTTTCAAGAGAGATTATTGCAGTGTTTAATTTCTCATCCATGGCCAGAAAAGGCTGTGTCCCTGTGTCTACAGTTCTAAATGAGGCTTAATTTAAATTAATGGGTTTGATTGTAAGCTATGAAAAATCCCACTTGATGAATCACATGTGGAGATACAAAAAGAAAAAAAAGATAACTTGGGAAATTTAAAGGGATGCAGCTTTTTCTGACAATGGATGGCAAATTGAATACTGCATTAATCTTTCTTGAGAATGAATTCAATCAGATTAAAAGATCTACATGTATGAGACATAGGTAGGGTTACAAGAACTTAATCGTTTATGACTGGGACAGGCATATATTTAGGAGAAATCTATTTTGCGATCTAATTTTGCACCTATAAGATCTTACAAAATGGTTAGCTTCTCTAAATCTGAAGGGGGGATCCTCTGTTGCATTCACATCAACTGTAGGATCAAACTCTAAAGAGGAAGAAAAGGAAATTAGTAGATACATTTTCAGATGTTGGAGAGTTTAAAGAGGCTCCTTCAGAAAAAAAATAATAATCAGCACCTACAAATACTGATGTTTAATAGAAGGACACTTACCTGTTCAGGGATCCCACAATGTCCTCACCTGAGCCAATTCTTCAATCAGCTTTGGGTGCAGGTGGCGGCATCTTTAGCAAGGGAAACAGGAAAGTGAAGCTTTACAGCCTGTTTCCAGCTTCACATGCACAAGTCGTGCTGGGCCTTGTGAATGGTCCCAAAGTCTTTTGGGACCTGTATGTGTCCCAGAAGACTGTGAGGGAAAAAGGGGCGCCCAGACTCCTGGGTCAGTTCATCACAGCAAACTGAGCCAGAAGTGAGAGCAGCTTCCTGTCTAAAACAGGTACCCACTCCCCCCTAAAAAGTGCCAAATTTGCCAGTGGAGAGTGCAAATAACCACTTTAGGTAGAGCTCTGCTTTAGGTAGGCAAAAAGGTGAATGCATCAGCAATAAAAGTACAAGAAATAAAACAGAAGAGACTGGAATGGGGAGGCAGGAAAATTTAGAAAATGCATTTTATTCACACATGGGCGTCTAGAATCAGCAGTGTTCTGAATTTTTGAATACATTAAAATGTTACCAAAGTCAAATTTTTTTTAATTTAAATAACAAACATGTTATTCTTACCTGGTTTGTGCAGTGGTATTCTCTTCTCAGGTCCTGGCGGCGATCTTGGCTCCTTCTCTTCTTTTTGTGTCCCTATAACAAGCAGTTTGCTATGGGGACCAAACGGTGCCTGCTTGCTCCTGACCTGTGTATCTATGGAGCCCCTCTCCATAGACTTACACAGCGGGACTTAGGCCTGACCACCCACTTACTCTTCACTGCATCTGATTGACAGCAGCAAGAGCCAATGGCTCCTGCTGCTGCTTGAATGCCATGTAAAGAGGAATAGAGGGGAGAATAGATGCAGCAGTGCACAGCGCTGATCTCTCCCCCCCCCCCTCTCTTCTCCTTCGCACAGGGAAGGGGGGGCACAGGGAAACTGAAAACATTTTTTATTCTAATGTAAACAATGCATTAAGATAAAAATAAAAAACGTTTTTAGGTTTAGAATCATTTTAATCCAAAATAGTATCATTTTAATGCCCTGACAGATTTTTTTATTATGGTGACCTAACTTTGCAAGAAAACTCACTCTTATAAAACTCTTTAACTTCACCACCACAACTGTCACTACGAGTGAGGCCTCTTCACAAACTGATTACAGCACTGCAAATAATTTGTTTTTTTGTGATTTGTGTTTGCTTCATGATTTAAGCACTGTGAATTGTACAGAGTATAAAGGTTTGAATGAAAAGCCTCCCAATCTTAGATTATCTAAAAGAGGTAGGTCAGATTTCTATCCAGTCCAAGATAAACCCTGTATTTATTTCAGAAGATGTACAACAAGATTTGATTCTTTTAGTTAAAATGGTATGTACAGATACCCCAAATTAGAGATAAAATATGCAAACAAAGAAAAGGAAAACCCATAATTCTCTTAAAGATAATTTGGCTTTTGTGTAGAGGTTGGTGAAAAGAATGCCACGTCTTTGGAGATACTAACTCCTATCGAGATTATATCACATTCTTTTCTAGTTTGTTTTTTAGTCTTTTCTAGTTTGGGCAGAGTTATAGCCATAAAACCATAATGCCTGCTGGGGTGTTGGATGCTATATCTTTAACATGCTGACTTGTTTTTTAAGATATGTGAGTAGAATACTTTTAGGTATAAAAAAACCTGTGTTTTAATACTGCACCATGATTGATTTCCCTTTCTCTTTCGTGTGGTTTATGCTGAGTGCTTGATCAATGGAATACCCTAATATGATCTGCTGCAAAGTGATGGTATGAACAACTGGCTATAAAAACGGTGGTTCAACTCCCATCCATCCATCCTTACGTGTTCTAGTTTTGTCATTACAAGCATTGTTAGATCTCTTATAATTTTATATCTAGCTCTCTGGTAAGCGCAGACTTGTATAAAGTACTCAAAATTTCTACTTGAGTAAAAGTACAAGTGCTCGATCAAAAAGTTACTTAAGTAGAAGTGGAAGTGCTCGCAGAAAAAGTTACTTAAGTAGAAGTACTAAAGTATTCAACATTTTTTTTACTTAAGTATTGCAAGTAGTTTTTTCAAAAAATTTGCTACTTAAGTACTAAAAGTAAATTCTACTCAAGTACTGAAAGTAGAAGTACAAGTACTGTGTTATGTAGTTATTAAAGAAAGAAGTCAAAAGTTTGAACATCATATTGTTTTTTATTATTTCAAATGATTTATTCAAATGATTAACCTGTGTTTGTTAGTAGTTTCTTGATGCACTTTAAGCGCTGTAGCACCATTTATTTTTTTGTTTCATATTTTCTTTTTATTGGAAAGATTTGGTATAGCAGCTTTTATTATACACAGCCTTTATTTTCGTATGCGCTGATTTACAAATGACATTATACACATTTTTTTGAGCTTTATGCAACCTGCCATCTACTGTTCTGGCAGTGGTAATTTTTTTAAAAGTAACGAGTAACTATGCAGCACAAAAAAAAAAATACTTGAGTAGAAGTATCGAAATCATCGAAAAAATGTAGTGAAGTAAAAGTAGAAGTAGGAGAAAAAAATTATACTCTAGGAAAGTACAGATACCGCATTTCGGTACTTAAGTACAGTACTTAAGTAGTTCTACTTCGTTACTATACATCTCTGGTAAGCGGCTCTGAGTGTCACTGGTACTTTGGTGCACAGAGATGTTTGTGGCAGAGGAATCTTTTTTTTGTGATTTTTCTTCCTGATTGAAGGTACTTATTCACCTAAAGGGCTTTGATTTTGCACTTTTTCATCTATGGAACTTATTTGTGCATTGTTAACTTTTAAAATATTTATCATGGTATCCTATGCACTTCATGCTTTTTTATTATTTATGTTTTAATAATGCAAAATTATTTGTAAGTATTTATTCAGGTTATGATATGCACTTTGTATGAATTAATACTTGATATTTGATGATACCGCAAAACAGATTTTTTATTTTGTGTCTAGCGAAGTTGATGATTTGATTTTTATTGCACATTGAGTGTTAACAGTAATAGATTTTCTGAGGTACTTAAACAATTATGTTTGTAATCTTACATTTAACTGTAAGGAAATGAGCAATCACAGTAATTACATACCTAAAGTAAATTTGAAAGGGTGTTGTGATGACCTGAGGATAAAAGTCCAGGCTTACCATATACCCATGTTGAGAATATACCTTTTTATGGGGTGATATTTACCATCCAGCCACTGCTAAGAAAAACATACCTAAACCCCATATTATTAGGGATCAGCTCAGGTCCTCATCACTAGATGGTTTAAAGTTAGAGACAATAGAAGCAAGGAGGAAATTTCTCAAAGCTTAATCAGTCCATTCTAGAAATGTATGCAAGAGTTTGCAGGTCCCTCTTCATGACTGGTCTGCAGATCAATGTCTATGTCCTTCTTCATGGCTGGAAATGTTGCTGTATGGCTCAAAGCCAAATGTTTTTCCCTGTGCCCCAGAGAACCAAGAGACTAAACCTGATGCTGCTGATGCTGGAATCATCTCCAGCTCATACCTGGTGTGTGGTTATTTCTCTGGAAGGTTTCCAAATTTGGTGCTGGGGATGTCAACAGATTGCTTTAAACAATTTAAAGAACCATTCTGACTAGGTTGATAATCTAAAATTGCTGTTGACAGATGATGGCTAGATGACGTCATTGATTTCAGAGATTCAAGCCATCACATAGGGACTGTATTAGATGTACACAAATAATGCAATCATTACCAAAGACTGCATCAAAGGTGTATACATAAAACATTTTAGGGATGACCAGCATGTTTTACTATTTAATTGTGTGCAGATTATCCATTTTCTGTTCTGAGTAATTATTCGTACTATTAGTATTGAAATCATTTAAGTGATGGCACACCTCTAGAGGGATGTAAGTGAACAAGCAGGATTAAAAATATCTACCAGATTTTAATATGTACAGCAAGATGTTTGATTATTTGCATGTCTGACAACAGGGGCCTTGGTTAAGCACTGTATAGTGTGTCCTATGAATGCTAGCATTGTCATTTGTCATTTTTCATCCAAACATAGTAGCCAAGCTATATCACCCTAAGGGCCCTTTCACACGGGCGCTCCGTATGTCCGCAAATCATCCTATTTTTTCGCGGATGATTTGCGGACATAATGTAAGTCAATGGCATTGCGGATGTCAGCGGAATACCATCCGCTGACATCCGATTTTCTTTCTTTCAGTTCTGTTCCGTTTTTTGGAATGGAACAGAACCCTATTTTTCCTCGGTTCAAAAAGCAGAAAGGAAGGAAAATCGGATGTCAGCGGTGTCATCCGCTGACATCCGCAATGCCCATAGACTTACATTATGTCTGCATATCATCCACAAACGGATGGGATGATATGCGGACATACGGAGCGGATGACTCCGTGAAAAAAAAAAAAAAAAAAGTCCCGCAGTGGAGAAAAACAGCGGAGCGGCCGTGTGAAAGAGGCCTTACTCTTACCATACCATAATTTTAATGTGACATAGACATTTTTAACGACTTACCGACTGCCCACAGTACATATATATATATACATGTCATTATTTTGACATTTAATACTGGGGTTATGGCAGCAGCTAGCTGCTATAACCCTATATCATTTTTTTTCTGTGGGCAATTCGGTGTCTGCTGAAAGTGATCTCAGCAGCACATTCGCCGCTGGATCACTTTTAGAGGCAACCCCCACCGCCGATTCCTGGTCGTTTCTGAGTTTAGCAGAGCAAACAGTAAACCCAGGAGTGATCCAATTAAGCTGATGGCTAGGCAGGAAGTCAAGCAAGGGCAAGATGGCACCCACTCGGCTCTATGCCCTTGGAGGATCGGCACGACCTATAATGTCACTTCCATTTCTCAGGCATAAATAAATTATTATTATTTTTTTTTATGTAAAAGTGCTTTTAACAGTAAATGAGGGCTCTGGGGTCTTTTTGACCCCAGATCGCTCAATAAAAAGGACCTGCCATGCTTATTTCTTTTACAGAGGATGTCTAAATTCCTTGTAATAGAAATAAAAGTGATAAAAAAATAAATAAAAATAAAGGGACAGTGTAAAAATAAAAAAATAAAAAGTAAAATAAATAAGAAAAAAAATGTAAAGCACCCCACCCAAAATAAAACAAAATATTCAGCGCTGAACCAAACAAATAGTAACACGAGATCAACAGATATGCACTAAAGGTAATCTTAAAATCCTTTACATACAATTTAAACAACAAAGTGCAGCGCAATCTCAATATTCTCATGTAGCTTAGCCAAGCCAAATGTATGGTAATTCAAACACACTCATAATGCCATAAATATGTGCATATAAAAGGAGTAAGTCCCATAAGCAGAATATAAGGTAAAGAAAACAGTCTCTTAATAAGCGATTCAGAAGCCCAGGTGCTGGTAGTTGGAGTCATGCAACCACACTGAAATCGGTGCTTATTCCCACCACCACAGCTCTCTCTGCCTCTCACCTCAAAAATGCGACCCTGCAGGGTCAATGAGCATTGTAAAATATAAACCAGGGGGAGAGAAGGAGGATCAAGTACAAAGATATTTTACAATGCTCATTGACCCTGCAGGGTCACAGTTTTGAGGTGAGAGGCAGAGAGAACTGTGGTGGTGGGAATAAGCACCGATTTCAGTGTGGTTGCATGACTCCAATTACCAGCACCTGGGCTTCTGAACCACTTATTAAGAGACTGTTTTCTTCACCTTATATTCTGCTTATGGGACTTACTCCTTTTATATGCACATATTTATGGCATTATGAGTGTGTTTGAATTACCATACATTTGGCTTGGCTAAGCTATATGAGAATATTGAGATTGCGCTGCACTTTATTGTTTAAAGCACCCCACCCCCCTGTGCTCGCTGCGGAAGGGAATGCATATGTAAGTCACTCCCGCATGTTTAAACTGTGTTCAAACCACATATGTGGGGTATCGCCATGATCTTTAGAGCGAGAGCAATATTCTAGCTCTAGACCTCCTTTTAACTCTAAATATGTAACTTGTAAAAAAATGTAAAGTGTCACCTATGGAAAATTGTAGGTAGCTGAGTTTGCCACGATTCCACAAGTGTGCACAATCTTAACCACTTGCCGACTGCCTAACGCCGATCTACGTCGGCAGTCAGCCCCTCACAGGCAAAGTGGCGTAGGGCTACGTCACTAGCTTGTGAGGGTCTAGGGAGCGAGCGCGCGCCCCCGGAGGCCCGCTCCCGCGTGGTCACGGACCCCCCCGCGCGTGTGACCGGCGGACCCAATGTCCGCCGGTCACTCTGTGATCGGCGGGGGAGAGGGAGAAAGTCAGGCGGCTTGTGTAAACAAGCTGCCTGTCATTCTCCCCTGTGTATGAAGGATGATCATACGGTTCTACTATGTAGAACCGTTGATCACTCTTCATACATCTGAAGCCACAGCCAATCACAGTAGAAAGCACACCCCTAGGGACACACATAGCCCCTCCCTTTCAAAAAAAGTTAACCCCTTCACTGCCAGTGTAATTTTACAGTAACAGTGCATATGTATAGCACTGATTACTGTAGAAATGTCACTGGTAACCCCAAAAGTGTCAAAAATGTCAGTCAAGGGTCCGATCTGTCCGCCGCAATGTCGCAGTACCACAAAAAAAATCGCAGATCGCCGCCATTACGCGTTAAAAAAAAAAACAACAAAAATGACAAAAATCTTTCCCTTTGTTAGTAAACGCGATAACTTTTGCGCAAACCAATCAAAATACGCTTTTTGCGATTTTTTTTACCAAACATAGGTAGCATAAAACAAATTGGCCGAAAATGTTAAAAAATTTTGATTTTTACATTTTTTTGGGGGGGAATTTCATATAAAAAATGTGGAAAATATTGCTATTTTTGCAAAATTTACGCTCTTTTTTTGTTTATAGCGCGTGATCAAAAAATCGCACAGGTGATCAAATACCACCAAAAAAAATCTCTGTTTGTGGGAAAAAAAGGACGCCAAATTCGTTTAGATACAGCATCGCACGACCGCGCAATTGTCCGTTAAAGTCACGCAGTGCCGAATCGCAAAATACCCCCTGGTCAGGAAGGGGGTAAAATCTTCCGGGGCTTAAGTGGTTAAAGCATGACATGTTAGGTATGTTATCTAGGTAACATCATCTTTCACATTACACAAAACAAATTGGGGTAACTATTTGCCAGTGCGCAAATACAGTGTTACATACAAAATTGCAATGATCGCCAATGACCCTTTTAATGTTCCCACATAAAGCCCAGTTGAACCCTCAGTTTAATTCTGCTAAATACATTTTAGGTGCATCACAACAAAAGGTGTTTTCATTCTAAAGCAGCCGTAGCATGATTAAAAATGCATGTCCCCTTTTGGCAACTTCAGAGAAGGATTTTTGCTTTTGTGTGAAAGCGGTGGTCTCTCTGATGTCTTGCACACCATTGAGTTCGATCTAAAGCTGTGTAAAAAGGAAAAACTCATACTTCCTTCTGATTGGAGAGCTCTGTCTCTGACTCAGCAGGGGGCGCATTAAATCTCTACAAAGGCGTCAAAGAGAGAAAAAGCATGCTAGCAGGGTACGGGCTGTGGCTGATTTAAAGCAAAAACAAGCTTTAAGATATTTCACACCTTTGGATGCACCTAAAATATATTAGCTGGTTTAACCCCTTGGAGCCTAAGAGTTCTTTTGACATGTGTTCCTTACAAGTTAAAATCAGTATTTTTTTGCTAGAAAATTACTTAGAACCCTGAAACATATATATATATTTTTTGACAGAGACCTTAGAGAATAAAATGGCGATCGTTGCAATATTTTATGTCACACTGTATTTGCTCAGCGGACTTTCAAATGCAATTTATTAGAAAGAAATACACTTTCATGAATTAAAAAAAACAAACCAGTAAAGTTAGCCTAATTTTTTGTAAAATGTGAAATATGATGTTACGCTAACTAAATAGATACCTAACTGCATGTGAACACACTGTCCATTTATTTATTTATTTATTTATCACATTATTACTATCACAAGGAATGTAAACATCCCTTGTGACAGTAATAGGCAGTGACAGGTACTTTTTATGGAGGGATCTTGTGTCAGGCATCACCCTGGTACAAACCCCTGAAGCCGAGGCCGCGTATTTGTGTTCCGTTGGCATGAAGGGGTTAAACTAAAGGTTCATTTGAACTTAAAGATATGGGAACACACACATACAACATTATTTACATCAAGCTGACCTCTTTTACCACCATATTTGAAAATAATTTAAAAAACGATTTAGTCCCAATATAGGCATTGCTAGAAGACTAGATAGTGCTTTGACCAGAGTTTAACCACTTGAGTACCAGCCTGGGCTGTAATACCCTTTCATTATCAAGCTATTTTCCAGTTTCCAGTGCTGTGATAGTTTGATTGGCAATTACGCCATCATGCAACACTGTACCCAACTTCATTTTAAACCTTTTCTTTTACAGATAAAATCTTTTTTTTTTTTTTTTTTATGACATTTCTTAGCCACTGTTTTTTTTTTTTTTTTTTTTTTACAATACAAAGGAAAAAAAGACCAAAAAAAATATAGAACCAACAGTGCCAGGACAGTACAAACATCCTCCTTTTTGGAAAGTAGACATGCAAAGGTGAGCTTATTTTTTGCCACATTTTTCTGGAAAAAAAATGCTGGCAACAAGAGGGTTTCAAACATGGAGCTTGTTAATGATGCACTAGATACAGTGCATAAATAAATACAGGCCATATACACAGTGGAAAGAGATGAGGAGGTTAATGTACATGTCAAATACACTGGGAAGATGGATATGAGAGGGTTTTTGTGCTGATGTGCAGTATAATGGCGTTGATAGGTTAATATATAGGTAACATAGAGAGGCAAGAAGAGGATCAGATGTATAGGAGAGAATGAAGAATGAAAAGCTTATTAAATTATTCTAATCTGCTGCTGTGTTGATCTGTGTTTTGCTTAATATAACCAATTAACCGCTTGCCGACTGCCCGCCGCATGTATACTGCGGCAGGCTGGCTTGGCTGCGCGAATTGCCGTACCTGCCACTAGGCAGTGGGGATTCGAATCCACGGAACGGGCGGCCCCAATTGTCACTGGGCACCCGTGATTGCTCCTTGCTGAGAGAGGACGGTCTGCTGATGTAAACATAGCAGACTGTCATTCGCTCTGAAATTATCATAGAGTGCCTGAGATCCTCCTATATAGGATCACAGGTCTCTGTGTTCATTTCACAATTCCCTCTTCCATACAGTTAGAAAACACTCCCCTAGGCTCACACTTAACCCTGTGATCAACCCTAGGTTAACCCCTTTCTTGCCAGTGTCATTATTACAGTAATAGTGCATATTTTTAGCACTTATTACTGTAGTAATGTCACTGGTCCTCTGAAAAGTGTCAAAAATTTCAGTTTGGGGTCCGATCTGTCCGCCGCAAGTTCGTAGTCCCGCTAAAAATCGCAGATCGCTGCCATTACTAGTAAAAAAAAGATAAAAAAATGACATAAATCTTTCCCCTAGGTTGTAGACGCAATAACTTTTGTGCAAACCAATCAAAATACGCTTATTGGGATTTTTTTTTTTACCAAAAATATGTAGCAGAATACAAATTGGCCTAAAAGGATGAAAAAATTGATTTTAATTTTTTTTTTTGGAGAATGTTATATAGCAGAAAGTAAAAAAAAATAAATATATATATATATATATATATATTTCAGAATTGTCGCTAGTTTTTTGTTTATAGCGCAAAAAAATAAAAATCACAGAGGTGATCAAATACCACTAAAAGAAATCTCTATTTGTGGGAAAAAAAGGACATCAATTGTATTTATGTACAGCGGGGCACGACCGCAAAATTGTCCGTAAAAGTACCGTTAAAGTAATGCAGTGCCGAATCGCAAAAAAATTGCCTGGTCATTAAGGGGGCAAATCCTTCTGGTCCAGAAGTGGTTAATGACTAGTTCATTTATAAGTTCCGTTTTCTTCTGTTTTAAGAGGAGATCTCTCTATGACCATTCACAGTGATCAAAGTGTACAGTCACACAGATTGACTCTGTACACTGTGCGTTTGAACAGAGCTGTCCAATGATGGCTTGGTTAACAGACATTAAAAGGCACAAAACCGCTACTAGGTACAGTATGTGTTTTATTTATCCTTACCTTCTCCAATTTAGAAAGAGCTAATGAATAACAGTCCTTGGCCCTAAATTGCATAAATCTCATGTTTGCTGGATGTGTTAGCTCTGTGATGATGCTGAGACTTGGAAATAACCTAATAAACAGAGATACACAAAATTACAAGGTTGGTATACATTTTTATGTTTAGGTTGTTAAACAAAGAAAACATTTTATAAAAAAAAAAAATACATATATATATATATATATATATATATATATATATATATATATATATATATATATATGTATTTTCTTATATATATGTATTATATATATGTATTTATATATATATATATATCTATAATTGATGTGATATGGTATATTATGACACTAAAATGTAGATCTAAACCAATTCACAAGAATCCTATATAGTATTTAACATGTTTAAATAACTTAATTTTCAGTCTCTTTATGTTTGCAGTTTTCATTAAAGGAATCCAGCCATAAAGTTTCTTTTTCAGACACTTCTTGTTATAGTGTGCCAGTGTTCTGGCCCTGTCTCCCATTTTTGTTGCAATCTTTATTTAAGTTTTACTAGTACAACAAAAAATAAAACATCAAGGCTGTACCATTGTGCTGAATTATCAGACTTAAACTTTACTAGCAAAAGGTAAAGCAAAGCTAACAATAAGAATAATCTCTATCTTTGTGGCAAATACAGGAAATAATGATGAACCGTTTGTATAAGACAGAGAAGAAGAGAAAAAGAGGTATGTACTGTATAAGTTGCATTCTTCCCCATTTTAGTTGCCATGCTCTGTGAAGTTCAGCGTTGTATCACCCCATGTTAACAAAGCAGCGCTTCATAGGCAAGTCAAGGGTTGATTAAGCTTCAGTGTTCCAATTCTCAGGTATTGTCATCTTGTGGGGCCCTTAAGGCATGCTCAGTGTTCTTTGGGGTAGAGAACAGAGTAAGCGTTTATAGGACGAAGAAGCGCGCATGCCCAGGAACGCCATTGCGCAGATTCGGAAATGCGTTGCGACCTCCCCTCCTCTGGTGACGTCATCTGCATGCACTGCGGTCCACACCGCAGTCAAGCTTCATCCCTATGGCTCGGCTTTCCACCTGAGGACTTCCGCCTGGCCTCCTGCATGCAGTAGCAGACCCTGGCAGTCCACATCCCAGACATCCAGCACTGACATTCTGGACTCCCCTTCCTAATGAGCTTGTTTTGCTTCAATCCCTGTGAGTTGCCCCTTGTATTTTATTGCATCTAATAAACCTGTAAACCATCTGCACTTAAAGGTGCTTTTTCTTCTCTCCTGCCTATATAGGAGAGGAGGAGGGAAAGTGTAAGGGATGAGGGGAAAGAGACCGGGGGAGAGGAGTAGGGAGAGATTTAACAGATAGGGGAGGGCAAACAGCGTGGGACCACAGTCTGGTTTTATGACATGGGTTTGGGTAAATGAAGGTGGGGTCACCCATTATTGAGGTGGACAATTGTAGCTTCTAAATTAAAACATGTGGTACTAAAGTACTAAAAGTTAAAAATTGTTTTACCTTAATGCATTCCTTGCATTAGGGGTAAAATAACATTTTACCACTTACTGTGTGCCCCCTTCCTAAATACTTATTTGACAACACTCGCTATCTTGTGCTGTCCCTGTTGGCAGCCTTGCTCTGCTCTCTTCCTACAGGTGTGTTTGGGGTCTTTATCATGTTGGAATACTGCCCTGCGGCCCAGTCTCCAAAGGGAGGCGATCATGATCTGCTTCAGTATGTCACAGTACATGTGGGCATTCATGGTTCCCTCAATGAACTATAGCTTCCCAGTGCCAGTAGCACTCATGCAGCTCAAGACCATGACACTCCCACCACCATGCTTAACTGTAGGCAAGACATGCTTGTCTTTGTACTTCTCACCTGGTTGCCACCACACACGCTTGACACCATCTGAACCAAATAAGTTTATCTTGTTCTCATCAGACCACAGGACATGGTTCCAGTAATCCATGTCCTTAGTCTGCTTGTGTTTAGCAAACTGTTTGTGGGCTTTCTTGTGCAACATCTTTAGAAGAGGCTTTGTTCTGAGACGACAGCCATGCAGACCAATTTGATGTAGTGTGTGGCGTATGGTCTGAGCACTGACAGGCTGACCCCCCACACCCCTGTAACCTCTGCAGCAATGCTGGTAGCACTCATATGCCTATTTCCCAAAGACAACCTCTGGATATGACGCTGAGCACGTGGACTCAACTTCTTTGGTTGACCATGGTGAGGCCTGTTCTTAGTGGAACCTGTCCTGGTAAACCGCTGTATGGTCTTGGCAACCGTGCTGCAGCTCAGTTTCAGGGTCTTGGCAATCTTCGTATAGCCTAGGCCATCTTTATGTAGAGCAACAATTCTTTTTTTACAGATCCTCAGAGAGTTCTATGCCATGAGGTGCCATGTTGAACTTCCAGTGACCAGTTTGAGAGAGTGAGAGCGATAACATAAAATTTAGCACACCTGCTCCCCATTCACACCTAAGACCTTGGAACACTAATGAGTCACATGACACCGGGTAGGGAAAATGGCTAATTGTGCCCAATTAGGACATTTTCACTTAGGGGTGTACTCACTTTTGTTGCCAGCGGTTTTGACATTAATAGCTGTGTGTTGAGTTATTTTGAGGGGACAGCAAATTTACACTGTTATACAAGCTGTACACTCGCTACATTGTAGCAAAGTGTAATTTCTTCAGTGTTGTCACATGAAAAAATACAATAAAATATTTACACAAATGTGAGGGGTATACTCACTTTAGTGAGAAACTGTATATATGCTGTGTATATATATATATATATATATATATATATATATATATATATATATATATATATATATATATATATATATATATATATATATATATGGAAAATATAAATAAAGCATGTCTATCCAGGTTAAACCAGTTGCCCTATGTCAGGCATCAGTAGGGCTGCAAGCCCTCCCCGTAAAAACGGTGCCCAGAATTAGTGAGACAGCAGATACTAGGAGTCTGAGTGTTAAGACTATTGGTGCTGCAAATAAACCACATCAAATATAAATTTTATTGTGTGGATAAGTTTTCCAGTTGGGTTGAGTTATCGGGTAGCAGTGCCATGTACCGTGCATTGAGAAATACAGCATAAATGAGTATGAACTAGGGGCAATTCAAAGTGACAGTAGCCAATATCCTGTCTCCTGCAGCTGCCATTTTAGAGCATGTTAGAAAATAATTAGTACTGAAATGCAAAAAATAAATAAATAAATAAATAAAAGTGAAAAAAGTATTGTTGTGAAACAAACATAACTTTTTTTTTTTTATGATATATACTGGTTTAGCAAACTTAATGTCATCCTGTTAGGATTTATATCTACTTTAATGAACAAGCAAAATCATTTGAAAAAAAAAAAAAATTGTAAACATGCCAAACCTGATTTGACTATTACTATAATGTAAATGTAGCTTTTAAAAGCATGGACAAAAAAATAGTGCACAGGGACTGAAACTGAAGGAAGGCAATAGAGTTGTTGCTTTTCTCCTGAGTTTACAGTTACAATTTTTATTTAGATCCTTATACAAAGACATTTCTGCAAGAATACTAAAGAGAATAAGGTCCAAATCTAAGAGCTCTTGCTTTGTGTTAAATATTTAATGGATTTAAAAAATATTCTTAAAAAGCTGCAGGTAAAAATGAAGTACAATGTACAGGTTTCCAAAACATCTTTGTCCCTCTTTTTCTAGCAAAATTAGGCATAGCTCACACGGATCGCTGAGGGGTGATAAAAGCAGATGGGTGATTTGCGTTTTTATGCCCACAATTGCCCACCTTAACATTTTTATTGGTGACCAGAGGTGTGAATTCACATTTCCCCACCATGATGCTTTGTTTTGTGGTGTGGCAATTCTAACTCCACATGTCAAGTAGGGCAGGTGTCAGCATCTGTCAAACTGAAGTCAAAGGGGCTGTACCACAACTGCATGCTAAACGCAACTATAGCCCTATGGCCCTGGGAATTGAAAAAGCAGCAGTACTGCCTCCTGAACACCTTTAAACCATCTGTCACCCAAGGTCTGAAAAGCAATCTACCACTGTAAAAAATGCCATCCTTGTGAAAAGAGGCCTTAAAGCAAACATAGAAATACACTGATGGAATACATACATATAAGATAGCGGTTTTACCTGTACAATATCTTGGGGTTGATTCACTAAAACTGGAGAGTGCAAAATCGGCTGCAGTGGTGCACGGTAGCCAATCAACTTCTAACTTCAGCTTATTCAATTAAGTTTTGAAGAAAAAAAAAAAACTTTCTATATAGAGCTACAGCAGATTTTGCACTGTCCAGTTTTGGTAAACCAACCCCTTTGTGTCTCTGTCCATTGATTTATAACAGTTACAGAGCCCAATTGCCTAGTACAGCTAAGTGAATGACACTGCTTCCTCTTTTACAGTAAAATCCCAGGTTAGTGGTATCATTTTCCACTCCATCCTGATAGGTGGCCATTAAAGGATTAGCTGCAGAGTGATGAGGTCATCCCTCTCCTTACTTACCTGTAAGTCTACACTTGCATGTGGCGCACTTGATTGCTCCTAGTATTGCCTCTCCCTCAATCAGTCTAAAGCCCCATAAACACACTATAAGAAAACCGGGTGAACATTTTCGTCCAAAGAATGATCGTACGATTTTCTGATAGTGTGTACACAAATTTCCACAGGCGATTCCAACTGAAAATTTCTGAAAGGACAAACTTCAAAATTTTTCTTCTACAGGAACAGAAAAAATGATTTTCGATGAATGTGTACCATTTTCATATGATTTTCGTATAATTTTTATACACAAAATATCAAATATGAAAGACTGTGCATAATCAGAAAGAACAAATAACAAAAAAAGTCTTTGTCGTACGAGAATTTTCATACAAGATTTCTATCCTTAGTTCCGACTTGCTGTGAAACATCAAGGAAAACCGGTCGATCGTTTGCCAGATTTTCTCAAAGTGTGTACAGGACATAAGTGTTGCTGTTCAAGAAATTTCTGATACCAATTCAAATTGGGGTGCTTACATTACTTGCATTAAAATACATGAATCACTTATTATTGAATACAGAGTTTCATTGATTTGTGTCTGTAACGGCAACCCAGACACAAAAGGGTTAAAACCGTTTAGGAGATCTTCCCCTTCCAGAGCTACAGGCACAGCTACTTGCAGGACACCAAACTCCCGAACTGGAAACCAAGGAATGATGCAAACAGTGTAGCTGGAACCTTATGAATGCTGCATACAGCTGAATAGGAAAAACCATATAAAGGGTTTACACTCCTAGCAGTCAAACTGGAACAGCATACAATAAATCCCCCCAATAATGAGACAAGGCTCCGCGTTGAGGTTAAAACAGGAACAACATTTATTGGAAGAACACAGCACACTTTTATACAGAATTTGGAACATCCTTCCCCCAACAACCGCTTTCCCATTGGTCAATTGCACAGTACCTGCAGTTCCCCATAAGGTCCTCTCTCTGGCCATGCAAATGAGGGCCTCTCCAGCCATGCAAATGAGGGCTTGAAAATGAGTCAGCAGTGATTGGTCAGATAGCTTGACCAGAAGGACTGTCATGTGCAAAGAGACAGAAGCCCCCAGGGGGTAATCAATGTACACAATGCCAGACACCGAACAATTGTTCCCTAACGAGCCCTCAATACACATTACTCTGAGTGTCAATACATCTCTTAGCACACCCGACAATAGGTGAATGGAGAGCCACCTCAGACAGTCCATCTCCTCATTGGACTTCCTGGAATGACCATATTAGGAGTGCACTTCCTGTGCCTTACAGTTTACAGGAATAAGGTTTAGCTTCCAGGATAGAGGCAAGACTCCATTAGCCACATGGTTAAAGAAACACAAAAAGACACAAAAATGCATAACTCCCAGTCTACTGAACAGAACCCCCACATTCAACCCATCCCCAGATAGCCTGGATCTGAGCGCTCAACATATCCAAACAGCGCTCAGATGCTACAAACACAGTCAAATCGCCATGGGGTTTACGTTTAGCATGGGCTGATGAGAGGGTCCATAGTCACATTGCAGGAGGCGAGCAACCAGGCTTCTCCAATGCCCAGTGGCGAGATTGGTCTCGTCACATTTCTCCCCTTTTCCAAACAGACTAACAGGGTATCTGACCTTCTGCCGGTCAGTGCCCTTGTTAGTCCAGAAGCCCACCCACAAAACAGAAACAGAAGTACAGCCCACCCAAAATAACTGGTTACTACACCTGGGTAGAAGAGAAATTTGTCCATGTCCAGGTGCCTCACCTTGGCTGTGTGGGGGACTGGTAGACTGCCTTGGTGGGTTGCTGAGTGGGCAGAGACCAGCGGTACTCTGCCCTGTTGCAAGCGCTACCATGGAAGTAGCCTGGTTGGAGCCTGGTTGTTGGAGGGGGAGAACGACTTTCTCCCCTTTAGATACACCACCATACTACGGTAGGCAGAGACCGACTGTCTCCCCTTTAGATAACCCACCATGCTGCTGTGGGGGAAGACCGACTGTCTCCCCTTTGGCTAAACTACCCTGTTGCTGTGGGATGGAGACTGGGCTTCCAATTCCCAATGAAATATTCTGCCGCTGTGGGATGGAGACTGGGCTCCCAATTCCCAATAAAATACTCTGCCGCTGTGGAATGGAGTCTGGGCTCCCAATTCCCAATGAATCCATCTGCTGCTGGGGGACAGGACCAACTGTGTCTGCCCCCTGTAACTCAGCCTGCCGCTGGGGAATGGAGACTGGGCTCCCAATTCCCTGCACTTCACTCGGCTGCTGTGGGATGGAGACTGGGCTCCCAATTCCCAAAAATCAAACTGTCCATGGGGAGATGGGGTAACAAGCTCCTCTCCCAAATATACTTCCAGCCCCTGGGGAGGGAGACCGACTGTCTCTGCTCCCAATACAGTGTCCTGTTGCTGGGGAAAGGAGACTAGGCCCTCTGTTTCCTGCAGGACACTCTGCTGCTGTGGGATGGAGACTGGGCTCCCAATTCCCAACAAATCAATCTGCTGCTGGGCGACAGGACCGACTGTCTCTGCCCCCTGTAACTCAGCCTGCCGCTGGAGAATGGAGACTGGGCTCCCAATTCCCAATAAATCAGGCTGCCGCTGGGGAATGGAGACTGGGTTCTCCTCTTCCCTTAACTGTACTTGCCGCTGGAGTTCCTCCCAACGTGCTAGCTGGCCCTCTCTCTCTGCCCTGTCTAGCAGAGACATGAACACTAAGTTCCTCACGAACCGCTTGGATCTCTCCAGTGGATTGGGTCCGAAGAAGCTCAGCCGTAACCACACCATACGGTCATATTCTTTCAGAGAATATCTGTACTCCACTGCTGGTTCCATCCTGTTGCTTTAAGGGTTGCTGTACTGAGACATGCGTTGCCCCCAACTTGTAAATCCACTGAATGGTGTCTCCTGTAGCTGTCCTTCTGGCTGTGGGAACGATCCCGCCACTTGCCACCAATTGTTACGAACCTCAGCGTAAAAAGGAATGAAACCGCCGTTTAGTGGATGTACCACCTTTGCAGCATGTATGAATTACCCCTGTAGCCCACCAGCATACGAATAATCATCCAAAGAGAGCCCCAAACAACTCTCCAGCCATGCAAATGAGGGCTTGAAAATGAGTCAGCAGTGATTGGTCAGATAGCTTGACCAGAAGGACTGTCATGTGCAAGGAGACAGAAGCCCCCAGGGGGTAATCAATGTACACAATGCCAGACACCGAACAATGGTTCCCTAACGAGCCCTCAATACACATTACTCTGAGTGTCAATACATCTCTTAGCACACCCGACAATAAGTGAATGGAGAGCCACCTCAGACAGTCCGTCTCCTCATTGGACTTCCTGGAATGACCATATTAGGAGTGCACTTCCTGTGCCTTACAGTTTACAGGAATAAGGTTTAGCTTCCAGGATAGAGGCAAGACTCCATTAGCCACATGGTTAAAGAAACACAAAAAGACACAAAAATGCATAACTCCCAGTCTACTGAACAGAACCCCCACATTCAACCCATCCCCAGATAGCCTGGATCTGAGCGCTCAACATATCCAAACAGCGCTCAGATGCTACAAACACAGTCAAATCGCCATGGGGTTTACGTTTAGCATGGGCTGATGAGAGGGTCCATAGTCACATTGCAGGAGGCGAGCAACCAGGCTTCTCCAATGCCCAGTGGCGAGATTGGTCTCGTCACAGTGTCCTTTACATCTCTCTGATATTGGGCTTCAAAGCTGAATTTCAGGAAAACAGCTAAATATTCAGCTGAACAGCCTAATAAGAGAGCTATTTTACCTGCCAATGGATTTGTTTTTCTATCATCCTAGTCCTGAGATTTACACAGCCCTGCCAGGCAGGAGAGAAGACCTGATTTTACTTTGCTGCCGTTAACTAATGCAGGTCTTGTCTCTTCCAAAGCCTTTGGCTGTACAGTGAAAGGAGAAGCAGCAGACTGATGGGCTCATCTTTCTGCTCTCATCTACTATCACAGTGTCTCTTGGTAACACATTAGGCAAATACCAAGTTCAAATTCAATACTTATACTGTCTGCATTAATCAATTTCCGCCCACGCAATAGCTGAAAGATGGCTAAAGCACGGGCTTCTAGTGCTGGGAGGGCATCAATAGATATCCTCCTGTGATCTCGCTGCTTGCGTGCCCCTGCGGCGCATGGGTAGCATGCTCTGTGATCGCCGAGTCCTTAGGACTTAGCTGATCACAAAACAGGATAAAGGGCCATTCACAGGGGCCCTTTACCATGTGATCAGCTACCAGCCAATGACAGCTGATCATAGAAGTAAACAGTAGCTGGTTATCAGCTTTTTTTCTCCTCACGATCAGCGTGAGGAGAAGAGAAGAAAGCCGGTAACTGTGTTCTGTTACAGGGACATCAGTTCCAATCTGTGCCCACCAGTGCTGCTAATCAGTGCCAACCAGTACCACCTATCAGTGCCCACCAGTGCCTGCCACCTATTAGTGCCCATCAGTACCACATATCAGTGCCCATCACTTCCACCTATTAGTGCCTATTAGTGCCTCATCATCAGTATCACCTACCAGTTCTGCCGATAAGTGCCACCTACTGGTGCCCATGAGTGCTGCCTATCAGTGTCCATCAGTGCAACCTATCAGTACTGCCTATCAGTGCCCATCAGTGGCATCTCTTATTGCCCTTCAGTGCAACCTATCAGAGCCCATTAGTGCCACCTACCAGTGCCACCTATCAGTGCAGCCTAATCAATGCCTCCTCATTAGTGCCCACCAGTGCTGCCTCATCAATGCCCATTAGTGCAGCTTCATCAGTGCCTATCAGTGCCACCTATCAGTGCCCATCAGTGCTGCCTCATCAGTGCCTATAAGTGTCCAGCAGTGAAGCCTATCAGTTCCTATCAGTACAGCCTCATCAGAGCACATCAGTGAAGGAAAAAATTACCTGTTTGCAAAATTTTCTAACAAGCTATAATAAATGTTTTTTTTTTTTTCAGTCTTTTTGTGTTTCTTTAGCAAATAGTAATAAAAAAAAAAAGTGGTGAATAAATACCACCAAAAGAAGGCTTTATTTTTGTGAGAAAAAAAAATAAAAACTGTATTTGGGTACAGTGCTGCATGACTGCGCAATTGTCATTCAAAGTGCGACAACGCTGAAAGCTGAAAAATTGGCCTGGGCAGGAAGGGGGTAAAAGGGCCCAGTAAGCAAGTGGTTAAAAAGAATAAACAAAATAATTTCTTAGTGAATACACATCTGTATTAATTTGTGTCTAATATGTGTGCCCAGAGTTTAGATGTATAATCATAAAATGAGTCAGGTTCCCCCAAACAACGGCCTACATTTCAGAACCGTGAAAAGTAGCATGTCAGCCACCTACACTTACCTGAAATGCAGCCATTGATTTAGAGTGATGCTGTACTTTTCCTATTTTGTGATTACCTTTCCATTTGAGCCTTTCTGTCTGAATATAGCTAGCGTAATCTCTTTTATTGCTTTGTTTCCCTGCCAAACTCAGCAAGTGAAAATCCCACAGCAATATAGATGAAAATGTAATTTTACATGATGAAATAACAAGAAGCACTTCAAAATGTCAAATATATATACAAAAACTTAAAGAACCTCTGTCACAAAAAACACCTGTAGAGAAAGATGAGATGAAACTCGGTGCTCATAAAGAGTTCCAGGGCACTGAACAGATGTAACTTTGCTGACCCAGAAGCAGTTTGTGGCAAGGAATAGCTGCTATCCTCTGTGCCTTCTCACACAAGTGTATTACTTGTGGCACATTTGTGTAAACAGTAATTGAACTTTAGGCAAAAGCACATTATTGCATTAAATTGTAAAATAACTGCAAATATGACATTATGAATGTACAATCTCATATTATCCCTCTTATCTTCTATGGAGCACCAGGTAGAATTTCAAAAAAACATCAGGTGAGATTATTGCTCTTAAAATGACAAAGACAGTAGTGATTTGGATTGAACTACTTAGGCCCCATTCACACCTCAGCGTTTTGTTGTAGGCAGATTGGTGCATTTTTAAATAATTTTTTATTCCATAGAATAGCATGGAAACCTTTTTGAGCATTTTAGTGTGTTTTGCCACGTGTTTTTGAGCTTATTTCAATATTTGAATGAAAACCAATTATAAAATAAACAATACATAAAATAAATAAAAATAAAAAAATAATAAACATAAAAAAAATAAAAACCCTAACCCCAACCCTTAAACGTAATGTTAACCCCTAATCCTAACCCTTAACACTAATATTAACCCCTAACCTTAACCCCTAACCTAACATATTAAATAAATATATAGTAAATAATAATAATAAAAATGTTACCCCTAACCCTAAACGTTAAACCTTAACCCTTAACCCCTTACACAAAAAATAAAAAAATAAAGAATAAATAAATAATAAAAAGTGGATGAAAAAGCTAAAAAAAACTGAGCAATAAATGAAACAGATGATAATATTCTCTATTGGCTAATTTCAAAATGCCAAAGCTCAAAAACGCTTTAAAAATGCTATACACAAACATGCATACAAATAATTTATAGAGCACCAGAAAAAAAATCTCAAAAAACGCCACACTCAGGTGTGAATGTTGTCTTAACGCCTTTTAAAGTGATCGTATGATAATCTGATTGTTAGTATACAGCTTTCAGGAGCCATTCACAACAGTTAATCCAAAATTATTCTAAGTTACAAACACAAAAAAATGTCTTGTACGATATCAGATCATATGATTTTTGTTTAATTAGTACAGTTAACATCTAAAAAAAAAATAAGATGAGCAAGACTAAGCATGCTCAGAAGCAAAAGAATGCATTACAATCCAATACAATACATTGCATCACTTCCGAAGTTGTATTCTGTTGTATGAGAATATTTGTAAGTTGAGTAGCCTCTTCATTTTCGATATAAGACTAGCATGCAAAAAAATAATTTGTCCAATATTCTCATAGTGTGTACAAGACTTAAGTTTTGGCCTGCCAAGTTCTGGCACAGTTGTGTTTCAATTGTTGGGGGATTTTAGGGAATGTGTTTAGCAGATATGGACATCAGATATGTTTTGGTAGGTGGAGAAGGAACCACAGGCTAGGATGCATGGTCATAATTAGGGTTGAGCGAACACCTAGATGTCCGTGTTCGACGGGTTCGGCCGAACTTTAAAAAAAAGTCCGGGTCCGTGTCCCGGACTTTTACCGAACTTTTCCCGGACACCGAACCCCATTGAAGTCAATGGGGACCCGAACTTTAAGGCACTAAAATGGCTCTAAAACACCAAAGGAAAGGGCTAGAGTGCTGCAAATGGCAGCAAAACGTAATTAAGAGCATGGCAAGTGCTCTGCAAACAAATGTGGATAGGGAAATAACTTAAAACAACAAAAAAAAACAGAAAAATAAAACAATGTTCTTCTTCATCTCTGAAGGACGAGGCCCATATGGAGTAGGAGGGAGGTTGAGGTGGTGGTGGATGTGGCGGTGACTAGACATATGCCGGTTTTCGGTAATTCGATATATCGCGGTATTGCATAGCCACGGTATTGTTATTGTGGCATTTTTAAAATACCGAGTTTCTCTGTCAAGTCTGCCTGACTTGTGAATTGATACATTTCAGTGAGCTGGATGACTCATTCACTCACTCAGCTAACACCTTTCAGCATTAAGTCTCCTAACTATAAACAAAAATGATTACATTTGTATCTTTTCCTTCCCTCTGCCAGGGAGAAAGGAAGTTTAACCTCTTAAAGACTGGATCTTTTTCTGACACTTGCTGCTTGCAAGTTAAAATCAGTTTTTTTTTTGCTAGAAAAGTACTTAGAACCCCCAAACATTTTATATATTTTTTTAGCAGAGACCCTACAGAATAAAATGGCGATTGTTGTAATATTTTATGTCACACTGTATTTGCGCAGCAGTCTTTCAAACGCAATGATTAGACTTTAATGAATAAAAAAAAAACAAAAAACGTAACAGTAAAGTTATCCCAATTTTTTTTTTTTTTGTTACACAGAGAATCGTGAGAGAATCGTGATCTTTATTCCAAGCTAAAAAATCGTGATTCTCATTTTGGCCAGAATCGTGCAGCTCTAATAAATATATATATACACACACACACGCCTAGCAGCCCACATTACATTATTATATAGCCATCAAGCAGTGTCTGGCCTACCTGGTGATGACTGGTCCTGGCGCTCTGATCCGATGGCCTGGTCTTTAAAGGGGCAAATCCTTGCGATCCAGAAGTGGTTAAACCTGCAGGAGGACCGGTGTTTTTATCTATTAATGACTTTACTATTGCTTTAGGCCTGGTTCACATGTATGCGGGTTGGTGGTTCACATGTATGCGGGTTGGCGGTTCACATGTATGCGGGTTGGCGGCCCACATTTGCACAGGCATAGCAGCCCATTGATTTGAACGGGCTGCTATGCCCTCATTTTCCGCAGAAAAAAGGTGCATGCAGCATTTTTTTTAAATTCAGTGGCCTTGAAATCCATCCTGCTTTTGCACCATGCGACTAACCTGCAGTTCCTGCTCTGGCAAGCTTTCTGCATTTTTTGTATACGTGGGCACGGCATTTAAAAATAAACAGTTTGCGTGTGCAGCAACGGCAGGTAAGTCGCATGGTGCAAAAGAAGGATGGATTTCATGGCCACTGCATTTTTTTAAATTCTGCATGCACCTTTTTTCAGCTGAAAACGCAGGCATAGCAGCTCAAGCCCATTCACATCAATGGGCTGCTATGCCTGTGCAAATGTGGGCCCCCAACCCGCATACATGTGAACCAGGCCTAAAGCAATAGTAAAGTCATTAATAGATAAAAACACCGGTCCTCCTGCAGGTTTAACCAATTAATGACTTTACTATTGCTTTAGGCCTGGTTCACATGTATGCGGGTTGGGGGCCCACATTTGCACAGGCATAGCAGCCCATTGATGTGAATGGGCTTGAGCTGCTATGCCTGCGTTTTCAGCTGAAAAAAGGTGCATGCAGAATTTAAAAAAATGCAGTGGCCATGAAATCCATCCTTCTTTTGCACCATGCGACTTACCTGCCGTTGCTGCACACGCAAACTGTTTATTTTTAAATGCCGTGCCCACGTATACAAAAAATGCAGAAAGCTTGCCAGAGCAGGAACTGCAGGTTAGTCGCATGGTGCAAAAGCAGGATGGATTTCAAGGCCACTGAATTTTAAAAAAATGCTGCATGCACCTTTTTTCTGCGGAAAATGAGGGCATAGCAGCCCATTCAAATCAATGGGCTGCTATGCCTGTGCAAATGTGAACCACCAACCCGCATACATGTGAACCAGGCCTAAAGCAATAGTTAAGTAATTTATAAACAACACCTCCTTCAGGTTTAACCACTTCTTGACCACAAGGATTTGCCCTCTTAATGACCAGGCCATCGGATCGGAGCCGAGCGCCAGAACCAGTTATCACCAGTTAGGCCAGACACTGCTTGATGACCTATTTTAGGCCTGGTTCACAGAGTCTGTACTGACTGACTATATAATAATGTGCATAAGTGAACCAAAGCCCCTAAATTCAGCAATGAAATTGAAGTGAGGTGGAAATTTAATAATTTAAATTTAATAATAGAATACCGTGATAATACCGTATACCGTGGCAAAACCTTAATCAATTAATCGCAGCATGAAAATCTGATACCGTCACAAGCCTAGCGGTGACATAGGCGTGCGCACAGGGTGTGCTGGGTGTGCCTGGGCACACCCTAATCACCTAGGGCACATAGCATTGCCAGTGAGGAGATGGGAAAGATCTCCCTGGGACCTGCTCTGCTCTATTTCTCCTTGCCTACAGGTACATGGCCCCGATACATTACTCTCCCTGCTGGCAAACACATGCATGTGTATTTCAACTTTGGGGTGCACACCTTAATGCAATAGGCTGCGCACACCTATGGGCGGTGTAGGTGGAAGCGGCGGTGGAGGAGGACCAGGGCCGGATTAACAGCATCATGGGCTTGGTGCTGAGGATTTTGAAGGGCCTTAAGGGCCGTGCCTTGCCATGCACCCAGAGGAGGAAGGGTGCAGCCATGCATGCCTAATTCAACATGGGATGCTGTCTCTGAAGCCCATAAACACATCCATGCATCGCCAACTGTCCCTCCTTGTCCGGCCTTCACGCTGTGTGGGGAGGTTCTGAGGGTGCTGCCTGGGGAAGCGAGCATAGAAGCCAGACTTCTGTGTTTACAAGTGACAGAAGAGCGGTAACAGTGAATATGGCCAACCCGGGGCCTATATAAAAGGTAGGGGCCTGGAGCTGCAGCTCCAATAGCCCCTACATTAATCTGGCCCTGAGGAGGAGGACGAGGTAGCCAACACTGCTTCTTTTCAAAAATTTTAAATGAGGGTACACCCCAAAAGAGTGAGAAAGAGCAAAAATGGAACAATGGGTGGGTAAGGTCGGTATCCATTGCTATTCTGCATAAGGTACGGAAAAGTCCCGTGGGATCCATGCCTGGTTCATTTTAATGAACGTGAGCTTGTCCACATTGTCTCTGGATAGGCGGCTGCGCTTGTCTGTTATAACGCCCCCAGCCGTGCTAAATACCCGTTCAGATAATACACTGGCTGCAGGGCACGCCAGCACCTCCAAGGCGTAAAGGGCAAGCTCAAGCCATGTGCCCAATTTGGAGACCCAGAAGTTGAAGGGGGCAGACCCGTCATTCACTACATGTAGGCGTGTGCACACATACTGCTCCACCATGTTGGTAAAATGCTGCCTCCTGCTAAGACGTTCCATCTGAGCTGCTGGTGCTGCTGTTTGTTGTGGCGTGCTGACAAAGCTTTTCCACATTTCGGCCATGCTAACCCTGCCTTCTGAGGTGCTGGCGGTGCCCTGGTTGCGTTGGCGACCTCCTCCTCCTCCTCCTCTGCCTTGTGCTTCCACTGTGGCCCCGCTGTCAGATGGGAATGCCAGCAGCATGGCGTCTACCAGCGTGCGCTTGTACTCGCGCATCTTGCGATCGCGCTCCAGTGAGTGAATTAAGGACGGTACGTTGTCCTTGTAACGGGGATCCAGCAGCGTGGCCACCCAGTAATCAGCACAAGTTAGAATGTGGGCAACTCGGCGGTCGTTGTGGAGACACTGCAGCATGTAATCGCTCATGTGTGCCAGGCTGCCCAGAGGCAACGAAAGGCTGTCCTCTGTGGGAGGTGTATCGTCCGTGTCCTCTGTATCCCCCCAGCCACGCACCAGTGATGGCCATGAGCTGGCCTGGGTGCCACCCTGCTGTGAACATGGTTCCATCTCCTCCTCCAGCTCCTCCTCCTCCTCATCCTCCTCATCCTCCAGAACTGTGCCCCTGCTGGACAATTGCGTCCCTGGCGTTTGCGTGTGCAGGAACCCACCCTCGGAGCCCCTTGCGAATGACTGCCCTGAAAGCCTTGGAAATGTTACCTCTTCATCCTCCTCCTCCTCCTCATCCTGTGCCACATCCTCTTCCATCATCGCCCGAATTGTTTTTTCAAGGAGGCATAGAAGTGGGATAGTTAAGCTGAGAACGGCGTCATTGCCACTGGCCATGTTGGTGGAGTACTCAAAACAGCGCAACAAGGCACACAGGTCTCGCATGGAGGCCCAGTTAAATTAAATAGCGGAATAGAAAATATGATCCAAAAAAAGTGTATGTATATCACACGTACACAACCACACTGGGCCCCAATTACTATTGTTTGTACCCCTAAAAGGCTAGATGAGGAGTAGGGGGAGTATGGAACAGGCAGCACCCTCAAACCTTCAGAAGTATGAGATGAACCCCAACAACTTGGAAAGGTGGATCTCTCTCACACGTACCGACACAGACTATCCCGCAATTCAATTGATCCTCAAAGGTTTTTATTGAATAGCGGAATAGGAAATATGATCAAAAAAAGTGTATGTATCTCGCACGTACACAACCACACTAGGCCCCAATTACTATTGTTTGTACCCCTAAAAGGCTAGATGAGGAGTAGGGGGGGTATGGAACAGGCAGCACCCTCAAACCTTCAGAAGTATGAGATGAACCCCAACAACTTGGAAAGGTGGATCTCTCTCACACGTACCGACACAGACTATCCCCCAATTTAACTGATCCCCAAAGGTTTTTGATTAAATAGCGGAATAGAAAATATGATCCAAAAAAAGTGTATGTATATCACACGTACACAACCACACTAGGCCCCAATTACTATTGTTTGTACCCCTAAAAGGCTAGATGAGGAGTAGGGGGGGTATGGAACAGGCAGCACCCTCAAACCTTCAGAAGTATGAGATGAACCCCAACAACTTGGAAAGGTGGATCTCTCTCACACGTACCGACACAGACTATCCCCCAATTTAACTGATCCCCAAAGGTTTTTGATTAAATAGCGGAATAGAAAATATGATCCCAAAAAAGTGTATGTATATCACACGTACACAACCACACTGGGCCCCAATTACTATTGTTTGTACCCCTAAAAGGCTAGATGAGGAGTAGGGGGAGTATGGAACAGGCAGCACCCTCAAACCTTCAGAAGTATGAGATGAACCCCAACAACTTGGAAAGGTGGATCTCTCTCACACGTACCGACACAGACTATCCCCCAATTTAACTGATCCCCAAAGGTTTTTGATTAAATAGCGGAATAGAAAATATGATCCCAAAAAAGTGTATGTATATCACACGTACACAACCACACTGGGCCCCAATTACTATTGTTTGTACCCCTAAAAGGCTAGATGAGGAGTAGGGGGAGTATGGAACAGGCAGCACCCTCAAACCTTCAGAAGTATGAGATGAACCCCAACAACTTGGAAAGGTGGATCTCTCTCACACGTACCGACACAGACTATCCCGCAATTCAATTGATCCTCAAAGGTTTTTATTGAATAGCGGAATAGGAAATATGATCAAAAAAAGTGTATGTATCTCGCACGTACACAACCACACTAGGCCCCAATTACTATTGTTTGTACCCCTAAAAGGCTAGATGAGGAGTAGGGGGGGTATGGAACAGGCAGCACCCTCAAACCTTCAGAAGTATGAGATGAACCCCAACAACTTGGAAAGGTGGATCTCTCTCACACGTACCGACACAGACTATCCCCCAATTTAACTGATCCCCAAAGGTTTTTGATTAAATAGCGGAATAGAAAATATGATCCAAAAAAAGTGTATGTATATCACACGTACACAACCACACTAGGCCCCAATTACTATTGTTTGTACCCCTAAAAGGCTAGATGAGGAGTAGGGGGGGTATGGAACAGGCAGCACCCTCAAACCTTCAGAAGTATGAGATGAACCCCAACAACTTGGAAAGGTGGATCTCTCTCACACGTACCGACACAGACTATCCCCCAATTTAACTGATCCCCAAAGGTTTTTGATTAAATAGCGGAATAGAAAATATGATCCCAAAAAAGTGTATGTATATCACACGTACACAACCACACTGGGCCCCAATTACTATTGTTTGTACCCCTAAAAGGCTAGATGAGGAGTAGGGGGAGTATGGAACAGGCAGCACCCTCAAACCTTCAGAAGTATGAGATGAACCCCAACAACTTGGAAAGGTGGATCTCTCTCACACGTACCGACACAGACTATCCCCCAATTTAACTGATCCCCAAAGGTTTTTGATTAAATAGCGGAATAGAAAATATGATCCCAAAAAAGTGTATGTATATCACACGTACACAACCACACTGGGCCCCAATTACTATTGTTTGTACCCCTAAAAGGCTAGATGAGGAGTAGGGGGAGTATGGAACAGGCAGCACCCTCAAACCTTCAGAAGTATGAGATGAACCCCAACAACTTGGAAAGGTGGATCTCTCTCACACGTACCGACACAGACTATCCCGCAATTCAATTGATCCTCAAAGGTTTTTATTGAATAGCGGAATAGGAAATATGATCAAAAAAAGTGTATGTATCTCGCACGTACACAACCACACTAGGCCCCAATTACTATTGTTTGTACCCCTAAAAGGCTAGATGAGGAGTAGGGGGGGTATGGAACAGGCAGCACCCTCAAACCTTCAGAAGTATGAGATGAACCCCAACAACTTGGAAAGGTGGATCTCTCTCACACGTACCGACACAGACTATCCCCCAATTTAACTGATCCCCAAAGGTTTTTGATTAAATAGCGGAATAGAAAATATGATCCCAAAAAAGTGTATGTATATCACACGTACACAACCACACTGGGCCCCAATTACTATTGTTTGTACCCCTAAAAGGCTAGATGAGGAGTAGGGGGAGTATGGAACAGGCAGCACCCTCAAACCTTCAGAAGTATGAGATGAACCCCAACAACTTGGAAAGGTGGATCTCTCTCACACGTACCGACACAGACTATCCCGCAATTCAATTGATCCTCAAAGGTTTTTATTGAATAGCGGAATAGGAAATATGATCAAAAAAAGTGTATGTATCTCGCACGTACACAACCACACTAGGCCCCAATTACTATTGTTTGTACCCCTAAAAGGCTAGATGAGGAGTAGGGGGGGTATGGAACAGGCAGCACCCTCAAACCTTCAGAAGTATGAGATGAACCCCAACAACTTGGAAAGGTGGATCTCTCTCACACGTACCGACACAGACTATCCCCCAATTTAACTGATCCCCAAAGGTTTTTGATTAAATAGCGGAATAGAAAATATGATCCCAAAAAAGTGTATGTATATCACACGTACACAACCACACTGGGCCCCAATTACTATTGTTTGTACCCCTAAAAGGCTAGATGAGGAGTAGGGGGAGTATGGAACAGGCAGCACCCTCAAACCTTCAGAAGTATGAGATGAACCCCAACAACTTGGAAAGGTGGATCTCTCTCACACGTACCAACACAGACTATCCCCCAATTTAACTGATCCCCAAAGGTTTTTGATTAAATAGCGGAATAGAAAATATGATCCAAAAAAAGTGTATGTATATCACACGTACACAACCACACTAGGCCCCAATTACTATTGTTTGTACCCCTAAAAGGCTAGATGAGGAGTAGGGGGAGTATGGAACAGGCAGCACCCTCAAACCTTCAGAAGTATGAGATGAACCCCAACAACTTGGAAAGGTGGATCTCTCTCACACGTACCGACACAGACTATCCCGCAATTCAATTGATCCTCAAAGGTTTTTATTGAATAGCGGAATAGGAAATATGATCAAAAAAAGTGTATGTATCTCGCACGTACACAACCACACTAGGCCCCAATTACTATTGTTTGTACCCCTAAAAGGCTAGATGAGGAGTAGGGGGAGTATGGAACAGGCAGCACCCTCAAACCTTCAGAAGTATGAGATGAACCCCAACAACTTGGAAAGGTGGATCTCTCTCACACGTACCGACACAGACTATCCCCCAATTTAACTGATCCCCAAAGGTTTTTGATTAAATAGCGGAATAGAAAATATGATCCAAAAAAAGTGTATGTATATCACACGTACACAACCACACTAGGCCCCAATTACTATTGTTTGTACCCCTAAAAGGCTAGGAGTAGGGGGAGTATGGAACAGGCAGCACCCTCAAACCTTCAGAAGTATGAGATGAACCCCAACAACTTGGAAAGGTGGATCTCTCTCACACGTACCAACACAGACTATCCCCCAATTTAACTGATCCCCAAAGGTTTTTGATTAAATAGCGGAATAGAAAATATGATCCCAAAAAAGTGTATGTATATCACACGTACACAACCACACTAGGCCCCAATTACTATTGTTTGTACCCCTAAAAGGCTAGGAGTAGGGGGAGTATGGAACAGGCAGCACCCTCAAACCTTCAGAAGTATGAGATGAACCCCAACAACTTGGAAAGGTGGATCTCTCTCACACGTACCAACACAGACTATCCCCCAATTTAACTGATCCCCAAAGGTTTTTGATTAAATAGCGGAATAGAAAATATGATCCCAAAAAAGTGTATGTATATCACACGTACACAACCACACTAGGCCCCAATTACTATTGTTTGTACCCCTAAAAGGCTAGGAGTAGGGGGGAGTATGGAACAGGCAGCACCCTCAAACCTTCAGAAGTATGAGATGAACCCCAACAACTTGGAAAGGTGGATCTCTCTCACACGTACCAACACAGACTATCCCCCAATTTAACTGATCCCCAAAGGTTTTTGATTAAATAGCGGAATAGAAAATATGATCCCAAAAAAGTGTATGTATATCACACGTACACAACCACACTAGGCCCCAATTACTATTGTTTGTACCCCTAAAAGGCTAGGAGTAGGGGGAGTATGGAACAGGCAGCACCCTCAAACCTTCAGAAGTATGAGATGAACCCCAACAACTTGGAAAGGTGGATCTCTCTCACACGTACCAACACAGACTATCCCCCAATTTAACTGATCCCCAAAGGTTTTTGATTAAATAGCGGAATAGAAAATATGATCCCAAAAAAGTGTATGTATATCACACGTACACAACCACACTAGGCCCCAATTACTATTGTTTGTACCCCTAAAAGGCTAGGAGTAGGGGGAGTATGGAACAGGCAGCACCCTCAAACCTTCAGAAGTATGAGATGAACCCCAACAACTTGGAAAGGTGGATCTCTCTCACACGTACCAACACAGACTATCCCCCAATTTAACTGATCCCCAAAGGTTTTTGATTAAATAGCGGAATAGAAAATATGATCCCAAAAAAGTGTATGTATATCACACGTACACAACCACACTAGGCCCCAATTACTATTGTTTGTACCCCTAAAAGGCTAGATGAGGAGTAGGGGGAGTATGGAACAGGCAGCACCCTCAAACCTTCAGAAGTATGAGATTGTGTTCACTGTACCCCACAAAGATTGAGTTCACTGCACCCCACAATGATTGTGTTCACTGCACCCCACAAAGATTGTGTTCACTGCACCTCACAAAGATTGTGTTCACTGTACCCCCCAAAGATTGTGTTCACTGCACCCCACAAAGATTCTGTTCACTGTACCCCACAAAGATTGTGTTCACTGCACCCCAAAAAGATTGTGTTCACTGCACCCCAAAAAGGATGTTGTTCACTGCACCCCAAAAAGGATGTTGTTCACTCCACCCCAAAAAGATTGTGTTCACTGCACCCCACAAAGATTGTGTTCACTGCACCCCAAAAAGATTGTGTTCACTGCACCCCAAAAATGATTTTGTTCACTGCACCCCAAAAAGGATTTTGTTCACTGCACCCCAAAAAGGATGTTGTTCACTCCACCCCAAAAAGATTGTGTTCACTGCACCCCAAAAAGATTGTGTTCACTGCACCCCACAAAGGATTTTGTTCACTGCACCCCAAAAAGATTGTGTTCACTGCACCCCAAAAAGGATGTTGTTCACTGCACCCCAAAAAGGATTTTGTTCACTGCACCCCAAAAAGATTGTGTTCACTGCACCCCACAAAGGATTTTGTTCACTGCACCCCACAAAGATTGTGTTCACTGCACACCAAAAAGGATTGTGTTCACTGCACCCCAAAAAGATTTTGTTCACTGCACCCCAAAAAGATTGTGTTCACTGCAGCCCAAAAAGATTGTGTTCACTGCAGCCCAAAAAGATTGTGTTCACTGCAGCCCAAAAAGATTGTGTTCACTGCAGCTCACACACAGAAAAATGGATGTGGATCACTGACACCTGCCTATCTCCAATCCCACACCACACAGCAATATCGATTGTAGTTTGTAGAACACAGTTTCCCTAAAATTCAGCAGACTCTGTCCCTAACAGGATTGAGAAGAGATCGTAGATCAGGATTGAGTGCAGACCCCACCCCCCACACAGCAATATCGATTGTAGTTTGTAGAAGACACTGACCCTATAATTCAGCAGACTCTATCCCTAAAATGCCTACAACTCGCCCTGCCTAAACACTCCGACCTGTCCCTCAATTCTATCCGGACACAAATGGTTTTTTCCTGCCTATCTTTCCCTAATCAGCAGCCAGCACGTTGATGTGTGCTCTGTCCCTGAATCTAAGCAGCATAATGACGCCGCTGCGGCTGCCTCGAACTTATAAAGACTTGGTCACATGCTTCAGACGGCCAATCACAGCTACTGAGACATTTGCAGGCATGGCTGGGATGGCTTAAGGCACACCAGTTAAACGATTGTTGATTGGCTGTTGAAAGCCCGCCATGAAAAGAGCGCCAAAGCATGCAAAACCCGGAAATAAAACGACCGAACACGGATTTTTACCCGAACATACAGTAAAGTGTCCGTGTCCGTGTTCGGGTACAAAAAATCCAATTATTCGGTACGAACACGAATAATACAGTCCGTGTTCGCTCAACACTAGTCATAATTTTTTAGTATATTAATATTTTCAAAGAGAGCTATAGTGTAAGTAGATGGAACTAAAGTTTATGATCATAGAGAAAGAAAAGAACCATAATGAAAAACTGTTTAAGGCTCTTCTTGCAATGTCTTGCAGGATGATGCTACAGTCACTTGGGTGAGAAGCGTTCAATAAGCCTCTCTCAAATGATGTCATCCTAAAAAGTGAGAAGACCACAGCCCCCCATGCCTTTGGTGCCATGCATATCAGTCTGGGATTCTACAAAATTAAAAAAGCTCAGAAAAAAGTTATTTTTCAAATAAAGGTACCCACATCCCAAAATAGTATGTAGAAGAAGCAATTGGGGGCAAACAAGGGGATTTTTATGGTACCATACTCAGATAAATAGAAATTTAAATCGTATTATTTTAAAAACTCTTTGAAATTTTATTATAAAAATAAGAAAAAAATAAACTTTATTTTTTTTCTTATGTAGCACCCTCCCAGGTAGGTGCTAGGTAAAACATTTAGGTGATCCTGTTCTGTTTATCGGGAGGGTCTGATCTGTCAGTTATCCTGTCACATGTCTCCAGGTGTGTTCTGTTGAGTCTGGGGAGGCTCCCCACTGTATCCAATGAGGGATCTTGTTGGACAGTGGAGGAAACCTAGCCAATAGCACACCAGGGTTTATGACTGTCCCAGTGGGTGGGCATTGCTGCAATGCATCCTGAGATTGGGAATAAATCTGGAGGGAGCATGTGAGAGGGTGTCTTTGGGCGGGAAGCCAGGTCCCAGGAGGAGGGTGATGGCTGTCTCTCCTCCTGTTGCTGAGAAAGGTGATCCAGGCAGTCAGCCTAGGGACCAAGGAATGGGCTGTGCTGTAGAGAATCCAGAGTGTGCTAACCAAGTGGAGCTGTGGGGCAGGATTCTTCTGGAAAACAGTATTGTGAGTACCTAAGCATCTGCCCATGGGTCTGCCTAAGAGAAGGGACCGCTCCAGAAAGGTAAAGAGGATCCAAGAGCCAGCTAACCCGGAGTGTTACTGTAAAAGTGGGTGCCAAGTTGTAAAGCCCTGAAGATTAGGGAGTAAAGGGGGTGCCGGGAAGGGCCCTGAAGTTGCTCAGCAGTGCAGTCTACTTTTAAGGACAGTTACCTCAGGAAAGGAGTGCCTTAGGAAGCTAAAGGACTCTTTCACAGTCAAAGGCAAAGTAAATTAAGCAGCCTAGCCATGACTAGCTCAACTCAGCGTTACTCAGCATTTAACCAGCATTAATTAGCATTTAACCAGCGTTAATCAGAATTTATCAGATCGTCCCTGCTTACTGTGCATAGTTTAGTTCCATTGGAGTATCCCACTCATCCCTTCTCCTATCCAATTCCTAATAAAACCTAAAAACCAAAGAAACTGGACTGGTCCTTGTCTGAGGTAAAAACACTTGGAAACATGTCAGAATGTTCTACTGTTGCTAATGGTAACCCAGGGGAACCCACACACAGCAGCTCCCATGGGAGTAGTGCTACACTTATTTTTATAATAAAATTTCAAAGAGTTTTTAAAATAATAAGATTTCAATTTCTATTTGTCTGAGTACGGTACCATAAAAACCCACTTGTTTGTCCCCAATTTATTTTTTTACAGTCTGGGATTCTAAAATTGATGGGCTCTTCTGTGCTTATACAGACTGCTCCCAGGGTAATTTCCCTTCCATATGTAATTGAGTCAAATAGATGTAATTGCTCCTAGTTACGTCTTTAAAGCTTTATATTCTGCACTCATGAAATGAGAACTATTTTCTAAAGTCCCTCTGGAAGGACCAGGGCAAGAAAAAAATGAAATATATTATAGATACATTGACACCTATGCTCTTTAATCTTAATTTATCAACTACTATTTAACATCAAACAAGTGCTGTAACTCATTTTTGCTTAATCAGATCGCTGTTATTCCTATGAAAGTTAACTTTTACATTCATGCACAGTCTCTGCTCTGCATTTTCAAAGGCACTTTAATAACTAGACACAGGATGGTTCTTTGCTCGATTTCTGCTTTAAAATCAAATGTTCATTCCCACTGGATTTTCAGTTCAGTGCCTTTCATCTCTTCAAACCTTTCACACTCTGGCATAATAAGGTGTGAAAAACCTCAGTGGTGGCATACTGAAACCAGAATTATTGCTTCTGTTAGGAGCAAAGGGACTATGTGTACTTGATGTTTGCAAAACTTACGTGACCTCTGCTTCTCTTATGCTGACAGCAGTTTGACTTCTGCTGTCCAGTATAGATTATGTCACCATATCCAGATGAAAGTCGAAGTTTAAAATAAGAATAGAGGGGTCAGATGAAAGGCAATTTTTTTCTTTTGCCATCTAACATTGCTCACATATAATACAAGCTAGTAATATTATATTTGGTGGTGTTTCACGTCAGATAAAAAAACTGAATTTTTGACAGAATCAAATAGGATTTTTATCAGATAGGGAAAAATATACTTTGCTTAGTCAAAATTTAACACGTATAATATGCTTGTATGATTTTTTTTAAAATGTGATCATCACATGCATTTTGTTTAAGTCTTTCTTCAATACTATGAATTATAATCTTTTTTTTAGGTATTTTGAAAAGGTGTTTCTCAAAAGCAGGTTAAAGTGTATGTTAGACTAAAAATGAAAACTGCAAATATGGATATCTCTTTAAATTCTATTTAAAATGTTGCTGCTTTTCTGGGTCCTAAATGCAATGGATCTTTTCCATGCCTGTCTTATGTACATTGCTTTTGCATGATAAAGGGTTAATGTTTTACACATCCTCAGACAGGCAGTAAAACAGATATCAAGGGGTATTATACATGTAAGAGCTGCTTTGTAGTTTATTGGTTAAAATTCCCATATGGGTTTTACTACATTGGGGAAACAACACAGAGGATGAAGGATAGATTGTCATAACACAAGTCCTCACTGAGAGTGGATCAGCTGGAGCTTTCTGTAGCCAAACATTTTGCTGCACATAGACATTCAGTCACAGAGGTCCAATTAAGAATTATTGATCATATTCGGAGGGGTGATAACAGGGAGCTTCAGTTGAAATTCAGGGATGTAAATGGATAGCAGAATTGGACACCATACCATCTAAAGGATTAAATGTTGATTTGGATTAGTTCCTATTTATTTGAATTATTTTTGTAATTTTCCCATGCAATCTTTTTTACAGATTACACTGTGGATGGAGAAAAAGGTGGAGACATTGAGATAACATGTTTCCAATGTATTGTATTATTTGTAAACAATTTTTGTTTGTTTAATTCATGTTGCTCAGTCTTTTCATACACAAGGAATAGTATGTATTGGGTATAAATCCTACTGTTTATTAGTGTAGCACCCTACAGGTAGGTGCTAGGTAAATGTATAGTGGGCCTTGTCTGCCTAACAGCAGGGCGATGATTTCTGTAGTAAGGTGTCATGAGTTCCAGATGTAATGAGCTGAAGGGGAAGTCTCCCCACTGGCTCCTGTGAGAGGCTTCTCATAGGGCAGTGGAGGAAGCCCAATCAGGAGACACATCCAGGCTTGTAGCTACCCCAGAAGGCAGATTATGCTGCAAGGAATTCTGGGAGTGGGTATAAGTTTGGTGGAGCATGTGACGCAGGTGTCTTTGGCGGGGGCAGAGTCCCAGGAGGGAGAGAACGGCTGTCTCCCCTCCTGTCTGAGGGAGCAGATGTCTTGGGGTGTCACCTGAGTATCCAGAGAGTGCTGGGTGAGCTGAGGAGGATCCAGTGTGCCGAGAACCAGCGGAGAGCGAGAGGGGTTCAGTCCCAGTAAAGCCTACACAGGTTGTGAGTACTGAGGATTTCCCCTGGGGGTTTGCCTAAAGTGTTAGAGGAGACCACTCCAGAGAAGGTTCTGGGATCCAGTGCCAGCTAGCGGTAAAGGGGGTGCCTAGGTTGAGGACCCTGAAGTTACAGAGGGGGTACATAGTCAGTGGACCCTGAAGAGTAACACGTGTAAAGGCCCTGCGGTAGGGCCCAGAATTGTAAAGTGTTGATAATTGCATTCATACAGGAACCTTTAGCAGTTTACTACAAGCCAAAGCAAGGCTACGGAGTAAAGTAAGGGACTCTGCAAGTCAAACAGTGTCAGAATTCTGCAGTCCTGGATCTTCTGGACTTAAAGTCGGGGATCTAGCACTTCTTTCAAGTTACAGTGTGTTACTAAGCGTCAGTGAGCGCTGGCTAGCGTCGGCTAGCGTCAGGACAGCGTTGACAGACATTTGCTGGAGAAAGTCCCAAGTGTATAGAGTTGACGCCTACAAGAAGTATCCCATTCATTCCCTTCTCCCATCCCCTTTTCTACAATAAAACTACAAAACAAAGATGTCGGAGTAGTCTATGTCTCAGTGCTCACACCCAGGGCCTCAGCCCACATGGGCTGGAGAGGTAACCGGTAACGATGGCAGACCCACATCAGGTAACAGGCCTTGGAAACCTGCTACATTAGCATGAAATGATCAGAGCTTAAAGTTTAAGTTTATTCCTCAGTTTGGGATTTATATTTTGATCTTGAATTGTTAGGGTCTAGCGCAGCACTGTGCTCCCTTTATTTTAATTAATGGTTGTAAATTTCTAAACTGTGTAATTCCCCCTGAAAAGTAACTCTTAGAGTGCACTTACACTGGTCATTTTAACTGAGTCTGGGCATGGGTCATTCTCTTGGTCCAGTAAATTTATGAAGTGTAAGTGCTGTGAACCATGCCCGAGAATGGTTAAGTCTAATATGCCCAGGACCACTTGGAAAAGGCATGTTTACTTGTGTTCCAGTATGATTTATTTCTGTTTGATTGCAAACTGCCTGAGCACAGAACTTTCATTGAATACACAGAACTTTCATAGAATACTGTGCACAGAAATTCTAATTGCTGTGGTCTGGTTGGCAGAGATGATGAGGTAATTGTGCCCAGGAATACTTGTTTATAGCACAGTGTACGTGCAGACCAGTGGGGGAGTAGGGACGGGGGACAATTAAACTCATGCATGGTTCAGTTCAGCCGTGACCGGTGTGAGTGCACTGTGCCACAGTTTGAGTCTCTTTAAATAAAAATTATATTTTATAATTTCTCTAATTTTGATCTATGAAACCAGATTTCAAATAGGCCAAAGGACAGTGTCAGACTAAGTTTTACTAGCCTAAGAGGCAGAAACTTCATTTTGTTCTGCAAGCAAGTTATGTACAGATCAAGTTGTGTACAAATCTGGCTGCCCGTGGATTGTTCTGACAATGAGAACAAAAACAACAAACTGGAGAGAAGAGGTATTGGAACTATTTACTATGTTTCTGCATACACAGCTGGCCATTTTTGTCAAAACTGGGGGACTCTGTAAGGCTTTTAACCAGAAAGTCAACAGTTTAGAAGTGTTCTAAAAAAATGTAATCCAGGAAAATAAAAACTTGTTGTTTATCATAGCTACACAAAATATCATCCTATCTAAAAAGGACTCAGCCATAAAATCTTCATGTTTTTGTTTGTTGTAATCATTATTTTTAGAAATATGTGGGATTCATAATTTGAAGCATAATATAATAATAATATAAATTCATAAATCACCAAACCCTAAATGACATTTTTATGCCCTCTAAGTAAAATAACATTGTTAGGTCTTTATAAAATAAAAATAAGTTTATATTGTAATGATTATATATTATTCAGATTCTCCCTGAAAACCTGAGGATAGAGATTTCTGGTCTCAGAGTTCCACATGGTGGCTAAGATAGGCGGGTGCATGAATACAAATAATTGGTCAATCCATTAGTTTCACCTGTGGCACTCTCTGGGCAGGTTTCCATAGAGTATTGTTTTTAATCAATATATATCAAGCTCAGGGAGATTGTGGGGGGGAACAGAAAGAAAGTGTAAGGGATACCGCATGGGGTATCAAGCAAGGATGACCAGATCAGTGGGTTGTACCTTAGGAGATCAGGAATCTGGCTGAAGGAAAGTTAAATTAAAATTATTAAGACAAATAATGCAATTCCACAATCAACGCCAGTAAATAATAATCCATGTAAAGTGACACATAATCATGAAAGTGCAGCAACCCAAATAACAACCTAACTGACTATGTACAAGTGGAGGGAACACACATGAGCAGGGCAAGGTCAGGACAGAGACAGGAAAGAAGGGTAGAAGGGAGCAAGGTACTGGGAGCTGAAAGCAGGGAGCAGGGTATAGGGAGCTGTTCACAGGAGAAGGTCTCAGGATCAGATACAGGAACAACGATCAAGATCAGGCAGGGACACGGCTCACAGGAATAACACTGAAGCACTGAACTTCAGTCAAGGGCGGGAATATGCCTAATTACTCGGCCAACTCAGCTTCTGAGAGACACCTACTGGTGGCCATTGGAACTGCGCCCTTCGACTTCAGGAGCAACAGTGCCACCAGCAGGTGACCAAGGTAATGATACAAGTCCTGACAGACAGATTTACCCACTTACCGTCTGCCTTATAGTAATATGACGGAGGCAAAGTGGTTTCACTATCCTGACTGGCCGCCATATGACGACCAGCAGAATAGACCACTCGGGCAATTGGTGCTGCGGTGTGTCACTCTGACTCACCGCATGACGTAGGCTCTTTATCCAATCACAGCTGGTCATAGTAAATAGGAAGTTCCGGCTCTCCTGACGGGGGGGGGGGTCTGTTCTGGTCTGTATCTTGATTACTAGTGCAGACTCTTGGGGGATGCCACTAGAGCCACCAGGGATTGCCCACCCATGGCCACCAGGGATGCCCACCCATGCCACCAGGGATGCCAATCAGTGCTCAGAGAGCCTGCCAGTGCCCTCCTCATCAGTGCTGCCCATGATTGCCATCTATCAGTGCCGCCCACCAGTGCCCATGATTGCCATTTCTTAGTGCCGCCCACCTATGCCCATCAGTGCTGCCTATCAGTGCCTATCAGTGCCGCCTATCAGTGCCCATCAATGCCACCTAACAGTGCCCAACAATGCCCTTCAGTGCCACCTATCAGTGCCCATCAGTGCCACATATCAGTGTTCATCAGTGTCACCTATCAGTGCCCACAAATGCTGCATATCAGTGCTACCTATCAGTGCCACATATCAGTGCCCATCCGTTCTGAATATCAGTGCCGCCTATCAGTGTCCATCAGTGCTGCATATTAGTACTCCATCAGTGCCACCCCATCAGTGCCTCCTCATCAGTGCCTGTCAGTGCAGCCTCAGCAGTGCAGGAAAAAACATATTCATTTACAAAATTTTATAACATAAACAAAAAAACTTTTTTTTCCAAACTTTTCGGTCTTTTTTTATTTGTTTAGCAAAAAAAAAAAAAAAAAAAGATCAGATACCACCAAAAGAAAGCTCAATTTGTGGGAAAAATTACATAAGATTGGTATAGGTACAGTGTTGCATGACCGCGCAATTGTCATTCAAATTGTAACAGTGCTAAAAGCTGAAAATTGGCCTGGGCAGGAAGGGGGTGAAAGTGCCCTGTATTGAAGCTGTTAAAAGAAAATCATCTCATCTATCATCAAAAATTCCAGGACAGACAGACAGACTCCACATTGGGCTTGGCCCCCATCTCCACCCATTGATTGGCAGCCATCATTGAGGCTTTGTTCAGCAGCCATTTTAAAGTTTATCTGTTCTACCCAGAGATTCACTACATTTGCCTAATAGAGAGTGACTACATTTTCAGATTTTTTAAATATTGCTGTTAGTTTTCCTTTTGCAATAATTTGGTGGCTAATTCCCTTTCAATATCCTAACACCCAGGGATTAGGTTATTGCAATTAGTCATATTGGCATACTTTTTAGATGCATTACGCCCTTCGATCCGGCTGCAGTGCACCAAAGGATATAGTCGGTCAGACGCAGAATAATGTCTGCCAAATGTAATAAAACTAGTTACGGTATCTAAGAAGGGGAAATTATTCTTTGATCTAACAGAATATACTATATAGGTGGTAGTAGATACATTGATTGCAAATTGTGTTCGTGTTACATTCCACTTTCACTGCTATTTATGGTGTTGTAAAGGGATTTCTGTAAAATACATTTTAATATATTTCTTATAGTTTTGCAGTCCATACTTTCATCCAATTGTATTGTGTTTTAAAGGACTATCTGCATATGATAAAGGAATAATTGATTAGTCAGCTCAATTATCTTTAACCACCTGACCCCCAGGTCTTTTGTTTACATGTAACAATCAATATTTTTTGGTAAATTCTTTAGAACCCCCAAACATTATATATATATATATATATATATATATATATATATATATATATATATATATATATATATATATATATATATAATATAATATATAATATATATATATATATATATATATATATATATATATAGCCCTAGAGAATAAAATGGTGGATTTGGCATCTTTTAAAAAAATACACTTTTTTGAATTTTAATGCAAGAAAACATAATAAATAAAACATAAATAGATACCACACTTTAAAATTGTGCACGCCCGTTCATTTGGGACAAACAATGTAAGTTTTGCTATCCACAGGCAATGCTTTAACTCCTTCAATTCTAGTTACTTTTACCACCTTCCTTCCCAGGCAAATTTTCATCTTTCACCGTTGTCACACTTTGAATGACAATTGCGCAGTCATGCAACACTGTACCCAAATACAATTTTTACAATTTTTTTCACACACAGAGTTTCTTAGTTATTGTCAGAAAACGTTGTAAATAAGTAATTTTTCTCCTTCACTGATGTGTGCTGATATGCTGCACCGATGGACACTGATTAGGTGGCACTAATGGGCACTGATGAGTTGGCACTGAAGGGCACTGTGTCAAGAACCATAAATCAGACTGAGGCAGAAAATTCTGTAAAAATCACACCTTGAATGTAATAGTAAAAATAGTATAGATCAGGAACGTAGTCAAAACATAAGCCAGGGTTCAGGAGCCAAAATGGGAAATCAGACAATCCAGTGATCAGGGAGCCAGAAATCAGCATAGTCAGAAGCAGAAGGTCAGGACCCGGAACAAGAAGGGACATCAGCCGGGCAATTTTTTAACAGAAATGCAGCAGAGAAACTCAGGATATCTTAAACAACAAGGGGAACGCAGGAAAGTAATGAACAAGGCAGCTTAAATAGCCAGAAGGGGCTGGCTGTAGGCAGGATTGACAAGCATATAATGAAAACCAGGTGAGCCACTGAGGAAACAATGAGTGCTGACAATTAACCAACAGCCGAGCAGCCTGAGCACAGAGAAGAGAGATGCTGCACACCCAGCCCTGACACATTGATGAGGTGGCACTGATGAGGGAACACTAATTTGCAGCACTAGTGGGCACTGATAAGTGGCACTGATATGCAGCACCGATGAGCACTGATAGGATGCACTGATATGTGGCACTGATAAGGAGGCACTAATGTGCATCATTGATGGGCACTGATGGGCACTGAAATGCAGCACTGACTTTCATCAGTACCGGGCACAGATTGTCATCACTGATGGGCACAAATTGTCATCACTGATTGGCACACATTGGCATCACTGATGGGCACAGACTGGCATCACTGATGGGCACTGTGTGCGCTGAACTGATAATCAGGGCACTAATGATCAGAGCCCTGATTATCTGTGCAGGTCTCCCCTGTGAGGAAAATAACACTGATCGGCTTTCCTCTCCTCACACTCTGTCAGTTTGAGGCTAGGAGAGCCGATAACCAGCATTTCCTTGTTAACATGTGATCAGCTGTGACTGCACAGCTGATCACATTGGTAAAAAGCACCATCATCCCATTCCAGTGACACATCGTGCTTGTGATCACAGCGCTGACATCATATGACATTGTTCCAGAACAACAGAGAATTCTTTCCACTGTCATTTGTCTATATGGTGGTGGGAGGAAGTTAAAATCTATTACAGGTTACCATTTAAATTTACACAGGCAGTCTAGTGCTAGAATTACTGCCCATTATCTGACATTCACAGTGATACCTAGCATCTCTGGGATGATCGCTGTGTCTGTGTGTGATCAACGTGTGGGTACACCTTTGCATGTGAACACGGGGGGGGCAAGGCACTTAATTTTTTTTTTTTTTACACTGTTGCTTTGTTTTTTTGTTTTTGATCACTTTTATTGCTGTCACAAGGACTGTGAACATCCTTTGTGACAGCAATAAACATGTGACAGGTACTCTTTTTGAAAAGATCCCAAATCCAGCTGCCCTTAAAAGCATTTGATAATACCAAGATCAGTGTCTTTGAATGCTTTTGATTTGTGAAAATGGCACATTTACATTTTGATAAACTGGAAGTGATGTCAGGTTATTGCTTCGGGGGTTACAATATCCCAGAGCCAAACCAAACTGATCCAGTTTTTGTCCAGCTCTCTATGCCAGCTGCTCGATTGGGTCTCCTGATGGGATGGGAGATCCCTATAAAGCCATGGAAGGTAGCGGGAAGGGGGACATCAAGTCCATATAAACATGTCAGACAAAATAGCAAAGTCTCATAAAATCTAAAATAAACAACAGTACATATCAGTATACATTATGCATATAATCCTTAAAATATAAATATACCCAAATAATAAATACATCAGTACATAAAGCTGAAAAACTAAAAAAAAACAAGAGGAAATTGGGTAAACATCGGAGAGAGAAAAAAAATGAAATTGTGTAATAAGAAGGGGAGGGGAAAGGGAAGGGAAGGGAAAAAGAAAACAAAATAATAATAATAATATGTGAGGCATCAAGGCTGCAACGGATCAAAGGGGGGGAGGACTTCAAACAGGTTGAAGGATGGGGAAGGGGAAGAGGAATTAAAAATTCAGAAAAAAAAAAACACATATTAACATCCTTACCCATTATTAGAGGTCAGAATGAGGTGCTGCGGCATATGGCAACAGGCGACATTGCCTGAGCACCTGTATACAAAAATAGCTGGAATCATATGGATATCAAAGGATACAGTTGACATGTGCACATACCAATACAAGTGCTAGTGCAAAGAGTGTGAATAATAAGCAATGACAACCAAAGGTGTAATGTTTAAAAAAAAAAAAAAGTGGGAAGGGTGCCATGTAGAAAACAAAAACCGTTGTGTGGACCTTGAGTCCACCAGGTGTTAAAAATAAGAAAAATGACTGTGCGACCAAAAGTTTCAAAAGAGGCCACAAATAGGTGAAAAAAGTGACAAAGATACTGAGAATGGTGTAAAAATGGTGTCTGGGAATAGATATCTATTGATCCAGTTTTTGTCCAGCTCTCCATGCCAGCTGCTCGAAGGGACTCCTGAAGGGATGGGAGATCCCGATAAAACCATGGAAGGCAGCAGGAAGGGGGGACATCCCCTCCTGCTGCTTGTAAAAGCAATCCAGCAGCTATTTAGTTGCTAGGATTGCTTTTGCAAGAGAGAGCTGACCATTGACTCTAAAAAAGAATCCTGGGATGATGCCTGCAACTGCAGGCATTATCCCAGTATAACCACTTGAAGTGCAGTATGAATATGTCACTGGTCGGCAAGTGGTTAATAAACCTTTTTATTTCGAGGCCCTATTATACATTAATTGACTGAATGATCGAAAGCTGACTAAATTAATCACTCTAACATCTCTTGCAACAGTAACAGAAGAAGAGTATATATTGAGCAAAGTGAAATAATAATCATGTTGTGCTGTTCTTTTTAGTGTAAGTAGCAGTAAAGGGATGTGTTCTTCACCAAGCTGTTCTGCTAAACTGACTTGCTAAACAGAATTAGAAATCTTCTGACAGATAAAACAATTCCCATGTATGAATTTCATTTGTGCAACTAACCTCTTTTTTTTTTTTTTTCCGTGGTTCAGTGTTACAAAGAATCTCATAGCAAAATATGTCTGAAAACTTTGTAGCCACCATTTTCTAACTACTAGGTTGCACATATTTCTAAAGAAGTGAAGATGAACCTATTCAGCTTTACTGTAGCTGAGATCACTAACCTGGAACGAATATGCACTCCATTGTCATCTAATTCCTTTTGAAGTAATGCAAGTGGTATTTACTGCATTGTATTCAATGATAGTCTTTAAATAAAAAAGTTGATAAAGCCTTTATTTATTTGGGAGGTTGTGCCAGCTTTGTCCCACCAAAAAAACCCTGGCAAGTGAAATGAGTGTTTAAATAGAGAATCTACTTTTTTATATTTGCTGTCAGAATTCCTGTGACAGTGATATAAATTCAATTAGCCTCTCTTTGTTTTTTGATTTTTTTCCTTTTTTGTGATAATTGAATGAACTGTATTCCAGCTTATCACTTGTGTGAGAAACTGAAAAAGGAATCTATTCATGATTAAAAACAGATAAAATTGATGCATTCCACACAAAAATATGATTAAAAGAAAATAAAAGCCTGACAAAAATGCATAAAAACTAGTTATTTACACCAATTTGAGGGGATTGTAGTATCAACTAAAATTTTATATTAAGTTATGATTCCAAAAGAATAGTCAAAGTGTTTTAAAGCCTAGTGCCCACCATTAGTTACCATTAGTACAACTGACAGCTTCGGTTGGAGACTCAATATTATTAATCCCATGTTAGCACAGCGATTTCCCCCAATGAGCTATTGTGTTCTGACAGGGGGATGACCCCACCCCAGAACGCTTCGGTCAGTGCTCTCAGCCATTGGCTGAGAATGCTGATCAGGAGCGGGTAGCAGGGTTGCCAACAGTCAGTAAATTCATGGACAGTTCATAAAATCCATGAGGTTTACATCTATCCATGAATATTTGTTATTTATTTTACAAACTGTCTGTGAATTTACTGACAGACGGGAACCCTGGCCGGTAGGCAGCTGGTTTTCTAGCATGCACGTCCAACAGAAGCCAGCCAAATGGCTGCCATACACATGTTGGCTGGTTTTTATTGAACCAGCCAATGTCGTCTGACATTCGGCTCGTGTGCACTAGGCTTAAAACTTTGATTACAACTTTGCAACACAACACTGTGGCATTGAGGGGAGATGCAAAACAAGCAGTATCTGGTGCCCTGCCCTTCTGATATATATTACATTCTATACAGTATATATTTATATGTACTTTGAAAATACAGGATATGCAGAAATCATTCTGCAAAAATATTATTTATTAAAAAATAAAAGGCACTCACATCAAATATCTACAAGAACATATACAGTAGATACACTCAGTGCTTTAAGCGGCACAAAAGAGGTGCTGGTACTCTATTATAGCCTATAAATTTTGTCACCCCCCCCCACCCCACATCAGGGTCCCCACAGAGCACCCCCCCTGGCCTGGACTGGGACTCCGGAGCAGGGGGACTCACTGGTGGTGACTGATCTGGCTCTGGAGTGGGAAATATTCTTGGGGGGGGGGCAATTGAGGGCGCAGATGTCCAAACTGAGCGTACATGCAGAGGTGGCGGTATGCTCAAGAGCCATATTTGGAAGTGGCGGTACTGAGTACCAGTGCATACAGGCCCAATTAAAGCACTGGATACACTTTACAAAAAAATCTCAAACAGTCACTTCATATAAAGCCCTCAAACAGTCTTTAGGAAATGTTATTAATAATATAAATATATATAATAATATAAAGTTATATATAATAATATTCCATAGTACATATAAGGCTAAAGGTTTTTTTTTTCTTTTTTTTTTCCAATTTTGAAAAGAGTAGGGGAGGGACTCAACAGGAACTAAGAGGATATCTTTTCAATGGAAGGGGAAATCTGCTTTTAGGCAGTTGTCACAGGAACAAGGAAGAACAAGGAACATTGAAAGATTTCCCCTCCAATCCTGTTCTGCTGACAACTCAACATTTTGGATTTATCCTCATTTGTATTCCTGCTGATATTATTGATCAGGGCAGTTAGAGAAAGTGAATTTTCCTAATGGGTACTTAGACAGCAATTGAAGCCTGACAGTGGTTCAGATTGAATCACCATGGGATAATTTTGCATGTGTGTGTGCATAGGCGTGGTCACCCATTTAGTGCTACTGGGGGATGGCTGACAATATGCTAGTTGGAAAAAGATTTTTGCTCCAAATGTGTGATGCTTCTGTTTTAACCCCTTCCCGCATCCCTTTAGGGACTTGTTCACATGTATTTTGGTCTCTGAAAAGCGATCTGCGCGCAGAATGGTCTTAAGAGAGCATTTGGCAGGCAGTGAGGCATTGTATCACCTCCACGCCACCTGCTTTACCCCCTAGAGCCCTGCACTAGCATAACACAACCACCTGCGTGGCACACAGTTGTGGAGTGCTTACAGAGCAGCCCTAATCACTTGAATGGATCAGGTTCAGCAGGCGCTGTGCCCACAGAAAGCAACAGAGGGTATAATTCCTGCCATGATCATGAAAGAAAGCATCACATTGGCAGCATGTGTACAACCCCAGCCTTGTGTTCCCAACTTTCTATAAATTTACAGATGGTTTCTAAAAAAACAGGCACTTTTCTCCTGTCCGTAAATGTCCTTTGACAAACGTGTTTGGGATGCACACCCTAAAGCAATAGGGAGTGTGTGTGCACGTGCGTGCGTGTGTGTCAGTCAGGGTTTAAAGCAATGAATTGCATGGCTCCATCCACTGCCTTGAAATAAGGAATAAAACAATCGTTTTGGATATGTGATGGAATGAGACTTCTGAATACCGTCTGTTTTAAGAAGGCTTGTATGTGCTGCGTCCTTATTGGAGTAAGTGCTTCTTGCTTGCTTTAGTTTTTGCTGCAACACCTGATTTCTTTTTATCCAGTGGTAATAGACCTGGATCGAACACTAGAAGTAGCAGAGACAATAAATATAAAAGGTAAAAGAAAGTTCAAATTAAAGGTGAAGCCCCTTATATTTGTGCTAATTGGTGATTGGTAAAGCAATTTATTAGTATAGTTTTTGGGCTTTTATTATCATATTACCACGCTGTATTGTCTTAAAACAAAATGCACAAAAAAAACTTTAAAACCATATTCCCCAAATCCCCTACATATCCATATCCCCAATTATTCCTGGAATAAACAAAATATAGACCAGGTACATGTTTGGTAGAAAAGCAATAACAGATTGCATAATGTATAGCATGATTTTTTTTTTAATTTTTTACTTCTCAAAAATAAAAATGTTTTAAATTGGAGCCTACCAATTCAAGTGCATTTTGCTTGCTTTAGTCCCCTCTCACCATAAAACTGTATGGTTATAATATTTAATATTTTTGGCGGGAAAACTCCCTCCCTAACATGGAGCTCAGCCGAGAATCGAGCGGGAGAACTGTATGCTTGGTGGCGGTGAGATAGGAAAGCCGCGGACCCGCTTTCCATCACCCCCAGCAGCCGAACTGACTTACCGGGTAAGACTGCAGACCCGGAAAGAGACTCGCTCCCGTCGCAGATTGCCCGCCAGCGACCAGACCGAGACCGGGACCGAGAGAGGAGGGCTTTCGGCGGACGCCTCCTGGAGTTGTGGAGCAGCCGGAACAGGGAGAGGTAGCACCAGGCAGGCTAAGAGACAGCGGCGGCCCTCGACGGTGTCTATGGGGCTGCCCGTCTGACGTCCAGGTTCACGGTCAGCAGAGCTGGGGCGTTTGCACTCTCCCCGGCCCCGCACTGGTGTTACGCATACCAGCCGAGATAATCAGGAATCTGGAAGGGAACTCACGCAGTGGTCCCTAGCAGGAAGTTCAGAACGGGCTCCACGAGGAAGTTTGCCGGCAGGTTGGTGAAAGTGAAAGAGGGGGGCAACTGTAGGAGCTTACACGCACTCCCAAACCTCCCGACCATACGGCATGGAAAAGGGAGCTGGCGAGGAAAGTATACATATAAGCACAGGATCCCCAGAAAAGCAATAACGGAGAAGAGACTGCCTGCTCAAAGCGTGAGTGAACATCTTCTATTTTTTTCTATTTCCATCCATATGCACCAGCAATAATTGACTATTAGAGACATACTAATATCACACAGGCATATGGTTATATTGGGGATATAAGCTGGAAGGGGACAGAAGAGGAGGTAAAGGGTGAAATAGGTCCCCCTACCAGCAGAAGATTGCGGGAGATCAAAAGAGGAAGGCTACCAGAGAGGTGGAGGAGTGATAAATTGGAGCTGGGACTTTAAAATATGGAGGCTGGAGGTATATAGGACTGGATAGAGTACCCCAGAAGATCGAAGGAGACCGGAGGGCCCAGTTAAACTCCAAAACCACACCATTGGCTCTCATAGGATAGGGAGTTAATATGACTCTCACAAAAAAACGGAAGGTCAAAAAAAACACCGGGAAAACACAAGGGAAATCAGAAGGAGAGATAAGGAAATTCCTTTCTACAAGCCTTACAGCTACAACAGTAAGCAGTATGGTGGAGCCAGGAGATACTCAGACAGATTGGGACTCTAGCGATATCACAGAATCAAGGGCTACATCACCCCTAGAGGAAAGAGCTTGGGTGCTCAATTTTAAATCCCAGAAAGAACAGACCATACCCTCCCCGAATGCTGAATGGGCAGCGCAAATGGCGGAATTTAGAGCCATGATTAGTTCACTCCCAACTAAAAAGGATATGGAACAGCTAGTGAACCGGGTAGAGGAGACCCATAAAAAGGAAATTCAGCTTATTAAAAGTGAGATCCAAGCACTGTCCGCTAATCAAAGAAAAGAGGATGCAGAAATTGTTGCAATAAAGGAACGGCTAACAGTCTTGGAAAGGAATATAGAACAACAGGGAGAAAAAGAGGCTAAGCTACAGTTACAGATTGAAGATATGGAAAATCGAAGCAGTCGCAATAATTTAAGAATTCGAGGCTTAACAGAAATACTCAAAAATACACAGTTGGAAGAATCAGTAAATAATCTATTTAAGGATATCTTAGGAGTAAGTTATCCGGGTAAAATTGAGTTTGACAGAATACATAGGGTTCCCGGCCAAATGAAGAGAGGTCAGGAAAAGCCAAGGGATGTAATCTGCAAATTGCATCACTACACCCAAAAAGAACTGATACTGAGATCGGCCAGAGACACCAGAGATTGGAAAATGGAAGGGATGACCATACAGGTTTTTTCAGATATCTCCAAAGGGACCCTAAAGAGAAGAGCCATGCTGAAACCCATTTTGGAACTGGCTAAGCGAAAGGGATGTACTTATAGATGGGGGTTCCCCTTTACAGTAACATTTAATAGGGATGGCCGTTACTTCACGTTGCGTAATTTTCAAGACAGGATGGCTTTCTTTGACTTTCTGGGGGTACCGGCGATAGAGACCCCCAACTGGTTGGGGGAAATTGAGGGAAATGCACACAGAGAGCTAACATAACCCCGGGAGATGGAGGGGAGGAGGGGGGGCAGGGATTAAAATTTAGAGGCATCACATTGGGGATGGGGGGGATTGGGTCTCTCGAGGGGATTTAGAAGCCAATAAAGATGAAGAAGGATGCAATCCTGCGGTATATGAGAGGGGCCGGGGATGAGGGGATGAGATCCCCACATCTAAGCCTCTTCGACACAACCCTTTTTTTTTTTTTTTTCTATCTTGCACTAAGAGCACAGTAGAATTTAGGGGCATAATCTCCCCTACTGAACTAAGTCACTTATTTGGTTTTAATAGAAAGGAGGTGGTATTTTCCTTTTTGTTTTTGTCTGTCTAGCACTAAGAGCACAGTAGAATTTAGGGGCATAATTTCCCCTACTGAACGAAATCACTTATTTGGTTTTAATAGAAAGGAGGTGGTATTTTCCTTTTTCCTTTTTCTTTTTTTTTCCCACGAAGATTATAGTGGAATGTAGGGGCTTAACTAACCCGATTGAAATAAGGCACGGGAGTTTTGGTAGAAATGTTAAAGTGTTAAGGGCAATTTTTGCACTGGTTTTCTCTTTTTTTTTTTTTTTTTATTTATCACGGTGAAGCTTGGGTGTAATATACACTGACACTTGAATGCTGTAGTTGGGTTTTGAAAATATATACTTAATTTTATTTTTTTTCTTCTTCACTTCTTTGGGAAGCATTGAATCAAATATAGAACATACTAATATGCATTAGAAACTTGAGTCTCAAAACCCCCTCCCCTCATTTATAGACCTCTGAAGATCAGTAGAACTTAGTAGGGAAGGGGGGGTCAGAGAAACCCAGTATTACAATAAGGAAATAAGAGTGAGCCAGTAAGGCTAAAGGTGAAAACTACATATGGGATATGTCAGGCTCTGTACTGCCCTCCCCCCCCCCACTCCTCCAGTCTTTTAATACTATCCCCTTCCCCCCCTTTTTTTTTTGTTTTTTTCTATGCACAATGAAATTAAAGGGTCAATACCCCATACAATGGTTCACAAAGTAGGTCGTAACTGGCGACCCTAAACTTCATAAAAACTTTTTTTTTTTTTTTGTGCACAAGGAAATTAAAGGGTGTAATACCCTATACAAGGGATCACTAAGTGGGTCACAATTGGCGACCCCAAATTTTTAAAATTTTTTTTTTTTTTTTTTTTGGTATATGGTACAGTGTTATTGTGGGGCACAATAGCCCCTATTAAATAAAGCTAAATAAGTTCTAAGGGGAATGGGAATCTTACATGTTATTGGGGCGAGTTGAGGTATGTTTTTGTGTTTTTTCCCTGTCTTTATTGGTGTGTTGTAATGGGGAAGCTATTTTTAGATATCAAGGCTCTAAAAATACTCATAGAGCTACAGGAGTGGAGTATCTCAAGATTACAGAAAATCAGAGGCTGGAGAGGTAGAGGAAGAAAGGGATGGGCAGCGGAGATAGAGAAATAAAAGCACATTAGTAAGGTTAGGGAGGGAGAAAGCGGGGACAGAGGGTATGACCTCAGGTAAATCCCTGTAAAAAGTTTAGAACACACAGGTGGCAGTAAAATGCCGTGTGTTGGAAGGATTTAAAATCCGACCTGGGGATTCGACAGGGAAGAGCTTTTTTCTTGCTCCAGCCGGTAGGGTAGGATCCACAGGGAAGGGCATAGGAGTGAGTGGACTAGTGTGAGGTGTGTGGATAAGAGATTGAGTGAGTGATTGCCGACAGTAAATTGTGAGATTATTATTTTTTTTTTTTTTTTCTCTCTACCTCCTCTTCTCCTCTGTTCTGTTGTCTCCATTTACGTTTTATAATTTGATAAGTTTAAAATGGAGAATATAAAGATTGTTTCGATTAATGCAAAGGGCTTAAATACGCCCGAAAAAAGGCGAATATTATTATCAGAACTTAAAAGAGTTAAGGCGAATATAGCGTTTATACAAGAGACGCATTTTAGATCAGGGAACTTACCATACCTAAAAAATAATGTATTTCCATATATATATCATTCAACCTACACACAATCAAAATCAAGAGGGGTATCAATATTAATTGACAGTAAGACACCATGGCAGATGGAGGAGAAGCTATGCGATGACAGCGGTAGATATCTCTTCCTAAAAGGGAAAATAGGAGAAATTCAGATGACATTGGCAACCTTATACGCCCCTAATAAGCAACAAGATAGATTTGTCGCCAAAACATTGAATATACTCAGAGAATTTACCCAAGGTCAATTGATAGTGGGAGGAGATTTCAATACACCGCTGTCTCCCATGGCCGATACCTCTAAAACTAAATATACTTCCTCAGAAGCGATGTGTCGGCGGATGAGGAAGAATATATATAAGGAGCAACTGATAGATGTATGGCGTCTCCAGCACCCAACCGAAAAAGAGTTCACATTTTTTTCACATCCGCATGAGACCTATTCGAGAATAGATTTCTTTCTAGTGCCACATGCGCATCTTCGGGCGGTGATCCACACCGACATTGACAACATCTCATGGTCAGATCATGCAATGGTGTCAATGGTTTACAATATTTCCACAGTTAAATTAACTAAATAAAGATTTTGGAAATTAAACGAAAGTCTGTTACAGATAGAGGAAGTAAGGTCAGAGGTACAAAAAGAACTTAAAAATTACTTTGAGCTTAACGATCTGCCTAGCTGTACGATAGGCACATTGTGGGAGGCACATAAGTCAGTGATAAGGGGAATCCTAATTAAGCATGGTGCAAGAATAAAAAGGGAAAGAAATAAACAACTGTCTGAATTATTAGATAAGCTCAAAATAATGGAAACAGATCATAAAAAGAAAAAGGCAAATATAGCAATAGGGGATCTGACTCTAGTAAGAAAGCAGATACTTGATCTGATGCACTATAAAGCGAAAGCCGCGATACAAGTATCAAAGAAAATCACATACGAATCAGGAAATAAATGCGGTAAAATCTTAGCAAGATCTGTCCTCAATCAAAAAGTAAGATCATATATACCACAAGTTCTATCCCCAGAAGGAGTTAAAAAAATATTGCCTGATCAAATAACGGAAGAATTCAGGAATTTCTACTCATTACTATATAATTTACCGGAAATAGGAAAATCGCAAAAGGAAATGGATGACTATATGGCACAATCAGGTCTACCGAAACTCTCTGAAGAAGATAAGGACGACTTGGAAAAGCGTATCTCACAGATGGAAATAGATCAGGCCATAAAAAATATGAAAAGTGGTAAAGCGCCAGGCCCTGATGGCTTGACAATACAGTATTTCCATGTATTGGCCCCCATTTTGGGACCATACATGGAGAGACTGTTTAATGAGAGAGGAACAGAGGGGACGCTACCTAGGGATACATTAATGGCGTATATAACGCTAATATTAAAAGAGGGTAAAGACCCATCAAATTGCGGAAGTTATAGGCCCATTTCGCTTTTAAATACGGACCTAAAAATCTTCACAAAAATTTTAGCGGGAAGGATGGCAAGGGTACTCCCTAAAATAATACATTTAGACCAAGTGGGCTTTATGGCGGCAAGGGAAGCAAAGGACAGTACTACAAGAGTTCTCAATTTAATCCATATAGCTACCAAAGAAGAACTACCATGCATCATACTGAGCACCGACGCAGACGCAGGCCTTTGACAGAGTTGAGTGGGCCTTTATGCAGTCGGTGCTCAAGTATATAGGAGTAGGCGAAATAATGCGGGAAAGAATAACTAGGGTGTACTCCAGCCCAACCGCAAGAGTAAAGGCAAATGGTGTGTTGTCGGAACCTCTTAGTATAAAAAATGGCACAAGACAGGGTTGCCCATTATCTCCCCTGTTGTTCGTGCTGACATTAGAGCCCTTCTTGAATAAAGTTCGATTGAATCAGGATATAAAAGGAGTTACAGTGGGTAGGGAACAATATAAGACTGCAGCGTATGCAGACGACTTACTGTTTACTCTGACAGAACCAGAAATTTCGCTACCAGTACTCCTAGAGGAAATTAAACAATATGGAGAGTTATCAAATTTCAAAATAAACTATAGGAAATCTGAAGCAATGGGAGTAGGAATATCACAGATAAATAAAGATAGAATAAAGAGCAACTTCGGATTCTCATGGGTAGAGAAAGCAGTGAAATATCTGGGGACGTATATATCTGCTAATTTAGCCCAGATCTATGAACTAAACTTCACCCCTTTGATTGGAGAGACAAAGAAAACTTTGGAACAGTGGAGGGGAGGCCTCCAGTCATGGTTTGGAAGAGGAAATTTAATTAAAATGAACATCCTGCCAAAATATTTATATATTATGAGAGCGCTCCCAATCAAAATTCCTAATAGTTTTTTCAAAACTATCCAGGGTGTGTTTGGTGGATTCATCTGGGCGGGTAAAAAACCACGTATAGCACGCAATACGCTAACACTCCCCAAAAATATGGGTGGGTTGGCTATACCCGATCTGCGAAGATACTACCACGCCATCCATTTAAATAGAATATTGGATTGGTGGCATCATTGGGAATCGAAAAGATGGGTCCAAATGGAACAAGCACAAACTGCGGTCTCATTAAAGAGGGCAATCTGGTGCTATAAGACGCTCCCTAAAACCTTGAAGTTACATCCTTTGCTGGGAAATACAATAAGAATAGGGTTTCATCAGACCCTGAGACAAAATTTAACCTCAACAGAATCCCCATTATTCCCGATCTTGGGAAACCCTAATTTCATCCCAGGTTTAGAGAGACAGCATTTTAGAAAACTGTGGGAAACAGGACAAGATGGCATTAAAAATTTTACAAGCCAGCAGAGGTGGCCTACAATCGGTAGACTAATAGATGAGGAGGGCCCTTATAGGCTACTCCTATGGTAGGCATTGCAATTGCGACACTTTTTAGAGTCGCTGCCGGCGCCGGAAAAATTTAAGAAACCACTGACACACTTCGAAAAACTATGTGAGAAAACAGGAGGTATATACCGCCCATTGTCGATTCTATATAGAATGTTGAACACTCCATTGGTCCAACCGAATCTGAAATGGCTGGAAAAATGGAAAGTGGATCTAAGTATAGATATAACGGACACACAGAAGCAAAAGATGTTTAGGGCAATATTTAGACCAACTAAATGCACGAAAATGCAGGAAATAAATTATAAAATTCTGACTAGGTGGTATAACACACCAGATAAATTGCATAAGTGGTACATTCAAGAATCGGATAGGTGCTGGAGATGCGGAGAAGGGGAAGGCACAATATATCATATTTTCTGGAATTGTCCAGGGATAAAGAAATTCTGGTCAGAAATTGGGGACATAGTTCAAAAAGTAACAGACTATAAAATTAAGGAAGAAGCAGCCTTCTGCCTCCTGCAGATATTAGATCAGTCAGAGAGGAAATATGTAAGATCAGTACTGCCACACATGATGAATGCCGCAAGAGCATGTATACCCCAATATTGGAGAAATAGACAAGCGCCAACGGTGTTCGATTGGGTTAGAAAACTAGAGCATATTAATAAAATGGAGGATCTTGTGCTTTCCTCACAACACAAACAGGAATAATATTTAATATTTTTAATGTGTAATTTATTTTTGCACACAAACAAAAATACATTAAATTGCAGCTTACCAATTCTTCACTGCATTAGGCCCCTTTCACACTGGCTTTCCGATCTGATCCGCCTGTCAGTTTTTCAGGCGGACCGGATCGGATGCTCCATGCACTCCTATGGAGCAGCGGATGTCAGCGGAGACATGTCCGTTGACACCCACTGCTATCCGATCCCATCCTGTCCGTGAAATACGGACGGATGGAAACCCTATTTTCCATCCGTCTGGAGGATTGGATCGGATAGGATCGGATGAGAATGGACAGGTGGTCCGTTCTCATCCGATCTCCCCATAGAGGAGAGCGGGGCTCTGACAGCTCCGTCTCTGCAAACAGAGCAGAGACGGAGCTGTCATCCGCCTGCTCAGTGGGGATCGGCGAATCGATCCCCTGCTGAGCAGAATAGACTCCGTCGGGCGTAAGACCCGTGTGAAAGGAGCATTCGTTTTCATTTTCTTTTTAAATGTTTTACTTCAGACTCACCAGCCAGTGAGTCTGTTATTTTTCAATTTACTTTAACAGGCCAAACTAGTAGTTAGAGGGTTGTGACCAACCTATTATTACTGACACAGTTGCTTACAATGTTCTGCTTTTGTTCATTTATGTAAAGCCTTTATCTCAAAAGGCAAAAAAAAAAAAATGTTTGCTGCAACTTCTTCTAAAGTGTTAGTTGGAGTCCAGCTTAAATGTTTTAGTCAAGTCCATCAAAATCTGGTAGTCTAATGGGCCATACACACTATAAGATTTTCTGAAGACTTTTTCCTTTAGACTTACCAAAACCATATAATATGAGGTCAAACCTAAACACTTTTAATTTGTATGCAATCTGGCAGGCCCTTGCACTACATAGAAAAGGTAAATCTGAAGGAAATCTAACCACAAAAGTTGGATAGTGTGTATCCAGCTTAAGACAGTAAGTCTGTTACTGGCGGGCAGGTGAAATAATGGGAAAAAAGCCTAAAAAAGAAAACGAATGCAGCCACTGCATCTAAGAATTTGTAAGCTGCAATTAAATACATTTTTCGTTTTTGGTTTAATACTGCTTTAAAGGATATATCTACTTTAAAAAAAAAAATAAATGCACATTTTTTTGCAGGTAAAAAATGTGCATTTATTATTTTTTTTCTGGAGCCTGTAGAGTGTAGAGTATTGCATCCATGATCAGCAGATCTCAGGTTCAATCTCAGTCTCCTGCAGACTCTCAGCATACCTGAGAGACCTCGTGCGGGCAGGCAGTTACCTGAGAGTAGGAAGAATCAATGGACAACCAGAGTGCTCACCAGTGCCCTGGTAACTCACTTAGAACCACAAGCAGTCAGCCACTATGGCCAATGGAACTTGTAGGCACTCATCCACAGGAAACTGTGATTGCATAATGAAGCTGTGACAAAATCTGAGTTTTGCCTGTAAGGGAGAGGGTTTCATGAGCTTGAGTACGGCCGTCTGCAAGTTAATTGGCTCAGGTTGATTGAGCCATTGTCATCTGTTAAGAATGCTGTTTGTGGTCGTTATTCCTTAGAAATGCTAATGAACTCACATTGGTGTGGTCATTCAACCCCTGACATGTGTGTAGTAATTTGATGAGGAGGGGGATGTGCTCATGTGTGTATAAATTGAGTGTGTGTCCTTTTAATAAACAGTTTGTTTTATCCCATCATGAAGTCTGGACTCATGTGTGGGGGAATGGGGAGCTATTTTCACTTCTAGATGGTATTGTCACTGGGATTTCGGGAGAAGCTGCACGGATCTCTCTCATAGAGACTATAGGATCCGTTACACTGGTGGCAAGCGGTGGGATTTTTCTCCTGAATGTATATTCTGAACTGAAAGAGGTGGTAAATGGTGCATAAATGTAGCACCCTTGTCTTAATGCAAGGTTGCTGTTAAATTTAGTTTGCTGAGCCTTAACTAGCTTGGCTGTAATTATTCTGTGGTCATTGAGCTTCCCTTCTTAATCTGGTTTGACTGCGTTTCTCCCTTCCGTCAGTAGGTGGCACTGTAGCCTCTGACACTAGTGTGAGAATTACAGTTAAACAAACTGTTAATGTCCATGTCTCTCTCAGCCAATTACAGTGTCACTACGGCATTGTGGGAGATCTTATTTAAGAGGGGGTAGGTCCAATAATTGCTCTCTTCCCGCCCGAACCCCCTTGGGGGAGGGTGTGTGCTGCTGTTTGCTGCTGACTAGGCCTGAAGCCTGAGGCCTGGTCAGATACCTGGGATTCTGCTGAGGAGAGCCAGCGACCCACATGGGAAAGACCATCCACAGACATCCAGTAACCTGTGTGAGTAACCTGCTTGTTTCTTATGGAGGACAGCTGTCCAGACAGTACAGACCACAGAAAGGGATTGTGTCTAGTGGAGAGAAGATGTCTCCCAGATCTATCTGAAGCTCATGGATACCTAATGATTCTCAAGGTCTGCTATCCTGTACTGCTGTCTGAATACCTGTCTTTTGCAATGGGAGTCTGCCTAATAGACTGTTCTTAAAGGGTGTCCTGGACCCTACCCCTCTCTCCCCCGGTTTATTCTTGTCCTGTTGAGAAGAAATAAACTATTCTTTTACTTCAGCATAAAAGTGACTGGCGCCCAGCATTTATTTTACCTGCATCACTACCCACCATGCCTGACAATCCACACCCACAGGAGGTATGTAGCCCCTCTCTGCCTCTGAAGGTCATCACTAGGCCCTAGGGGGTTCTGGGGGGTCCGCTACATATATACGAACGGCTGAAACGAACGACGCTTAAGGAACTGCTGGAAGCTCAAGGCTTAGGGGCGAGCAACAAGCCAAAAGCCATGATAATAGCCGAACTACTGGAGAGCGACCGAACCAGCAACCTGCAAATGGCAAACACAGAGGAAACAGAGTTCCAAAGAGATGTAAGATGGAGACTAAGTATCTTGGGACCTAACCCCTCACAAGAAAGTGTGGTGCAAATCATGGCACAAGCTACGGAAGCACAGAGTATCCGGGAAGCTCGGGAGGCCAGAGCCAGATCACTACAAGGGGATATGTTGTCGCTACCTGGATCTACAATAGGACGGCCACGTAAGATCAACTATGCTGCATTTAAAAGCTTCACAGAGGGTGAGATGGATATTGATAATTATTTGCAAGACTTTGAGAGACAGTGTGTATTAGAGGATCTGGAAAGAGCTAACTGGGCTGCGATATTGAGCAACAAGTTATCAGGCAGAGCAGCAGAAGCCTTTAGAGCAGTGCCTGATGAGGATATTCAGAATTATGACAAAGTAAAAGAAATTTTGTTGGCTCGTTATGCTGTTACACCAGAGGCACACAGAAGAAAATTCCGGGCCCTCAGGAGACAGGGCAAAGAGTCATATACAGAGTGGGCATTCCGCATGCACCGCACCGCCAGCAATTGGATGCAGGGATGCCAGGCGACTACATTAGCGGATGCCATAGAGTTGATATTGCTGGAACAATTCTTCGACTACATTCCAGCAGATGTCAGAAACTGGGTCAAAGACAGGAAACCTCAGACAGTGGAGGAAGCAGCCAGGCTGGCGGATGAATTCTATGAGAGCAGGCGGATCGACCTTCACAGAGGATCATCAGGATTATGTCCCCAGTACTATCCTCAAGCACCAGCACCACAACAATCAGGACTAATGCCTAATGCCCTGGCAAATCGATACCATAGGCACAATGGAGTGCAGTGCCGTTTGTGCAAGAAATTTGGGCACTATCAGAGAGACTGCACTCAGAAACGGAACCACACTTCATGGATTAGAACAGGGCCACCTTCCCCAGCGCAAGCAGCAGTTCACTACTACCACACCCACAGGCAGACACCCAGATACCGGTCCCACAGTGGGGTACAGTGCCACAGGTGCAAGCAGTTTGGGCACTATCAACGAGACTGTACCCAGAGCAGGAACCAAGCTGCATGGATCCGACCAGGGTCACCCCCTTCAGCACAGACAATGGTCCCCCACTATTTCGCAGAGGTTTCCCCAGTTGTACCCAGGTTTGAACCCACTGAGGAGCAATTGGGTACCCTTCACGAGGCTAACCCAGTGCAAGCAGCTGAGGACAACAGGGCTCACCACAGACAGACGGTGAGACTAAATGGACAAGAAGCCAGGGGACTGAGAGACACTGGAGCCACCATAACCCTGGTACAACAGCACAGGGTTAAACCCTCACAGCACACTGGGCGTGCTGTGGCTGTAAGGGTGGCAGGGGGAGCCATCCACAAGCTACCCACCGCCAGGGTGCATATTGATTGGGGCACCGGGGCTAAGTTAGTGGAAGTGGGCATCATGCCAGATTTACCAGCTGAGGTCTTGTTGGGGAATGACTTGGGGTGTTTAACCTCACAATTTATAACCCCGACTTCGGAAGGAGCACTCCCAGTCACTACCAGACAGCAGGAACGAGCTATGAATGCCTCACCCTCTCCAGATACCCAGATGACTCAATGCTTGGACTGGGAGCTGTTTAAGCCAGGTTGGGAAGGATGGCATGGAGCCTCTGGTGGCATATCTGAGCAGAAAACTTCTACCCAGGGAGGTCAGTTATGCCATCATTGAAAAGTGTTTGGCCCTAGTTTGGGCGCTCAAGAAACTGCAGCCGTATTTGTATGAACATTCCTTTACAGTAATGACGGACCATAACCCACTTATTTGGCCCAACTGAGTAGCCGGAGATAACCCCAGACTGTTGAGATGGAGCTTGGCACTGCAGCCCTACAACTTCACCATACAATATCGGCTAGGGAAGCAGAACGCCAATGCAGATGGGTTATCCCTGCAGACAGAACTAGAGAAATAGATTCTACTAACCGGATATCCCCAAGCCGACCCGTTAGGGTCTAGGCGGGTATGCCGCCCCATGGAACTAAGGGGGAGCTATGTGACAAAATCTGAGTTTTGCCTGTAAGGGAGAGGGTTAGTTTTCAACAATGTCTCTCCAAGTTGCTCTGTGAGACCTGTGGCCAGTTGCCATAAAGTCTGTAACTAATAAATAATTAAAGCCATGCTAAGATGTGTACAGATACTAATGTCATCAGTTCAACCCTCTGTCTTTCATGAGCTTGAGTACGGCCGTCTGCAAGTTAATTGGCTCAGGTTGATTGAGCCATTGTCATCTGATAAGAATGCTGTTTGTGGTCGTTATTCCTTAGAAATGCTAATGAACTCACATTGGTGTGGTCATTCAACCCCTGACCTGTGTGTAGTAATTTGATGAGGAGGGGGATGTGCTCATGTGTGAATAAATTGAGTGTGTGTCCTTTTAATAAACAGTTTGTTTTATCCCATCATGCAGTCTGGACTCATGTGTGGGGGAATGGGGAGCTATTTTCACTTCTTGATGGTATTGTCACTGGGATTTCGGGAGAAGCTGCACGGATCTCTCTCATAGAGACTATAGGATCCGTTACAGAAGCCCTATGGGCAGAGCCCCACATGGTGCTGCTCTTTTCAAATTGTGACAGCAAAAAAAAGAAGAGAAGAACCCCTGCTCGCCGTCACAGGGAGAGGTGGGCTAGATCTGCAGGAGCTGGGACATTTTACATGTTCCACCCGAAAAACGGGTGGAACATGGAACATATTTTAAAACTGCACTTATCCTTTAAGCCTTCTTCAACTTTCAAAGATATGAGAGAAGCAGACTGGAGATTGTGTTCTGTTTGTGGCAGGTTGGTTACTAGTAGCCTTACTTGTACATGTAGAGAATAGCAGCAAAGCTCATGGTACAGCAGCCCTTGAATCAAACTTATCATAGAACTGCTGCAGGAAAGCTTCTATAAGGGGCTAAAGGTAACCCCCCCAAATCCTCAAATAGAATTAATAAAATTTAGATTATAACAAAAGAAGCCTCACGATTTGAAATCTTTGTTTAGTTTGATATGTACATGGGATTTCTATGTTGCCAACCTTTTCTGTGATTAAATTAAATTATTAGATTAAATTATTGTTTTTTTATTTTGACATTTTTTGCCTCTTCTAATAATGAAATGCCAGCACGTTATGAAACTAGCTAATACTGAGCAAGTAAAAAAAAAGAAGGAAAAAGATGTTCTGCGCTATGGACAGAAATAAATGCTTAAAGCTTCTGCCTCCACTAGACCTACTACTGAGTTGGAGTCAGGGTGAGTAGAGGGGTTATGAAGTGGATGTGGCACTGCTTGTTTTGATATAGGCAGAGTGGTGTGTGCCCCTATAAATGCACCTGAAGTAAATGTGCTAATGAAGTAGCATATCTCTGTTGTGGTAAATGTAGTAAATATATATAAAATATATATAAAAAAAAAAATGAAAAAACTATCAGTATATAAATGAACCTAATACCTTGGTACAAATAAATTCATAAAAACTGTGCAATTAATAGGCACAGCCAAAACATATATACTGTAGCTCTATGCAAACATATGATTTAACTGTGCAATAAAGTGACAAGTGCTGTATCCAATGTAGTTCATTAAAGTATAACTAAGGGCAACATTTTTCTTTAGTTTTTGATAGAGTGGAGATGGATTAGAATACCTGTCTGTTATTACTGCTCTCTGTGCCCCCTGTTAAGGAGATTCACCCTCTCTATTTGTCCTGTTTACCATTATAATTAAAATAAAATAAAAGTAAAAGTAAAAGAAAATCCCAAAATGTGGGTTGTCCCCAGAAAATAAATCTTTCAATGTGGATATTAGTTCTGGTGACCTGGGGGTCCCTAATCAATTTTCTTAACCACTTGCGAGCCACGCGCACTCCACAGGGGGCACGCAGGCAGCCCATGCACGGGAGGACGTACATGGACACCTTCCTGGCAATTAAGGTTTGAGTCCTTGATATAGGATTATGTAGATTTACAATTATTGCGGTATGCCGATGTCTCCACATGTGCTCCCCCTCTTTTTACACACTCACCAGAAGCCTTAACTCTGTAAGGGGTATACCAGCATTCACAGCACACTTTGACTGTACAGGATACAAATCAAGAACTGTCTCTCTGTCCTGAGTGGGGACAGGAAAGAATCCTGTTAGGATTTTGCTGCCTTGATACTGTGGGTGAGCTTTCTTTTAATTTCCTTCCTGTCAAAGTGATGACTTCTTCATTATCCAGCCATGTGCTCAAGCTCTGTGCTCCCTCCCAGGACCAGACAGACAGCTTTCTGTATGCCTGTGAGTCAGTGACATGTGGAAACAAGACCTGAGACTAGGAAGACCACCTTACAAGTGAAGGGTGTGTATGTGTATGTACATGTGTGTGTATACATGTGTGTGTATGTGTGTGTGTGATTGCGTGTGTGTCATATATACAAATGTGAGGGGTTGCTGAGTGCGTACAGGTGTGAAGAGGGCTGAGTGTGCGTACAGGTGTGAAGAGGGCTGAGTGCGTACAGGTGTAACGGAGGATGAGTGCATACAGGTGTGGGGGGGGGGGGGCTGAGTGCGTACAGGTGTAAGGGGGGCTGAGTGCATACAGGTGTGGGGGTGTTGAGTGCGTACAGGCGTGAGGGGGGCTAAGTGTGCACAGGTGTTAGGGGGGCTGACTGTGCACAGGTATAAGGGGGCTGAGTGCATACAGGTGTGGAGGGGGGACTGAGTGCGTACAGGTGTGAGGGGGGCTAAGTGTGCACAGGTGTTAGGGAGGCTGACTGTGCACAGGTATAAGGGGGCTGAGTGCATACAGGTGTGGAGGGGGGACTGAGTGCGTACAGGTGTGAGGGGGCTAAGTGTGCACAGGTGTAAGGGGGGCTAAGTGTGCGCAGGTGTTAGGGGGGCTGAGCCTGCACAGGTGTAAGGGGGCTGAGTGCATTCAGGTGTGGGGGTGACTGAGTTTATGCATGTGTGAGGGGGCTAAGTGTGCACAGGTGTTAGGGGGGCTGAGTGTGCACAGGTGTTAGGGGGCTGAATGTGAACAGCTATGGGGGGACTGAGTGTGTACAGGTGTGGGGGGGGGCTGAGTGTGCACAGGTGTCAGGGGGCTGAATTCAAACAGGTATGGAGGGACTGAGTGTGTACAGGTGGGGGGGGACTGAGTGCATACAGGTGTGAGGGGGCTGAGTGTGTACAGGTGTGTGGGGGGCTGAGTGTGTACAGGTGTGAGGGGGCTGAGTGCGTACATGTATGGGGGGACTGAGTGTGTACAGGTGTGGGGGGACTGAGTGTGCACAGGTGTGGGGGGCTGAGTGTATACAGGTGTGAGAGGGGCTGAGTGCGTACAGGTATGGGGGCACTGAGTGTGTACAGGTGTGGGGGGACTGAGTGTGCACAGGTGTGAGGGGTCTGAGTGTGCACAGGTGTTAGGGGGGCTGAGTGAGTGCAGGTGTGGGGGGGCTGAGTGTGTACAGGTGTGAAGGGGGCTGAGTGCGTACAGGTGTGGGGAGACTGAGCATGTACAGGTGTGGGGGGACTGAGTGTGCACAGGTGTGGGGGGACTGAGTGTGTACAGCTGTAGGGAGGCTGAGTGTGCACAGGTGTGAGGGGGCTGAATGTGTACAGGTGTGTGGGGGGCTGAGTACATACAGGTGTGTGGGGGGGCTGAGTGTGTACAGGTGTGGGGGGACTGAGTGTGCACAGGTGTTAGGGGACTGAGTGTGTACAGGTATGGGGGGGACTGAGTGTGTACAGGTGTGGGGGGGACTGAGTACGTACAGGTGTGAGGGGGCTGAGTGTGCACAGGTGTGAGGGGGGCTGAGTGTGTACAGGTGTGAAGGGGGCTGAGTGCATACAGGTTTGGGGGACTGAGTGTGTACAGGTGTGGGGGAACTGAGTGTGCACAGGTGTGAGGGGTCTGAGTGTGCACAGGTGTGAGGGGGGCTGAGTGTGTACAGGTGTGAAGGGGGCTGAGTGCATACAGGTGTGGGGAGACTGAGTGTGTACAGATGTGGGGAGACTGAGTGTGTACAGGATGTGTGGGGGGACTGAGTGTGTACAGGTGTAGGGGGGCTGAATGTGCACAGGTGTGAGGGGGCTGAATGCATACAGGCGTGTTGGAGGCTGAGTGTGTACAGGTGTGAGGGGGGCTGAGTGCATACAGGTGTGTGGGGGGGCTGAGTGTGTACAGGTGTGAAGGGGGCTGAGTGCGTGCAGGTGTGGGAGGACTGAGTGTGTACAGGTGTGGGGGGACTGAGTGTGTACAGGTGTGGGGGACTGAGTGTGCATAGGTGTGAGGTGTCTGAGTGTGCACCGGTGTGAGGGGGCTGAGTGCGTACAGGTGTGTGTGGGGGGGCTAAGTGTGCACAGGTGTGAGGAGAGCTGAGTGTCTACAGGTGTTGGGGGGGGACTGAGTGTGCACGGGTAGCATAAGGGAGTGAAGTTACCAGATTTGAATGGACCCAGAATGGCTCTTATTGGTGTGTCTTGGATAGGATTTTTGACATCAGTGCATCAGTCTGATTGCGACAGTACCAATCACTCTTTAGCTGTCACAATCAGGTGCCATATAACCATTTTGTGTGTTTTTCCTTGGATTCTACATAAGCTACAAACACAGATTTACGTGTATATGTAGCCCAAATGTGTACGATCAGAAGGAATTATTTTCATCTCTCTGCAACTAATATTTTAGCTTTTATGAGAGATAAAAGCAAATTCCTTAGATCTGTAGATATATATCAAAGCTGGCAGATATTCCTGGGATTCTCACTATCTCCTGCTGATTCTTGTAGCTAAAATGACTAGGACTTTCTTTGAGGCTTCAGAAAGGTGAAACATCTATGTCTACTTGGATGGGATAATTTTATTGACATCTAGGTGTCAACTCTAGCCTAGAAGATTTCTCTGTGTTTTCAAAAGCAAATTGGTGAACATATGTCTATGACTGATTACTGATTTATACTACAGAATTAAACTACATCGACAATTACACTACTTCTACAGATCATGTAACCTCCCAGCTATTGGCAAAACTATCCTACTCTTACATTTATGCTACATTTACCTTTATGTTAGTTACAAATTTTTTTTTTTATATATATATATATATATATATATACAGTGCCTTGCGAAAGTATCCGGCCCCCTTGAACTTTTCGAACTTTTGCCAAATTTCAGGCTTCAAACATAAAGATATAAAACTGTAATATTTTGTGACGAATCAACAACAAGTGGGACACAATCATGAAGTGGAACGAAATTTATTGGATATTTCAAACTTTTTTAACAAATAAAAAACTGAAACATTGGGCGTGCAAAATTATTCAGCCCCCTTAAGTTAATACTTTGTAGTGCCACCTTTTGCTGCGATTACAGCTGTAAGTCGCTTGGGGTATGTCTCTATTAGTTTTGCACATCGAGAGACTGAAATTTTTGCCCATTCCTCCTTGCAAAACAGATCGAGCTCAGTGAGGTTGGATGGAGAGCGTTTGTGAACAGCAGTTTTCAGTTCTTTCCACGGATTCTCGATTGGATTCAGGTCTGGACTTTGACTTGGCCATTCTAAGACCTGGATATGTTTATTTGTGAACCATTCCATTGTAGATTTTGCTTTATGTTTTGGATCATTGTCTTGTTGGAAGACAAATCTCCATCCCAGTCTCAGGTCTTTTGCAGACTCCATCAGGTTTTCTTCCAGAATGGTCCTGTATTTGGCTCCATCCAACTTCCCATCAATTTTAACCATCTTCCCTGTCCCTGCTGAAGAAAAGGAGGCCCAAACCATGATGCTGCCACCACCATGTTTGACAGTGGGGATGGTGTGTTCAGGGTGATGAGCTGTGTTGCTTTAACGCCAAACATAATGTTTTGCATTGTTGCCAAAAAGTTTGATTTTGGTTTCATCTGACCAGAGCACCTTCTTCCACATGTTTGGTGTGTCTCCCAGGTGGCTTGTGGCAAACTTTAATCAACACTTTTTATGGATATCTTTAAGAAATGGCTTTCTTCTTGCCACTCTTCCATAAAGGCCAGATTTGTGCAGTATATGACTGATTGTTGTCCTATCGACAGAGTCTCCCACCTCAGCTGTAGATCTCTGCAGTTCATCCAGAGTGATCATGGGCCTCTTGGCTGCATCTCTGATCAGTCTTCTCCTTGTATGAGCTGAAAGTTTGGAGGGACGGCCAGGTCTTCGTAGATTTGCAGTGGTCTGATACTCCTTCCATTTCAATATTATCACTTGCACAGAGCTCCTTGGGATGTTTAAAGCTTGGGAAATCTTTTTGTATCCAAATCCGGCTTTAAACTTCTCCAAAACAGTATCTCGGACCTGCCTGGTGTGTTCCTTGTTCTTCATGATGCTCTCTGCGCTTTAAACGGACCTCTGAGACTATCACAGTGCAGGTGCACTTATACGGAGACTTGATTACACACAGGTGGATTCTATTTATCATCATTAGTCATTTAGGTCAACATTGGATCATTCAGAGATCCTCACTGAACTTCTGGGGAGAGTTTGCTGCACTGAAAGTAAAGGGGCTGAATAATTTTGCATGCCCAATTTTTCAGTTTTTTATTAGTTAACAAAGTTTCAAATATCCAATAAATTTCGTTCCACTTCATGATTGTGTCCCACTTGTTGTTGATTCTTCACAAAAAAATTACAGTTTTATATCTTTATGTTTGAAGCCTGAAATGTGGCAAAAGGTCGCAAAGTTCAAGGGGGCCGAATACTTTTGCAAGACACTGTATTTATTCGTTTTCAATAATTCACATACGAAACAATAAAATTGTTTATCATCCAGCATTTCATTATACAAAAACCCGTCCCTCGCCCCCTCCTCGTCCCCTCTACCTTCCTCCTATTTCGCTC